>NC_045961.1:12706685-13306685 GCF_010909765.2 Amblyraja radiata
TCCATAGCCCAAGTGGAGGGGAGGAATTTGATTGGTACTGTATATGCCTGATGTGATGCTGATAGCTGCTGTGTGATTTGTATATCTTGTTTGTATGTGTACTTTGTCTTGTAAATAAATGTTGAGTGCAAAAAAAAAAAAAAAAGCGCAAGTGACCAAGGTTCGATCCCGACTACGGGTGCTGTATGTACGACGTTTGTACGTTCTCCTCATGACCTGCGTGGGTTTTCTCCGAGGTCTTTGATTTCCTCCCACACTCCAAAGACGTACAGGTTTGTAGGTTTATTGGCATGATATAAATGTAAATTGTCCCTGGCGTGTGTTGGATGGTATTAGTGTGTGGGGATCGCTGTTCAGCACAGACTCAGTGGGCCGAAGGACCTGCTCCTGCTCTGAATCTCTAAACTAAACTAAATTAAGCATTATGTCATGTTCACATATGCCGTCACAATTGTAAGTTTAGAGCACACATTGGGGAACAAATATTTATTACTCAAAAGTTATTTTGATAATTATGACATTACATTTCTGATTAACAGTCCTAGTGCAGACTCTGCCTTTGTAAGTTATGTTGAGAATCAAGATGGTGAAATTAGAATGCAACCATAACCTCTTCACATCCACTACATGGAACACCGAATCATGTGCTTCAGCCTATAATATCTGTGCGAACATAATGCCAAGTTATACTAATCTCCTCTTGCTACATCTGACCCATATCCCTCCATTCCCTACATATCTATATGCCTGTCTAAAGCCTCTTAAACACCACTATCATATCTGTGTCCACAACCACCACTAGCAGTGTATCTCAGGCACCCACCCTCTCTTTGTAAAGCACTTGCCGCACACATCTTTAAATGTTCCCTTTCTGACCTTAAAACCATGCCCTCTAGTCTTTGACATTCTACCCTGTGAAAAGTGTTCTGACTGTCTACCCTATTTAAGGCTCTCAATTTGTTATACTTCTATTAGGTTTTACTTCAACATTTGTGTCACCATCGGGTGGTTAGGCCAGTGATAGATCGAACCCTCGTTCACTGAACTGAATCGGTCACGTGACTGCGTTTGACGGGAACATGGCCTCATGAGTCACGGGTGTTTCCAACTGCAACTGCAGGGACTCAGTTCGTGCTCACTCTCAGCGTGCGAGTGTCTGACTGTATCTGCCAATAAAGACCACTTTGTTCTCAAATGTGTGTCTTGCTATCCAAGATGGCGGATGTGCGGGAGTGGGTGCCGTCTGTGTATGGCAACCTGCCCGCAGTCCGTCTCTTCACCTTTTTTTTATTTTAAGTCCTGTCCAAAATGTTAGTGGAGGTCTTTTATGTGGTGGGTGGGGGGTGGGGAAGGGGGAAACTTTAATTCTTAGTCCCCTACCTGGTCAGAGAGGCAGCATCCCTCCGAGCTGCTTCTTCGCCCCGTCCTCGCGGCCTACCATCGAGAATGGAGTGGCGTTTCCTGTCGGGACCGCCCAGGACTGCAGCTTCGGCGGCGACACAGCGCAAGGACACCATCACGGAGCGGAGCCACGGAGTGGGCGATGCCTTGCCGGGTCGCCGTGCGGTAAGCTCCGGAGCGCTGTGGCCGCCGACTCCCAACATCGCGGAGCTGGGGCTGCGGGCGTCCGGCCGCGGGCGGCGCTGGATTTGGAGTGCCGCGGAGCCTGGGATCGAGTTCGCCGGGGTCGAAGCTCCAATCGGCGCGGCCTGAAGTCTACGAGTGCCCCGGTCTCCGGTCTCCGGGGAGGAGGCAGCCGCTCCAGACTTTTCCAAGCCGCTTGAGGAATTGTTCCACCCGACGCCGGAGTTCCATCTTTCTCGGCAAGAGGGCCCTGAAAATTATCGGACTGGCTGCAAGGCCACAAATGGGCCCCGACCTCGGGTGTTTCAGAGGAAGAGGACTTAACTTTCTGGTGCCTTTCCCCACAGTGGAAATTTTTGATTCTGCTGTGGGGGGACGTTTGTGTTGAACTTTATAATGTGTTGTGTCCATTTTCTTTATTTTTTTTAACCTTTTTCTATGGTTTGTATGGAAACTTATTATTTAATTTATGTAAAGCACTTTGTTGTCAATGCGAGTTGACTTAAAACGTGCTATATAAATAAAACTTACTATACCTTCGACATGCCAAAGAAAACCATCCACGTTCGTCCAACTGCTCCTTAGAGCTAAAACCCTCATATCCAGGACAACTTCTTGTAATGAAGTGACCAGAATTGCACACAATGCTCCAAATGAAGCCTAACCAAAGTTTAATAAAGCTGCAGCATAACTTCCTGATTCTCATACTCAATGACAGATGAAGGCAAGCATACCACATACATTTTTTACCGCTCTATCCCTGCATAATTTAAAAGGAATTAATGGAGAAATCATTCTATAATCAAACTATGAAAAGGGCCTGCCACACTCCATGGTTGAAGTCACTATTTTTCCATCACAAAACACTTTTGTACTAAAAAGACTAACATTTACACTTGGCTATCAAGAGAATGACCCCCAAATTCCCAGATGATTATCTTGGCCCACCATTGTAACTTTAGCAGACCAGGTGAAATCCAACAAAATTACAAGGCAAGTACCTCGAATGTAAAGGGTAATTATGACATCTCAGAAGCATGAAAGAATCATTACTGAAAACAGATGAAAGTTATTCATGATTGAAATGAGTAGAAGGTCAACTGCAGCATACTTCCACAATTCATCTATTGGGAACTAATTTGTTATATAGAAATGCTTAAAATAAATTTAAATGCCAAGATCAATGATAATTTTTTTCTAAAATTACGCATTCTTCGATTTTTTCAGCAATCCTCCAGCATGCATTACTGACAGGTGAACCACTTGGACAGTAATACCCGGCAAAGCCAAACCATTTTAATTCAATTGAGTTAAGGCCATTGATTATATTCGGAGTATCGCATGCAGTTCTGTCCGACCCCGCACATGGAGGATGTGAAGGCATTGGAAAGGGTTCAGAAGAAGTTTATCATAAAGTAGACACAAAATGCTGGAGTAACTCAGCGGGACAGGCAGCATCTCTGTAGAGAAGGAATCCTTGTATCCAGAGATGCTGCCTGTCCCACTGAGTTACTCCAGCATTTGTGTCTACCTTCTATTTAAACCAGCATCTGTAGTTCTTTCCTACACAAGTTTATCAGAAAGATGGCTGGATTAGGAGGTATTAGCACACACTTTGATGGATCTGTCTGTCTGTCTGTCTGTCTGTCTGTCTGTCTGTCTGTCTGTCTGTCTGTCTGTCTGTCTGTCAGTTGGGCTGAGTCCAGAAGCTGGGAGTGAGTGAGTCCAGAGTGAGTGCGTGAGTCCAGAAGCTGTGAGTCAGTGCGTTGAGTCCAGAGGCCTTCCACCAGTGAGTGAGTCCAGAAGCCTTCCGCCCCGAAGCCAGCCCGGTGTGCGGAGCCTTTCCGACTGCGACGCCGACTGCTGCAACCTCGAGATCCTGGGTAAGTGAGGAGTAAGAGTGGGCGGATTGAGGGGGACGGGCTCGGGCGGGGCCTGAAGCTGGCGGGGCACAGCACCCCCACCCACACACCCCAACCCCCTCCCCTCCCCTCACAACCCACCCCCCCCCCCCCCCCAGCGGTAGGCCACGGCAGCGCTCCCCCGAGTGCAGGACCACCGCTGCCCCCCCCCCCACGCGCTCCAACAGTCCCCGCCTGAAGCCGTAACCCTCCCCCGACTGCCAGATGCTCCCCCCCCCCCCGCCATTCCACGCCTGGAGCTGTCCCTCTCCCTCGGCTGCAGGATGTTCCCCAACGCCACCCCCCCCCTCCCCAACCCCTTCCTGACCCCAGCTTCCCCAACGCCACCCCCCCCCCTCCCCGACCCCAGCTACAGGGCGCTCCCCCCCCAGCCCCTGCCTGAAGCTGTTCCTATCCTGTTGCCGGTGGGGAGCGGCAATGGCAGGCCATGGAGGCAGAAGGCCACAGCAACAGTAGTCCATGCCAGCGGTAGGCCATGGCAGCGCTCCCTTACCAACCCCTCCCCCACTGGTCCCCGACAACCCCGCCTGAAGCCATCCCCCTCCCCTGGTTGAAGGAAGCTCCACCCATGTCCCCACACCGGCCACCGACAGCCCCTGCCTGAATTCAGCCCCCCCCGCTGTAGGACGCTCCCCCCTCCCGCCTACGACAGCCCCCTCCTGACGCCGTCCCCATCCCCAGCTGCAGGAAGCCCTCCCATCAGCCCACAACAGACCCCGCCTGAAACTGTCCCCCTCCCTGGCTGTAGGATGCGCTACCCTCCGGACACCGACAGCCCCCTGCTGAAGCCGTCCCCCTCCCCTGCTGCAGTATGCTCCCCCCCATCGGCCCACGACAGCCCCCGCCTGAAGCTGTCCCCTTCCTCCAGCTGCAGGAAGCTCGCCCCCCTCCGACATGCCCTTCGCCCCCCCGACAGCCCCCGCTTGAAGCTTTCCCACTCTCCCGGCTGCCGGAAGATTCCCCCACCGGGAGCACAAGATGTGGACATAATTCATATGCTCTGTACAGGGGAAGATCTCGAGACATGGGATGATTTCAGGGACATCAAGAGGAACGCCGGCATCGACCTATCACTTCTGATTGGGTGGTGCCCTATAATGCTCAACTATTGAAGTTGTTCAAATCTCACATCAATGTTGAGATATGCTCCTCTGTAAAGTCAGTCAAATACGTCATCGAGTACACCATGAAGGGAAGTGATCAAGCAGCTATTAGAGTGAACAGGGATGACAACATTACACAGTACTTGACTGGCAGATACATTGGTCCATCAGAAGCAGTGACATCAATCCTTGGATTTCCGCCATGAGAGACAGCACACTGTCTTTCGACTCCAGGTGCATCTACCACGACAACAACAAGTCGTTATCAGAGTCAAAGCTGTTCAGCAAGTGAGCAATGATAATATGGCGAGAACGACTTTAACTGAATTCATGGCATCGTGTTCTCAAGAGCAATTTCCAGGAAAACACTCTATGACGCTGATGTTCCCCGATTTCACACATGGAATAAAAAGACATGGCAAAGAAGGAAGGTTGGGAAGGGAGTGGGAGATCTTCCAGGTCTTTTTGAATCCAATGTTCTGGGACGAGTGTATGCCATATCTGCAAGATGTGGTGACCTCTACTACTTGAGACTGCTTCTCCATCACGTAAAAGGGCCAGTATCCTTCGATTCATTGAAGACACATGATGGAGAAATTCATCCTTCCTTCAAAGACGTCTGCAGACAAAGAGGTTTGTTGCAGACTGACAACCATTAGCAACAAACAGTGGAAGATGCTGAGAACGCAGGACTCCACAGTGCAATGAGAGGTTTGTTTGTTGTTTTGCTGACGAATACTGAGATCAACAATCCTCGACAATTATGGGAACATTCAAGGATTCAATGTCTGAAGATTACCTTGAAAAAAGAACAATGAGTGATCCTAATATCATGATTGAAGATAAGCATCATGATCCGGCTCTGTTGCATATTCAAGACAAGTTTGAGAATTACAACTAAACAATGGAATGCTTTCATTTGCCACGACCAAGAAATAGAAGGATGCACCTTGATGATGACAGTCCAGAATTGCTGCAGGAATTGCAATATGATAGAACTGAGCAACAGCAATTTGTTGAGGAGAATGAGTCTCTCCTGAATGCTGAGCAGAGAGCAGTGTATGACCACGTGTGCAAATGTTTGAAAAGGAAGCTTCCTTCATTGTTTTTCATTGATTTACCAGGAAGAAAGGGAAAAACATTTATCAACAATTTGATCCTCTCAAGTTGAAAAAAAAATGACACACAATTTTAATATAGAGGCATTATTGAGTGGCCAAATTTTAACTTCAAGAAAATCTGAGAAGTCATTGTTCAACCAAGCATGCGTTTAATGACAACATTCTTGGTCGATGTTCCATCTTTCAGGAAAACTTTGACATTTTCCTTCATCTTTCGAGGTCAAGGTGATGTGGCTATTGCTGTAGAATCCTCTGGGATAGCAGCTACCAGATGACTGGTGGAACAACTGCGCATTCTCGATTCAAGATACCCATCCAAGTGACCTAGGATACATTCTGCAACAATAACAAGAACTCTAACACTGCACGTTTGATGAGGCAAGTGAAACTCATTGTTTGGGATGAATGCCCAATGATTAGAGAGAGAGAGCTTTGAAGCAGTGGACAGAACTCTTCAAGATGTACGCAGCAACACTAAGCCTTTTGACGGCATTCTTACCATTTGTTGTGGTGATTTTCGACAACTCCTTCCTGTAGTGAAAAGGGGAAATGATGCTGATGTGGAAAATTCCTGCATCAAGAAATCCTACTTGTGGACACTTTTCACCAAGTTTCAATTGCACACAGATTTCTGTTGAAAGATGGCGAAGGCGACATTTTAAAGAATGAAGATGATGAAATTAAAATGCCACAAGACATGGTTCTATCAGCAAAAACACTGGAGGATTGTATTCATTTCATCTATCCCGCATTTGACAATACTATTGAATTATTCTCCGACAATTGTATCTTGGTTCCACACAACGATACAATGAGAAGGATCAATTCTACATCTATCACATGCTTCCCAGGAATCATTAAAAAAGTACTTTTCTTTCAATGCTGTCACTGAGGGAACTAATGCTACCCCCTTCCCAACAGAATTCCTCGATTCACTCGAGATCTCTGGATTACCACCACACAAATTGGAGTTGAAAAAAGGATCACCAATGTGAATGAGAAACTTGGAACCCCCAAAGCTATGCAATGGAACAAGGATGATTGTGGAAGAACTACACAATCGTCTGATCATTGCAAGAATCAACATGGGAGCCTTCAAAGATGACTGTTCTCATTCCTAGGATAACGCTCAATTTGACAGAAGGCGAAGACATTCCCCTGCAGCGGACCCAATTCCCCATTCAGTCAAGTTTTGCTAATGACGACCCATAAAGCACAAGGAGAAACCATGGAGAAAATGTAGATATACTTCGAGAAACCGGTATTTCAGAATGGCTATATGTGCTATATATGTGCTAATGGCTATATATGTGCTATGTGCTATATATGTGCTAATGGCTATATGTGGCTCTTAGCCGAGGAAAGATGAAGGAAAATGTCAAAGTTTTCCTGAAAGATGGATCGACCAAGAATGTTGTCATTAAACGCATGCTTGGTTGAACAATGACTTCTCAGATTTTCTTGAAGTTAAAATTTGGCCACTCAATAATGCCTCTATATTAAAATTGTGTGTCATTTTTTTTTCATCAACAGCAAAGAGACATCAAGAGGCAATGAGCAGCAGAACGCAACAAGAAAGAACTGAACTGAACACATCTCATCTTTAACATTTAAATTGTTGTTAGATTTTAAGTTATTTACATTTTAAGCTTTAGTAAATCCCTGTTCCACTTGCCGTGCCCATCAGCTGTGCCTGCGCAATAATACCTGCGTGTTCTACGTCACAAAGGGAACCCAATGGGCGGGAATGGCTGCGCCACCGGAGAGCTTCTAATAGTGGATGGTGGGGTGAGGGGGGATCAGGAGCATCACAACGGGAACCCGTCAGCCATGCCTGCGCAGTTGGGGGCTATGGGTGAGTGGTGTAATATTGCCATGGGGGACCAGGCCACCCATGTGAGAATGGGACCCAATGGGTCCCACTTAGTCTAGTATATAACTAAAATCACACACTAAACGTGACCCTCTTGCTCCCCCATCTTGCAGAGACTGACTGAGGCACTCAACACTTCCGGGATTTATAGTCCCTACATTAGGGGCGTGGCCTTCAGGAGAGAGAATCTCAATATTTTTAAAACACTAATAACTCTTTTATTTTTCATCGATGGGAAAAATCCTCTTGTCCTGCCCAGCGGAGGGGGACTCTGTGTAAGATGGCCAAAAATCACAGCCGTAAGTGGCAGCGTTATTTTTTAAATCAATATACAGTACAATAGGAAGTGGTCAAGTTCAGACTTTTAGTTATATAGATATTACAGGAGTCATGTCCTATTCTGTGCATGAATGCCACAACAAGTAACTGCAATTGCTGGAATCTTATGTAGAAAATAAAGTGCTAGAATAACTCTACGGGTCAGGCTGCATCTCTGCAGGACATACATAAGTGACATTTCGGGTTGGGACCCTTCATCAGACTGAATTATGGTGAAAATGCTGGAGTAATTCAGAGGGTCATGAAGCATCTCTGGAGGACATGGATAAGTGATATCTCATCTAGAGACGGTTATTGACTCCCCCTGAATTACTTCAGCATTTTGTGTTCTCTACATAAATATAACAATTTAAACTGAATTTCACGAGCAGGATAAAATGTACGTCTGCTGCTATATACATGGTGGCATTGGGGTTGACAATGACTACACTGGCACTGGTAGCAGGAGGAATTCACACAATATGGCTTAGTTATAATGACAGACAATAGAGACGAGAGGTCCATGTGGGGGCATAGTCCCTCTTCATCAGTGAGGTAAAGCTGATGATATTAGGCTTGTCCCAACAGCTCAGTCTTGGCCTCGATTGAGGAGGCAGACCAATCTCAGGCTTGTCCCTGCACATTATTCAAGCCTTGAAAACATTGTTGGTAGTCTCAGGCCTCTCCTAGTGTCTTTGCCTTGATAAGGAGGTACTGGCGGTCTCAGGCTCATCCTGACAGCTCAGTCTTTGCCTTGCCTCTCTTTCTCTCTCCCCCTTTGTCTCTCTCTCTCTCTCTCTCTCCCCCCTCTCTCTCTCTCACTCCCCCCCCCCCCTCTCTCTCTCTCTCTCTCTCTCTCTCTCTCTCTCTCTCTCTCTCTCTCTCTCTCTCATGTCGTGACCCTCATGTCCGTCCCTCCCCCACCGCAGTCATTGTATTAGTTTCACTGTCGTCATGTTGCGTTTCACTGTCTGTATAACTCATTATCACCTACCCCACAATCAACAATGGACCATTGTGGGCTCCACCTTTCCTTGATCATCATTGTGTTTTGCATATCTTTCATTCATTTGTTCTATTTACCTTCCATATCACTCGTTTCCCTTTTTCCTGGCTCATAGTCTAATGAAGGGTCTCGCAATGACACGTCACCTATTTATTTTATCCAGAGATGCTGCCTGACCCGCTGAGTTACTCTAGCTGTTAGCAACTCTGGGGAACATGGATAGATGACATTTTGGGTCGGGACTCATCTTCAGACTGAGTCCTGGGTCCCAACCTGAAATATCACCTATCCATGTTCTCTCGACCTGCCTGACCAGCTGAGTTACCCCAGCACTTTGTATCTTTTTTCGTAAACCAGCATCTGCAATATCTTGTTCCTTCTATTCTCGATACCCTGACTGATGAAGGCCAATGTACCAAAGTACCCCTCTTTACCACCCTATCTACCTGTGAAATTACATTCATGGAACTGTGTACCTATACTCCTAGGTTTCTCTGATGTACCACACTCCCCAGAGCTCCACGATTCACTGCAAAGATCCTGCCCTGGTTTGACTTCCCAAAATTCAACGCCTCACACTAATTTGTATAGAACTCCATTACCTATTCTCCAGCCCACTGCCCAGCTGATCAAGATCATGCCATCATTTTGATAAAAAAGGGATATGAGGGGAAATGGTGTGTAAGAGAAGGAACAGCACAGTGGGAAATGGGTGATCGATGGTCAGTATAAGACTCAGTGGGTCAAAGGCCCTATTTCCATGCTGTATCTTTCAATGAATTCCATCAAGAGGCAGGGGCAGAGATGGAAGAGAGAAAATTGGGGACAAAAACAATCAAGGAAGGAAAAAGCTGCCATATGATGTGGTTGAGGCAGGAACTATCCCAACTTTTTAAGAAACAGTTAGACAGGTACATGGATAGGACAGGTTTGGAAGGATATGGGCCTAATGTGGGCAGGTAGGACTGGTGTAGCTGGGACATGTTGGCCAGTGTGGCCAAGTTGGTTCGAAGGGCCTGTTTCCACAATGTATCACTCTATGACTCTATGAGTGGTTAAATGGTGCACTGCTGGGTTAAGGGGCTTGCCATGTTCTGGGACAGACAGATTGGGCCTTAAGCTGGCATCAGGTCCCTCTACACATCATCGGAACAACAGATCATTGCTCCTCAGACACTGATGCCGGGATTCTTATCAGTACTACTTGTCTACAAAAAGGAAAGCACTCTGAAGTTAAACTGATAAATCAGAAAATTATTGGGCATTGGAGGACCCTGTGTGGTTCCTGAGTGTTTGTGTGATGTATTACTTTTATTCTTTGTAGGTGAAAAGCAACTGTTATGGGTAGCAATTTTTGACACGATTACTGTCAGTATGAGAAGCAGAGTTCACATGATGACATCATCTTCTCAGGTGAATTGCAACTGGAAACGCCAAGTCTAATTTCCTGATGGGCCAGTCCCCCCCTGAAAATGTGAGTACACTTTTCAAAATAGATGTAAAAATGTCCATTACATGTACTTTACAGATAATATGCAGACACTAATGGTCTTTTCTAATCCAGCGCTGATATTCTTTGAACAGAGGAAGCATCCCTTTGTGACTTTCATTTGATCTGTACACTCTGCTCAATGTAATAAGCTTGGACTTTAGTCTTTGAAATAAAAAGTACCCAATTTTAAATAATTGAGGCAATTACTGTATTAACAATATTGTGTGCTTTCATTTTTCACGTGTTAAAATATCATCCAGAAAGATTAACATTATTTTCTATTGATGTTGTAATTTATATATATATATACACGCACACACACACACACACACACACACACACACACACACACACACACACACACACACACACACACACACACACACACACACACACACACACACACACACACACACACACACACACCACACACCACACACATATATATTTCATTCATTTGTTCTATATCTCTACATCACTTTATCTCTCATTTCCTTTTCCCCTGACTAGTCTGAAGAACGGCCTCGACCCAAAACATTACCCATTCCTTCTCTCCAGAGATGCGGCCTGTCCCGCTGAATTTTGTTTTAGTTTAGTTTAGAGATACAGCACGGAACAGGCCTTCCGGCCCACCGGGTCCGCGCCGACCAACCAACCAACGATCCCCGCACATTAACACCAACCTGTACACACAACACACTGGGGACAATTTTTACATTTACACCAAGCAAATTAACCTACAAACCTGCACATCTTTGGAGTGTGGGAAGAAACCGAAGATCTCAGAGAAAACCTACGCATGTCACGGGGAGAACGTACAAAGTCCGTACAGACAGCACCCGTATTTGGGATCGAATGGGGTCTCCGGCGCTGCATTCGCTGTAAGGCAGCAACTCTACCGCTGCGCCACTGTGCTGGAGTTCCTCCAGCATTTTGTGCCTATCACATATATACGCACACACACATATATGTTCAGAAATGTAATCTCAAACCTGATTAGTTTAGCATGAAAACTAAATTGAGAATCATCTGTTTCTTCACAGCTGCTAACTATCATGTCCTAACACTTATAGATTATTTGTGGGGTGATTTTAATGGGCCAATGCTTAACACACATTTATCATGATAGTTTATCCAGTTCTGGGGTTAGTGAGTTCTGCATTTTATTTTACATTTTGGACAGAAGAAATATAATTTAAAATTGCTCACATGCAGACATTATCATGCGTGGGATTAACATAGATTTGAAAGTATTATTTTAATGGAGAATAACAATGAGAGACAGAGATTGATTGCTTGTTATAGAGTCATAGAATCATAGAGTGATACAGTGTGGAAACAGGCCCTTCGGCCTAACTTGCCCACACCGGCCAACATGTCCCAGCTACACTAGTCCTACCTTCCCACCAGTATTCCTCCAAACCTCTCCTAATCAAGTACCTGTCTAACTGTTTCTTAAATATAGGGATAGTCCCTGCCTCAACTACATGCCCTGACAGCTTGTTCCATACACCCACCATCCTTTGTGTGAAAAGGTTACCCCTCAGATTATACTTTCCCCCTTCACCTTAAGCCTATGTCTTCTGGTCTTGATTCACCTACTCAAGGCAAGAGACTCTGTGCACCTACCCGATCTATTCCCCTCATGATTTTACACACCTCTATAAGATCACTCTTCATCCTCCTGCGCTCCAAGGAATAGAGTCCCAGCCTGTTCAACCTCTCCGTGTAGCTCAGACCCTCGAGTCCTGGCAACATCCTCATAAATCTTCTCTCTACCCTTTCCGGAAGACAATAACTCTCCCATAACACAATGCCCAGAACTGAACACATTACTCTAAATGTGGCCTTACCAACGTTGTATACGTTATATGTAGGTAGGAACTGCAGATGCTGGTTTGAAACGAAGATAGACACAAAATGCTGGAGTAAGTCAGCGGGACAGGCAGCATTTCTGGAGAGAAAGAATGGGTGACGTTGTGAGTCGAGACCCTTCTTCAGACTGAAGAAGCGTCTCGACTCAAAACTACACCCATTCCTTCTCTCCAGAGATGCTGCCTGTTGTGCCAAGTTACTCCAGCATTTTGTGTCTATCTTATACGTTATATGTTATGATTTTAGATGTTAATAATATGCATGATGATTTCTAGACTAAGGAGCTGTGTGCAAAATACACGAAGGCTAAAGACCGTGAAGTGGCACTGAAACAGAGACACAACTCAAAGAGAAAATGAAAAGATAGCAAGTGAGGTGGACTCATTTTTGCAGGTCGGACTTAGAGCTCTTTGTTATTAAAGGAATAAAAGGAAAACCAAGACCTTTGGGCCATCTCTCATCACGTCTTTCACATCTGAGTAGAGATTACCACAAAAGTGAAAGCTTGCTCAGAAGCAGCAGGAAAAGGATTTTACTTACCTTCTGAACAACATTGAAATAGGGCGGTGCAGGGAAATCTGATTGGCATAAATGCAGATGAAGGTGCGATATGATGGAAATGTGTTAACATAGTGCGAGCAAGGGAAAGGGTGGGTGGACACTGTTTCCAGTCATCAAGGAATCAAAAGTGAGAGACCAGAGATAGGAGATAAAGTGCAAAAGATTTGGAACAAAGAGAAATTGACATTTTGTCATGGTGAAACCCACTCTCATGGTGACAGCTTGTGGCAATGATCAGGTGACATAGTTGAATGAGGTAAATGATGCTTGTGGAATATATCAATGTCATTTGAATGACTTGCTCGACGGAGAGCAAACACCTTAACTGGATTAGCTGTTGAATTCAACTGAACTTCTGCACAGTCTCTGGTGGGGGAGGAAAATAATATTTCATGTTACCTACTATTTCATACTATTTTTTATAAATAAGGCTTTCCAAGTGGGAAATTGTCCAAGATGTATTGCCAGGAGTGCAATGCTCAAATGCCTGACTTTCTATCCATTCCTGAGAAAACTATGTTCCATTGCTTCGCTGTTAGCAGGACTGGGTATAGCAGCAGCTCGCATCATCCCTTTCTGCTGCCTCCAGTCTACTTAAGACGAGTCTCTTGGGATTGAAGACATGTTTTTCATGCTCAGGGGCTCCTCTCTGAGATGAGTTTGCTCTCTTTGTAGTTGCAAGTAAATCTGGATTCACAATGCAGCAATGACAATGTTCATGTCACTCAGAGATAGATAGATAGATAGATAGATAGATAGATAGATAGATAGATAGATAGATAGATAGATAGATAGATAGATAGATAGATAGATAGATAGATAGATAGATAGATAGATAGATAGATAGATAGATAGATAGATAGATAGATAGATAGATAGATAGATAGATAGTTGTCGTCACATACACCATGAAGGTGTAGTGAAATTCTTTGTTTGTGCATACACAGTATACAACAGAGTCGCCACAAGGTGCAGACAATGTTACAAAGCACCCTGAAATATTGTTGGTCCCTTCTTCATCGCCTCCCACCCCCCACCACTGGTCTGGTTCTCCAAACTAAACTAAATTAAACTCCGCGGGTTAGACAGCATCTCTGGAGAAATGGAATAGGTGATGTTTCAGGTCATGACCCTCCCGGAACGTAACATTGAGTTACTCCAGCTCTTTTGACTCTATCCCTGAAAATGGTAGGTTTATTTAGGATGGGAGGTAACAATCTGACGAATCTTAAACCAAAATGGAACTGCTTCCATCTTTAAGGGGAGTGGTGTTTTTTCTCCCAGGTTGGCTAGTTGTTTATACTTGAAGGTTCACAGCAGTTGAGTGCATTTCTCTCAGGCCATTGAGCTCAAAGAACCAGGAACATTTCCCCCACCCTCTGTCCTCCTAATGACCTTTAGTTTATACCAGGGTCACTGTTGTTCTTTGAGATCCTATCGGGCCGATGCCTCCATGGCCTTCAGTGTGAGTGGCGCTATTGCCTTCAGTTCATCTCAGGCTCAGCACTCCATTGCATTTAGTTTATAAGCAGCCAAGAGTCACCTCAGCCCTTCATTCAATTCTTATCATGAGTAGATTGGTTGAATCATATTAATAACACATTGAACAAATTCCTGCAATGTACAGTATATATGAGATGATTTCTCAAACTGCATTTTAAATAACTGATAGAAGTGCAGGCTACTTTAAATCAAGTTATATGTAAACTTAAAGTCAAGTCAAGTCAAGTTTATTCGTCACATACACATACGAGATGTGCAGTGAAATGAAAAGTGGCAATGCTCGCGAATTGTGCAAAAAACAAACAAAGAACTACAAACAGAATGGAACAGAATCACATATTCACATATTACATATTTGTGGGAAGGAGGGAAGAAAAAGGAAAAAAACAGCAATTTTAAGAAGACATCACGCAACAGTATGGAAATGGTACAGTAAATTTAGTCCCTGGAGAGATAGGAGAAAGGGCTGATTAATAATATGTTAGCAAAGAGGCTCCGGGAAAAAGTGATGTTATCAGGACAGATTTTTACATTACGTTTCAAAGTGGTGCAATTCAATCTGAAACCAGGATTTTGAGTTAAAACAAAGAAAACTATGAAGGCGTGACGGGCAGGTTGGTAGGGCTAAACTGAGCAACGTTATTAAAGAATACGACAGTGGGCAGGAATGTAAAGAAATAATATGATTTGGAATTAATATTGCATTCCTTTAAGGCACAAACAAAAGGACAGGCAAGGTAATCGATCAATGAACTGCAGAAGAACATAAAGTTAGTAATACGTTTAAGCAAGCAGCTTATAAAGTTGGTACACAAAAATGCTGGAGAAACTCAGCGGGTGCAGCAGCATCTATGGAGCGAAGGAAATAGGCAACGTTTCGGGCCGAAACCCTTCTTCAGACTGAAGAAGGGTTTCGGCCCGAAACGTTGCCTATTTCCTTCGCTCCATAGATGCTGCTGCACCCGCTGAGTTTCTCCAGCATTTTTGTGTACCTTCGATTTTCCAACATCTGCAGTTCCTTCTTAAACAGCGTATAAAGTTGCTTGGGAAAGCAGATGGCCTGAGGTTTGGAAGTACTTTAGAATTTAGCTAAGAGTAATCAAGAGATTGATTAAAAAAGTAAAATGAATGAGAGCAAACTAGCCAGAAACATAAAACAGATGGTAAGAGTTTCAGTAATGGGTCTGTCCCACTTAGGCGATTTTTCAGGCGACTGCCGGCGACTGTCAAGTTTCCGGCCTGAAAAAACGGCAACTGGAACAGCGACTGTCAGAGTGGAACACACACACACACACACACACATCGCTTCCTTCACCAGCCTGTTATGCAGGTGGGTGACAGAGCAAGCGGGGGAGCGCTGTCTGAGTGAAATTTACATGGTGCAAAGCAAAGGTGGTACAGACACACACTGCGATGAAAGGAAGGTAGTTAAGATGGTTAACACAGTGTATGGTAAGTCCTTTAAAAGAGGGGGGTAGAGGGGAGGGAGAGCGGGGAAAAGGGGTAGAGGAGGAGAAGGGGGAGAGGGGGAGAGGGGGGAGATGGGGAGAGATGGGAGGGAGAGGGGGGAGAAAGGGTAGAGGGGGAGAGGGGGAGAAGGGGGGAGAAGGGGAGAAGGGGGGAGAAGGAGTGGAGACGACTTTTAAGAAGCCAGTGATACACAGCTGTGAAGCTCGGCTTTTAACATTTAACATTACGGTTATCCTTGGTTCCGAAAAATACTGCTTAGGTTTTTTTTTCCCAATGAGCCAATGAAATTCACCAGTCAGCACCGACTACAACCCACGAGAACCTAAGATAACCTTCGACCGACCTCCTGGCAACCCACTAGGACCTCCTTGCAACCCACCTACGGCACAAGAATTCTCGCTACTCTTCATTATAGTCGCCGCCAATTTTCCAACATGTTGAAAAATTCGCAATGGCTACAATGTGGCCGCAACTATTTCCCAGAATGCGGGAGCTCCTCATGACCATGAAGGCGACTACCCGGCAATCACCCACAAACATGTGGCGACCATGTGACGACTGCATAGTCTCCTGCAGTCGCCTAAAAAGTCGCCTAAGTGGGACAGGCCCCTGTCTGTACAGAACAAAATGTTGCAGCTAGTGGAGATGCTGTCTCACAGCTCCAGAGACCCAATCTGAACTGTGAGTGTGGAACCAACTCAGCGGGTCAGGCTGCATTACTGGGGAAAAGGTCATAAAGTCATAATTGGTGGGAGCAGAATTACGCCATTTGGCCCATCAAGTCTTCTCCGTCATTCAATCATGGCTGATCTATCTCTTCCTCCTAACCCCATTCTCCTGCCTTCTCCCCATAACCCCTGACACCCATACTAATCAAGAATCTATTTATCTCTGCCTTAAAAAATATCCAGTGTATACAGCCTTCTGTGGCAAAAAGGAATAGGTGACGTTTCGGGTCGGAACCTTCCTCAGACCCTGTCTTTATGGAGTTTGTATATTCTCCCCCTAAAAATATCAGTTTCTTCTGGATGATCTGGTTTATTCTTGCGTCCCAAAGATTTGCACATTGATTGGATAATTGGCTGCTACAAATCCTCTAGTGTTCAATAGGCAATAGACAATAGGTGCAGGAGTAGGCCATTTGGCCCTTCGAGTCAGCATCGCCATTCACTGTGATCATGGCTGATTATCCACAATCAGTACCCCGTTCTTGCCTTCTCCCCATATCCATTGACTCCGCTATCTTTAAGCGCTCTATCTAACTCTCATTTGAAAGCATCCAGAAAATATTCCTCCACTGCCTTCTGAGGCAGAGAATTCCACAGATTCACAACTCTCTGGGTGAAAAAGTTTTTCCTCATCTCCGTTCTAAATGGCCTACCTCTTATTCTTAAACTGTGCTCCAGGTTCTGGACTCCCCCAACATCGGGAACGTGTTTCCTGCCTATAGCGTGTCCAATCCCTTAATAATCTTATATGTTTCAATAAGATCACCTCTCATCCTTCTAAATTCCAGTGTATACAAGCCCAGTCGCTCCATTCTTTCAACATATGACAGTCCCACCATCCCAGGAATTAACCTTGTGAACCTACGCTGCACTCCCTCAATAGCAAGAATGTCCTTCCTCAAATTTGGAGACCAAAACTGCACACAATATTCCAGGTGTTGTCTCACTCATCGGAGGGGAGGCTGGCTGGACTATGGTGCCTTCCTCACCTTGGTGCCACTGTGTTATGTTGTGTCGTGGACTTTCTGTGTTTGTGCTTTTCTTTTTTAAATTCAATTTTATTTTTAATATGTTTTATTATTTATTATTTATTTATTTTTATGATACTGCCTGTAAGGAAAATTCATTTTGTTGTCTCTAATTGAGACAATGGCAATAAATTTGAATACAATACAATACCAGGGTCCTGTACAACTGCATGGCCCAAATAACCTGTTTTCGTGCTATTTGACGTCTGTGGGCAAATGTGAATTCCCTGTGTATTGTGCCGTCTTCTATGCTGTCGTGTGCTGGGCTAGCAGGGAAAAGGCAGAGTATATTTCTGAGTGTCTTTTTAAACGTAAGGAAATTTGTGTTTGACTAATCAGTTGAAGTTCTCTGAGGATATAGTGAGAAGAATGAAACTCAACAAGGCGGCTATTAATCCCTCTTATTAAATGTTTCTGTCTCTACATGATATGATGCAATACAATACAATTTTATTGATCCCGGAGAGAAATTGGTCTGCCACCAGTCAGAAGTTGCAGTTACAAGGCAATGAATGTGTCATGTGCATTGTAATAAAAATGAAACTTAAGTGGCCAGTTATTGCACTGCACGTATGTAATATTGCACAAAAGCTGGAGTAACTCAGTGGGACAGGCAGCATCTCTAGAGAGAAGAAATGGGTGATGTTTCGGGTTGAGACCCTTCTTCAAACTGAAGTCACGGGAAAGGGAAATGAGAGCTATAGAAGATGATGTAGAGAGATATAGAACAAGGAATGAAAGATATGCAAAAAAGTTATGATGCACAAACATGAAATTAAACTAATGAGTGGAAAAGTCCAGGATGAGGGATGTGCAAAGATGGGGGGGGGGGGGGGTCAGTCTACCCCACGACAGAATTGGGAGCAGTTGTACAGTTTGATAGCCACAGGGAAAGAGGATCTCTTGTGGCGTTCTGTGCTGCATCTTGGTGGGACTGGTCTGTTGCTGAAAGTACTCCCCTGGTTGACCAGTGTGTCACGGAGGGGGTGAGGTGTATTGTCCAAGATGCTCCACAGTTTGAGGAGCATCCTCCTTTCCGGGAACACCTGCAGTGAATCTAACTCCACCCCCAGGACGGAACCAGCCATCCTGATTAGCTTATTGATTCTGTTGCTAGTCTGACCACACTTAAAATAGTGAGAGCAATTTTGGGCCCCATATCTGAGGAAGGATGTGTTGGCATAGGAGAGGGTCCAGAGCATATTGATGGGAATGATCCTTGGGCTAATGGGGTTAATATCTGAGGAGAATTTAGTGACTCTGGGCCTGCACTCACTGCAGCTTAGAAGGGTAAAAGGAGATCTTGTTGAAACCTACTGAATAATGACAGACATAGATAGCGTGGATGTGAAGAGCATATTTCCAGTAGTAAGTGAGTCTAGGACCAGGCGGCACAACCTCAGAATGAACAGACGTGCCTTTAGAATAGAAATGAGCAGGAATTTATTTCACCCATGGGTGTTGAATCTGTGGAATTCATTTCCACAGACGGCTGTGGAGGCCATCATTTAGGTCTTTTTAAAGTGCAAATTGATAGGTTTTTGATTAGTTAGAGCGCCAAAGATTACGGGGAGAAGGCAGAAAAATGGGGTTGAGAGGGGAAAATAGATCAAATGTCAGAATGGAGTCGATAGGCCGAATGGCGTAATTCTGCTCCTGTGACATGATCTTGTGAATAGCTGATGTGAAACTTAGTGGGCTTTTGGATAGTGAAAGGAATGCAAATAGGTTTCAAAAAGACGTGGAGAAGCTGAGAGAGATCGGCAATAACTGGCAGATAGTGACCAGTGAGGAAAACTGAGTTTCAATTTGATTGAAAAAACAGAAATGTAGAGATTATTTTTGAATGGTGAGAGATGTCCTAGGATATTCCCTAGGACATTGAGGGAAGTTAGTGTAGAAATAGCAGGGGCTATGGCAGAAATATTTCAAATGTCATTAGAAACGGGAATAGTGCCGGAGGATTGGCGTACTGCGCATGTTGTTCCATTGTTTAAAAAGGGGTCTAAGAGTAAACCTAGCAATTATAGACCTGTTAGTTTGACGTCAGTGGTGGGAAAATTAATGGAAAGAATACTTAGAGATAATATATATAAGCATCTGGATAAACAGGGTCTGATTAGGAACAGTCAACATGGATTTGTGCCTGGAAGGTCATGTTTAACTAATCTTCTTGAATTTTTTGAAGATGTTACTCGGGAAATTGATGAGGGTAAAGCAGTGGATGTTGTGTATATGGACTTCAGTAAGGCCTTTGACAAGGTTCCTCATGGAAGGTTGGTTAAGAAGGTTCAATGGTTGGGTATTAATGGTGGAGTAGCAAGATGGATTCAACAGTGGCTGAATGGGAGATGCCGGAGAGTAATGGTGGATGGTTGTTTGTCAGGTTGGAGGCCAGTGACGAGTGGGGTGCCACAGGGATCTGTGTTGGGTCCACTGTTGTTTGTCATGTACATCAATGATCTGGACGATGGTGTGGTAAATTGGATTAGTAAGTATGCAGATGATACTAAGATAGGTGGGGTTGCGGGTAATGAAGTAGAGTTTCAAAGTCTACAGAGAGATTTATGCCAGTTGGAAGAGTGGGCTGAAAGATGGCAGATGGAGTTTAATGCTGATAAGTGTGAGGTGCTACATCTTGGCAGGACAAATCAAAATAGGACGTACATGGTAAATGGTAGGGAATTGAAGAATGTAGGTGAACAGAGGGATCTGGGAATAACTGTGCACAGTTCCCTGAAAGTGGAATCTCATGTAGATAGGGTGGTAAAGAAAGCTTTTGGTGTGCTGGCCTTTATAAATCAGAGCATTGAGTATAGAAGTTGGGATGTAATGTTAAAATTGTACAAGGCATTGGTGAGGCCAATTCTGGAGTATGGTGTACAATTTTGGTCGCCTAATTATAGGAAGGATGTCAACAAAATAGAGAGAGTACAGAGGAGATTTACTAGAATGTTGCCTGGGTTTCAGCAACTAAGTTACAGAGAAAGGTTGAACAAGTTAGGGCTTTATTCTTTGGAGCGCAGAAGGTTAAGGGGGGACTTGATAGAGGTTTTTAAAATGATGAGAGGGATAGACAGAGTTGACGTGGAAAAGCTTTTCCCACTGAGAGTAGGGAAGCTTCAAACAAGGGGACATGACTTGAGAATTAAGGGACTGAAGTTTAGGGGTAACATGAGGGGGAACTTCTTTACTCAGAGAGTGGTAGCTGTGTGGAATGAGCTTCCAGTGAAGGTGGTGGAGGCAGGTTCGTTTTTATCATTTAAAAATAAATTGGATAGTTATATGGATGGGAAAGGAATGGAGGGTTATGGTCTGAGCGCAGGTATATGGGACTAGGGGAGATTATGTGTTCGGCACGGACTAGAGGGGTCGAGATGGCCTGTTTCCGTGCTGTAATTGTTATATGGTTATATGGTTATATGAGATTGGGAAATATTGATGTTCAAGGGACTTGATTATCCTTGTACACAAGTCACTGTAAATCAGCATTCAAGTGCAAATGTTAAGTCTACTCTGTTAGCGAATTTGAGATCAAGAGTAATGTTATTTGCTACATTGGGCCATTGATGAGACCACTCCAGAATAAGAATATTGTGTACCGTTTTAATCTCCTTTCCCATAGAGTGATTGAAGATTCACCAGATTATTTCCATGGCCTGTCAGATGAGGTATGATTAAATATGACAGGCCTGTATTCTCTAGTGTTTAGATTAAGAATGATTGATGATCTAATTAAAAATGTACATAATTCTCAGAGGGTGTAACAGAGTAAATGAAGGGAGTCATAAGGACATAAGGTCATAAGTAATAGGAGCAGATTAGGCCAGTCGGCCCATCAAATACTCTGTCATTCAATCATGGCTGATCTATCTCTCCCTCCTAACCCCATTCTCCTACCTTCACCCCGTTACCCCTGACACCCGTACTAATCAAGAACCCGTAGTCGGGATCAAACCCTGTTCTCCGGCACTCTACCGCTGCGCCACCATGCCTGCGACAAAGAATTCCACAGATTCACCACCCTCTGACAAAAGAAGTTTCTCCTCATCTCCTTTCTAAAGGAACGTCCTTTAATTCTGACGATATAACATCTAGTGGTCCTAGACTCTCCTACTAGTGGAAACATCCCCGCCACATCCACTTTATTCAAGCCTTTCCGTATTCAGTAAGTCTCAATGAGATACCCACTCATCCTTCTAAACTCAAGCGAGTACAGGCCCAGCACTGTCAAAGTCTGTCAAATGGATTATATTTCTCCTGACTGTGGATTCTTGGTCTGGGGATCATTGCCTTTATATAAGTGGTACTTTATTAAAGATTACTTTACTTATTCAAAGGATGTTATGTCTTTATGATTCTGCAGCCAAATTGGCAGAAGAGTTTAAGTTAATAATTGTATTCAAAACCAGAATGGATGAAGATCTGATTATTGAAGACATCAGGCATTGGGACAGAACAATGACATCCAGGTAGAAGATCTGCCACAATCTTGTTGAATGCTATGCAGATTCAAGGGACCAAATAGCCTATTTCTGCTTCAATGTCTTATGTCTATACCGTAACCTCCAGATCATAGAATCATAGTCATAGAAGTAACACTGCGTGGAAACAGGCCCTTCGGCCCAACCTGCCCATACCAGCCAACATGTCCCACCTACACTGGTCTCACCTGCCCGCGTTTGGCCCATGTCCCTCCAAACCTGTCCTATCCATGAGTCTGAAGAAGGGTTTCGGCCTGAAACGTTGCCTATTTCCTTCGCTTCATAGATGCTGCTGCACCCGCTGAGTTTCTCCAGCATTTTTGTGTACCTATCCATGTACCTAATTGTTTCTTAAATGGTGGGATAGTCCCAGCCTCAACTACCTCCTCTGGCAGTTTGTTCCATGCACCCACAACCCTTTGTGCGATAAAAGTTTACCTCTCACATTCCCATTAAATCTTTTCCCCTTCACCTTAAACCTATATCCTCTAGTCCTTGATTCACCTACTCTGGGCAAGAGACTTTATGTATCTACCCAATCTATTTCTCTCATGATATTATACAAAAGTAAAGATCAGTTCTAACTTCAGTTCAATATTGAGGTCAGAATTGCGGCTGCTTTCATTTACTATCAGAGTCAACGTCCTCCCGACCATAAGATCAATAAGATCATTACTGATAGTAGAATGAGGCCATTTGGCCCATCAAGTCTACTCTGCCATTCAATCATGGCTGATCGATCTCTCCCTCCTAACCCCATTCTCTGGCTTTCTCCCCATAACCTCTGACTCCAGTACTAATCAAGAATCTATCCATCTCTGCAGTAAATATCCCCATTGACGGCATCCACAGCCGTCTGTGGCAAAGAATTCCACAGATTCACCACCCGTTTAGCCATTCATCACTGCCAGATTCACTACTACCATCACTTATTATTAGGGTTATTTTCCCATTAGTTCCATGTACAAATAGGTTTACTAACCTATTGCTTGTTAATGTGGATATCGGTGTGCAATTGGCCTTCAATTTATATCTTGTTACAATTGCTGTCTGTTACAATTCTGATCCAGTTAATGATCTGGATCTTCAGTTATCATCCATGTCAAGGTCCACACTATCTTCACTTGATATCAGAGGTAGTGCCCTTATCTATACAATATTTGGGTCACTGTTTCCCCCGTTTGTGTAATATAATTCTCAGTATCTACACAGCATCCAGTTACTAACATGTCATTGTCACCCCTTCAGTTAATGACCCTACGACTTGCGTTCACCATCACATTGGGACGACAGATGGCACAATGGGCTAAGTGTTCGGCTGGCAACCAGAAGGTAGCCGGTTCGAATCCCGCTTGGAGTGCATACTGTCGTTGTGTCCTTGGGCAAGACACTTCACCCACCTTTGCCTGTGTGTGAATGTGTGTGAATGTGTGTGAGTGATTGGTGGTGGTCGGAGGGGCCGTAGGCGCAGATTGGCAGCCACGCTTCCATCAGTCTGCCCCAGGGCAGCTGTGGCTACAGAAGTAGCTTACCACCACCGAGTGTGACTGATGAGTGAATGAATAATGCGATGTAAAGCGCCTTGAGTATTAGAAAGGCGCTATATAAATCCCATCCATTATTATTATTATTATTATTATCACAAACTTTGCAATTTTCTATCCCAATGATTAAGAAACGGTACATGGATAGGACAGGTTTGGAGGGATATGGACCAAATGCAGGCAGGTGGGACTAGTGTAGCTGGGACATGTTGGTCTGTATGGGCATGTTGGGCTGAAGGGCCTGTTTCCACACTGTATCACTATGGCTCTATGACTCTAGCTGATGAGGTGCATGTCAAGTAATTGTGCATTTTTAACACCTCTCATGAACACTGCATTTTTTGCAAGCTAAAAAGATTCAAACCACATTTTATTTCACACATTGAGATATCTTTTTAGTTTATACTCAGGAATTTAGTTTAATGGTTGTTTTGGTTCACACCATTGAGTGACAGATTGTATTTAACTTTCAGAAGTTAATGGCAATTGGTTTGCTACCCAAGCATCACACACTGACAGTGGGGGGGGGGGGGGGGGGGGGGGGGGGAGGGGGGGGGGGGGGATTTTTTCAATCTCTTACCTTGCCGGAGATGCAATTGTTTTCCGGATCATATCTCCGGTCACTCTGCAGCCTAACATCATGGAGCTGGAGGCCTTGATCCGGACTGACTTTGAGCCCCACCGCAGGATGTGGACTTACCATCGGAGCCTGTGATCCCTGGGATCGACGTTCCAACCGAGGCATGTGGGTTTCACCATCAAGGAGCTAGCAGTCTCGGGTAGAGACTGATGTCAGGAAGCTCCAAAGTTGCAGAAGGTTCGACCAGCCCCGACCCAGTGTCAGATCGCCCGGCACGGGGAGCTGACATCCCCCGATGCAGGAGCTTGATCGCCCCGAAGCAGAGGGCCCGACCGCCGGCTACGGGAGCCAAGATCGTCCCGTCAACGGAAGGCTCGAAGCCCCCGACCGCTGGAGAACAAAGAAGGGAAGAGATTGAACTTTTTTTCACCTTCTATCACAGTGAGGAATGTGGACGAGTCACTGTGGTAGATGTTCATGTGAAAATGTATTTTGTGTGTTTGTTGCTTTTTAATGGTATGACTGTATGGCAAATGAAATTCCTCTTAAGATGCAAAACATACTTTGCTAATAAAGTATGATTATGATTATGATAATGTGGGAAGTTTGAAGTTATCCTCTTGTGAAGTGAAAGTGAAAAACTAGATTTTTATTTAAATAGAGCGAGACGACTTATGAGCCTATCCCGCTTACACGGCTTCCAGAGGCGACCAGAACACGGTACGACTCTTTGGGCAACTTCTCACGACCATACAGGATTCACTCCGCGACATGTCGCCTGTATGGTCGTGAGTCGTCTCCTCAGTCGCCCAAAGAATAGTTGTGTCTTTCTGGTCGCTGTTGGATTTTCAACATGTTGAAGATTTTTGGCGACCTGCAACGACCTATGACGGGTGCCGGCAGTCGCCAAAAATGTTGCGTAAGTGGAACAGGCCCATAAATAATATTGCAGTCCAACTGATCAGAAGATGCTGGTACATAAAACAGTAAAAAAAAGATTGCATGCAGGTGCAGCAAGTTATTAGAAAACCTGATGGAATATGGACCATATTGCCAGAATATACAGTAGGAAGCTTTTGATGTGATTTTGCAGAGACCTAATGATACTGCTTCTCTAGTAAATGTACAACATTGTTCACCATTTTTTAGGAAGGATATACTTGCATGGAAGGCAGTTTCACTTGATCAACTCCTTGGATAAAGGAGCTGAGATGTGACGGGAATGTTAGCAGGTTGAGCCAACACCCATTCGAGTGCAGACAAAGGAGAGGTAACCTTATTGAAATATTTCACATACAGATGGGGATTTGTCTGGTGATTGCTGTGAAGAAATTTCCCCAAGTATGGGCATCTGTAATTGGGAGGCAGGGATAACTTCAGAATAAGTGGTCACACATTAAAATAAAGATGATGAGGAACAACTCCTGGAGTGCTGAGAATGTTTGGAATTCACTTCCCCAGAGAGTTGTGGAGATAGAAGCCTTGAATATATTCAAGACCGAGGTTCACACTAGTCTTAATAAGCAGGGATGTCATGTCTGAGCACCATGAGGTGTTGATTAGGAAGGAGACCCCTCTGCTCCTTGCCTTGCCTGAGGATGCCATGTAGTCCATCCAGTGAAGGGAGAAGCCCTCTGAATGTATAGCACACTCAGTTGAAGCAGGGATGAGCCACATATCTGTAGAACCGCACACAACAGTCTCTCGTTTCCTTAAGGTAGGTGAGACTAGTTTTAAGTTCATCCAACTTGTTTTCAATAGCTTGGACAATTGCCAGCAATAGGCTGGGGAAGGGGTCTTGATACTGCATTGTTTCACTCTCACCTGCCGACTAGCCTGATTCATATAATGTCTCGGTAAATAGCCTCTTCTGGTCAAACCTTAGAGCATGGTGGCACAGTGGTAGAGTTGGTGCCATACAGCGTCTGATACCCGGGTTCAATCCTGAGCACGGGCGCTGTCTGTACGGAGTTTGTACGTTCTCTCCATGACCTGCGTGTAGTTTTCACCGGAATCTCCGGTTTCCTCCCACACTCCAAAGACGTACAGGTTTGTCGGCTGATTGACTTGGCAAAATTGTAAATTGTCCCTAGTGTGTGTAGATAGTGTTACTGTGTGGTAATGAGTGGGGGACGCTGGGCGGCGCGGACTCAGTGGGCCAATGGGCAGCGAACGCCATCAATGCAATTGAACATATGAGGAGTGCGGACCATTGCTGCTATCCTCCCAGCTTTCTTTCACCTTTATCGCAACTATCTGTGCAGTTGCTCCATGTCTGACATGGGATTTAGTCCTTTAAGATCTGGTGACCATCCCTGTATTCAACTTGGTAGCAAATTGTACTGACTCTCTGCAGCTGCCCTTAGGAATTGTACAGGTTCCATTATAGAGCATCTGCCTAGCAGAAAAACACCCTTGCAGTGTTTCAAATATTGTTTTGGCTAATTTAGTTTAGAGATACAGCGCGGAAACAGGCCCTTCGTCCAACCAAGTCCATGCTGACCAGCGATGCTGACCTGCACACCAGCACAATCCTACACACTAGGGACATGTTACAATCTTTTACCAAAGCTAATTAACCTGCAAACCTGTACGTCTTTGGAGTGTGGGAGGAAACCGGTGCACCTGGAGAAAAATCATGCAGGTCACGGAGAGAATGTACAAACCTGGTACCGACAGCACCCGTAGTCAGGATCGAACCCGGGTGTGTGGTGCCGTAAGGTGGCAGCTCTACCGCTGCGCCACCGTGCCACCCTAACTAATTTTAGAATTAGCCAGACTTAAGGCTAAACATGACAACAATTGATTTAATTAAAAATAGTGAACCCTCATTTCTTCGCTCCAGGTTTACAGTATAGTTCATCTCAATTTTAAATTGCCCTTCCTTACTTTGAAATCATCCCTCATCCTTGCTCCCCTACAGCAATGGAATCTTTCAAGCCCTGCAAATCTTCCAGCACATCTGTATTCCGTCATCTCTGTATGTTTAATCAACCCTGAATATAATTGCCCACCGTTGGAGGCTGTGCTTTCAGTACCTGAACCTCAAGCTAGATTTATTTTTTCCAAACCTCTCCACGTTTCTGCTGCTCTTTCATCTCTTTGCTCGGAGAAACATATCGTTAAACCAAGCATTTGATCAATAGCTGCGCCATTTCATTGAAACTGAAGAGTAAAACTTAAAAAACATTTGAGCTTTCGTTTTTCATTACCATTTTACATGTATCTAAAATGTTAAGTCATCCAAAGACTTTCCATACATGTCTTAAATAATTTGCTTTCCAAACCAGCTGCATGGTAACATATTCATGCCTTCGTCCTGTGACGTAAATGTACGTTTGATGAAGCCAGAATATTTCCAACATTCACAATATCCTGGAAATTACTGCAGAGTATAGTTTACTTGGTACATGGAATGGAATAAGGTACACACAAGGTATACAAATAGTCACCACATAAAGGATGCTGACAAAGTTACAAAGTACGACCGCCGGCTCCTCCTTTGTTCTCCCCCCCCCCCCCCCCCCCCCCCCTCATGGCAGTCCCCAATGCCGGGTCCTCCATTCTTCCCTTTGCCCCCTCCTCACGGTGATTCACCCACATTCTCATTGACCGCCAACCATGGGTCGACTTGCGAGGCTCCATCAGCCACGAGGTCCCACCATCACCACCGAGGCTCCACCACCACCATCGAGGCCCCACCACCACCACCGAGGATCACCTCATTGCAGAGGCTAACGTTTAGTTTTGCACTAAATGTTATTCCCTTTTATGAATTATCTAAAGCAATCTGTGCCAACTCTCGTGAAACAAATCCAAGGACTATATCTGATATGATCTATTTTGCTTTTTAAACTTTAACAACTTCAAACAAATCTGGAGCTAATTTAAAGTA
The DNA here is from genome assembly GCF_010909765.2 of Amblyraja radiata. Taxonomy (NCBI): domain Eukaryota; kingdom Metazoa; phylum Chordata; class Chondrichthyes; order Rajiformes; family Rajidae; genus Amblyraja; species Amblyraja radiata. Next base: position 12,734,773 of record NC_045961.1, read on the forward strand.
ATTTAAAATAAGAAATATTCAGTCATTTTATGCACCTTTTACACTCCTCCAGATCCAGGGACAGTTTCTTCCCAGCTGTTATCAGGCAACTGAATCATCCTACCACAACCAGAGAGCAGTGCTGAACTAATATCGACCTCCTTGATGATCCTCGGACTATCCTTGATTGGACTTTACTGGCTTTATCTTGCACTGAACATTATTGTCATGTATCTATACATTGTAAAATAGATCAATTGTAATCATGTATTGTCTTTCTGCTGACTGGTTAGCACTCAACAAAGGCTTTTCACTGTACCTCGGTACACGTGACAATAAACTAAACTGTAAACTGCAAACTTTACTCCCACAAGTTAGTGCAAAAAAACTATTAAGATAATTTGTAATGAAAAACAATCTGTTTATATTGTAAAGTGCAAAATTCCCAAATACTTTGCATATTAAGCTTCAATACAAAACAGTCCAGATAATACTTGGATATAATTAAACCATGTATTTGGTAATTGACATTCTAGGTAATTAGTAGGGAACCTGCATGGAGTTTCTTGTTCTGCTTTGATGTACATAAATAAACAATCATTCTTCTCTCGAGTTGTGCTAATTAGCAATTATTCTGAAACTTATGTTATGGATTAAACGTGCATGGTTTTTGTTAAACCCAGTAAAAGGGCACTGCTGTTAGGTTTATTGTTCATCTTGTTCTTTCATCCCTAAACAGTAGACATGATGACTTCTGCAGTAGACATGATGACTTCACGCGAACTGCTCCAGTACATCGCGCGCACGGGCCGACCGGACTTTGGGCTTTGATCAGTGGCGCCAAAAATGGTGCTGCCGCATGTGTAATACATGCAAAATAAATTTCACTGGGCAGTTGCATTTGTGGTAAATAGAGTACTATTAAACAAAAAACTTTTTTAAATTACTGAGTAGAAATATCTTGCCAATTTGGCCCTCTGGCATGTTTGGAAATTAATTATCCCATGGTAACTGAACTTCCTCACAATATAAACAGTTTCAACCTCTCCAGATTATTAGCCCATCATACCTACAAGACTCAGGTAGTCGGCAGTCAGTAGGTCTATGTAATGCATGCCTCTGGCCCACAATATGGTGCTCGGTGCGTCTGGAGAAGGAACATACAGAATTTGCGAGTATGCTTTCTGCAAAACGTCATTGTTTAACTTTGTAATTTTTGTTTAGCTTAGTTTACAGAGACAGCGCGGAAACAGGCCCTTCGGTCCACCGAATCCGCACCGACCAGCGATCCCCGCACATTAACAGTTCCCTACACACACACGGGGCATTTTTTGTACATTTACAGCAAGCCAATTATCCTATAAACCTGTATGTCTTTGGAGTATGGGGAGAAACCGAAGATCTCAGAGAAAACCCACCCAATCATGGGGAGAACTGTACAGACAGCACCCGTAGTCAGATTGAACCCGGGCCTCTGGCGCTGTATGGCAGTAGCTCTAACACTATGCCACCGGACTACTCTTTCTTCTGTCTTGTATTCACTACTTTGGAACTCTATCTTATCTTGATCTATAAACAAGATTTTTGCTATCACTGTTTTGATACTTTGAAATTGTCTTACATTTATGGTGGACACAAGGAGCTGCAGATGTTGGAAACTTGTGCCAAAAAATTCTGGAGGAACTCAGCAGGTCAGACACCTTCTCTGGAGAACATGGACAAGCAACGTTTTGGGTTGGGAGCCTTCTTCAGATTGATTGTAGTAGGGGGGAAATAGCTGGTAACGAGGTGGAAGTGGGACAAATTCAGGCAAGTGATAGGTGGATACAGGTGAGGGGTTGGGGGCTAATGGGCAAATGGGTGGACAAAGGCTAGAGATGAAAATGATACTGAAGACTGTGAGATAAAAAAGAGAACATGTACAATTGTGAGGCCAGATGAAAGGCTGTAGGTGGAAGGGGATGGGGAGAAGGGGGCGGGGAAAGAGGGGCAGGAAGTTGGGAGAAGTATGTACACATCTAGGTGGGCCACAGAGGAGAAAGGGGAGAGTACAAAGGAGAAGGGGGTGTATGATGGTGAGTTGCCTAAAATTGAGGAATTAAATGTTCATTGGATTGGGTTGTAATCTACCCAAGTGGAATATGAGGAGCTGTTCCTCTAGTTTGGAGATGGCCTCACTCAGGTATTGGAGGAGGCCCAAGGAACAAAGGATCAACAAGCAAATAGAAAGTTAACCTGGTTAGCAACTGGGAGATCTCATAGGCATTGGCAGAGATCATGCAACTGTTCGGTGAAACAGTAGTTTATTCTATGTTTGGAGGCCACATTGGGAGAACCAAATGCAGTAGATAAGGTCAGAGGAGGTGCATGTGCCTTCTATCTCACTTGGAAGGGGTGCTGAGGTTACTGGATGGATGTGGGGAGGGGGGGGGGGAGGGGTGTAGGAACAGTTGTTACATTCCCTGAAGTTGCAAGTTAATGTACATATGGAGAGAGTGGGGAGGACATAGCCTCAGAATCAAAGGATGTTCCTTTAGGAAGGAGATGAGGATGAATCTCTTTAGTCAGAGGGTGGTGAATCTGTGGAATTAATTGCCACAGACGGCTGTGGAGGTTAAGTTTTTTAAAGCAGAGATCGATAGATTCTTGATTGATACAGGTATCAGGGGTTATGGGGAGAAAGCAGGAGAATGAGGTTAGGAGGGAGAGATAGGTCAGCCATGATTGAATGGCGGAGTAGCCTTGATGGGCCGAATGGCCTAATTCTGCTCCTATCACCTATGACATGACCTTAAGATTGTTACATCAGCTTTACCCCACAACCTCCTGCACAGTGTGCTTTACTTTCTAATCCCAACATCCCCCACCAAATGCTGGCCTCAAATGTACTCTCCTACGTGTTGACCTAGTCTGGTCTTGGGCCTCGTTTGCACTGACTATTTAATGTGGTGGTCCCCCTATTCGTGTCTATTCTGTGTCAGTTCTCATGCTGTTTCCATCCATGTATTGAGCAGATAATCTTGTTCAAAGCTCATTCCCATTGTTACCCCAGTTTAATCCTTTCTGTGACAACTCCAACCACTTAACAAGCATCTTTTATCATCTTCCCAGATGTGATTTTTGACCTGGAAAGTATCAGTAGGCCCAGTGGCTGTGCAGTTTGGAAATTGGCTTTCGAGGTGATTGAGATTTAAACTCTGGAATCATTTTATTTCAGAGTTCGTCCCACAGATGCGGTTATGTCTTCTCTTCCAAGCCACCACTAAAATGGGAAGTGTGTAAGAAAGAACTGCAGATGCTGGCTTAAATCGAAGGTAGACACAAAATGCTGGAGTAACTCAGCGGGACAGGCAGCATCTCTGGAGAGAAGGAATGGGTGATGTTTCAGGTCGAGACCCTTCCTCAGACTGATTAAAATAGGAAGAATATTTTTACCTTATATATTCTTTGTTTCCGGAAAAGCTTGCTCAGCCAATCCATTCTCTCAATATAAACACAATGCTCCATTCCAAGAAGGGTCTCAATCCGAAACGTCACCTATTCCTTCTCTCCAGAGATGCTGCCTGTCCCGCTGAGTTACTCCAGCATTTTGTGTCTAACATCCTGGTAAATCTCCCTTACACTTTTTCCAACACATTCATGCCACCAATCCCAGCCAACTGATCAGATAAGCAACCTTCCGCCACAACCCTCTGCCTCTTCGAGTGATACAGTGTGGAAACAGGCCCTTCAGCCCAACTTGCCCACACCGCCCAACATGTCCCAGCTACACTAGTCTCACCTGCATTTGGCCCATATCCCTCCAAACCTGTACTAGCCATGTACCTGAAGAAGGGTTTCAGCCTGAACCGTTGCCTATTTCCTTCGCTCCATAGATGCTGCTGCACCCGCTGAGTTTCTCCAGCACTTTTGTCTACTATCCATATACCTGTCTAACTGCTTCTTAAATGTTGGGATAGTCCCTGCCTCAACTACCTCCTCTGGCAGCTTGTTCCATACACCCACCACCCTTTGTGTGAAAAAGTTACCCCTCAGATTCCTATTAAATCTTTTCCCCCTCGTCTTAAATCGATGTCCTCTGGTCCTCGATTCACCTACTCTGGGCAAGAGACTCAGTGCATCTTCCCGATCTGTTCCTCTCATTCCTCTCTGCCTCTTATTATCAAGTCAGTCAGGAGGATGATGTTGATAATGAAAAACGTTTTCACCATGGCGGAACTGTTTATGACCAGAGGAAAAGTGTTTAAGATGTTTTCGGGTTTTCTCTGAGATCTTCGATTTCCTCCAAATCTCCAAAGACAGGTATGTAGGTAAATTGGCTGGGTGTGTGTAAATCGTCCCTAGTGTGTACAGGATGGTGCTAATGTGTGGCAATCGCTGGTTGGTGCGGAGTCGGTGGGCTGAAGGGCCTGTTTCTGTGTTGTATCTCTAAACTAAACTAAACTAAACTAAACTAAATCCAGAGCGTGGAGTGCACTGCTTGACCAAGATGGTAGAGGTGGGTCCTCTGACAGCATATAAATTAATGAGTCATCAAGGCACAGTCAAATGCTACAGACCAAATGCTGGCATGTGCCATTAATATAGAAGGGCAGTTAATTACCAGTTCAATCACTTTGTTGCAGAGGTATTAGTATTGGTTTATAATTGTTACATGAGTCTCGTGTTACAGCATTGGAGCTTCTCAGTTATGTAGAAAGTGCAGATTACAAAACAATTTACAAGGGCCACAGGGAGATAGGTTGGTTCATGTGATCGACTGGATTGTAGTTAGTTAGGGTCTTGGGCAGAGCCTGTTGCCAGACTTTGCCGATGGGATGTTCTCAATGAACACCTGTAAAAGAGGCAAGAGACGCTGAAGACATGCTAAACTTCCTTATTCTGTCAAGGAAGTCTAAGCAACAGCACCCGGCGAGAACGGCCTGGAACATCGGGCCTCCGTAGAGGCAAATGCGGAGGCCTCAATAGGCCCGACTATGGGTGAACTGGGTTTGGGGACTGGACATTGTGCCTTCCCTCATAATGGAAACCATTGTGGGGGGATGTTTTTATGTTAAAGATTCTTATTGTTCCATTTCCAAGATGGCTGCCAGAAGGGAGAGTGAACGCTGGTGCGATTAGCTGCCGCTGCTCTCTCTTTGAATTGTGTATTGTTGATGTCTTTACTATTTTTATTTTTGTATTTTTTTGTTGTTATTTTTTTGTTTTCTTTCATTCCGCTTACATGTTTTGTAATCTGTTTACTAAATTTTGTAAGGTGTCCTTGAGAGTCCTTGAAAGGCGCCCATAAGTATAATGTATTATTATTATTATTATTAAGTGGCATTGATGTGATTTCTTGCCGTTAGCTTCAATGTACATGGCCCAGGATAATTTATCGGTGATATGTACGCCAAGGAACTTGAAGCTCTCGACATCTACATTTTGGCACCATTGATGCTGACTGGGCATGTCGATCACCTTGCTTCATGAAGTCAATGACTAGCTCCTTTGTCTTACTGCCGTTGAGGGAGAGGTTGTTGCCTTGACACCATGTTACTGAGCTCTGTTTCTCCTTCCTGTACTCCTCATTATTGTTCAAGTTAAAGCCCACTACAGTGGTGTCATCTGCAAACTTGGAGATGGAGTTAGAAGAGAATTTCACTACACAGTTGCAATGTCTGTGAACACATCCTTGCGGTGCACCATCCATTTAAAAGTTACTCCTTCATCAATCCTCACATCAAAGATGATATCATAGATTCATGGAGTCACACAGCATGGAAACTGGTCCATCGGCCCCACTTCCCCATGTATTCACTGCATTTGGTCCATGTCCCTCTAAACCTTTCCTATCCACCACATTTCTCCACATCTGCTCAACATTTGCCCACTTGCTTCACCGATCTTTATCCCTTTGCATGCTGCTACAACTTACTTTCCCACTTTACTTGGTATCCTCTGTAAATCTGGTTATAATGTAGTCAGTCCCTTTGTCGATGTCATTACTATAGATGGTTCATATTGTAGAAAAATAGTTATAGATCAATAATGCAGATAAATACTGTAGATAAATTGTTGCCACCCAGTGCTGTGTCCTGCAAGTCTGCCCTAAGTACAGCTTGTCAAGGTGAAAATTTATCTATTAACTATTAATGTTAATAGTATCCTTATGGGCCTGCCCCAGTTAAAGCCCTGTCCCACGGTATGAGTTCATTCCAAGAGTTCTCCTGAGTTTGCCCTGATTCAAACTCGGAGATTTACGGTAATGCCCGCTCGTCGGTACTCGGGGCTCTCGTGGACATTTTTCAACATGTTGAAAAATCTTCACGAGTCTTCCCGTGCTTACCTGCCATTAGCTAGTCTTCCCGAGTACCTGCCGTTAACGTTACAAGCCGCTAGGAGATGTCCCCGAGCTCCGACGTACCTGCTATGTTCATTCTCTGTGCTTACCACGAGTTTAATTTTTTTTTAACTCAGGAGAGCTCTTGGAATGAACTCGTACCATGGGACAGGGCTTTTAGGCGATTTTTTAGGCGACTGTCAAGTCGCCGGCAGTCGCCTGAAAAACCGGCGATGGGAACGGCCACTGTCAGAGTAGAACACACACACACATCGCTTCCTTCACCAGCCCGTTATGCAGGTGGGGGACAGGGCAAGTGGGGGGAGCGCTGTCTGAGTGAAATTCACACGGTGCAAAGCCAAGGTGATACAGACACACACCGCGATGAACAGGAAGGTTGTTGCTGTAATTAAGACGGTGAAAGCATAAGTGTACGGTAAGTCCTTTAAAAGAGGGGGGAAGAAGGAGTGGAGACAACTTTTAAGAAGCCATAGATACACGGCTGTGAAGCTTGGCGGACATTAACATTACCGGTCGGTTATCCTTGGTTCTGATAAACAGCTGATGAAATTCACCGGTCAGCACCGGCTTCAACCTACGAGAACCTACAGCAACCTTCGACCTCCTGGCAACCCACTACCACTGCACCTACGGCATGAGAATTCTCGCTACTCTCCATGGCGGCTTAATTCTGGTCACTGCTAATTTTGCAACATGTTGAAAAATTGGCGGCGACCATACTGAGGCCGCGACTAGTTCCCAGAATGCGGGAACTCCTCACGACCATGAAGGCGACTCCCCGGCAACCACCCGCGAACATGTGGTGACCGCATAGTCTCCTGCAGTCGCCTAAGTGGGACAGGCACAATACTGTCATGAAGTTTTTATCTTTTGTATTGTTTAGTGACACCTTATTGAATAACTGCTGGAGATCTAAATAACCTATATTTATCAATTTCCACTCAGCATCCTTCCAATTAAACCTTGAAATCATACTGTAGAAACATCCAGCGCAGAAACTGGCCATTTTGGTCCACTTCTCCATGACGACTATCATGCCAAACTATGTTAGTCCCATTTGCCCACATTAGGCCTGGATCCCACTGTGCCTTTGCCATGCAAGTATCTGTTCAGATGCTATTACACACTGTAACTGTATGTACATCCAACACCTTCTCCAGATATTCTCCACCCTCTGGTCACCGAGAAAATTTCTCCCTTCTCGTACTAAACCTGTGCCTCTCTTTTTAAATTTCCCCAAGAAAAAGATTCTGACTGACTGCTATTTGTTTAACATTATCATTATTAAGATACCTTAAAATAACTTTATTTGCATGGTATCCATTCACACCACATAGTATGTACAATCAGTGCAATCGAGCCATACACAAGTACGACCGTTATTTCAAAGAGAAAATCAAAATGCAGAATATTTAGTTTAGTTTAGTTTAGAGATACAGTGCGGAAACAGGCCTTTTGACCCACCGAGTCTGTGCCGACCAGTGATCCCCACACTAACACTATCCTGCACACTAGGGACAATTTACAATTATACTGAGCTAATTAAACTACAAGCCAGTATGTCTTTGGAGTGTGGGAGGAAACCGACGATCCCGGAGAAAACTTACACAGATCACGGGGAGAACGTACAAACTTCGTACAGACAGCGCCCATAGTCAGGATTGAACCCGTGTCTCTGGCGCTGTAAGGCAGCTACTCTATTGCTGTCATCCCCCCTATAGTGTTATAGTGTAGATATGTTTATGAAGGAGCAAGGGCCATAATAATGCAGGTTGGCAGATTGGGATTTCACCCTTAACTAATGAGAGGATGGTTCAGTAGTCAGATAACAGCAGGGGAAAATCTATTCCTGAAGCCTCAGCAATGCGCTGAATAAACCTTTGTATATCTTCTGCCTGGAAGAAGAGAGATTGGCCTGTCTAAATGTCTTTTGAACTATTTATATCTGCCTCCAACAGGGGAGTCACAGGTGGCAGATCTGCTGCCCCATAGCGCTAGACATCCAGGTTCGATCTTGACCTTGCGGGTTTCTGCAAAATCCCCGTCAGTGTGTGGGTCATGGATGAGAAAGTGGGAAAACATAGAACTAGTGTGAAGCAGTGATCGATGGTCAGCAGACACTCAGTGAGGCGAAGGGCCTGTTTCTAGACATGTTGTCTGGCCCGCTGAGTTACTCCAGCTCTTTGTGTCTATCTTTGGCCTGTTTCCATGTTGTATCTCCAAACTAAACAAAGCTGACCCCCCCCCCCCCCCTCCTGCTGACAGCTCATTCCACATATTGCAAATAGAGAGTATCTATCTTATCTATGTCATGCATCATTTTATGTCTCTAAGGTTCACCCTCAGCATCCTATAAAGGAGTGAGAATTACCCCAGATTGTCCAACCTCTCCTAGCAACAACAACTCATGCAACATCCTGGTGAATCTCTTCTGCAGTGTCTTTATTTCCGCCACATCCCTCCCATGATTTTGCAACCAGAACTGTACATGATATTTTAAGCAACGTTTTGTACAGCTGGACCATGATGCCCTAAATCTTACACTCCTGTAGATGATAAATCTTATATAGACCATATATACACACACTGAACTTTTTTTTTCTCTCTCGTTTATCATATGTGTACAATTTTTACCTATTCTGTTGTGCTGCTGCAAGTAAGAATTTCATTGTTCTACATTATCTGGGACCTATGACAATAAAACATTCTTGACTCTCTCTTGACTCTTGAAATCATAGAACAGAATACAGCACAGGAACTGACCCTACAACCCACAATTCTGTGATGGACATTGGAATGACCATGTCTTATCTGTCAGTCCGTAATCCATATCCACCATTCCTTGCATGCCCACGTGCCTGTCTAAACATCTGTTAAATATCACTATTGTATCTACCTCCACCACCACCCGTGGAACCCCCCACCCTCTGTGTAAAGTAAAACTGCTCCACACTTCTCCTTTACACTTTGCATCCCATCTTAAAGCTATGCCCTTAAGTATTTGATTTTTCCATTCTGAAAATAAGGTTCTGACTCTCTATCCTATCTATGCCTCTCATTATTTTTATATATCTCTATCAGGTCTCACTTCAACCACCATTTTTCCAGAGAAAACAATCAAAGTCCGAATTCTCTCTGTCACTAGTAACCCCTAATCCAGGCATTATTCTAGCAAATCACCAATTTTCCAAAGCCTCCACATCTGACCAAAACTGCTCGCTATATTCCAGGTGCAGCTTAACCAAACTCCTATAGAGTTCATTATGACTTCCTGGCTGTTATACCTCAGACTGATGAAGGGTTTCGGCCCGAAACGTTGCCTATTTTCTTCGCTCCATAGATGCTGCCGCACCCGATGAGTTTCTCCAGCATTTTTATCTACCTTCGATTTTCCAGCATCTGCAGTTCTTTCTTGAACATTATACTCAATGCCCCTATCAATGAAGACAGGGATAACATGTACCTTTTTTACCACTCTATCTACTTGTGTTGTCACTTTCAGGGAGTTATGGACTTTTAGCCCAAGATCCCTCTGTACATCAACAATGTTAAGGGGCTTGCCATTTTCCCTGACATTTGATCTCTCAAAGTGCAATACTTCACATTTGCTTGGATTAAACTCCACTTGCCAACAAAGAGCACTTACCAACTAATCAAACACAGTTTCCATTCCATAAAACTATGTTGACTCTGCTTGGCACTAGTAGGAATTTTGAAATCTTATGCTGCTATGTTCTCAATAAAAGATTGCAGCAATTTTTGAATGACAGACTGGAGCATAACTAGCTTACTGTATTCTGCTTTCTGACACCTTTTAGTTTATAGCTTAGAGTTACAGCACAAATACAGGCCATTCGGCCCAGCAAGTCTGCGCTGACCGGTGATCTCTGTACACAAACATTATCCTACACACACTAGGGACAATTTACAATTTACAGAAGCCAATTATCTACAAACCTGCACGTTTTTGAAGTGTGGGAGGAAACCGGAGCACCTTGAGAAAACCCACGCAGGTCAATAGACAGTAGGCAATAGGTGCAGTAGTAGGCCATTCGGCCCTTCGAGCCATTGACTGTGATCATGGCTGATCATCCAAAATCAGTACCCCGTTCCTGCCTTTTCCCCATATCCCTTGACTCCGCTATCTTTAAGAGATCTATCTAACTCTCTCTTGAAAGCTTCCAGAGAATTGGCTTCCACTGCCTTCTGAGGCAGAGAATTCAACAGATTCACAACTCTCTGGGTGAAAAAGTTTTTCCTCATCTCTGTTCTAAATGGCCTACCCCTTATTCTTAAACTGTGGCCCCCTGGTTCTCGACTCCCCCATCATCGGGAACAAGTTTCCTGCCTAGCGTGTCCAATCCATTTATTAATCTTATATATTTCAATAAGATATCCTCTCATCCTTCTGAATTCCAGTGTATACAAGCCCAGTCGCTCCATTCTTTCAATATTTAACAGTGCCGTCATCCTGTGAATTAACCTTGTGAACCTACGCTGAACTCCCTCAATAACAAGAATGTCCTTCCTCAAATTTGGAGACCAAAACTGCACACAATACTCCAGGTGTGGTCTCACTAGTGCCCTGCACAACTGCAGAAGGACCTCTTTGCTCCTATACTCAACTCCTTTTGTTATGAGGGCCAACATGCCATTAGCTTTCTTCGCTGCCTGCTGAGTCAAGTGATATGGGGAGAAGATAGCAGAGTCAAGTGATATGGGTAGAAGGCAGGAACGGGGTACTGATTGTGGATGATCAGCCATGATCACGGTGAATGGCGGTGCTGGCTCGAAGGGCTGAATGGCCTACTCCTGCACCTAGTGTCTATTGTCCATTGTCCATTGCTTGACCAGCCTGGTCAGCACAGGGGATTTCACAGCACTCCTGAATCACCAATCGAGCAACATAATCACAATGCAATTTCACTGCTATTGAAAATTCATAAGCATTGATTAGAGTCAAATGTGAGCAGAATATAACCCTATCTTTCTTTTTGATGTGAATTGCTTGACAGTCACAATTGCAACAGAACACCATCATGGATTTCAGTTTATTTTATAGCAACAAAGTAATGTGTTAGGGGATTGCATAATGAAGCTCCCTGAAATGCTTTAACACAGCACAAAGCTAGATTAAATACAATCCTCCCTATAATGTATCATAATCCCAGACTACTTGCATCAAATTAATTAGAATATGCCAACATCATTTTTCATTACAATAAAGAGTAAATAAATTTGATTTTTTGTGATATCTATTTTCTCCTTACATATTTTTATTTTTGAATCCATTATAGAATTCGTATCGATCCTTTGGGTTTGTCACCTTCCTGGTAGCAGGTTTCTGTGCTTAGCCTTCTTTATCTTCCTGCCCAGGGACTATCCAGTTTCTCTCACATTGGGATGTTACTTCATCTGTCTCTGCCTTCCATAACTACAGTACTACATCTTTTTTTAAAGGCTTATCTTCTTTCTATGGCATCTTTTGCTTAATTATTCTCGGCGTTACCTTATCTTATTCATCTTTTAACAACCCAGGCTCAGGATTTAGAAACACGTTTGCATTTGAACACATTTGCATTTGCGGGTGTCCGCATAATCTACTCATTGCTAATAACACGATGGAGGTGGAACAGTGGCGCAGCGGTAGAGTTGCTGCCTTACAGCACTTACAGCGCCAGAGACACGGGTTCGATCCTGACCACAGGTGCTGTCCGTATGGAGTTTGTATGATCTCCCCGTGACCGCGTGGGTTTTCTCCTAGATCTTCGGTTTCCCCACGCACTTCAAAGACATACAGATTTGTAGGTAAATTGGCTGGTGGAAGTGTAAATTGCCCCTAGAGTGTGTAGGATAGTGTTAATGTTGGGGGGGGGGGGGGGGGCACACTGGTTGGTGCAATTTTAGTGGGCCAAAGGCTCTGTTTCCGTGCTGTATCTCTAAACAAAATTAAATGACAATATAAATGTCTAATTTCTCATTTAAAAAAAACACAAAATGCTGGAGTAACTCAGCGGAACAGGCGGAATCTCTGGATAGAAGAAATGGGTGATGTTTCGGGTCAAGACCTTTCTTTAGCTGAAGAACGGTCTCGATCCTAAACGTCACCCATTTTTCCTCCCCAGAGATGCTGAGTGTCCTGCTGAGTTACTCCAGTATTTTATGTCTATGTTCGGTGTAAACCAACATCTGCTGTTCCTTCCTACATATTTCTCATCAATATGCAGCATTGAATAACATAGTTGTCGCATATTATATCAGAGCTGATGAGGGGAAAATGCTTCTCATTGATGAAAGGCCAATAACCAGAGGCTAGAAACTTGCCAGAAGGACTGTGCGTGTGAGAGGGGCTTGAATCATGTTGTAAACAGTTAGTTATAATCTTAAATGCATGCATGTGCAGGGGTCGGAAGCACATCAACAGCAAGTTTTAAGGGCGAATTGGATATACACTTAATGTAGAAAAAGTCTATGAAGAAGAACAAACAAATGTTCTTTTAAAGAGCTGGGACTGATATAAGGTAAAGATCAACTTCTATGCAGTATAATTCCATGATATTATAATGATATATCTTGTAATGTGAGAAATATTGTAAGATTGATCATTCATTCCATTTGAAATATTGTCGAAATTATCCGTATGAAAACTTTTAATGTGACATATTTTTCTTATTTTTATGAAGTAAAACTATGAAATATGATTAACTAGCTTGTTTGGTACATTTTTTCCCACCAATTTATTAAATAAATGGGGTATTTTAGTTTAGTTTAGTTTAGTTTAGAGATACAGCGCGGAAAATGCCCTTGGGCCCACCGAGTCCGCACCGACCAGTGATCACCCCAAAAACTAGCACTATCCTACACATACTAGGGACAATTTGTATTTACACCAAGTCAATTAGCCTACATACCTGTATGCCTTTGGTGTGTGGGAGGAAACTGAAGGTCTCAGAGAAAACACACGCAGGTCACAGGGAGAATGTACAAACTCCGTACAGACAGCACCCGTAGCTGTCCCACAGCAGCAAACTAATTCGCGAGTTTAGAAGTGTTTAGGAGAGTTTGAAACAATATCATGTTGAAGACATCTTTCGACCTCCTTTGACTATGTTGAAGACTAGCTATGACTAGCTTCGAGAAAATTGGACTCCGAATAGTGGAGAGTGAAGACGACTTCCTTTGATCTCCTTCGACCTCCTTTCGACTATGTCGAAGACTATCTAGGACTACCTTCGACTACCTTCGATTACCTTCGACCACCCTCGATTACCTACGAATAACATGCCGACCTACTACGACCTACTATGACTAAACCTACGAGTAAGAAAAAATAGCGATTTTTTCCATGGCGACCTTTTTTTACTCGCGGGCATTTCTCATCATGTTGAAAAATACGCCGTGACAGCTGAGGCCTTGAGTACGCGAGGCCTACCCTTGAACATGAAGGAAAGTTACAAAGACCTCCTAGGACCTCGTATCGACCATGCTGCGAGTATGAGTCGAGGGCAAACTCGCCAGAACTCATGGATTAAGTCGCCGCAGTGGGACAGCCCACTTAGACAGTAGCTCTACCACTGCGCCACCATGGTTGGCGTATAACCATAGTTGTAGAAGATGTCGGTGAGGTTGCATTTGTATCACTATGCTCATTTTATGTCAACTTAGTCTAGAAATTACTGTATGTCTATACGCTGGAAAGAGTGCAGAGAAGATTACCACGACACCACAATGCTGCATTTTATGATATATATTTAAATGTTCCTAAGTGCATATGTTTAACATGATCCTTAGACTTGGAAGAATGATAGCACTAGTTAACAAAGTGGCTAAGACAATATTGGCTCAAAGTGTTTTGGCCGGTTCATTATAAAAAAATGCCAAACTTTAAAGATTTGGTAAGTGCCGATAAAATTGTGCAGTTAGATGCTGTGCATTAATGAACTAATTATAAGAAAGTGCTGGATGATGTTAAGTGGACATAACCCTTAATTGTGCCTTTGTTAAGAGCAGAGATGAGGAATGGACTGAAATGGAATATTTATTGTCACATCATAAGATCATAAATGATAAAAGCAGAATTAGGCCATTCGGACCATCAAACCCACTCCACCATTCAATCATGTCTGGTCTATCTCTCCCTCCTAGCCCCATCCTTTTCCCCATAACCCCTGACACCCGTACTGATCAAGAATATAGGTTAAATATATCCACTGATTTGGCCTCCACACCCTTCTGTGACAAAGAATTGCATAGATTCACCACCCTCTGACTAAAGAAATTCCTCCTCATCCCCTTCCTAAAAGAACGTCCTTTAATTCTGAGGCTATGACCTTTAGTCCTAGACTCTCCCACAAGTGGAATCATCCTCTCCACATCCACTCTATCTAAGTCTTTCATTGTTTTGTATGTTTCGACAAACAGTCATCATATGTTAACCCACTCATTCCTGGGATCATTCTTGTAAACCTCCTCTGGACCCACTCCAGAGCCAGCACATCCTTCCTCAGAGATGGTGCCCAAAATTGCTCACAATATTCCACATGCGGCCTTACGAGCGCCTCATAGAACCTCAGCATTACATCCTTGTTTTTGTATACAAACTCTCTTGAAATAAATGCTAGCATTGAGTTTGCTTTCTTTACTACTGATTCGACTTGCAGATTAACTTTTTGGGAAACCTGCACCAGCACTCCCAAGTCTCTTTGCACCTCCCCATTTAGAAAATAGTCTATGCTATATATTGCCAGCTACAATGCTCCCTCAATTTTTTAGCTGAATTTAAACTTATTCTTCACTAATTCACTCTTCGGATGGAGCCCTCAGTTTTTAAACACCTGACTAACATGGAGAGCCTTCATGGAAGCAACTGCAAAAGTTGGTTTACACCGAAGATAGACACAAAATGCTGGAGTAACTCAGCGGGAAAGGCAGCATCTCAAGATAGAATGAATGGTTGACGTTTAGGGTCGAAACTCTTTTTCAGACTGGGAGTCAGGGGAGAGGTAAGCACAGAGATCGGGAAGTAAAAGGTGTGAAAACGAGATCAAAGCGAATGCTGCTCAAGGAAAAATAGATAGACATAAAAAGCTGGAGTAACTCAGGCAGCATCTCTGGAGGGAAGGAATGGGTGACGTTTTGGGTTGAGACCCTTCTTATCAGGGGGTCGTCACCTATCCAAACTAACAATAATCTATTCTACATTTTTCTTGACCATCATCTGACTGACTCTCAGTCTGAAGAAGGGTCTTGACATGAAACGTCACCCATTCCTTCTCTCCAGAGATGCTGCCTGTCCCGCTGAGTTACTCCAGCATTTTATGTCTAACTAGAGAGAGTTCATGGTCAGTTAAAACCAAGCACCACGTAGAAGACTTTTAGTGAAAGATCAAATATAATGTTAGCTCAAAGAACTAACACGCTATCATTACCTTAGCAACATGATAATAACTAAATTTACAGCCACACATCGGTATACTACTTGCTATATTTATCTGGCAGTTTACAATATTCTACTGGAGAGATTTTTCTTTCAAGTGAAGTAAATCCTGTGGTGCATAAAAAAGAAATTTTAATTAACACTGCTTAAATACTTGACATAATCTCAGTTAGTTCATGGTCTTGTTCCAGTTCCCTAAATATTACAAAATTAAATAATCAATGCTGAATTTATAAATTGCCTTTCACATCCTCTAAAATTTCCATAGTTACTTTAGACCAAGGGCGGCACGGTGGCACAGTGATAGAGTTGCTGCCTTACAGCACTTGCAGCGCTGGAGACCCGGGTTCGATCCCGACCACGGGTGCTGTCTGTACAGAGTTTCTACATTATCCCCGTGACCACATTGGTTTTTTTCGAGATCTTCGGTTGCCTCCCACACTCCAAAGACGTACAGGTTTGTAGATTAATTGGCTTGGTATAATTGTAAATTGTCCTTCGTGTGTGTAGGGTAGCACTGGATCACTGACTGGAGCGGACTCGATGGGCTGAAGGGCCTGATTCTGCACTGTATTTCTAAAGCTAAATTAAACTAAACTTAATGCAAAATGAGATGGTAAATTGGTGGACTTCAAAGTCTTAGAAAAAACAAACAGCTGATCTGTTTTTGTTGGGGCTGATGCCCTACTTTCTTTCCAAGGTACCCTGGGAATTTTAATTACATCTCAGCAGAGATTTAGTTGTATTATTTTGGATCGTATCCATATTGCTTCCGCAGCGACCCAAGAAAATGGCACCGTAAATTCAATATTAGAATGTGATTTGGACACATTAACTTTTCACTCAGAGACGTTAGTACCTCCACCAATGTAAAGCACTTTGGCCAAAGAGAGTTGTTTTTTAAATGTGCTATATAAATAAAAGTGACTTGACTTGACTTGAGACTTAACAAGAAACCTAGATACAAAGACAGCAGATGACACTACCTGAGTATATTATCTCCATGTCAACAGTCAGGATCCCACCGAGTCATTGGGAAAATGTGCTTATTAGTTGCTAAGGAGCAGGAAACTGGCAGAATGACAGATATGCCTTGTCTCGCCAATTTTTGGAAAGCATTGTAACCCCGGCTTAATTTACACTTAAATAATATTGATGTCCACAGCAGTGAGTGCAACATTTACTTTGCCACTAATATAACTCAAGCATTCAAAGATGAGGTGGGAAGGAGGTAGGCACTAGCTGGTAGGCTCATGGAGAAAGATTGGTTACTGCAGAGTGCTAGGTGTTCTTGAGTTGGTGTTCTAGACTTGATTAGTATGGGTGTCAGGGGTTATGGGGAGAAGGCAGGAGAATGGGGTTAGGAGGGAGAGATAGATCAGCCATGATTGAATGGCGGAGTAGACTTGATGGGCCGAATGGCCTAATTCTGTTCCTATCACTTATGACCTTATGACTTCCCCGCCTGCACACTATGCCAAAGGGCTGGAAAGACAGGATCGATATTGGACCCCTCAATTCTACATCAGTTCTGGCAGGCACATCTCAAGTGAGGTTGCCGAATTCAGTTTCTAAGCTAACTTTTAAGCATTTTGTCTATCTTTCTTTATTTCAATGATTAATGATGCATTTTATTAACTAATGGCAATGGCAATTGTTTTACATGAATGTATAGATTTTACATTTTATATTTTTGTGAAGATTTTCAGTTTGTTTCCTAATTTCTATGATCATCATCTGACTAATGTGAGAAGTCGACAAGGACAGTCTTCAGTTCCTGTGATCATCACCCTAGTAACCATTGTGTAGGAAGGAACTGCAGATGCTGGTTTACACTGAAGATAGACAAAAAATGCTGGAGTAGCTCAGCGGGACAGGCAGCATCTCTGGGGAGAAGGAATGGGTAACACTCTCAGTCTGAAGAAGGGTCTCAACCCGAAACGTCACCCATTCCTTCTCTCCACAGATGCTGCCTGTCCCGTTGAGTTACTCCAGCATTTTGTGTTGATCCTGGAAATCATTTGCAGCCCACTCAGGGGGGACTGCAGTTATAATACCAGCCTTGCATTGAGAACTACGTGGATGCGTAAATAAGTGTGGTTACTTGCATCAGCCATTGGGTATGAGATCACATCAGTGAGATTGGTCCCGATATCTAGTCAATAGTGCTTTATTTGTTACATATGCAAATACACAGTGAAATTCATTTTGCATATTTTACACAAGCGGGAACCGACATTATTGGCACCATTGTTCAAAGTCCAATGTCCGGTTGGCTTGATGTACTGGAGCAGTTCCCGTGAACCGACGTCCCTCTCCTCTCCTTGACCGGCCACCTCCCATTTCTCAGTAAAATCATTGAAAAAGCTGTTTTTAAGCAGCTGAACAATTTCATGTTAATGAACAGCTGTTTTGATGTCTTCCAGTCAGGATTTAAGACCACACCACAGCACCGAGACGGCTCTTGTTAAGGTCTTCAATAACATTCACTTAAACACAGACAATGGCAAAATTTCAGTCTTAGTATTACTAGATCTCAGTGCTGCATTCGACACAGTCGATCACAACATATTACTAGACCGTCTGGAAAACTGGGTGGGACTTTCGGGCACAGCATTAAAATGGTTTGAATCCTACTTGAAGGACAGGGACTACTTTGTGTCTATAGGTAATTACACATCTGAGTGTGCAAAAATTACATGTGGAGTTCCCCAGGGCTCCATTCTGGGGCCTCTTCTGTTTAACATCTACATGCTTCCACTGGCTCAGATCATGAAAAACATCAAAATATGTTACCATAGTTACGCAGACGACACACAAATCTACATAACAATATCACCAGGAGACTATAGCCCAATACAAGCACTGAGTAGATGCATTGAGCAAATCAACGATTGGATGAACCAGAATTTTCTCCAATTAAACAAAGAAAAAACTGAAATAATTGTTTTTGGAGCCAAGGAAGAACGAGTAAAAGTTAGCACCCAGCTTCAAATGGTAATGCTAAAAACAACAAACCAAGCCAGAAACTTAGGAGTAGTCATGGACTCAGACCTGAACTTCAACAGCCACATAAAAACAGTCACAAAGTCAGCCTACTATCACCTAAAGAATATATCAAGGATTAAAGGACTTGTATCTCAGCAGGATTTGGAAAAACTTGTCCATGCATTTATCTTCAGCAGGCTCGACCACTGTAACAGTTTCGTTACAGGTCTCTCTAAAAAGTCGATCAGACAGCTGCAGTTAATTCAGAATGCTGCTGCTCGAGTCCTCACTAAGACCAAAAAAGTAGATCACATTACTCCAGTTCTGAGGTCTTTACACTGGCTTCCTGTCTGTCAAAGAATTGATTTCAAAATGCTACTGTTGGTTTACAAAGCACTGAATGGTTTAGGGCCAAAATACATTTCTGATCTTCTGCTTAGCTACGAACCACCCAGACCTCTCAGATCGTCTGGGACAGGTCTGCTCTGTGTCCCCAGAGTCAGAACTAAACATGGAGAGGCAGCATTTAGTTTTTATGCACCACATATCTGGAATAAACTCCCAGAAAACTGCAGGTCTGCTGCAACTCTCAGCTCTTTTAAATCTAGACTGAAAACTTTTCTGTTTGCCGCTGCCTTTCAGTAAACAATACAATTTATTAATTACCTATACTGCACTGTAACTTCTATTCCTGGTTTTATTCTATTTTAAATATTTTATTTGATTGCTTTTAATTTTGTAATTATTTTATCTGAATAATCTAATAATCGTTTTACATCTAAATGTCATTTTATATGTGTTTCTTTCCAATGCTTTTAATGTTTTATGTAAAGCACTTTGAATTACCTTGTTGTTGAAAGGTGCTATACAAATAAACTTGCCTTGCCTTGCCTTGCCTTGCCTTTGTATCCCGGGGCACCTCCAGCAGCTTACCCGAAGGCGCTGGAGGCATTGCCTCGGTAAGTCAGGCTCGAGGCCCTTGCTCCTCGAGCCCGACTTCTCCAGCTCTCTCCCGGTTACGCCATCTACCGAGTCTTCGGGTGGGACTCCACTGACCATTGATCCTTCACACGGGTTGCCGTTCCCACTGGAGACCGCGGTGGGCAAGTCGGGCCTGCTTCTCAAGAGCGTCCCGGCCCACTGAAATCTAACTGAGATAGCTTCAAATTGAAGAGGCCAAGAGAAGCTAGTAGTTTTCATGAGCAGTAGAAGACTTCAATTATTTGAAAATATTTCATGGCAGCTACCTAAATCTATATATTACTAAAAGTCTGAACTTGACCACTTCCTGTTGTTCTGTATATTGATTTTAGAAAAAAACGTTGCCACTTACAGCTGTAATTTTTGGCCATCTTACTCAGAGTCCCCCTCCGCTACGCAGGACAAGAGGATTTTTCCCATTGATGGAAAATAAAAGAGTTATTAGTGTTTTAAAAATATTGAGATTCTCTCTCCTGAAAGCCACACCCCTTCAGGAGGGACTTAAAACCCAGAAGTTTGGAGGTGCCTCAGTTCTCTGCAAGATGGGGGAATCGAGAGGTCGCAATTCTCAGTCTGAGCTGTGAATACCATTGAACACATGTTTACTAAACTGTGAGTGGTTTTACTGACCTGTCAGTGCCCTTAATGTGGTTTGAAAATGTAGTTTGAAAATGCAAAAGTGTGTTTTGGTTTGAAAGTGCTGAAGCTGTGTTGCTTTGGTTTTGAAAGTACTAAAGCAAGCTGTGTTGCCTTTGGTTTTGAATGTGCTAAAGCAAGCTGTGTTGCCTTTGGTTTTGAAAGTGCTAAAGCAAGCTGCCTTGCCTTTGGGTTTGAAAGTGCTAAAGCAAGCTGCGTGGCCTTTGGTTTTGAAAGTGCTAAAGCAAGCTGCCTCGCCTTTGGTTTTGAAAGTGCTAAAGCGAGCTGCCTTGCCTTTGGTTTTGAAAGTGCTAAACGAGCTGCCCTGCCTAATTAGAGCTGCCTTGCCTAATTAGAGCTGCCTTGCCTAATTAGAGCTGCCTTGCCTAATTAGAGCTGCCTTGCCTAATTAGAGCTGCCTTGCCTTCTATATAATTAAAAGTCTAATCTTGACCACTTGTCTACTAAATTGTGAGTGGTTTTACTGACCTGTCAGTGCCCTTAATATGGTTCGAAAATGTAGCTTGAAAATGCAAAAGTGTGTTTTGGTTTGTGCTAAAGCTGTGTTGCTTTGGTTTTGAAAGTGCTAAAGCAAGCTGTGTTGCCTTTGGTTTTGAATGTGCTAAAGCAAGCTGTGTTGCCTTTAGTTTTGAAAGTGCTAAAGCAAGTTGCCTTGCCTTTGGTTTTGAAAGTGCTAATTAGAGCTGCCTTGCCTAATTAGAGCTGCCTTGCCTAATTAGAGCTGCCATGCCTAATTAGAGCTGCCATGCCTAATTAGAGCTGCCTAATTAGAGCTGCCTTGCCTAATTAGAGCTGCCATGCCTAATTAGCGTTGCCTTGCCTAATTAGAGCTGCCTTGCCTTCTATATAATTAAAAGCCTAATCTTGACCACTTCCTGTTTGCGCTTTATATTGATATTTGAAAAAACGGTACCACGTACGGCTGTGATTTTTTGCCAGCTTTGAGTGCACCTCCGCTCATCAGGTGCCAAAGATTTTTCCCATTGATGAAAAATAAAAGAGTTATTAGTGTTAAAAATGTTGAGATTCTCTCTCCTGTCAATCACGCCATGAAGGCCACACCCCTTCTGGTGGGGGGGAGAGACTATAAAACTGGAAATGTGGGTGTGGCTCAGTCTCTGAAAGATGTGAGGGGGAGAGGTCATGACTCTCTGTCTTTAGTGGCCTTGCATCCTGCTTGAAATGGTATGAAACTGGCATGAATTTGGTGCCGTTGCGCCCTGCTTGAAATGGAATTTCAAGGAATAGCTGTGAGTCAACTGCGAGCCCACCAGCCGAGAGTCAGTGAGCTGCCACCACAACAGGCTTGAGTGACTGAGCCGCCAGCCCAAGAATCCATTCTGCCCACAATGTCCATACTAGCCCTCTAGCCCCCCCCCCCCCCCCCCCCCCCCCCCACTTGCCACCAATATTGGAATTGGTGGAGAGGTGGAATATTGCATTGGGGGACCAGCCCTCTCATGTGATGCTGGGACCCAACGGGACCTGAAACGTCACCTATTCCTTTTCTCCAGAGATGCTGTCCGACCCGCTGAGTTACTCCAGCTTTTTGAGTCTATCTTCCCAAAAGGATGCCACAGCCATAGGGAATGTGAGTCAGCATTAGGAAGGTCGGCTTATATTACAGGAGCCACAGTACTTGGATCAAGCTGCCAAGGAGTTCAGTATTATGTGTTAAGCCACAGTATGTACATCAACAGATCATTTAAAATCACAGCATTTATCTCATAAAACAATATTTTCACTGTCTTTTGTGAAAGGGGTTTTGATTGTTCCGTTTCTATAGAAGGAGTGTTCGTCCGTGCAACAATTCCCATCTGTGCTCTGGTTAATACCACAAGCGCAATAAGATACAAGTTCATCCACAGAAAACAATGGAACGTTTCCACAGTAATCCAACCCAATGTGGTCTGCATGTGGCTGGTGTGCCAGCTTGCCTGTGATGTGCAATTTATTAGGCAATAAAAATCCTCTGTTCAAATCTTCAAACACCCTCGTCACTGTCAATCACATTTAAGGTTACACTTTCCTCCACCGTGTTAGAATTGCAATAAAGTTTTCAAGTATTTAAAGCTCATAAAGGACTAATCTAAATCTAGTTGGTGCGTTGGGTTTAAGCCAGACCAGTGTGTTATATTCTTTATTGTTGGGCATCCTCGACCTCTTTGTGAGAGGGCTTCTATACAGCTCGTTGACTTGTGAATATCTGAAAAATAAATTGGCATGGAGATTCCATTGTTGGTGGCAGATGTTAACAAGAGCATGAGGCTAAATTGCACTCCCTGTTTCATTTTTAATGGAATCGTGACATTTCTTTGTGGATTCCTTCTTAAACATTTCTTTGTGGATTGAGGCATGGCCGTGGCTCCTTTAGCTAAAGGTAATTTTAAGTCTCTGAGAACTACGCAGTTTAGAGGTTGACAATTTAACAAAGTATTTAGTGTTCTGAATCTGTACCTCATTCATGCCCCCCACCTTGATGTTACTTGACCTGATGTTTGGAGTCATCTGCCATTCTCAGAATTTAGTGATGCACTCTGATTGTTTTTGTTCAAAATAATAATTACTTCCAGGCAGTTTCAAGAGTGATCCTTGGAGATCAGCGATTACCTGCTTCCACTCCTGGTCCTAAGGTTGCTGACAAAGCCAAGGTGAAACCTGCAGAGTCTTCTACAAGTGGGTTACTCTGTTTACTGTGCCTTTCAGTGTAATCATGACCAATAGATTTCAGGATCTCCATACCATCCTTAAAGTTTCTCCCGCCAGTCCTTGAGCCAAAATCTCGTCTGTCCATTTTCAGTCGAGATTTGATCGCCCTGCTGCTTATAAAGCCCCCTGTCCCACTGTACGAGTTAATTCATGAGTTCTCCCGAGTTTTCCCCTGATTCGAACTTGGAGAATGTCCGTAGCAGGCCTGTAGGAGTTCATGGATGTCTCGTAGCGGCTCGTAATGCTAACGGTAGGTACTCGGGACATCCGGTGACTCGTGATGTTTTGTAATCCCTGCAAAAAATGTCCACGAGTAAAACAAATACTCGTGATGAAAAAAATGGTTACTTTTTACACCAATCGTTAGCATTATGAGCCGCTACGAGACACCCACGAACTCTTACGGACACGCTACGGACATTCTCCGAGTTCGATTCAGGGGAAAACTCGGGAGAACTCGTGAATTACCTCGTACAGTGGGACAGGGGCTTCATTGCCAAAGACCCAGGTTCGATCCTGTCCTCCGGACTGGGATTTACACATTCTCCCTGTGACCACATGGGTTTCCTTGGCCTCTATTAATTGCTCCTTGTGTGTAAGGAGCGGATGAGAAAATGGGATAATGTAGAACTAGTGTGAATGGCTGACCAATGGACAGCATGGACTCGGCGGGCTGAAGGACCTGTTTCCATGCTGTATCACAAAGCACTGGTGCTGCTTGGCTGATTGAGTTCCTCCTGCATTTTATTATTTGCTCAATATTCCGGCATTTGAGTCTCTTGTGACACCTTTTCCACATTAAGTGGTTATGGGCATGAATTCCCATGAGTCAGCAGTGACATTGTGTATATATTTTTAAGACAGCTGAGGATATCTTTGACCTTGTTCCTATGTCCTAGTGCTACACTCTGCCAAGACACAGCTCAGAATGCAGTGCTCATTTTGAGAATCAGGTGTAAGCAATGTGGCAGGATTGTCAGAGCTGGCTGAATATAATTTGGGCCTTAATGCCCGGAATGTTGATTTGGGAAAGAACGCTGAGATTGTTTCACTAAACCTGATGATTGATCTGCAGGGACAGTGTGGATGGTTTAAGGTACCTGTTGTCAGTGGTCCTTAGCACAGAAACCGACAGGAAAATTGTTCCAGTCTTGAGATTGCCATCTTTCATATGTTTCCTTAAGTTTTGTAAAAACAATATGGATGCACTAGTAGTGATGATGGGATTTATTATGGATGCCTGACTGAGGTGGAAGAGGGACAGAGGGGTAGGGGTAAGGGGGCGGAGGGAGAGAGGGAAGGGGGTGAGGTAGAGAGGGAAGGGGGGTGTGGGAGAGGGATTGGTGTGAGGAGAGGGAGATGGAGAGGGGGAGGAGAGGTGTGGGGGAGGGGGGAGATGGCGTACCACCATGAGGTACCACCTCCAGTTTAAATTCCATTTGGAATATTTTGGAGGACCAAGAAACCAAGAACCAAGGGTCTAACAATGACCATCCATTGCTGGAGGCCGACATTATACAAAAGAGACAGGTTAATAGGTGGCTGATTTTCAGATGTTGGGAGAAGAACCACATCTTAATGGAAGATCGGACTAAATCTTCAGTCTGAAGAAGGGTCTTGACCCGAAACCTCACCCATTCCTCCCCCAGAAATGCTGCCTGTCCCGCTGAGTTACTTCAACATTTTGTGTCTATCTTTGATCTAGCTAGGAGATTGAAATAGAGATCCCTTTAAGAACACGAACACACTACATGTAGGCAAGCGCCGTGGTGAAGCCAGCAATGCAACACATGCCCACGGCCACTCTGTTGTCTTTGCAGGCCAAAGGAATATCAATGGAGTCTCTTATCTGAGCATAAAGCCCCATGTTCCTGAGGAGATAATTGTGTGATTAAATTGCACTCGGGATTATTTCCTGACATGATAGGTGTCATTGTGAAATTAGATCACACATTTTCACCATTCCACAGTGGCGCAGCGGTAAAGTTGCTGCCTTACAGCGGTTACAGCGCCAGAGAACTGGGTTCGATCCAACCTATAGGTGCCGTCTGTACGGAGTTTATACATTCTCCCCCTGACCTGCGTGGGCTTTCTCCGAGATTGTTCGTTTCCTCCCACACTCCAAAGATGTACAGGTTTGAGGGTTAATTGGCTTGGTGTATGTGTAAATTGTACCTGGTGTGTGTTGGGTAATGTTAATGTGCGGGCATTGCTGGTCAGTGTGGAATCGGTGGGCCAAAGGGCATGTTTCTGTAATGTATCTCTAAACAAAACTAGCAATAGAAACAGGTCCTATGGCCTGCAATGTGTGCAGCCATCTATTTGCCCATCCACACCACCATCCCCAATGCACATTCCACCCACCAGGCATTATTTCACCAGTAAGATTGTCAGATCTCTTTCATATAATCTAGATTCTTACTCGCTCTCTTCCGTGGCCATGTTGAGTACGTGAATGGGTGTCATGAAGAGCGTGGCTTTGAAAGCATATGCCTTTCCTAGACTGGTGTGCACCAATGTTTAATGGGAGATAGACACAAAAAGCCAGAATAACTCAGCGGGTCAGACTCGCTGTGTTACTCCAGCTTTTTGTGTCGATCTTCAGTTTAAACCAGCACCTGCAGTTCCTTCCTACACAATGTTTAATGGAACCTGTATTGAACTGAGTGTAGTATGTTGAATGCCTGACCTCGAACAGTCTGAGGCCAGGCGACAACTCTCAGACACCTCCTCCTACTTATCCTTGGACTATGATCCCACAGATGAGCACCAGGCCATAATCTCACAGACTTTTTCTGATTTCATTACTTCTGGCTGTCTGCCCCCCAAAGACTTCAACCTTATCGTTTCCAGACCTGCACAGCCCAGTTTTATCTATTCCCCAAAATTCATAAACATAACTGCCCTGGCAGACCCATTGTTTCTGCCTGCTTCTGTCCCACTGAATTAATTTCCCCGTACCACGACTCCATCCAATCCCTCCCTACCTATGTCCAAGACACCGCACATGCCCTTCGTCTCTTCAATGATTTCCACTTTCCGAGCCCCCACTTTACTCAGGATGTTCAGTCACTGAAAGATTGCAGCAGGATCTGGATCGTTTGGGCAGGTGGGCGGAAGAATGGTTGATGGAATTTAATACCGAGAATTTAATACTGTTTTGGGACGTTGAACAAGGGCAGGACCTAAGCAGTAAATTATAGCCCCTGGGTAGTGTTATAGAGCAGAGGGATCTAGCAGTACAGGTGCATGGTTCCTTGAAGGTCGAGTATCAGGCAGATAAGGTGGTCAAAAAGGCTTTTGGCAGTTTGGCCTTCATCAGTCAGAGTGTTGAGTATAAAAGTTGGGAGGTCATGTTGCAGTTGGTGAGACTGCATTTAGAATATTGTGTTCAGTTCTGGGCACCATGTTATAGGAAAGATATTGTTAAGCTTGAAAGGGTTCAGAAAATATTGACAAGCATGTTGCCAGGTCTAGAGGGTGTGAGCTATAGGAAGAGGTTGAGTAGGCGGGGTCTCTATTCCATGGAGTGCAGGAGGATGAAGGGAGATCTTATAGAGGTGTATAAAATCATGAGAGGAATAGTTCGGGTAGATGCAAAGAGTCTCTTGCCCAGAGTAGGGGAATCGAGAACCAGAGGATATTGGTTCAAGGTGAAGGGGAAAAGATTCAATAGGAATTCGAGGGGTGACCTTTTCACACAAAGGGTGGTGGGTGTATGGAACAAACTGCCAGAGGAGGTAGTTGAAGCTGGGACTATCCCATCGTTTAAGAAACAGTTGGACAGGTACATGGATAGGCCAGGTTTGGAGGGATATAGACCAAGCGCAGGTAAGTGGGACTAGCGTAGCTGAGACATTATTGGCTGGTGTGGGCGAGTTGGGCCGAAGGGCCTGTTTGCACATTGTATCGCTCTATTACTCCATGACCTCCATTCCCTACCAGGAAGGTCTGAAAGCCCTCCATTTCTTCCTCGGCCGAAGAGTTTCATTCTGAAACGTGACCCATTCCTTCTCCAGAGATGCTGCCTGTCTCGCTGAGTTACTCCAGTTGTTGATGTCTATCTTCGATTTAAACCAAAATTTGCAGTTCCTTCCTACACATAAAGAAAGAGGATTCATTTCTTTACTGCATTTCGTTGTCTCTGTACTGTACACTGACAATGACAATTAAAGTTGAATCTGAATCTTCAGTTTGATCGTGAACATCAGATTTTTAGCATTGATGCTACCTGAGCTGAAGAGATGTTGATGAAGAAAAACAGATGCATTGGGTGTTTTTCAGGCATGCCATGATATAGAAAGGAAAGTGATTTAGTGTTATATTTGGTTTAGTGAGGGATACCTTATGCTCGATCCTAAAGATTGGTGAGCTTGAAATGATCTTGGTCACAAAGTCCTGATATTAATATGAATTTAGAGAATGAGTTTCAAGTACATAAATGGTTAAATTATTTACAAATTTAATTACCTACTGCAAGGCAGGAGAAAAGTAAATATTTATTTCAGAGACAAGGAAATAAGCAAAAACATCATAAATAGTGGAAATGCCAAAGGCAGTAGAACTGGAAGAACTAATATGTTTCTATATAGTATACCTAGATACTTCATCTGCATTTAAAAGGTATGGCCCATAATTGGAAACAAATGTTGCAAATCAATTTAGTATTCACTGATTCTTCTCCTCAGTTTAGATGGCAAAGGTAGTGAAGGCGAGCCCCACCAAAATACTTCAGAGATGCATTCAATCATTGCCTGGGGTAAAACAAAACAGCCTATGTACAGTATATGAGTTTGAAGAGAGGCAACTACAAAAGGAAGACTCTTGTGGCTTCACAATCAGAGGTATAGAAATAAAAAAGTAAAGGTATATACCATACACCATTACATTAAGGTGAAATAAACCAGTTTTTGCACGTTAAAATTCCACAAACAGCAACATGATGCTCAACAAATGAACTTTGAAATTGTAGTGTTCAATCATATTCTCACCAAGTCCCTGAAGAGAACATCTGAAGAGGGCGTCACGGTGGTGGAGCAGTACAGTTGCTGCCTTACAGCGCCGGAGAACTGTGTTTGATCCCGACTACGGATGCTCTCTGTATGTGGTTTGTACGTTCTCCCCGTGACCTGCATGGGTTTCCTCCGAGATCTTCGGTTTCCTCCCACACTCCAAAGACGTACAGATTTATTTGTAGGCTAATTGGCTTGGTGTGTGTAGGATAGTGTTATAGCGTGGGGATCACTGGTCGGTGCGGACTCAGTGGGCTGAAGGGCCTGTTTCCGTGCTGCATCTCTAAACTAAAGTAAACAAAAACGTTTTTTGCAAAGTACTGTGAAATCTGTCATGTGCATCTTGGGAAGATAAACATTTGAATGGGCACACAAAAATGCTGGAGAACCTCAGCGGGTGCAGCAGCATCTATGGAGCGAAGGAAAAAGGCAACGTTTCAGGCCGAAACCCTTCTTCAGACTTCTTCTTCATTTGAATGGGTACATTGGCCAGGTCTGGTGCATTGAGCTCAAGATGGGCCTACTCCTTTTCTACTGTTCTGAATGCGAAAGATTGGGAAGGGTAATGACACTTTCTCTTTATCATAAACATTGAACATTTTTTGCAGAAACATGTTGATATTCTCTTATCAGTCAGTAAGCATCTGTAACTGGATTCAATGTGCATTCTTATTGTGTGTGCAGTTTATGATACATCATTGAATAGCAAAACTGGTGCACCAGTTTCAATGGATAACTTCAACAGAGCTTTATAGATGAACTTTGGTTAAGTTATCAAGCAATGGCTGAAACAAGGAACTGCATTCTGAAGAAAGGTCCCGACCCAAAGTGTCACCTATCCATGTTCTCCAGAAATGCTGCCTGACCAGCTGAGTTACTCCAGCACTTCGTACCTATCTTTATACCTGTCTGAAGAAGGATCTCGACCCGAAACTTCCCCATTCCTTCTCTCCAGAGATGCTGCCTGTCCCGCTGAGTTACTCCAACTTTTTGTGTCTATCTTTGGTTAAAACCAGTATCTGCAGTTCCTTCTTATACATAATTCTTAAAGGTGCATTAACATACACTAAATTGCTTCCTGATTTAAAAAAAAAAGCAAAGCCCACAAACCATCAACATTTTACACACAACAAAATGACACAATCTGTTAATGTAAATGACATCTATGCCCGACTGAGTTACTCCAGCACGTTGGTGTTGGTGTTTCAAGCAAGGTGTCGGCTTACTATGTCTCTACTGAAACATGACCCATCAACCATTGAAGATATGTGTGATAGATGGAAAAGGGCGAGCCTTAGCTTTCCACAAACACACAAAGCCTGATACTATTTTCAGTGTCCAATAAATAGTTTAGACAAATACATGTTGATTCATGTTTGAGATTTGACTTGAAGGGTCGATTAAGGCAGGTTAAATGAATGTCTTAAAAATAC
Source organism: Amblyraja radiata (assembly GCF_010909765.2). NCBI lineage: Eukaryota > Metazoa > Chordata > Chondrichthyes > Rajiformes > Rajidae > Amblyraja > Amblyraja radiata. Next base: position 12,764,311 of record NC_045961.1, read on the forward strand.
ACTTCATTATTCTCTGAAGCAGGAGCACAGGCAACATCACAGCACTGTTTAAATGAGGTACAAATGGAATGAACTGACATTTGTGTTAATTTTGTTCTGTTGCTCCCTGACAGTGGACTCACTAACCAGGTGCCAATATCAATTCACAGCAAGTTGACGGGCAACTGGGAAGCCAGCCAGCTCTGCTTGACAATAGTCGTGCCTAAAGGGGAAAAAGGCAGAGAGAATTCCTACCGCTGACAGGCTGAGGTAAGACAAGAGGCCAGCACTGTTACGGAGGTGGAAGCAGGTGATCGTAGTGAGAGATGAGAAGATGGGGTCAGAAGCTTAACTCGGGTTCCAACAGGATATGAAGCTTAGAAAGCCTGAAACAGTGGCAACGAGAGAGATGGATCGCTTTGGTTAGATAATAGACTTTGACATAAATCAAAGTCAGCATGGAAAATATTAATCTACTGCTATATTTAAAAGAAAGCGAGAGGGACAAACTTAAAAAAAATCTAAATCTGTAAAACCTAAATGATTGCAAATGTGAGTAAAGCCAGTTTTGCCTGGATAGCTGCATGGATTTTTTCTTCTGTGCAGGAAGGAACTGCTGATGCTGGTTTAAACTGAAGATGGACACAAAAAGCTGGAGTAACTCAGCGGGTCAGACAGCATCTCTGGAGAAAAGGAATAGGTGACATTTCGGGTCGACAACTTTCTTTTAAAAAATAAACATCATTCTTTGTAAAAAATATGCACAAAACAAAAACCATGCCAAACTCTTAATGAGTTTAGATTTATTGTTGTTACGTGTGTCAAGGTAGAGTGAAACGCTTTGTTTTGCATGTATTCCAATCTAATCAGATAATGCTCCACCAAATACTATCAAGCTGAACTCTAGTACAATAGATGGAGCAAAGGGAAAATAAAACAATACAAAATATAGTTCTCAGCATTGTCGTGCAACTTGTCTTTACATTCAAGTATCTATACATTCACAATTTCTAGTGTTATTCACAGTTGCGTTAGCACCTCCCTTTTTCCTTACACTAAGCACCATTGCCACCTATGTGACCTCCTGGGGTAATATCCCTTCCCTTGTTTGATGGGTACACCCACTGCTCTCAGTCCCTCAATATCCAGCAGTAGCAGGAGCCCTGACCATGTTCCTCCCCCTCAGAACCTTCCATGGTTCCACCGAGCTTCAGTGCATCCCTCAGCATCTAGCGTTACAGCCTTAATTGAGCCTGTCAGTACCATTCCCTTAAGGAACATCTCGCTGTTCTGGAAGACCAACAGGTTTTGGGCAGTCAAGCACGCATCTTCCAGCAGCACTTGATGTCCTTCTTTCATCTTCCCTGGGAGCAGCCTGTAAATGAGAGAATCTTGTGCTGCACAGGATCAACCATGACAAGGATAAGTCCATCTTTCTACAGACCCTCCAACCAAATCCACATTCTGCAAAGTGGTGGGCAACCATCTCCTCTCGCAACTGCCCTGAGTGCAGCATGCATTGGGAGTAAGACACCCATGGTACTGGAAGGATCTGACTGAGAGTGCCCTCCCACCACCAGCAAGTCAGTTCTTGGTGACGAAGGGTCTTGACCTGAAACATTGCCTATTTCCTTCGCTCCATAGATGCTGCCTCACCCGCTGAGTTTCTCCAGCATTTCTGTCTGCCTTGGTGCTTGTTGATGAGTTTAGTTTAGTTTAGTTTATTATAAAGCACAGGTTCCCAACTTTTTTCATCCCTTTTACCCCCTGGCAACTTTCCAAAAGTAAATTTACTCCCACCCTGTTTTGATCAGTAATTTGAGTTTACACTTCTAAGGAAGTAACCGACAAAGAGGAAATTTAAAAATACTGTTTTTAACAAATCCCAAATCAACACATTTACCCCCTTGGTGGCAAAAGTTACCCCCAGGGGCTAAAATTACCTCAGGTTGGAAATCCTTGGTTTAGATAGAGCGCGGAAACATACTCTTCATCCCGCCAGGTCCACACCGACCAGCGATCCTTGCAAATTAACACTCTCCTACACCCACTAGAGACAATTTTTACATTTACCAAGCCAATTACCCCTACAAACCTGTACGTCTTTGGAGTGTGGGAGGACACCGAAGATCTCGGAGAAAACTCACGCAAGTCACGGGGAGAACGTACAAACTCCGTACAGACAGAACCTGTAGTCGGGATCGAACCCGCGTCTCCGGCGCTGCATTCGCTGTAAGGCAGCAACTCTACCGCTATGCCACCATGATAGCCCGAAAGTTCTGTCAATGAAACAATCCACCAGAATATCTGGGCATTTTGCTTGAGAAAAAACTCCCAGGATTTATCAAGTTCTTGACTTGCAGCGCCTGCAGGTTTTCCTGTGCTGCCCACTGACTCAGTTCTCAGTTTAGTTTATTATCACAGTGGAAAGCTTTTGTTGCATACTAACCAGTCAGCAGAAAATCAAATCATGATTACAATCAGTCCATTCAAAGTGTACATGTAATGTAAATACATTAAGGGAATAACGTTTAGTGCAAGGTAAAGTCAGCAAGCATAGTCCGAGGGTCACCAAAGAGGTAGATAGTAGTTCAGCACTGTTCTCAGGTTGTTGTAGGATGATTCGGTTGCCTGATAACAGCTGGGAAGAAATTGTCCCTGAATCTGGAGGTGTGCGTTTTCACACACCTATACATTTTGCCGGATGGGAGAGGGGAGAAGAGGGAGTAGCCAAGGTGCGGCTCACCCTTGATTATACTACTGGCCTTGCCGAGCAGCGTAATGTATAAATGGAGTCAATGGAAGGGAGGTTGGTTTGTGCGATGGCCTGGGCTGCCTACACAATTTGCTGTAATTTCTTGCAGGTCTAGATGGAGTTTTTCCCAAAGCTCTGGTAGACTTGGCAGTCAAAAGAGTTGGTGTGGAAGAACTTTTCTGCAAAGGATGGGTGGTGTGGCAATGTCCAGCGGACTGGAGCATTATGCAGCAGAGGTGTCAGGTTCAACATTCACATGTCAGGGGCAATATCGAGGGTGGAGGTGTGTGGACAAGGTCACACCTGTGCCAAGTACAGCAATCCCATGAGCATTTCACACCTGAAGATCAGCTTTTTACCCATTACTGAATGAAGTGCTGCTCCCACAGTTACGATCTTTGGATTGAGCAAATGGTTCTACACAGCAGACAAACATGACAAGGTCGAAAGGGCAATCTTGCCCATCAGACGACAGGGAAGCTGTCATTCATTGAGTAAGAAAGAACTGCAGATGCTGGTTTAAATCAAAGGTAGACACAAAATGCTGGAGTAACTCAGAGTGACAGGCAGCATCTCTGGAGAGAAGGAATGCAACACCAGTCCCTTTACCTCCCCCTCGACTCCATCCAAGGACCCCAATTTTCTTTCCAGGTGAGGCAGAGGTTCACTTGCACCTCCTCAAACCTCATCTACTGTATCTGCTGGTCCAGGTCACAACTTCTTTACATCGGCGAGACCAAGCGCAGGCTTGTAGATCGTTTCATTGAACACCTCCGCTCAGTCCGTCTTAACCTAATAGATCTCCCGGTGGCCCAACACTTCAACTCCCCCTCCCATTCTCAATCTGACCTTTCTGTCCCGGACCTCCTCCATTGTCAGAGTGAGGCCCAGTGCGGCATGAACATTGACTTCTCTAACTTCAGATGGATTGCTTTCTCTCTCCATCACTTCCCTTTCCTAGTTCTCCCACTAGTCTTACTGTCTCTGACTCCATTCTATCTTTGTCCCAACCCCTCCCCTGACATCAATCTGAAGAATGGTCTCCACCCGAAACGTCGCCCATTCCTTCTCTCCAGAGATGCTACCTCACCCGCTGAGTTACTCCAGCATTTTGTGTCTACCTGTCATTCATTGACTTTGACTATACTATGGATATCTGTATAGAGTAGTTGGATCCAGTTACTGATTCACTCACCAAAGCCCATTTTGGAGAGCACGTCCATAATGTACATATGTAATATCCTGCCAAAAGCCTTCTCCTGGTCCAAGCTGATTGAGCAGGTGTCCACCCCTCTGTGCTGCATGGCATGTCACTGTTTTAGCATGCTCATATGAAATATTTTACAATCTTATTTAAATAATTTTCTCCCAAGTTGTTTGGCACCTCACTTTATTGTAACACTGACAGGTTGGGTTTCTCAGCAATGCAATATTTTTCAATCATCAGGATCTGATCTTCACGACCTAGTTTACTAACTCTGATCTTACTTAATTACTGGGGATCATCCACAATCTGGCCAACGCCATAGTAGGAAACAATATATGTGATGCAGCATATATGATGCAGCATATATGATCCTAAAAGTTACAAAACAGCAGTCAAACAAAGAAATTACAGCGAAATGTAAAATCCTACGATAAACAAGTTATAGAGTCATAGAGTGACACATTGTGGAGACAGGCCCTTCGGCTCAACTTCCCCACACTTCCCCCAACATGTCCCAGCTGAACTAGTCCCATCTTCCTGCGTTTGGACCATCTATCTATACATAACTAAAACTCTGATCTTGTTTTCTTCCAGTTTGGCGGTCATTCTATTTGCGTAAAAACGGTAAGCGATAGCACTACGATTTCTCGCCAACTTACTCAGCGTTCTCCTGTGCTGCGATTGCACCAAGTTTTGTTCTGATCGGTGGAAGCTGGTAAGAGTTGTCGAGGTTTAAAAATCTTTAAAAATGCGCATGTGCAGATCGATTGCCACTCCTGCAATTCAGCGCCTCGTGGATTGGTCCCTTCTACTGTCACTCCATGGGATGGTCCGCCCCTTCCTGCGCCATCGAGTCTTTACTGCAGCTGCGGGAGGCTCTGGATGGCCAGCGGAGGTCTCCAACTGGACACAATTTTAGTAGTGAGTCCAGAAGCAATGAGTCAGTCAGTAATGAGTCCAAAAGCCGTGAGTCTGTCCAGAAGCCGTCCGCTCAGAAGCCGGCCCGGTGTGCGGAGGTGGCCCGGTGTACGGAGCCTGGCCGACTGCGATGCCACCTGCTGCTACCTGGAGATCCTGGGGAAGTGAGGAGTGGGGGATTGAGGGAGCCGGGCGCTGTCAAGGCCGGACACCCCCTCCACCCACACACCCCCCATCCCCTTCCCCTTGCACACCCCCCCAACCCCCCCCCCCACCCCTCTGCGGCAGGCCACGGCCGCGGTAGGCTATTGCAGTGCTCCCTCCCCCCCTTCCCCACCTGCACATTTCCAAGAACATTCTACTGTGCTGATGTTCCCTGATTTTCCACATGGAATAATCAGAGATGGCAAAGAAGGAAGGTTGGGAAGAGAGTGGAAGATCTTCCAGGTCTTTTTAAAGCCAATGAATTGGAAAGAGTGTATACCTTGTCTCCAAGATGTGGTGACCTCTACTACTTGAGACTGCTTCTCCATCACGTAAAAGGGTCAGTATCCTTTGATTCATTGAAGACACATGATGGAGAAATTCATCCTTCCTTCAAAGACATCTGCAGCCAATGAGGTTTGATGCAGACTGACAACCATTAGCAACAAACAATGGAAGATGCTGAGAAGACAAGAATCCCCAGTGCAATGAGAGATTTGTTTGTTGTTTTGCTGACGAATACTGGGATCAATAATCCTCGACAATTATGGGATCACTTCAAGAATTCATATAACCATATAACCATATACCAATTACAGCATGGAAACAGGCCATCTCGGCCCTTCTAGTCCGTGCTGAACACTTATTCTCCCCTAGTCCCATCTACCTGCACTCAGACCATAGCCCTCCATTGCTTTCCCGTCCATATACCTATCCAATTTATTTTTAAATGATAAAATCGAACCTGCCTCCACCACTTCCACTAGAAGCTCATTCCACACAGCTACCTCTCTCTGAATAAAGAAGTTCCCCCTCATGTTACCCCTAAACTTCTGTCCCTTAAGTCTCAAATCATGTCCTCTTGTTTGAATCTTCCCTACTCTCAATGGAAAAAGCTTATCCACATCAACTCTGTCTATCCCTCTCATCATTTTAAAGACCTCTATCAAGTCCCCCCTTAAACTTCTGTGCTACAAAGAATGAAGACCTAACTTGTTCAACCTTTCTCTGTAACTTAGTTGCTGAAACCCAGGCAACATTCTAGTAAATCTCCTCTGTACTCTATCTATTTTGTTGACATCTTTCCTATAATTTGGCAACCAAAATTGTACACCATACTCTAGAATTGGCCTCACCAATGCCTTGTACAATTTTAACATTACATCCCAACTTCTATACTCAATGCTCTGATTTATAAAGGCCAGCACACCAAAAGCTTTCTTTACCACCCTATCTACATGAGATTCCACCTTTAGGGAACTATGCACAGTTATTACCAGATCCCTCTGTTCAACTGCATTCTTCAATTCGCTACCATTTAACATGTATGTCCTATTTTGATTTGTCCTGCCAAGATGTAGCACCTCACACTTATCAGCATTAAACTCCATCTGCCATCTTTCAGCCCACTCTTCCAAATGGCCTAAATCTCTCTGAAAATCTACTTCATTATCCACAACACCACATATCTTAGTATCATCTGCATACTTACTAATCCAATTTACCACACCATCATCCAGATCATTGATGTATATGACAAACAACAGTGGACCCAGCAGATCCCTGAGGCACCCCACTAGTCACCGGCCTCCAACCTGACAAACAGCCATCCACCAATACTCTCTGGCATCTCCCACTGTTGAATCCATCTTTCTACTCCACCATTAATACCCAACAATTGAACCTTCTTAACCAGCCTTCCATGTGGAAACTTGTCAAAGGCCTTACTGAAGTCCACATAGACAACATCCACCGCTTTACCCTCATCAATTTCCCTTGTAACCTCTTCAAAAAATTCAAGAAGATTAGTCAAACATGACGTTCCAGGCACAAATCCATGTTGACTGTTCCTAATCAGACCCTGTTTATCCAGATGCTTATATATATTATTTCTAAGTATCCTTTTCATTAATTTTCCCACCACCGACGTTAAACTAACAGGTCTATAGTTGCTAGGTTTACTCTTAGAATTCAATGTCTGAAGATTACCTTGAAAAAGAACGGAGAACAATGAGTGATCATAATATCATGATTGAAGAGAAGCATCATGATCAGGCTCTGTAGTATATTCAAGACAAGCTTGAGAATTACAACAAAACAATGGAATGCTTTTATTTGCCACGATCAAGAAATAGAAGGATGCACCTTGATGATGACAATCCAGAATTGCTGCAGGAATTGCAATACGATAGAACTGAACAACAGCAATTTGTTGAGGAGAATGAGCCTCTCCTGAATGCTGAGCAGAGAGCAGTGTATGACCAGGTGTGCAACTGCTTGAAAAGGAAGCTTCCTTCAATGTTTTTCATTGATTCACCAGGAGGAACAGGAAAAACATTTATCATCAATTTGATCCTCTCCAATGTTAGAGGTCAAGGTGGTGTGGCTATTGCTGTAGCATCCTCTGGGATAGCAGCTATATTAATGCCTGGTGGAAGAACTGCACATTCTCAATTCAAGATACCCATCCAAGTGACCGAGGATACATTCTGCAACATTGACACGAACTCTAACACTGCACGTACGACGAGGAAAGTGAAACTCATTGTTTGGGATGAAGCTTTGTAGCGGTGGACAGAACTCTTCAAGATGTCCGCAGCAACACTAAGCCTTTTGGCAGCATTCTTACGATTTGTTGTGACAATTTTCGACAACTCCTTCCTGTAGTGAAAAGGGGAAATTATGCTGATGTTGAAAATTCAACATATGGTTATGTGGTTATTAATTCCTGCATCAAGAAATCCTACTGGTGGAGACTTTTCACCTAGTTTCAATTTCACAGAAATATGTGATTGAGAGGGGGAGAAGGAGACTATTCTCAAATTTTGTTGAAAGTTGGAGAAGATGATATTTTAAAGAAAGAAGATGATGAAATTAAAGTGCCACAAGACATGGTTCTATCAGCAAAAACACTGGAGGATTGTATTCATTCCATCTATCCCGCATTTGACAATCCTGCAGAATTATTCTCCAACAATTGTATCATGGTTCCACACAACGATACGATGAGAAGGATCGTATCACACGCTTCCCAGGAATCATTAAGGAGGGCTTTTCTTTCAATGCTGTCACTGTGGGAATTAATGCTACCTGCTTACCAACAAAATTCCTCGATTCACTCGCGATCTCAGGATTACCACCACACAAATTGGAGTTGAAAAAAGGATCTCCAATGTTAATGAAAAAGTTGGAACCCCCAAAGCTACGCAATGGAATGAGGATGATTGTGGAAGAGCTACACAATCATCTGATCGTTGCAAGAATCAACATGGGAGCTTTCAAAGATGACATTGTTCTCATTCCTAGGATAAAGCTCAATTTGACAGAAGGCGAAGACATTCCCCTTCAGTGGACCCAATTCCCAATTCAGTCAGGTTTTGCTAATGACGACCCATAAAGCGCAAGGAGAAACCATGGAGAAAGTGTAGATATACCTCGAGAAACCGGTATTTCAGCATGGACAACTATATGTGGCTCTCAGCTGAGGATAGATGAAGGAAAATGTCAAAGTTTTCCTGAAGGATGGAACATCGACCAAGAATGTTGTCATTAAATGTGTGCTAGGTTGAACGATTAATTCTGAGGTAAATTCTCAGATTTTCTTCAAGTTACAATTTGACCACTCAATAATGTCTCTATATTAAAATTGTGTGTCTTTTTTTCATCACCAGCAAAGAGGCATCAAGAGGCAGCGAGCAGCAGAACGCAACAACAGACACAAGAAGGAAGAACTGAACTGAATAAATCTCATCTTTAACATTTAAATTGTTGTTATATTTTAAGTGTTATTCACAATTTAAGCTTTAATAAATCCCTTTTCCACTTGCCATGCCCGTCAGCTGCCCTGCGCAGTAATGCCTGTGTGTTCTACGTCACAATGGGAACCCAATGGGCGGGAATGGCTGCGCCGCCGGAGAGCCGATAAGAGTGGATGGCGGAGGGGTTGAGCGGGGATGGAGTGAATGCGTTGGGTGGGGTGGGGAATGGCAAGGGGTGGTGTGGGGTGGGGTTGAGGGGGGATCAGGTGCATCACAATGGGAACCCATCAGCCGCACCAGAGCAGTTGGGGGCTATGGGTGAGTAGTGGAATATTGCTTTGGGAGACCAGGCATCCCATGTGAGAATGGGACCCAACGGGTCCGACTTAGTCTAGTATCCCTCCAAACCTGTCCTATCCAGCCTCAGTCCACCTGCCCAACCGATCAAGATCCTGCTGCATTTTTTGACAACCATCCTCACTATCTACAATACCACCCACTTTTGTGCCAACTGAAAACTTGCTAAACATGTCATGTACATTCTCATCCAAATCGTTGATGTAGATGGCAAACAGCAATGGGCCCAGCACCGAACCCTGAGGCACACCACTAGTCACAGACTCCCAGTCCAAAAAGCAATCTTCCACCATCACCCTCTGCTTCCTTCCATGAAGCCAATTTGCTATCCCTTCATCTATTTGTCCTTGAATCGAGCTCACGTTCCAGAGCAGCCTACCACGCAGAACCTTGTCCAATGCCTTATAGAGATCTATGTACTCTGCTCTCTGCTCTCTGCAACTGCTCTCATTGACCTCTTTGGTTTCATCCTCAAAAAACTCAATCAGATTCATGAGACATGACCTTCTACGTACAAAACCATCCCTAATCAGCCCTTGTCCATCTAGATGCCTGTATATCATATCCCTCAGAATACTCTCTAGTAACTTTCCAACCACAGATGTTAAGCTCACTGGCCTATAATACCTAGCCTTTTCTCTGCAGCCTTTCTTAAATAGAGGCACAACATTTGCCTCCCTCCAGTCTTCCCTTAAATTCGTCTGGATTTAATGATTTAATGATCTCAGCAAAGGCTCCTGCAGTTTCCTCAGTGTCCTCGGATATATCTGATCAGGTCTATCTTCATACGCGTCAGGACCTTCAGCATCTCTGTGACGATAGAATGCTGATTCACAATAGCCTGCTTTGCCCTACAGACAAAGTTGTACATTCCTAGTCTCTCCAACATTGAGGAAAATATATTTCTCGCCGAGAACAAAGTATGCAAAATTGGGGTGGATTCCAGCAAATTATTATCTTACATGTAAGGTTCTTTTCAAACACAAATGAATGTAGGTGGCTGCAGGGAGCTCAGTGGTTACACTGGGAAATGCAGAAAGTATTCACATTCTATCTTTAATTTAAGTAATATGTGTGAATTTAGAAGATGCATTTAAATTGTTGACCAATTTACTCCTTGACTATTCTGTCTATTTCTCTTTTACTAACTCAGTGTTAACTTTTGTCTTTTGAACTTTTGACTGGTGTCGCAGACATATTGTACCATTTCAGTATGACAAAGATATAATAAAGGATATTTTTTGAGCTGCATTTTGCATTTGAGACAAGGAGAATAAATGAAGGATGACCCCTTGCTTGTCCTTCAGGTATCTTGTCTGTCGTCATTTTCCTGGTACAGTACAAGCAATCATCCATTATGATTTAATTGACTAATTAATTTTATTGATTGCCATTTGAAGAGACGACCCAGGCTGTCTCCTAATTATCACCTCCAGCTGTGTACAATTTTCATTATTTTAACATCATCCCCATAGCTTTATTTTCCAAGTCTTGCAATCTTCTCCCCTTGTATTGTAATAAGCAACATGTAGTATTGTAATAAGCAACATGTACTGTTTAGCCTGTCCTCAATGAGGTTGGAAATAGAGATATAAAATCTCCCCCTCTGCCCCCTTCCCTCTGCCTCCCTCTCCCCCTCTCACCCCCTCCCCCCCTGTGAGAGGGGGGTGGTTAGTGTGTGTGTGTGATGCCGCAGCCACCCTCCCCCCCCCCCCCCCCCCCCCCCCCGCAACCGCTCGTTGAGGGGACGGGACCCAACGGGTCCCCCTTGGTCTAGTATATATATATATTTAATTACAGTCCAGTGGTATGAATATTGATTTTTCTAACTTCAAGTAACCCCAGCATTCCCTCTATTTCCATCCCACCCCCACAAACGTTGCACCAGCTTCTCATTTTCACACAACAAAAAAACAACTAACAATGGACTGTTTCCTTTATCATTGTTACTTTATTGGCTATCATTATTATATAATATTATTATTATTATTATTAAATTATTATCATATTGTTAATAATATTAATTATAATATTATAATTAATTATAATATTAATTATAATATTGTTACAATAATTATATTGTTAATTAAAATATTATTATATTATTATTATCTCATTATATTGCCTATTCATTTTTCATTATCTCTCTACATCACCATCTATATCTTTCGTTTCCTTCTCCCATGACTAGTCTGAAGAAGGGTCTCGACCCGAAACGTCACCCATTCCTTCTCTCCAGAGATGCTGCCTGTCCTGTTGAGTTACTCCAGCTTTTTGTGTCTATCTTCAGTTTGAACCAGCATCTGCAGTTCCTTCCTACACAGTATAGTTCTCAATAAAAAACAGCTGGTGACATTCCTAAATCTTTTTGATTCAGCACATGCTTATGAATTATCTAAACTTTTAAATGGAGAATTAAAAACACAAAAGCAAAGCCTCCAGTTGTGTCACTGTACAGATTGTTTAAAAATCATCAATCGTTTCCAATCACCTCTGTTAAGATTATTCTGGATCCTGCCATGTTTCTTTCAGGCAACTTCTGCAATCATTCGTATTTTCTTTAGGAGGACATTTTTTTGTCTGTTTTATTGTGCATTGCCGATGTTTTGTCTCTGCTTTTCTCCTTACACCCACACACGTTAACATGCCGAATAAAAAGAGGTATGGAAGCAATAAACCTGTTCAGATATTTTACAAAATAACAAAGATGTAAAATAGTTGCACATGTTTCCGACCGATGTATCTAATTAACTCACAAGTGTAATTCTACAGGAGACCCCATGCACTGGAAACAGATGCTTTGATGTTCATTTTAATCCCAGTGGAGAGAGAACATCCCCTGCCCATCCTCTCCCCTACCATCATTAGCATGTGGTTAAATGTTTACTGAAACCATGTCCCTTATTGCCTTTGCTCATTTTATTATTACCTCTTTTTTTTGTAATGGACGTTTTGTAGATGCAGTGTTCTATAGAAAACAGCAGCTTAGTAATAAAGTTGTCTTCTGGATATAATGATGCATGGAGAGAAACTCGGGCTGATAATTATACTTCCATTCTCCACAAAAAAAGGAAGATTTGGGTTTGGTTGAATTTTAAACCCATTCCATTGTTTGACCGAGTTACTTGCAGTTCAAAAGAGGTCATATTGAGAGTGGGTGACCATTCTGCACCCGCGAGGGGTGATGACCAGTTAAATCTTTTGAAGATAGTTGCATGTCTCCACTTGAGGATGTTTTTTCCTTTCTTAACAGATTTCAGCTGGGTTGTCGGGCTTCAGGATATCCGCAGGGAGAAGAAGGCAAACGGGACTGGATCAATAGACTCCGTATTTCCAGCACTGGCCGTGGAGGGAAAGGTACAGGAATGTTTCTTCCAGGATCAACAAACCAACTCTGTAAGTCTGCTGGAGAAAAGTAATAGGTGACGTTTCGGATCGAGATCCCTCTTCAGACTCAACCTGAAATGTCACCCATTCCTTCTCTCCAGAGATGCTGTCTGACTCGCTGAGTTACTCCAGCTTTTTGTGTCTAACTTCGGTTTAAGCCAGCATCTGTAGTTCCTTCCCACACAACTGTAAGTCCCCTCTAATCTTTTACACTCTTAATGTCCCCACCCTACCAAATGCCAGCTACTGCACCCCCAATATCATTCTGCTCCTTTGATCATTACTTGCATTCATGGAACAACATCTTCAACTTAGATCCAACAACATCAACAACTTCCATCACTATTCTGCATTGGTGTTCTTCCATCCCTATTCTGATTTCAGTGCTTTGTCCTTTTCTACAGGTTACCTTTCTTGAACACAGGCTAACAATCAACAGTTACAGTGGCGCCAGCGGTAGAGTTGCTGCCTTATAGCGAATGCAGCGCCGGAGACCCGGGTTCGATCCTGACTACGGGTGCTGTCTGTACATAGTTTATACGATCTCCCCATGACCTGCGTGGGTTGTCTCCGAGATCTTCGGTTTCCTCCCACATTCCAAAGACGTACAGGTTTGTAGGTTAATTGCCTTGGTAAATGTAATAATTGTCCCTAGTGTGTGTAGGATAGTGTTAGTAATAATAATAATAATGGATGGGATTTATATAGCGCCTTTCTAATACTCAAGGCACTTTACATCGCATTATTCATTCACTCCTCAGTCACACTCGGTGGTGGTAAGCTACTTCTGTAGCCACAGCTGCCCTGGGGCAGACTGACGGAAGCGTGGCTGCCAATCTGCGCCTACGGCCCCTCCGACCACCACCAATCACTCACACACATTCACACACATTCACACAAAGGCAAAGGTGGGTGAAGTTGGTTGCCGCGGACTCGGTGGGCCTAAATTAATCTAAACTAAACTAAACCAATCAAGTCCTGATTTATAACACATTTTGAATATTAAAAGCAATTAGAAGTGTCTCGACCCTGAAACCTAATACATCTCAAAAAACGGATATCTATATTTATATATTTTTAAAAGGTGACTGCAGAGATAGTGAGTGCTCTGTTTGGCACCCTGCAAAGTCCAGTGAAGATAGACACAAAATGCTGGAGTAACTCAGCGGGACAGGGAACATATCTGGAGAGAACGGATGGGTGATGTTTCGGGTCAAGACCACTAAAATGTGGTTTGTACATTTTCTTGGAGTTTGAAAGTACAGGGGGTGATGCCATTGAAACATATAAGACCTAAGGAGATGTGACAAGTTAGATTTTGAGATGTATCCACTATTGGGAGAGCCTCAGAAGTAGGGATAAAATTACTAGATTTGGAGACGGTCATTTAAAACTGAATTGGGATTTCTTCTCATAGAGAGAAGAGTATCTCTAAAATTCCCTACCCCCAATGAGTTGAAGGCATAAATCACCGAGAATATTTAGAGAAGTCGTAAATCAGGGAATTGAGGCTAAAGAGAACTGGCATAGAAGAGGAATGTGGCAGACCAGCCATGACCATGTTGAATGGCAGGGAGGGATCAATGGATATTGAGGGTCCTATATTCTTATTCTCTCCTAGACACCATATTATGCAGATATGTGATAGTTTGCTGGCTCCCACACCATTTGCTTGTTCATGTCCGACCAAACATATTTTCACATACCTCTACTCCATTCTATCCCCCTGGTCAAATCCCTCCCTACCTATGTCCAAGACACCTCACACGCTCTTTGTCTCCTTCATGACTTCTGTTTCTAGGCCCCCATTCCCTCATCTTCACCATGGATGTCCAGTCACTCTACACCTCCATCCCCCATCAGAAGGGTCTTAAAGCCCTCCGTTTCTTCCTCGACCGCAGAACCAACCAATCCCCGTCCACTAATACTCTCCTACGCCTAGCGTAGCTGGTCTTTCACCTCAACAACTTTTCCTTTAACTCCTCCCATTTTCTCCAAATACAAGGCGTAGCTATGGGCACGTGCATGGGCCCCAGCTATGCTTGCCTCTTTGTAAGGCACGTCAAACAATCCTTGTTCGAGGCAATCCGTGGCCCTATCCCCGAACTCTACCTCCGCTACATCGACAACTACATTGGTGCTACCTCCTGCACCCACACACAACTCACTGACGTCATCCATTTCACCACTAACTTCCATCCGGCACTCAAATTCACCTGGACCATTTCCGACATCACCCTACTGTTTCTAGGCCTCACTATCTCCATTGCAGGTAACAGACTACTGGCCAACATCTACTACAAACCCACTGACACCCATTGCTATCTGGACTACACTTCTTCCCACCCTGCTTCCTGTAAGGGCTCTATCCCCTACTCCCAATTCCTTCGCCTGCGCCGCATCTGCACCCAGGATGAGATGCTCCACACCAGGGCATCGGAGATGTCCTCATTCTTTAGGGAATGGGGGTTCTCCTCTTCGACCATAGATGAGGCTCTCACCAGGGTCCCCTCTATATCTCGCTGCTCCGCACTCACTCCCCATCCCCTCACTCGTAACAAGGACAGAGACCCCCTTGTACTCACCTTCCACCCTATCAGCCGTACAACATATAATCCTCCGACATTTTTGCCACCTCCAATGGGATATCACCACTTGCCATCTCCTCCCATGTCTGCTTTCCGCAGAGACCGCTCCCTCCGTAACTCCCTGGTCCATTCGTCCCTTCCCACCCAAACCACCCCCTTCCCGTGTACTTTCCCTTGCCATCGCAGGAAATGCTACACTTATCGCTTTACCTCCCCCCTCGACTCTATACAAGGACCCAAACTGTCTTTCCAGGTGAGGCAGAGGTTCACCAGCACCTCCTCCAACCTCATCTACTGCATCCGCTGTTCCAGGTGTCAACCTCTCTACATCGGTGAGACCAAGCGCAGGCTTGGCAATCGCATAGCCCAACACCTCCGCTCAGTTCGCAATAACCAACCTGATCTGCCGGTGGCTCAGCACTTCAACTCCCCCTCCCATTCCGAATACGACCTTTCTGTCCTGGGCCTCCTCCATTGCCAGAGTGAGGCCCAGTGCAAATTGGAGGAACAGCACCTCATATTTAGCTTGGGTAGTTCACACCTCAGCGGTATGAAAATTGACTCTCCAATTTCAGGTAGTCCTTAGTTTTTCCCTCCTTCCCCTCCCCTTCCCAGCTCTCCCACAGCCTACAGTCTCCGCCTCTTCCTTTCCTTTTCCCACACCCCCCCGACATCAGTCTGAAGAAGGGTCTCGACCCGAAACGTCGCCTATTCCTTCTCTCCATAGATGCTGCGCCAACCGCTTAGTTTCTCCAGCATTTTTATATAACGTATAGTCTTATTAGGAGTGCTTTTGATTTCTTTGGAGTTCCAGGATTGATAGTAAGTTTAGTGAAAGCATATTTCCAAGGTGTCTGAATGTGTTTTAGTACAGCAGCCTTTACAACAGCATGGCAGAGACTAGACATGGGCATTGTGGCAGGGTGTACTATTTCCCTGTTAGTGTTTACAATGGAGATGGAGCAAGTGATGAGAGCATCACGGTGGGTCGTCAGCGGGGAGAGACGGCAAGACGGAAAGCGCCTCCCTCCAATCAGGGCCTATATGAATGATATGACCCTGGTGACCACAACAGTAGCTTGTACAAGAAGGTTGTTAGAGAAGTTAAATGATAATCTTAAATGGGCTAGATTGAAGATGAAGCCTAGTAGGTCACAGGGTATTTATTTGGCAAGAGGAAAGGTAGTGGAGAAAAGGTTCTGCGTGGATGAGGAAGAAATTCCGTCTATATTGGGGAAACCAGTTTGGGTAGGTGATGTTACAGGAAGTTGGGTGACACTGAACAGGTTCAGCAAAGGATGTTACTGATGGATTAGAAAGGATAGAGAAGTCAGAGCTTCCAGGCAAGTTGAAGTTGTGGTTATTCCTGCAGTTTGGGCTATTCCCTAGGTTGATGTGTTCATTGACAGTACTTGAGGTGCCAATTTTAACGTGGAAAGGTTAGAGAGATTGGTTAGTTCATATATTAGGAAATGTTTAGGAGTTCCACGGTGCCTTAGTAATGTGGCTTTATATGGAATTATATGGAATAGGTTTTTTCCACTTACCATGGTCTAGCCTAACAGAGGAGTTTAAGTGTGCTTAGGTGAGGTTAGAGTTGCAATTATCAGTGAGCAAGGATATCTTAGTTAGTAAACTGGTGCCAAGTGTAACTAGAGGGACGAAGTGGAACTCAAAGCAGGCAGCAGAAGAAGCAAGAGCAGCTCTGAGGCGGACAGACATTGTTGGTGGGGGGCAGCAAGGGGAAGGTGGCTTAGGGCTCAGCACAGGGAAACCAGTGTGGAGTAAGACAGGTCCAACAGAGAGGAGTAAATTGGTTGTAGAGCAGGTACGTCATCAGGAGGAAGCAGTGAGGTGTAAGGGCAGTAGCTCAGGTTAAGCAGGGACAGTGGATGAACTGGGAAAGTGGAGAAAATAGGAGGTTTAGCTGAAGGGACCTGTGGTGTATGGAGGCGGGTCATATAAGTTTTTTTACAAGTGCTATGTATGATGTGTTGCCATCACCGCAGAACCTCAAACAATGGGTACGTGGGGACCCGGCGTGTCCCATGTGTTCAGAGGTAACAACGTTGAGGTATATTTTGTCAGGATTTAAGACTAGTCTTTCTCAGGGTAATCCCCATTGACTTGTACAAGTCTGATGGGATTATACTTGTTTCTTTTTCCGTATTGGGTTTGTAAATCTTGTAATCCTTAGCTGCATGGACCAGTCTCATGGTGGACTGAGAAGGTCTTCAGCTCTTGTTTAGGCTGGAGAAGCTGGGTTACTGACAGATAATATTTCTCCATGCAAAATGAGCTTAAACAGGGATTCAAAACCAGCACAATTTTGAGTGTGATTTCATCAGAACCTCTGTGTGCGTGCGTGCGTGCGTGCGTGCGTGTGTGTGTGCGTGCGTGCGTGTGTGTGTGCGTGCGCGTGCGTGCGTGTGTGTGTGCGTGCGTGTGTGTGTGTGCGTGCGTGCGTGTGTGTGCGTGCGTGCGTGCGTGTGTGCGTGTGTGCGCGTGTGCGCGTGTGCGCGTGTGTGCGTGTGTGCGTGTGTGTGTGTGTGTGCGTGTGTGTGTGTGTGTGTGTGTGTGTGTGTGTGTGTGTGTGTGTGTGTGTGTGTGTGTGTGTGTTGTTCTGCATGTCCACATATAACAATAATAATTCTGTGGATGATATATTGGAAAAATAAATGGATTGGAAAAACAGCACAGCAATGCATTCTTTATAAAGAACACCAACGAGTTCAGGCATGGCCTTTTGGTGTGTCATGAATCTGCTGCAATGATAAAATTGAATAGAAATAAGATTGTATTACTCCTATTGTATAGGTATAGTACCTGTGTCAAAGGAACAGATATGACTGACATGACCTGATTTCTGGGACAAATATCAGCAGAATTTATTCTGTTTCCTACAAAGACATACACAATGAACCCCTAAAACTATATTTGGTGGCTTCAGATGTATAAATCCTAAGCTAAATAATGACTGCAGATCTATTCCTGAAAGTCAAATGAATTTGTTGCACTAGTTGCAGTGAAGTTCTTTGCTTGCATACCTAAGGTATGTAAATAGTCGCCCATAAAGGCCCTGACAAAGCTACAGAGTATCAGCGCCAGGTCCCCCTTTGTTCTCCACCCTCTGCCCATTGTTTCTTCCCTTAATATATTATGTACAATATTTATATTGTTTGTAGACTCCTTATAGTGTCTCTGCTTCCAGAGATACTCAACAAAGCTAGAACGAGCAACAGGATATTAATTACTGAAAATAGTGAAGTCTCAGGTAAAGTCAGTGACTTGAACTGCAATGTATCAAAACTCCAGCCATTTAGAGCATATAATTCTTAAAGTCTGAAGAATGGGTGTCTCAACCCGAAACGTCACCCATTCCTTCTCTCCAGAGATGCTGCCTGTCCCGCTGAGTTATACCAGCTTTTTGTGTCTATCTTTGGTTTAAACTAGCATCTGTAGTTCCTTCTTATACATACTTCTTAAAGGTGCCTTAAGATACACTAAATTGCCTCTTGATTAAATAAAACAGCGAAGCCCACAAACCATCAACATTTTACACACAACAAAATTATACAAGCTGCATTGTAAATTACATCGATGAAATGTAGCAGTTCATGACAGAGTTATAAGATTAATCAATTACAAATTTACTTAGTCTGTGAATGTTTTAATCCACAAAACTCTTCACAATGAACTGTACTTGACATTTCTAAAGTATCCACTTCAAGTGCAGATAATTACAATGGATGACTTCTGCAGATAGGCATTTGGTCGCAAAACAAGTTCTGCGATTGTTATTTCAATGTAATTATCTACTGATTTATGAATACATTGTATTAAATATTCTAAAAAAACATCTTGTTCACATAAGACTTACATTGAATGTGAATGGGTTAGTGCATGGGTTGGCAACCTTGTTCTGCAGAGGAGCCAGGACGCATGTCTGTGAGCGGATGGCGGGCCACATCTATCACGTGTGCACATGGATCCCGCCCCCATCCCGCCCCGGATGGCATACATTAAATCACGTGTTCACAGAAGATAGACAAAAATGCTGGAGAAACTCAGATTGTGAGGCAGCCTCATGCAATCCTTGCATGTCACACCCGCTGAGTTTCTCCAGCATTTTTGTCTACCTTTGATTTTTCAGCATCTGCAATTCTTTCTGAAATGTGTTCATAGAAGATGCATGGCCGTGCCGGCGGCTTTGCGCAGGATGCGGTACAGCCAGAGCTCGGCGCTCGGCCGCACGCGATGGCACTTAGCCGGGTCGGATGATTACGGGAAAAAAATGTTGCCTGGGGGCCGGATGATTTCGGGTTACAGGCCGCATTCGGCCCGGGGGCCGTAGGTTACCGACCCCTGGGTTAGTGTTTTGAAAATCAACTATGACAGTACTTCAGTATTGGCAATATTACATTGTGTAAATACATTGCTGGGTACAATGGACATGGTCACAGCATTTTAAAATTGTTTTTCAGCCTCCGTCACCATCTTTGAGTCCCTACTTTCACGTTGCCTTTTATTCCAACATCCTTTCTGACACTTTGTAAACAAGGGTACAGAGAAGGTTTACGAGGATTTGGCCAGGACTAAAGGTACGAGCTACGGGAGAGGTTGAGCAGGCTGAGACTCTATTCTTTGGAGCGCAGGAGGATGAGGGGTGATCTTATAGAGGAGTCTATGGTCATGAGAGGAATAGATCGGGTAGATGCGCAAAATCTCTTGCCCAGGATCGCGGACCAGAGGACATAGGTTCAAGGTGAATGGGAGAACATTTAATAGGAATCTGAGGGGTAACTTTTCTGAGGATGGTGGGTGTCTGGAACAAGCTGCCAGAGGAGGTAGTTGAGGCAGGTACTATCCCAACATTTAAGAAACAGTTAGACAGGTACATGGATAGGATAGGTTTGGAAGGATATGGGCTAAATGTGGGAGATGGGACTTGGGTAGCTGGGACATGTTGGCCAGTATGGGCAAGTTGGGCCGAAGGGCCTGTTTCCACACTCTATCATTCTATGACTCTATGATTCGAATTTCCATCTTTCCTGTTGTCCATTTTGAAGTCTCAAAGCCATCTCCAACTTTACCTTTCTGGATCACCCATGGAGGTTCCAAATCTGACCCTTTTGCTTTCAGTCTGTCTTGTCACACTCTGGCTATGCTCTATTGGACTGACATTAATAAGTCCATTACGGTTGTGACATCAAACTTTGGAACTATTAAACTGTTTCCATTCTTGCAACACATTCAAGTCGATCTCTGCTTGATTCAGTCCAGGCAGCAATTTTGTAAATAATAACAATATTGCAGACACTGAGCTCTTTTCCAGTATTCTCAGATTCATCTTCTGCATCAGTCAGACTAAATCGACATGCCATCGCTACAGCACCTCATGCTGAGCATTTTGCTTCCCATCTTGTTTGTGGACTGTTGGATTGACTGATCTGTTCTGAAATTCATGTGAAATAGCTTTCTCATTCTGTTCAAACAGACCACAAACTCCTCTCTGAAGTGCTTCAATTGAAGTTTGTTGGTAGCCACTCTGTTCTGACAACTTAAATCAATTGATGTTTTTTACCTGGGCTATTTAAAAAGGACTGTCCTTTGCTGAGTTTTGATTCAGAGCATTGTTGGCTCTACAATACCTTCCACTGGTCGAATTCTCTGCGCAGCTTGTAACATTCCTTTACTCTTTCATAACACCCTGATGGTCCTCACAGACAGTTCTATTGAATTGAATTGAACACCTTATGGTCACATGTGATAAATCACAGTGAAATTCTTTGCTTGCCAAGCTATGCAAATAGTCTACAATCTGTATCTTTTGCCCAAGTGTCTCAAGAGCATCTTAATGCTGTGAAATAGACATGTCCAACCTTTACCGAGAAATATCAGAACCATTGGACAATGGGCATTGAAGAATGCCTCAATGCTCATTGATACATTGATGTTCCCCCATTTATCATTCATCAACATGCTTGTTTATCAGAACATTTATTTTCATATTATATTGATGCCTGAATCCCATTAGCATATAATAAATATGTACTGCAGATAAATGTGTAGGAAGGAACTGCAGATGTTGGTTTACACTGAAGATAGACACAACATGCTGGAGTAACTCAGCGGGACAGGCAGCATCTCTGGATAGAAGGAATGTGTGACGTTTCGGGTCAAAACCCTTCATCAGCTAAATGCCTGACTTACTTCCTCTCAGGAAGTTCTTGCATCAACTGCTTAGCTTTCCTTTCAATTCAGACTTCACATTCTCTTCAGAAAGACTGTCAGCAAATTCCGTCCTCAATGATGCCAGTGCCCAAACATTGCGAATCACACCTTCCATCATGAAGAGTGGCGCCTACATTACGGCATTCTTTTACTCTGTTGTAATTTGTCCCACTTTCCGCGGAGATGCATGGAGGAGGGTGCATTATCATTTTACACAACGATTCCAACCACAGACATCATCCCTAGTGTGTGAACACCATCCTGATCATTGTTTTGCTTGGACAAGGCCAGTGCTGCAACACTGAACATTGAGCGCTTCTAAGATTACATGCTTCAATATCTAGTGACATGTACAGTCCTGTCCATGTCAGCCTGCTTGGTGGGCAATAAATATAGAAACATGGAAAGTAGGTGCAGGAGTAGGCAATTTGGTCCTTCAAGTAATCCTTCAATGTAATCGTGGCTGATCATCCAGAATCAGTACCCCGTACCTGCTTTCTCCCCGCATCCCTTGATTCCGGTAGCCCTAAGAGCTAAATCTAACTCACTATTGAAAACATCCATATAATTCAACATTGCCTCTTTATTATCTCATTACACTACATTGCATCTACTTTTGATAAGCACAACCACTCATTTTTACTTACCTGATCTATTCCCATGATTGGTGATGGATGCATGCAGCTGTGCTCAAATTATGAAAGACAACTGCACACTGCAATCTGTTTCCAGTGATAAGCCAAGAGTTCACATTATCCGTAACTTAGAGAATCCCTCCTGTGTATGCCCAACATCAGGGGTCGGCAACCTACGGCCCACGGGCCGAATGCGGCCCGCAACTAGAAATCATCCGGCCCGAGTCGTTTTTTTTTGCTCAGCAGAACTGATGTAATCCCACGAACAGGGCAAAAGGTGGACAGTGAGTGTGGCAAAACAGCAGAAAAAAGACATCAAGTGTCACACAGACTGCGACGAGAAAAAAAAATAAAGAGGGGTGAGTCCGTAATGGTTGTCTCGCAAGTGGCCCTTCTCTGTTTTTGTTATTTTGAGTGTGTGTTGAGTGTGTTTTGGTGTTTCTTTGTATGTTTTATGTGGGGGAGGGATTGGATAATAGGGCAAAACTTTTCTTGTTGTGTTGCAATCCCTCCCGAAGCCAGGGTTTCTAACATCCCGACGAGAGGGTCTGAACATCGGGCTGTCGACACAGTGAGGAATGTTGATTCCACTGTAGTGGATGTTAATATTCAATTGGTTGGTTGTTGTTAAATCGTTGTTTTTGCAATGTTGATTCCACTGTAGTCGATGCTTATGTTAAATTGTGTTAAATGGTTGTGTTAAAATAAATCGCTGTTTTTGCACAATAAGCGCGAAGTTGGTCTTAAGATTCTTGATGGTTGTTTCAACACCAGTGACTCAAGCTCCGATGTTCAGTAGACATAATATTTCTTAAATATATAAATATGTCAAAGTTTATTAATTATGGTGATAGATGTGGCCCTCCAAGCGCTCACAGACCCGGGACCCGGCCCCTAGGCAGAACCGGGTTGCCAACCCCTGCCCAACATCATTTACTTCCATCTTCACTGAAAGCTGCTCGTGTTTCACATATGTATCCCAGCTTCCAACACATAGCCTGCCACAATATCCATAGTTATAGTCACTTCAATTAGCAAAGTGACTTTAAATTTACAGTCCTGTCCATGTCAGCCTACTTGCTGAGCAGTAGATTAAATTCAGTTGCCCTTTCTGGCTCTTTATTATCTGATTACACAACGCAGCATCCACTTGTAACATTGTGAGACAAATAGAGGTTAACCTCTTTTAGCAGCAATCATATGCAGTATGCACTACCTGAAATAGTTTAAGTATCACTTTTATCATGAATGGTCTTTCTGAAGTCATGTAGCTCTCAGAACATCCGTGCCATTTTGAGCCCCTTACGATCTGCAGCTTCTTGCACTTCTGGTTTTCCATTGAACAAACAGACACCTCAGTCATAAGGAAAAAGATTGTACCACAATTCTATCTCTGAGAGATTGCTCCCTGTGTGAACCTGGGAATTGTGCCCTGAGCAAAGCTGCCTCATTCTTTACAGTGTGGTATCCTCACGGGTGGTCTGACATTTCCACTCTTCATGCTGAGTGACCCTGCTACACCGCATCAACAAAAACCTCATCATTGAACGTCAATGTCTTCAACATGGCTGCATAATTATTAGCATTATCTCTGGTTCCTGGTTGATCTGGAAGATCTCCCGCCGCATCGAATGAAATGTCCCTCCCTGCAAGAGCTGCATTTGGCCTCCATATGAGACCTCAACTATAGCATGTGGTGCAAGAATTCATGTCCCCAGATGTTGAAGTGACCCTCGGAAGCTGCTGCATTAAAATACGTTGGTCAGTCATCGCCCCAGTTGCCAGTAATAAGCTTACAAACATGGCAGGTGAATTTGATAGGGGTATTCCCGTAAGTCTCTAGAAACTCACGTAGGGAGTTCAGCACCTGGTTTCATTCCCCAGCGAGCAGAATCCAATTTCCAGTCCTCCGTTTGCAGTGTTTGCCACGAGTATTATGTCCACTGGGACGAGCAGACAATTTATTTCTTTCCTTTCTCCTTTCTTTTTGTTTAAGTGCTTTGTTACTTCTCATTGATTAAGTTTGTTCCTGGAATCTGGCTACAGTAATTGTTCTGTATCAATATGACTTTTTCAAGTAAATTATTCACTAAAGTGGCTGCAGTAATTCATTCTCAAGTTTCTGCTTTGAATATCAATGCTTACAACAAGGAACGGCTATATATATTGTAATCAATAGCAGATAATAAGTACATCGAGTTTTTAACATTTTCATCCAGCCAAGGTCAGACATTGTCTGCAATTTCTTCTCACAGATCAATACTGATTAGCTTGCAATCTTTGGAATAATGCTCCATACTCTGGTAAAGATACAATTGTAAGTCTATTGTTTCAACATGCTTTTGTTACTGATTATTCAGCTTTAAGAAGTAAAAGTGTGTTTTAATATTATTGGCATAATGTAAACATCATTTTAAAAAATGTTGAAGGAAAGATTAAACAGAAACGGTAATAATTTGTTGATGAATAGCAATATGAGACAATTCTATGGCGATTGGGGAAAATTCCAAGTTTTTAATGAATATCAATTGCCATGTTAGACAATCTTCTGTGATAGACAGGAAATTGTAGATAGAAACATATTCCTATTCATATTTCTGATAATGAAACGTCTGTGTCTGTAGCATTAATTTGAATTGATAACTTATTGAAAACATGTATGATTTCTGACTAAATCACACAAACATTTACTGATAAAGAATGAAACTTACAAGCCTATGGTTCAATTGAGATTTGTCAAATATCTAAGAATGATTGAACGATCAGTTTACAATGGTTATATATTTGTACATGAGCTAATGCAATGAAGACTGTCTGATGTAATAAATTCTCCATTTCTCATGCTAACAGAATAACATACTTACATAAAATAATACACAGGTTGAGGAATTCATTGCGAAATTATCAAATTATCACATTCCTAGACAACACATTTAATAAAGTACACAATTAATAGAAACAATAATACATTAATTGAAGCCATTGTTTTGCATTTGTGTGTTTGCATGCATTTTCATAAGTTCATAAAAGATAGGAGCAGAATTAAGCCATTCGGCCCATTAAGTATACTCCACCATTTAATCATGGCTGATCTATCTCTCCCTCTTAACCCCATTTTCCTGCCTTCTCCTCATCAACTCTGACACCCGTACTAATCAAGAATCTCTCTATCCGCCTTAAAAATATCCATTGATTGGCCTCCAGAGCCTTCCGTGGCAAAGAATTCCACTGATTCACCACCGTCTGACTAAAAAAAAATTCCTCCTCATCTCCTTCTTAAAGGAATGTCCTTTAATCCTGTGACTGTGACCTCTGGTCCAAGACCCTCCCACCAGTGGAAACATCCTCTCCACATCCACTCTATCCAGCCACTTTGATGTGTGTTAATGTCCATGTGTATTTTAGCTTTGTATTTGTAATGTGGCATGAGATTGTCTTTATTACTTGGTTCAGTTATGTTTATCTGTTTAGTTCAGTTGTTTATTATCACATGTACCGAGGTACAGTGAAAAGCTTTTGTTGTGTGCTAACCAGTCAGACAAGACAATGAAAGACAATACATGATTACAATCAATCCATTTACAGTGTGTAGATACATAATAATGGAATAATGTTTAGTGCAAGGTAGAGCCAGCAAAGTCTGATCAAGGATAGACCAAGGATCATCAATGAGGTAGATCGCAGTTCAGCACTGCTCTCTGACTGCGGTAGGATAATTCAGTTGCCTGATAACAGCTGGGAAGAAACTGTTCCTGAATCTGGAGGTGTGCGTTTTCACACCTATATCTTTTTCCTTATGGGAGAGGGGAGAAGAGGGAGTGTCTAGCGTGCGACATCCTTAATTATTCTGCTGGCCTTGCCGAGGCAGCGTGAGGTATAAATAGCATCAATGGAAGGGAGGTTGGTTTGTGTGATGGTCTGGGCTGCGTCCACAATTCGCTGCAATTTCTCTGTGGTCTGGGATGGAGCTGTTCCCAAACCAAGCTATGATGTATCCTGATAAAATGCTTTCTTTGGTACATCTGTAGAAGAAGAATCTGTATGTTATTGGTGTGCATTTGTTTATTTCCTTCTGTCTCTCTGTATATGATTGTGTCAGAGAGAGAGAGAGAGAGAGAGAGAGAGAAGAGAGAGAACGAGAGAAAGTGAAAGAGAGAGAAAGTGAGAGTGTGAGAGGGGCTATAGACACATATTGATGAGCAATATATGTCAAGATAAATGATGAGCAGATGATACATGACCTGACAACTGGCTCTGCCCATTTCTCACTTGCTGCAGAGAAATATGTGGTACAATTTTTTGCGACTAAACATTTAATTAATTTGTCCAACTTTTTAGTGGAGAATTAAATTTATTTGAAGTAGATCCGCAGAAAACAATATTTCAAAGCCTGAAATGTTGATTCTTCTAGTCTTGGGCTCTTACAAAGGAGTGAAATAATAGGGGTCGGAAGAGTTTGGCCCAGACATTGAATATATGGGATAAAGGGACATTAATGAAGCAATAAGTGGTTATTTAAAAAAAAATACCCACCCCTGCAAAAATCAGTAGAATACACGGCCTGGTATCGTGACAGACATATATGTTGCATAAATAAAGGCATGCCTGAGGTTAATTCTAGTCCAGGACTCCATAGACTAGGGCCAGCTCAAAAAATGAAGGAGTCCTCATCGCATTGTCACGGCCTGGAAAGCACATCTAGCCCTGGCAGCCCAGAAAGCCGTCATCATTGTTGAATAACTGCTTCACTGTGGATCAACACATGGACCATATTGTGATGGGGGAGTTACAAAGGGATAGAAGGGATTCCTTTGCAGAAGCAAAGGTGATCACAACGCCAAGTTGCAAGCTTGCAAACATGCAAACCATTGAATAAGAACTAAAGTGAGATGTCCCAGGATCAACCCATTTCCAGAGATTAACATTTAATCGGTGGATTATTGTTTTCAGAGCAACAGAATATTTCCAATCCTCAAGCGCAAACAATGCAAAGGAATAAATTACAGTCTGAACAAAATTGGGGGCAGCACAGCAGGCTTAGAGTTGCCGCATTACAGCGCCAGAGATCCAGGTTTTCTTAGTTATTGTGTCCGTGTGCAGTGTCCAAAAGAGGTCCTCAGTGATGTGCACACCGAGGAACTTGAAGCTGCTGACCCTTTCAACCTTAGCATCACCGATGTGGATGGGAAGGTGTCCACTCCCCTGCTGTCTCCTGTAGTCCACGATCATCTCTTTAGTTTTGCTGACATTGAGAAAGAGGTTATTTTCCTGGCAC
Source organism: Amblyraja radiata (assembly GCF_010909765.2). Taxonomy (NCBI): domain Eukaryota; kingdom Metazoa; phylum Chordata; class Chondrichthyes; order Rajiformes; family Rajidae; genus Amblyraja; species Amblyraja radiata. The sequence continues at coordinate 12,791,608 of NC_045961.1, forward strand.
CAGCTATTTAATGCCTTTACCTCCTCTTTGTAGGCCATCTCATTATTGTCTGTGATGTGGCCCAGGATGGTCGTGTCATCAGGAAACTTTAAGATGATGTTGGAACTGTGCTTAGCAGTACAGTCATGCGTGAACAGGGAGGACAGGAGAGGACTGAGCACACAGCCCTGTGGTGTGCCTGTGTAGAGGATCATTGAGGAAGAGGTGTGGCTGCCAATTCTCACCACCTGGGGCCTGCCCGTCAGGAAGTTGAATATCCAGCCACAGATGGAGGTCTCCAGTCCAAAATCTAGGAGCTTGGGGACGTGTTTTGAGGGAATGATAGTGTTGAATGCCGAGCTGTAGTCAATGAAGAGCATTCTCACATAGTATTCCCTTTGTCCAGGTGGGTGAGCGCAGTGTGAGTTGCCATGGCGATGGCATCGTCCGTGGCCCTGTTTGGTCTATACGCAAACTGCAGAGGGTCCAAGGTGTCAGGGAGAGAGGAGCAGATGTGAGTTTTGACTAGCCGCTCGAAGCACTTCATGATGACTGATGTCAGTGCGACAGGACGGTAGTCATTTAAACAAGAGATTAATGGTTTATTTGGAACAGGAACAATGATGGATGCTTTGAAGGTGGTGGGAACCACAGACTGACTCAGGGAGAGGTTGAAGATGTTGGTGAACACCTCTGTCAGTTGATCAGCGCACGCCCTGAGAGCCCGCCCTGGAATACCATCCGGCCCTGGAGCTTTGCGGTCATTGACATTTTTGAAACGTCTGCCGTTTGTAGGGTCAGTGAGGTAGTCCCTCTGCACACCTTGTGGACTCATGGTGGGCGATGTGTTGTATGTTCTCTCCACAACTGTGTGAGTTTTCTCCGGGTAGGTCCGCTTTCCTCCAAATTAGCTTTGGTAAAAATTGTAAATTGCCCCTAGTGTGTATGTGTGCTGTTGTAATGGGGAGTGCTGGTCGGTGCGGACTCAGTGCACACTGTTTCCACACTGTATCTCTAAACTTAACTAAAATCAATGGGAAAATCAGTTCACAAGAATACACTGATAAGATAGAAGGTAAAAGGTACGACATGAGATGGGATGAGATGCTGTGCTGAGGTAAATTTGCGCCAAATTTAGTACAAATTATAGTAATGCAAAAGATGGGATTGTGAGTTTAGAAGAAGACCTTGGTTCACTGGGCGTTTTCTTTGCTTATAGAATTACCAATTGGTCTTATTCAAGTGCAGATAGTGTTAAATATGATTAAGAGATGACTACACTATATGCGTCAATGATTCAGAAGTCCCAAAGATCCTATGAGATATCATAATTTTGCATATCTATATCTCTCCACATCATCGTCTATATCTCTCGTTTCCCTTTCCCCTGGCTCTCAGTCTGATGAAGGATCTTGACCCGATACGTCAGCTATTCCTTTTCTCCAGAGATGTTGTCTGACCCGCTGAGATACTCCGGTTTTTTGTGTCTATCTTTGGTTCAAACCAGCATCTACAGTTCCTTCCAACACTATGATTGGTATGGAATTACTAATGTTAGCTCAATATAATGCATAGAGTCATGGAGTGATACAGTGTGGAAACATGCCCTTTGGCCCGACTTTCCCACACTGGCCAACAATGTCCCAGCTACATGTCCCACTTGCCTGCGTTTGGTGCATATCCCTCCAAACCTGTCCTATCCATGTACCTGTCTAAAGCGGCCTTTTCACGGGGCGACTTGACGCAAGAGTTAACCGGAGTTTAACATCGTGGGAACCTCGTGCGATAACAGTGCGGCATTCGTGGACCACCGTGGACCACCGTAGCGCTAACGGCAGGTCATCGTGTAACTTGGTCACTCGGGAGAGAATTCAAGAAAGTTTGAATTTCTCCAAGATTGACTTGTACACTTGTGGTTGAGTATTGCAACATTATATGAACGTAGTGGCCAGTGCGATATCCGTAATAACTCTTGCGGGTACCGTGGGAACTCCTGCGAACGGTGAACCCGGAAGCTGGACAGAGGGAACAGAAGGTGAGTAAAAATTATCTTATGTGGGATTGAATTTAAAAAATAAATAAAAATAAAGATTTGCATCCGCATATGGACATCAACTTATTCATGAGTTATGTTAATGAGATTCAAGAAAATAACTATAATCTTTAAAAGGGACTTTAAAAGGGACTTTACTGAAAGGTTACGCATTTTTATGGTCCGTGAGAAATTTTTCACATGTACTTCTTTGAGAGATACAGGTCGGAGTCCTCGGGTCCAGGGGTCCGGAACGCTACCAATCAATGTTGTACAGAGACCCGTGTAAGGAGTGAACTGTACATGCTGGTTTAAACCGAAGACAGACACAAAAAGCTGGAGTAACTCAGCGAGTCAAGCAGCATCTCTGGAGAAAAAAAGCTGATGTTTCGGGACGAGACACATCTTCAGACTCAATTCCGATTAGGCTGTCTGAAGAAGGGTTCGGGTGTTGGGGGAGTCCAGAACCAGGGTCCTAGTTTTACAGTCTACCGTGGGAACTCTTTAACTCAGTAAAGTAAAGTAGCCTTTATTGTCATATCAGCGCACAGGCAGCAGTTGACTTGCTCTATTCAGTTTCCCAGGGGGTCGGGACGGGACTGGAGTTGGGAGAGAAAGGTGGGGGAGTCGAGGGAGAGGAGGGGGAGACAGATGGGGGTGTCTTCATTTACTGACGGTGGGTGTCTGTCACTGAAACAGGCAGGTGAGATTTTACATCCACCTTGTGTGTGCCTCTCTCTCTCTCTCCCTCCCTCTTACACAGGCTGAGAGACTCTGCCTCTGTGAGTGTACGTCTCTTTCTCCCCCTCTCCCACACACAGTAAGACCGAGGTACTGTGCTCAGTCCATCTGTGTCTCCCACATACACAGTAAAATATGTCTCCAAATGAGCCAATTCAACCAAGGGAGGATATATATAGTGTGTGAAAAAAAAAGTTACATCATTTGTGTCACGTGTAGTTCACGATGTTCATTCAAGATTTAACGGGAATGCTCGGGAAACGGACAAGTCACTCGCACAAATAGCAGAAATGCCGAGTACCGTGGGAACTCTTTATCTACTGCCGTTATATCGTGCGAAACTCGTGCTGGACCACGACCTCTTCACTCTGGTGACATCTTGCGTCAACTCGCCCCGTGAAAAGGCCGCTTAACAGTTTCTTAAAAGTTGGGATAGTCCCAGCCTCCTCTGGCAGCTTGTTCCATACACCCACCACCCTTTGTGTGAAAAGGTTACCTCTCAGATTCCTTTTCCCCATCACCTTGAACCTATGTCCTCTCCTCGATTCCCCCTCTCTGGGCAAGAGGCTCTGTGCATCTATCCAATCTACAGTATTCCTCTCATGATTTTATATACCTCTTTAAGATCCCACCTCATCCTCCGGCACTCCAAGGAATAGGATCCCAGCCTACTCAACCTCTCCCTATATCTCACACCCTCTAGACCTGGCAACATCCTCGTAAATTTTCTCTGAACCCTTTCCAGCTTGACAATATCTTTCCCATAACATGGTGCTCAGAACTGAACACAATGCTACAAGTCGGTGTAGTCAGATCAAATAATCATAGCAGAGATGTGAACACTGGTGATTCTAAAAAAGAACAGAGCAGAAGTCAGCATCCAAGGAAGTATATTTTGGTCGAGGCCCAAAAATGGAGATCTTTTCAAAAAAAGCCAAAGTAAGCATTGGCATGATTAACTTAATGGAATCAAATTATACACCCAATAGTTGTTGTAAATACAGTACTATAGATAATTAACTTTTGTACAGGTTATAAGGTCATAAGTGATAGGAGCAGAATTAGGCCATTCGGCTCATCAAGTCTACTCTGCCATTCAATCATGGCTGATCTATCTCTCCCTCCTAACCCCATTCTCCAGCCTTCTCCCCATAACTCCTGATACCCGTACTAATCAATTATTATCTTTCTTAAAGGTTTAGCAATGTGATATTCCTATAGGATACCAGCGTAATGTGAGTGTCCTTTTATAAACTAGGTGTATTATGTGGTATGATTTTTAATACATTGCTGTTCCAATTGTAAATTGAGTTTTGATTTCCTGCACCAGAGGATGTTTTGCCAGCAGTTCCATTTCCGTCATTTGTTGTGGAAAACGGCAACATTAAGTAGGGGCGCTGCATGATGGCAGCCTCTGCTTACAGTCTGTCTGTTTTTCAATCTTTTTTTATTTTTAGTTTGTTAAAAGTATGTTCTGGAGGATTTTTAATGTTTCTATGTGGGGTAGGGGGGTTGGGTAAGGGGGGAACCTTTTCACAGTCACTTCCTGGCGAGGATGCGACTATTCTCCGAGTCGTGTCCTCGCCCCCCTCTCGCGGCCTACCAACTGGATTGGCGCGGCCTTTCCTGCCGGGGACCGGACCAAAGCTTCAGCAGAGGCCGAGCACAGGATTCACTGCGGAGCGGGCGATGCCTTACCTGGATCGTCGTTTGAAGCTCCGGAGTGTTGGGCCTGCTGCTTCAACATCGCGGAGCTGTGGTTTACAGAGCTTCCAGCGCGGGCGACACTAACTTGAACATTGCTGAGTCCTGGGATCCTTTGCCAGATCCGTTGAATCTCCACCCAGTTCGGCCTGGGGACTTCGGGAGCCGCGGACTCTGGTAAGAAGTGGCCGATTCGGAGGTCCAAGCCGCTGATAATGTTCTTCCGTTCCGACGTCGGAGTTCCATCATACCGGCAAGAGGGCCTGAACATCGGGCCACCTGTAGTGGTGACTGCGGGAGGCTCGGGAAGCCCCGACCACGGGTGAACAACAGAGGACAACCGAGGAGGATGCCTGAACTTTGGTTTCTTCCCTCACAGTGGGAAACTTTGATACCATTGTGTGGGGATGTCTATGTTAAAGACTATCGGGTTCTGTGCTCTTTATTTTATTCATATGGCTCTATGGTGACCACAAATTTCATTGTACCAATTGGTGCATGTGACAATAAATGTCTATGGTCTTTCTCGTACTAACACCACAACTTCAAAGGACAGCAGGACCTCCATTTAACATTGATGTGAATAACTTTGTTTTATTTAAGCAGTTCAGCTGCATCTTGCTGAGATTCATTGGCACAAGAAATTGGTCAATATGTTGAGTTAGAATAGTTTCCAGTTTCTTTGACAGCACCATTTCTCTCCTCCTCAGATGGTAAATGGTGCTGGATAATAAACAGCAATGAAGTACTCCACTACTTCACATAAAAGCAAAATTGGACCAGTTAGAAAGTATCTGAATCCCGAGATTAGTCTACAGCCTTAACCTTGCTCCTCAATTGACTGGTTTATTAATGTGTTTTGACTCTCTGTCTGTTTTGGATGATGTACAGAGTTATGATAGTTGTGACATCATGGGAAGGATAGCTGTGTTTGTTAATGCACAATGTTACACTGTGATAGACACAAAGCTGGCACTGAGTAGGACTAATGCACGTAAAGCTGCTGGCCCTGACGGCATCCCCGGGCGCGTGCTCAGGGCCTGTGCTGCGCAGCTGACAGACGTCTGGACTGACATCTTCAACCTGTCACTTGCCCAAGCAGTTGTCCCCACGTGCCTTAAAACCACCTCCATCGTGCCAGTGCCAAAACACTCCACTGCGGCAAGCCTCAACGACTTCCGCCCAGTTGCACTTACCCCCATCATCACCAAGTGCTTCGAGAGGCTGGTCCTGGCACACCTCAAAAGCTGCCTACCCCCCACACTGGATCCCTATCAGTTTGCCTACCGCAAGAACAGGAGTACGGAGGATGCCATCTCAACGGCACTTCACTCCGCCCTCTCCCACCTCGACAACAGAGACACTTACGTAAGAATGCTGTTCATCGATTACAGCTCAGCATTCAACACCATTATACCATCAAAACTGATCACCAAACTCGGTAACCTGGGCATCGACCCCTCCCTCTGCAACTGGATACTGGACTTTCTAACCAACAGACCCCAGTCTGTTAGGTTAGACAAGCACACCTCTTCAACCCTCACCCTGAACACCGGCGTTCCACAGGGCTGTGTGCTGAGCCCCCTCCTCTACTCCCTCTTCACCTATGACTGCACACCTGTACATGGTACTAACACCATCATCAAGTATGCAGATGATACAACGGTGATTGGCCTCATCAGCAACAACGATGAGTCGGCCTACAGGGAGGAGGTCCAGCACTTAGCAGCATGGTGCGCTGACAACAACCTGGCCCTTAACTCCAAGAAGACCAAGGAGCTCATTGTAGACTTCAGGAAGTCCAGGGGCGGCACGCACACCCCCATCCACATTAACGGGACGGAGGTGGAACGTGTTTCTAGCTTCAGGTTCCTGGGAGTCAACATCTCCGATGACCTCTCTTGGACCCACAATACCTCAACTCTGATCAAGAAGGCTCACCAGCGTCTCTTCTTCCTGAGGAGACTAAAGAAGGTCCATCTGTCTCCTCAGATCCTGGTGAACTTCTACCGCTGCACCATCGAGAGCATCCTTACCAACTGCATCACAGTATGGTATGGCAACTGCTCTGTCTCCGACCGGAAGGCATTGCAGAGGGTGGTGAAAATTGCCCAACGCATCACCGGTTCCTCGCTCCCCTCCATTGAGTCTGTCCAAAGCAAGCGTTATCTGCGGAGGGCGCTCAGCATCGCCAAGGACTGCTCTCACCCCAACCATGGACTGTTTACCCTCCTACCATCCGGGAGGCGCTACAGGTCTCTCCGTTGCCGAACCAGCAGGTCCAGGAACAGCTTCTTCCCGGCGGCTGTCACTCTACTCAACAACGTACCTCGGTGACTGCCAATCACCCCCCCACCCCCCGGACACTTATTATCACTAATTATTATTTATTTAAATCATTTGCTATGTCGCTCTTCCAGGGAGATGCTAAATGCATTTCGTTGTCTCTGTATTGTACACTGACAATGACAATTAAAATTGAATCTGAATCTGAATCTGGAGTAACTCAGTGGGACAGGCAGCATCGCTGGAGAGAAGGAATGGGTGACGTTTCGGGTCGAGACCCTTCTTCAGACCTAATGTTACACTGTACTATCTATCTCAATATAAACAAGATATTGAAGAAGGAATGGGCGGCATGGTGGCACAATGGCACAGGTGCTGCCTCACAGCGCTAGTTTAATCCTGACTACAGGTGATAGCTGTAAGGAGTTTGTACATTCTCCCCGTGACCTGGGTGGGTTTTCTCCAAGATCTTTGATTTCCTCCCACACTCCAAAGACGCCCAAGTTTGTAGGTTAATTGGCTTGGTATAATTGTTAATTGTCCCTGGTGTATGTAGGATAGTGTTAGTGTGCGTGGATCGCTGGTTGGCACGAACTTGGTAGACCGAAGGGCCTGTTTCGATTGCTGTATCTCTAAACTAAACTAAACTAAATTAAACTGACTAACTTTCCACACAATCTAAATGTGATAATTTCTGAGAATAGACACACAATTGTAATGCATGTGAATGCTGCGCTATAATTGCAATGCAGATAAGATGTCAATTGCTGATTTTGTACATTTTCGGTGAAGTTAGCATCGAGCACAGTGGCACAGTTGATAGAGTTGCAGCCTCACAGCACCAGACTCCCGGGTATGATCATGACCTTTGGTGCTGCCTGTGTGGAGTTTGCACGTTCTCCCCGTGATCTCGTTGATTTCCTCCTTGTTGTCTGGTTTCCATCTAAATCCTAAAGACTTGAGGCTTGAATGAATGAATCTTCTTTTTGCGTATGGCGTGCACAACCTAAAATTGTAGGTCAACTTGTTCTATTTGATCAATTTGTTTGTGCACGTCGGGTTGATTGCATTAGTCGAAACAGGGTGGACCACGTGAAGGTTGCAATATGTTTATTGGCCAAGTATGTACACATACAAGCAATTTGCCTTGGTGCTCCGCTCGCCAGTAACAACATGACATACAGTAACAATTAAGAAAAAAACATTTAAAAATTAAGAATAAAATATTACAGTTTAAACAGGTGAATGAAATAAAATACCAGAGCAAAAAGAGGCTTCAGACTTTTGGTTATTTAGAGCTACTACTTGTCGAAAAAAAAGCTGTTTTTATGTCTGGCTGTGGCGGCTTTGACAGACCGGAGTCGCCTTCCAGAGGGAAGTGCTTCAAAGAGTTTGTGGCCAGGGTGAGAGGGGTCATAGAGGATCTTGCCCGCTCGCTTCCTGGCCCTTGCAGTGTACAGTTCATCAATGGAGGGAAGGTTGCAGCCAATAACCGTCTCAGCTGATCGGACGATTCGCTGCAGCCTCCGGATGTCGTGCTTGGTGGCTGAGCCAAACCAGACCATGATGGAGAAGGTGAGGACAGACTCTACAATGGCATATAGAATTGGACCATCATTGCCTGTGACAGATTGTGCTTCCTCAGCTGACATAGGAAGTACATCCTCTGTTGTGCCTTTTTGACTGTAGAGTCGATGGTGGTCCCTCATTTCAGGTGCTTGGAGATGATGGTACCAAGGAACTTAAAAGACTCCATAGATGTGACTGTGATGTTGTTGATGGTGAGTGGGGTGAGGGGAGGGGGAGCTCTCCTAAAGTCTACAATCAATTCCACTGTCTTAAGAGCATTGAGCTCCAGGTTGTTACGATGGCACCAGGATGTCAGCTGTGTCACTTCCTGTCTGTAGGCAGATTCCTCCCCATCCTGGATCAGTCCAATCAGGGTTGTGTCATCCACAAACTTGAGAAGCTTGACAGAGGAGTCTGTGGTGATGCAGTCGTTGGTGTAGCGAGATTAAAGGAGAGGGGAGAGTATGCAGCCTTGTGGTGCTCCTATGCTGAGGGTTTGCAGGTTAATTGGCCTCTGTAAATTGCCCCTAGTGTGTAGGAAGTGGATACGAAAGTGAGATAACGTGGAACTAGTGTGAACAGGTGATTGGCAAAGCCTGCGTCCATGCTACATCTTTCAATCAATTAATCAAACATTAACCAGGCAGTTCGCTGACTGAACGCAAGAGTAAGGGCTGATATCACGATAGACCAGAATTCTGTCTTCAGCATGAGGTGCCAAGATATACAAGCAGATGTCATGAATATCAAACAATATTCATGGTTTATTATAAGATTGATGCTTAACAACTAAACTACACGCATGCTGCCCTTACAAGCTTACAAGCTCCTAACTCAGGTCCTGCTACTGTTACTTTGGATTAAAGAAATATTTCATGAGTAGAGAAATGGTGTTGTAGTGGATGGATTACTGGTCTAGAATTCGAAACCAGTGATACATGCGTATAAGAAGAAAGACACAAAATGCTGCCTGTCCCATTGACTTACTCCAGCTTTTGATCTCGATCTTCAGTTTAAACCAGCATCTGCAGTTGTTTCCTATACATGCACATCAGTTTGAATAACATTACAGGAGCTGTGAAGTTTATATTTAAGTAATTAAATTAATGTGCCATCACATTAAAAAGTGCACTGTGAACAGTATCTAGTATAAAATTACCTGACTTTAAAGAAAACTCGTTTAATTTACTTCCAGAAGGATATCTGATTGCTTGGATGAACTGACCTATACTGAAATACAAGCCGACTGATAAAGTTTAGTTTAGTTTCGAGATGCAGCGTGGAAACAAGCCCTTTGGCCCATCCAGTCTGCACCGACCAGCGACCCCCTCACACACGAACACTCCTCTACACACACTAGGGAACATTTTACATTTATACCAAGCCAATTAACCTGCAACCCTGTACCTCTTTGGGAGGAAACCAAAAATCTCGGAAAAATTCTCTAACCACCTAAAACAATGTTTGATATATAGTCAACATGTAGATTATCAACAGGAAAGGAGGAAGAAATAGAACATGTCACTGTTCTAGAATTCAACCAATGGATGGACATATCACATTTCATGTCACATTTTAATATGTGAGATAGTTTACACATATCTCATGTTTAATAAGTCTGAAGGAGGGTTTCAACCCGAAATGTCGCCTATTCCTTTGCTCCATAGATGCTGCCTCACCTGCTGAGTTTCTCCAGCATTTTTGTCTACCTTCATGGGTTGATTCTGCAGGATTTACCAATTTGACCAAAAGTGGCTTCTACTCTAAGTCATTTACGTTGATGGTAAAGAGTAAGGGGTTTAGAGAAGATGTGAAAAAGATAGGTACATGGATAGGAAAGGTTTGAGGGATAAGGACCAAATGTGGGCAGGTGGGACTAGTGTAAATGTGGCTTCTTGGTCGGCGTGGGCAATTTGGGTCAAAGAACCTGTTTCTGTGCTGTATGACTCTATGATCCCCACTTTGATATGAAGAATGGTGAAGTGGAGTAACATTTGACAGAATGTTGAACGGTACGGTGGTGCAGCGGTAGAGTTGCTGCCTTACAGTGCTTGCAGCGCCAGAGATCCGAGTTCGATCATCGGGTCTACAGGTGCTGTCTATACATAGTTTATACGTTCACCCCGTGACCTGCAAGGTTTTTCTCCAAGATCTTTGGTTTCCACCTACACTCCAATGGCGTATAGGCTTGTGGGCCAATTGGTATGTCAATTGTCGCTAGTGTGTGTAGGCTTGTGTTAATATGCAGGGATCGCTGGTCGGTGCGGACTCAGTGGGCCGAAGGGCCTGTTTCCGCACTGTATCTCTAAACTAAACTAATTTAAACGGAGACACGGAGTTGAATTCTATTACTAAGAAATATTTCTCACAGAGAAAATTGTAAGCTGGAGCACTCTGTCTGTGAAGGTGGTGCAGGAAAAGACTCACAGCACCTAGCCAAGCACTTATAGCATCAAGCCGTAGACAATGGACTAGATGCAGGATTACCATGGAAAGGTAAGTATTGATTGCAAACCTTATTTCTGTGCTGTTTTGACTGTGAATATTTCTAATTTAATTGTCCCCTGAATATTGACTTTCGAACCTGTACAATTTTCAGTACAAATATTTTGGCTCCGTATGCCTCAAGCAAAAACATTCAGTCCAATCATTTTACATTTTTGCTATGAGTTTCTACCTCTAAAATTAATTGGGAACATATGCACTTATTAAATGCACTTATTGCACTATAAATGGGACAAAGATTTAGTAATAACACTTCACCCAAATGCTGTCTCTGGGTTCAATTTAATATTTATCTACAGAGTTGATTCAAAACTCCCCATTCATTATCTAGACTCCCTGGAGATAGAATATATTAGCTGTAAGTTTTAAATACAACCGCTAACAGTTGGAAATGTTGGGGGACCTCACTCAAACCTTATTGATCAAAAGGCTTCGTAAATCTCATTTTTTTTAAACGGTTTTGGTTTCTGCTCTCTCAAATTTAATAACGTTAATGTTTTAAAACCTCCAGCAAATGGTAGTGTATGCTCGACAATTGATTTGAACTTAATGTTTTACCCAGTTCATAGAAAATAGGTGCAATAGGAGGCCATTTGGCCCTTCGAGCCAGCACCACCATTCGTTGTGATCATGGCTGATCATCCACAATCAGTAACCCGTGCTTGCCTTCTCCCCATATCCCTTGATTCCGCTAGCCCCTAGAGCTTTATCTAACTCTCTTTTAAATTCATCCAGTGAATTGGCCTCTACTGCCTTCTGTGGAAGAGAATTCCACAAATTCACAACTCTCTGCCTAAAAAGCGTTTTCTCATCTCAGTTTTAAATGGCCTCCCCTTTATTCTTAAACTGTGGCCCCTGGTTCTCGACTCCCCCAACATTTTTTTTTATTATGAAACTACTTTTATTCAAAAAATAAAAATAAACATAGAGTATTAACACAATCAAAGACTGCCTATGCTGACAGTTTACATACAAATGATCGTCAAATTAATAACGTCAACGTCAACTGGATCCACGAAATGGCCGTTGAAGGTCGAGTGTTCCGTTTATCAACAAAACACTCGACCTTCAACGGCGACCAGTATTCATGGAAAGCCTCCAAAGTCCCCATGGACACCACGTGTTCCCTCTTAACACTTAAACAAAATTATCAAATTAAAATATTAACATTCTTATTGATAATATATTCAACCTCCTGTGGTGACCAGCGTGCACAGAAGGCCTCCACAGTCCCCATGGACACTGCGTGTTCCTTTTCTAGGGACACGCGAGTTCGGACGTAACCCCGGAAAAGGGGCAGGCAGGCAACCGGTGTGCGGCCATCGACTGCCAGCTGCCTGGACCCGCGAATGGCCATCTAGCTTGTTCAGTCTTTTTATAATATAGAAACATAGAAAATAGGTGCAGGAGGAGGCCATTCGGCCCTTCGAGCCAACACCGCCATTCATTGTGATCATGGTTGATCATCCCCTATCAATAACCCGTGCCTGCCTTCTCCCCATATCCCATAATTTTATATATTTCTATAAGATCCCCTGTTCAATAATTAAATTCTTCACAAAGCATTTCATTTGAGGCATTTACATCACATATTTAATCGGATGCTTTGAAACAATCATGCAAAAAAGGCAAGGTGTGATTAAGGTAATCAAAATGTGGATGTGGCAAAAGAGAATTAACCAATTACTTCCACTGGTTGCAGCATTATAAATATAGACAATGCTCGTTTCATTCCATCTATGAACATAGAAGGAAGCACCTGGATTTTTTCTATTATTTATATTTATTTTTATTGATGATAAAATTAATATCAGCGGATGAAGATTTCATTAAATTCCCCTTCAGTTATTTGGATTTTTTTGATGAAGTAACACACTGGGAACATCAAAACATTTATGTTCTACCATTGGCTGGAATGCATTGGAGATTGGAGGTAGTGCCACTTGTAGAGGAGCTGCCTGACTATCTGAACGAGAAGGATGTACAGGCTATTAGGAGAGGGTGAGGGTGTGGGTTAACTGGATTGTTCTCACCTATTCTTTAGACCAAAGATAGACACAAAAAGCTGGAGTAACTCAGCGGGAGCATCCCTGGAGAGAAAGAATGGGTGACGTTTCGGGTCGAGACCCTTCTTCAGACCAGACTGGTTGTCCAGCCTCTCTCCACACAATAACCATTCCATGATCTGATGACCTTCTATCGTTTGGCCATTGAACAGGTTTGCTGCAGGTGCTGACCTTGTAATTATGGTCCTAAAGTTTACCGCCTAGACTAGACTTAGTTCAGTAACACTCTGAGTCGAGCACTGGATCAACTAAACTCTTTATTCTCACTCACAAACGAACTTCCTATACGATACCTAACTAACACCGTGGGTCCGATCCTTGCCTTTACTCGTCCAAGCCCTTCAGCCTCGTGCAAATAGACACCTCCAGACAGTCCAGACAGTCCCAAGTGCACTTCCTGAAGATCTACGCCGATCCATGTGGTATCCCCTCTTTAATACTGTATTGAACCTGTGGCGTGAAACTACATGGGGGGGGGGGGCAACCCCTACAAGCCAATCATAAATAAAGATCATATAATACATTTATTGGCAGTACCCTAACCTAATCACAAAGTACCCCATTACATTGTTTCCACAGAAGGTTCGAGTTGGAAGACAGTTCACCAAGGTAAAGACACATTTCCCTAGGTAGTATAAACAATTTGAACAAGGCTACATATCACGATAACAGCACAAACACTCTGCAACATAATTAACAATACTTTACAACACCCCATTCTATAACCAATCCTGATCATGCATTTGCAACCCTGCTCAGCCCTTTCTGCAAAACCCTTGTACATATTAACAATAGAGGGGACATCTGGACATCACCCTGTACTTACTTCCTCCCAGGGTCCAGACACCCAGACTCATGGCCCTGCAGCTTTTCACAGCAAGTGGACAAGCAGGCTTTGCAAATGCAGAGATCCTCCGTTTTGTGACATATTTATTTGGCCAATATTATCAACCCCACTATGACTCCACTATTGCTGTTGTCTATGCGGGTACCGAGCATTCTGTGGAACACAATTTGACTCATGAGCTGTCCCTATACCTCCTCCCTTGACTGTCCAAGGACACAACAGGTTAGGCAGAGGTTCACTTGCACCTCCTCTAACCTCATCTACTGTATCCGTTGTTCAAGGTGTGGACTCTTACACATTGGCGAGACCAAACGTAGACTAGGCTATTGTTTCGCTGAATGGCTTTGCTCAGCCAGCCTGGACCTATCTGATCACCCGGTTGCCAAACACTTAAATTCCCTTGGTACACAAAAATGCTGGAGAAACTCAGCGGGTGCAGCAGCATCTGTGGATGGAAGGAGATAGGCAACGTTTCGGGCCGAAACCCTTCTTCAGACAACCCTTCTTCAGACTTCTTTGGCCCGAAACATTGCCTATCTCCTTCGCTCCATAGGTGCTGCTGCACCCGCTGAGTTTCTCCAGCATTTTTGTGTACCTTCGATTTTCCAGCATCTGCTGTTCCTTCTTAAACACTTAAATTCCCTTTCCATTTCCACACTGACCTTTCTGTCCTTGGCCTCCTCCATTGTCAGAGTGAGACCAAATGTAAATTGGAGGAACAGCATCTCATATTTCGCTTGGGCAGCTTACAACCCAGTGGTAGGAATATTGATTTCTCTAACTTCAAGTAACCTCTGCATTCCCTTTATGTCCATCCCTCCCCCACCCAAGTCACACCAGCTTCAAAGTCATCTTGTTGAGTCTCATTGTCTGTAACTCGTTTTCACCAAGCACACAGCTAACAATGGCCCGTTTCCTTTATCATCATTACTTTTTTGCATATCTTTCATTCATTTGTTCTACATCTCTCTACATCACCGTCTATATCTCTCTTTCCCCTGACTCTCAATCTGAAGAAGGGTCTCGACCCAAAACGTCACCTATTCCTTTTCTCCAGAGATGCTGCCTGACCCGCTGAGTTACTCCAGCTTTTTGTGTCTATCTTTGGTTCAAACCAGCATCTGCAGTTCCTTCCTACACAATTTGAGTCATGATGCAAATGAGACTTTACATTGACACAGATATGTACATCCTTTTCTGGAACAATGTAGAAATAAGGAACTGCCGATGCTGGCTAACAAAGAAGACACAACGTGCTGTATGATTGGTAATGTAAAGACTGATTGGTTTGATGAAGAGTCCCAACCCAAATCGTTACCTATCCATATTCTCCAGAGATGCTGCCCGACCCACTGAGTTACTCCAGTACATGTGTCCATCACTGGATCTATGTGATTCACATGTACAGTCCTGAATTTGTCAGCAAATTGAACAAGATGATTTTAGGAACCACACACTGACTTGAAATAGCGTTACTGACAATTCTGTTTCTATTCGGTTGTACAAAGCCAAATATATTTGCAATCATCTTTTCATGAGAGGTTTACTTTAGTTTTGAGAGAAAGCATTGGAAACAGGCCATTTGGCCCACTGGGTCTATGCTGACCACTGATCACCCATTCACACTAATTCAATGTTATCCCACTTTCTCATTCACTCGTAACAGACGTGGGGCAATTTTACAGAGGCCAATTAACCTGCAAACCCAGACCACATAGGGACATGGGAGGAAACCGGAGCACCCAGAGAAACTCACATTGTCAAAGGGAGAACGTGCAAACTCCACACAGACAGCTCCCGAGGTCAGGATCAAAACTTGGTCTCTACCAGCTGCTCTACAAGCTGCGCCACTGTGGCGCACTTTAAAGGTTGAACTTGTCCAAACTGCTTGGCGTATCCTGTGGTGCTATGTGAAGCAATTTGACATTTTAACAGGAAGTTTGTTAAACAATGGTTCATGATGAAAACACTTTTGTCACCCTTGTGTTTTTAATCTCTGCTCATCTGATGGACCTACAGTTCTACAATGGGCGAGAAGCTTTTCCCACAATTCCCCGATAGGCATCTTGGTCATCATGAACACCATTCTTGCTCTCAAGGTGTAGGAAGGAACTGTAGATGCTGGTTTAAAATGAAGTAGGCAAAAAGTGCTGGAGTAACTCAGTGGCACAGGCAGCATCTCTGGAAAGAAGGAATGGGTGGCGTTTTGGATCGAGACCCTTCTTTCAGAATCCAATCTGAAGAAGGGTCTCGACCCGAGACGTCACCCATTCCTTTTCTCTAGAGATGCTGCCTGTCCCACTGAGTTATTCCAGCGTTTTGTGCCAACCTTGTTCTCAGTGTCAGTAAGACCAAGGAACTGTTTGTGGACTTTGCTAGAAGAAGAATGAGGATCCACAAATCTGTCTTCGTCAGCGGGATGGTGGTGGAGAGAGTGGAAAACTCAATCACCTGGGTGTGCATATCTCTGAAGATCTGACCTGGACCCAGCACACTGATGCAATCATAAGGGTGGCCCATCAACAGCTCTACTTCCTTAGAAGGTTGAGGAGATTTGGTTTCAACAAATATTCTCTTGAACTTCTACAGGAGTACAGTAGAGAGCATATTGACTGGTTGTATCACAGTCTGGTTCAGTAACTTGAACGTCCAGGAGAGAAGAAGACTGCAAAAAGTTGTGAACACGGCCTGGTCCGTCACGGCTACTGACCTCCCCACCGTCAAAGGGATCTACAAGAGTCACCGCCTCAAAAGGGCAGCCAACACCATCAAAGACCCACACCACCCTGACCACACACTCATTTCACCCCTGCCATTGGGAAGAAGGTACAGAAGCCTGAAATCTGTAACATCCAGATTCAGGAACAGCTTTTTCCCTACAACCATCAGGCTATTAAACATTGCAACATCCAAAAAAGCTCAGAATTATATCAGCTTGGGGCATTATCTATTAACTTTACCCTATTATTGTCTATTTATTTGTGAGGTTTTTTTATATATGCTGGTGTGTTTTTTTGTTTATTATGTTTTCTACAGAATGCTATGTTTACATATCTGTGTGCTGCTGCAAGTAAGAATGTCATTTAATGGGCCATGTCCACTGCCACCAGCCCACTTTTGATGGTACATGGGATTGTTCTCAGGGCTCAAGAGTGAAGGAGGGCATGGGGGGGAATTTGAGAAATGGAAATTAGGTGAAGTGTAGGTGAGGGCGATGTGAGCAGAGTGTCTGAGAAAAGTGAGAGAAAAGTGAGAGAGAGTGAGTGTGTCTGAGAAAAGTGTCAGGTCAGCATGGTGGCACAGCCGTAGAGTTACAATACAGCGCCAGAAACCCGAGTTCGATCCTGACTACGGGTGTTGTCTGTAAAGAGTTTGTACGTTCTCCCTGTCACCATGTGGGATTTCTCCGGGCGGTCCAGTTTCCTCCCACACTCCAAAGACGTACAGATTTGTAGGTTAATTGGCTTCTGTAAATTGTCCCTGGTGTAGGATAATGCTAGTGTATGGGGTGATCACTGGCCAGCGTGGAATGGGTGGGCCGAAGGGCCAGTTTCCATGCTGGTCTCTAAAGTGCAAAGTAAAGTCTAAAAGAGTGGTTGATGGGTGCAGGAAAGAAGGATTGGGCCAAGTGACAGACTGAATGGGATAGGGATGGTGCAAGGAATGGAAGATGGGCGTCTGAGAGAGGATGGACCTTCAGGGACGATGGACTGAAGAGGTGAAGGGTCAGAGGAAAGATGGTCGGGAGGAAAAAGAGGAACAATAGCGAGCAAGGTAAAAAGTGCATGACATGCCCATTGTAGCACACCTATTGCTGGCATGCATTTGTACAAAACGTAGAAATGAACATTGTTTTCGTCTGATCAGCCACAAGCAGCTTTTGAAGGGTTTCGGCCCAAAATGTTGCTTATTTCCTTCGCTCCATAGATGCTGCCACACCCGCTAAGTTTCTCCAGCACTTTTGTCTACCTTAAGGGGCTGTCCCAATTAGGCGTTTTTTTAGGTGACTACAGGCAACTAGGCCGTCGCCACATGGTCGCCGGGGTGTAGCCTGTATGGTCGTGAGGTCTCCTCTGTCGCCCAAAGAGTCGGAGCACCTTTCTGGTCGCCGCTGAATTAGCAACATGTCGGAGAGAGTCGGCGACAATGGGTTTGACTTCTCCTGACGTAGGTGCTGTCATAGTTGTCGCCGGTGACGGAGGTTGTCGCCGATGCTGACTTTGTTTTTTTTGTTGTGAAAGTAATTATTCTATTTCAAATTTTATGTCGAAGGGGGGGTCCAGTTGCCGGTTTTTCGGCGACCTGCTACGACTATGACAGTCGCCTAAAAATAGTGAAAATGGGACAGGCCCTTTATGTGTAAAAGTTTAGTGGAGTGGCCTTGGAACAAAGCCAGCAGAATTTGAAAGAATATTCTGATCATGGACACTGAACCACCCAGAGGCAGATGGTTGATCTTCAACCACAACACTATTATGATTCCTATAATATCCAGGTTATAGAATCGCAGATGATACAGTGATACAGTGTGGAAACAAGCCCTACAGCCCAACTTGCCACACTGGCCAACATGTCCCATCTACACTAGTCCCACCTGCCTGTGTATCCAATCCAATCCAACCCAACTTTATTTGTTAAGCACTTTAAAACAACCAATGTTGACCAAAGTGCTGTACAGAAGAATAAACAAGACATCATAAACAGACAACATAACAGCTCACATGAGGCGCAAAAATTACATATGAAATACAACAATAAATTAAAAGACATAAAACATGAGTAAAAATAATAGCCACGCAATAAAAGCAATCAAAATAAGAAATTAAAGAGTGCTTTACATAGAAGAAAAAAAATAATAATAATTAAGCTTCCGTACATCCATAGAAAAATTAAAATTAAGAAAAATGACACAGCATATTGTATAATTCAACACAAACGTCCCCCCACAACAGAATAAAACATTTCCACTGTGGGGAAAGGCATCAGAAAGTTCAGTCCTCCGAATCGCCCATATGCTTCCAAACCTGTACCTGTCTAACTGTTTCTTAAACGTTGGGATAGTCACAGCCTCGACTACCTCCTCTGGCAGCTTGTTCCATACACCCACCACACTTTGTGTGAAAACGTTACCCCTCGGATTCCTATTAAATCTTTTCTCCTTCACCTTGAAACTACTGGTACTCAATTCTCCTACTCTGGGCATGGGACTCTGTTCATCTACCGATCTATTCCTCTCATTATTTTATACACCTCTATAAGATCCCCCCTCATCCACCTGGGACAAATGGCCTAATTCTGCTCCTATGTCTTATGAACGTATTATTCTCCAAATCTCCAATGCTCAAGTCAAGAATGTGATGGAATGTTCTCCATGCCTGGAGCTGAGAAGAAATGTGCCTCTGAAGTTCTAGACTTAGATATAGACTGAGGAAAGAGGGCAGATCTTCTTGATTGGGAATCAGATGGATATTTGCAGCAATCCAGCAATCCAGTAGTTTTATGTTCGTCCCCATAGTGTAGATTGGGAATTCATTCTTAGCATATGAAGTCTCCCTTCAGGAGTCTGATAACAGCAGGTAGGAACTGTTCCTGAATCTGGTGGCACATATATGCTACCAGCATCTGTCTCTTCAGCCTGATGAAAGAGGAGAGAAGAGAGCAGGGCAGGTCAATATTGACTCATAGCAGAGTAATGCCATCAGTTGCATTGCCTCTCTTCTTGTATCTCCGTAGCACTGCTATTTACTCTTTCTAACGTTCCTATCCATTTCCTTTTGCTTCTTTTGTCGCTTGCTAAGAGTGTTACACAATTTACTGCAGCATGTTTTCTGAGTGTGGAAGGAAACTAAATCACTGGTGCAATTCCAAATAATCACAGGGAGAATGTGCAAGCTCTACTTCGATAATCATAATCATACTTTATTAGCCAAGTATGTTTTGAAACATACGAGGAATTTGATTTGCCTTGCAGTCATTCCAATAAAAAGCAACAGAACACACAAAATACATTTTAACATAAACATCCACCACAGTGACTCCTCCACATTCCTCACTGTGATGGAAGGCGAAAAAGAAGTTCAAACCCTTCTTTGTCCTTCAGAGGTCAGGGGCCTCTAACCTTCCGTTGACGGGACGATTTTACTCCTAAAGCCGGCGGCGGGCCTCCTCGTCGGGGCGATCAAGCTCCTGCATTGGGGGGGGGTGAATCTCAGCTCCCCCACGCCGGGCGATCTACCCCGGGGTCGGGGCTAGTCGAACGTAGTGAGGCTTTTGAAGCTTCCCGACGTCGGTCACTTACCCAAGCCTGCGTGCTCCTTGATCTTAAAGTCCGCAGGCCGTGGTTGGAGTGTTGATCCCAAGCATGGAATTGGCTCTGATGATAAGTCCGCACCCCGCGGTGGGGCTCAAAGTCAGTCCCGAGCAAGGCCTCCAGCTCCACGATGTTAGGCTGCAGAGCGACCGGAGATATGATCCGGAAAACAATCGCATCTCCAGCAAAGTAAGAGATTGAAAAAACGTTTCCCCCGGCCCCCTCGTCCACCCCCTCACATAAAACAAACCAGAGAACATTAACACAAACTTTTAAAACACACTAAAAATAACCCAAAAAGGACAGACATTGCATAAATATCACTTTGCACAGCTCCTTCTAAAGCTCACAGTAACATTGTCAGTAAATCAGTGTTGAGAATGTGTGAGAGATGTGTGGAAGAAAGAAAGGCAGATGCTGGTTTACACTGAAGATAGACACAGCGGGCCAGGCAGCATCTCTGGAGAGAAGGAATGAATGATGTTTCGAGTCGAGTCAGGGGAGAGGAAGACACAGAGGAAGGGTAAGTTGTGAAAATGAGACCGCAAAAGAGATTAGATCCTTTTAGATTAAATAATGTAGAATAGATCATTGTTAGCTGGAAGAAGGTGACAACAAAGCAAACAGAGATAACATTTAATTGGGAACAGTCAGACAGGTCAGAGAACTAGGATGGGGAGGGATGAAATGAGAGGGAAAGCAAGAGTTTCTTGAAGTTAGAGAAATGAAAATCCATACTGCTGGGGTGTAAGCTGCCCAAGCGAAAGATGAGGTGCTGTTCATCCAATTTGCGCTGGGCCTCACTGACAGTGGAGGATATATCCAGGATAACCAGGAAAAGTTTGTACAACTTTTATCTCTTCCAAGAAACAGGAAAAGGATCAGAAATTAATTTATCAGAGGTTTTTAATGTTTTTGGGGTGACATTTTGAAAATAATTCACTCACAATATCCTTACCATTGCACTATGAGATATGAGCATGCATATTTTCAAGTAACAAATGGAAAAAGCCCACCAGGGAACAGTTCTGAGCACTGCCCCGCTGTGGTCAGGGTGCAGGACATCTTGGAGTGGCTGCATGACATCCTCGAGGGATAGGAGGCAAAGTTGTTTTTTGAACTGGAGCCCTGTGACTCGTGGTTTGTCTCAGGGTTTGGTGCTGGGCCCATTGCTGTTTGTCATCTATATCAATGATTTGGAAGAGAACGTATATGGCATGATTAGTAAGTTTGCAGATGACACTAAAGTGAGTGGTATTGTAGATAGTGAAAATGGTTGTCAAAATTTGCAGCAGGTTTGTGATCGGTTAGATAGATGGGCTGATGAATGGTTGATGGAATTTAATACAGAGAAATGTGAGGTGTTGCATTTTAGACAGAACCTACACAGTGAATTGTCGGGCTCTGGGGAGTGTTGTAAATCAGTGGGATCTAGGAGTGCAGTGGCACTCGTTGAAAGTGGCGCCACAGGTCAAAAAGGCTTTTGGCACATTGGCCTTCATCGGTCAGAGTATTGAGCATCGAAGTTGAGAGGTCGTGTTGCAGTTGTGTAAGAGGTTGGTGAGATCACATTTAGAGTATTGTGTTCCAATTTGGACACCATATTATAGGAAAGATGTTGTCAAGCTGGAAAGTGTACAGAGAAGATCTATGAGAATGTTGCCAGAATTCGATGGCCTGAGCTAATGAGAGAGGTTGAGCAGGCTGGGGCTTTATTCCAAAGAGCACAAGAGGATAAAGGGTTATTTTATAGAGGTTTACCAAATCATGAGGGGTACCAAATCTCTTGCCCAGAGTAGGTGAATCGAGAAGCAGGTGGCATTAATGTTAGTGGGAAACAATTTAATAGAAACCTGAGGGGTAATTTTTTACACAAATGGTGGTGGGTGTGTGGAGCAAGCTGCCAGAGGAGGTAGTTGAGGCAGGGACTGTCACAACATTTCAGAAACATTTAGACAGGTACTTGGAGAGGACAGGTGTAGATGGGTTAATTGCCAAACGCAGACAGACGGAATTGTGTAGATGGGGCATGTTGGCAGGTGTGGGCTAGTTGGGACGATGGGACTATTTTCACGCTGTATAACTCTATGCCTCTATAACTCTAACAACTCTCCATCCTCTGCTTCAACTGAACTGTTGATTTGTTTAAAATAAATGGGCTAACCCATGTATTGGTAGAGCAAACAAAATAATTACATGGAAATTTGTTGAGGATTTGTTGCTTTTATCCCTGCATGTAATTGCAAGGTTGATATTAATTAATGAAAAAGCTGAATGCCTCTTTCGAAAAGTACTAAAGTTGATTAATTAGGGAGTTCCTAACTTGGGCACATCTCTGAAGATTTGTCCTGGACCCACCATAGTGATGCAATCACAAAGATTGTTCACCAATGCCCCAGATGTTTGAGGAGATTCGTCAAATCAGCTATTAAAGTTCTACAGGTATATGGCAAAGACCACAGTGACTGGTTCATCACAGCCCACTTCAGTAACTTGAATGCCCAAGAATGAAGGAGGATGCGGGAAGTGGTGCGTGTAGGTAGTCCTGTCCAACATCCCGACCATCGAAGGGGCCTACAGGAAATGCTGCCCCAAGGAAGGCAGCTAATATTATGAAAGACCCACCTCACCCACACCATCCTGGCTGTGCTCCCACATACTGCTATTATCGGGAAGAAGATACAGGGCACTGAGAACTGTGAACAGTTTCTTCTCATCAACCATTGGGTTGTTCAACGACACCGCACCACCCAACTTACAACTCAACCTCAGCAAGAAACTACTTTGACCTCATTGTGGGTTGCACTTGTATGGACTGGTTACCTTGTATAACAGATCTTCTTCTTCTTGCGTATGGCGTGCACAGCCTAAAGTTGTAGGACAACTTGTTCTATTTGATCTTATTTGACTGTGCACACCGGGTTGATTGCATTTGTCGAAACAGGGCGGACCACGTGAAGGTTGCAATCTCCCACCCCTGTATAACAGATGATTTGATGTATTATTTTTAATGTATATTTTTTATTATGATGTTTTGTTAATGTGCCTGTAAAGCAGCAGCAAGTAATGCCCCTGTTGCACTTGGGCGATTTTTTAGGCGACTACAAGCGAAGGGGCTGTCGCCCCATGATCACCGGTGTGTCGCCTGTATGGCCATGGGTAGACTCCTCAGCAGCCCAAAGAGTCGTACCATTTTCTAGTCACGACTGGACTTTGAAATGCTCAAGATTTTTCGGTGACTGTCGGCGACAGTGGGCTTGATGCCAATGAGTGTAGCTTGACTCCTCCTGATGTAGGTGCTGTCATAGGTTGTCGCCGGGATGACATAGGTTGTCGCCGGTGCTAACTTCCTTTTTTTTTTTGTTAAAGTATGATTCTATTTCAAATTTTATGGCGAAGGGGGTTCCTGTCGCTGGTTTTTCAGCAACCTGCTGCAACTATGACAGTCACCGGCAGTCGTCTAAAAATAGCCTAAGTGGGACAGGCCCATAAGACTTTCATTATTGTGTTCCCAGTGTGACAATTAACACTCTTGGCTCTAGAGAGTTTAAGACACTGCAAGGTGATGATTATCCAAAGAGAAAATTATCATGTGGGCAGCATGGTGGCATAGCGTTAGAGCTGCTGCCTTATGCATGCTTGACCCTGAATACGGGTGCTGTCTGTACAGAGTTTGTACATTCTCCACGTGACCTGAGTGGGTTTTTTTTTGGAGATCTTCGGTTTCCTCTCACACTGCAAAGACGTACAGGGTTTCAGGTTAATTGGCTTGGTATAAATTGTTCCTAGTGTGCGTAGGGTAGTGTTAGAGTGCGGGGATCGCTGGTCGGTGCAGCCTCGGTGGGCCGAAGGGCGTGTTTCCTCACTGTATCTCTAAAAATTACATAGAAATGTAACTTGAATGAAGCACTGGGCCAGGTTGGTGCCGTGGGATGAAAAGATCAGGTTTCATTGGGAGATCATGGTCAGGGTAAGGAGGGTAGAATCCTAGGGTCAGAGAAGCAGATCAAGGTCTGAGGTAGTACGATTGACCCAAGTTTGAAGCACCAGTTCTTGCACTAGGGATTAAAAAGTGTAGCTCTAGCAACCATAGTGAGAAGCCTTACCAGAAACGATCTGGGCCTGTGTTAGGAGGACTATGCCTGTGAGTTGGAGGATGTGGGTTTGGATCAGAAGGCCTGGGTCATGCATACGGGTGGGCTGGGCTCTGGGGACGAGGGTATATTGTGGTTGAAGTATATATCTGGTCACTCAACAGAACCTTGGAATCAGAGCTTTGGTTTGGAGGACCATGTTGGGGAATCGGTGTCGCTGCAAGGATAATAAGGATAATAATCACTGCTCAAGAATAAGGGCCCAAGGAGAAACAGCAAGAATTTCCATTATAGCAGTTTTTAGTTTAGTTTAGAAATAATTTTAGACAATTTTAGACAATTTAATAATTTACATTTATACCAAGCTAATTAACCTACAAACCTGTACGTCTTTGGAGCTAACCAAATCAGTTTTCCAGTGAGCATCAGGAAGCTGCTCAAAGAGGCCATGTTTGAATGGCAGAAAAAGCAACA
This sequence comes from Amblyraja radiata, assembly GCF_010909765.2. Classification (NCBI taxonomy): domain Eukaryota; kingdom Metazoa; phylum Chordata; class Chondrichthyes; order Rajiformes; family Rajidae; genus Amblyraja; species Amblyraja radiata. Next base: position 12,816,215 of record NC_045961.1, read on the forward strand.
ATATTAGTGTTTGATTGATTTGAGAGTGCTCAATAACCACAGAACAACAAAACATGTCTTCCCTGGCAAAGTTCCAAAGGAGCATTGCACATAGGCAGGATATTTGACATGGAAAATGCTCGGTTGGCACGTATGATAGGAAGCCAGAAGTGCCCAGAAGACTCATTTCTAGAGCGGTGCAAATTTATGCAGAAATTATCATGATAGTCTTCCCGTCTGAAACAAAAGGGCGGCACGGTGGCGCAGCGGTAAAGTTGTTGCCTTACAGCACCAGAGACCCGGTTTTGATCCTGACTACGGGTGCCGTCTGTACAGAATCTGTACGTTCTTCCTGTGACCTGCATATGTTTTCTCCGAGATCTTTGGTTTCCTCCCACCCACAAAAGACATGCAGGTTGTCAGTTAATTGGTTTGGTATAAATGTAAATGTCCCTCGTGTGTGTAGGGTAGTGTTAGTGTGCGTGCATCGCTGGACGGTGCGGATCCGGTGGGCCGAAAGGCCTGTTTCAAGGCTGTATCTTTAAACTAAAACTAAAATGTATTGAAATGTAATGTAAATGAAAACAAACGATACTAGTGGCTGAAGTGTCCGCTGTGTAATTCATACCATCATAATTCTGATTCTTCATCAAGTTTTAATGATAGGATCAATAAATATTTGTAAACAAAATCTTCAAGTATAGATAAAAAGAAATTAAAGTGATTACCATACTGAGCCTCCCTTGTGGCTGATAGATTTGTATGGCTTAGATTTATTTGCTATTTATCAGGAATAAAGCAGGTTAGAGACACTGTATTATGAAAAACAGATATGCAGATGGTGGAGAATGATAAGTTGCAGAGTATTGAAACTGTTCCTTTGACTGCAGGAACAAAAATGGCACTTGACTCCATTTTGGAGATGAAAAACCTGATGCCTGACAGCCACGGCAAATGGTTCTGCTCTTCAAAGGAAAAGTGATCTGACAACAGTAATCAGGCACGTCCTGCATGTATCGAATGCTTTGCTCTCCTCAGACCAGACCTTTTTTAGCATCCGCAATCTTTACCAAGCATTCCCTGCAACATAATTCTCATGCTGTCACCTCAAAATGGAGCCGGTCTAATCACATAAATTACTTATTTGCAAGGTGCTAATGAAGATATTACAGTCCCTGACTTCTAATTAGAAAATAATTTCTTATGCAACAACTCTTCCATGGGTGTAAATCACCAGAGAGTAATTTTCTCCACAGAGAAAGTGTGGGCGTCAAGTGCCACAACTGTTCGGAAATAAGTTTTTCTCCCCTTTCTTGCTGTGCTCCAATGTTGTTGAAATCTGCAGACACTCGCTGTGCCAGAGAATCTGTCCACAATCCAGCCTGGAAGCCTTCACTCCCTCCAAAGCTACATTGCTCAGGGCTTGGAATGCATCCTTGACAAGGATTGGAATGTAGTTGGTTAATTTTCCATATATTTGATATTTAAGAATATTTGTTTTACTTTGTGCTGTGATCGTGGATTTGTTTGTATTGTTTTGCATTGTACATATTATTCTTGTAAATAACTGATTAAAATTATTTTTGGTTTAAAAAAAAGCCACATTGCTGAAATTAGAACATATTACTGTGGTTATCCGAAGCAAAATGAAAGCGCATAGATTGTTTGGCCTCATCCAGGTTGTTTGGAAAAATGAATTTGAAATGTTTAAATGTGAAAAAAGGCTGCTCCTTCAGTTGTGCTGTGCTTTGTTAAACTGAACAGCATGTGTAACCCATCCCTGTTGCAAATTGACACAGTGTTGTTAATCAACATTGGTGGAAGCAAGGCATATTGGATCTGCCTTTGTGTTTTTACAGCAGCTTTCTGAAAGATTCCTGGGTGAAATGTGCTGGCCTCGTTTTACTTCAACTGAGTTTAATACTTCTGCAAGTGATTAAAGACAGAGATGACATGGTCATCAGTCAAATTGCAGAGTTTCTGACCTTCTCCCAGGTTAACAAAAAATCTGAATCAGGTCATAAAAATCAAGAGAGAGTTAGAGTTAGCTCTTAGGACTAATGGAATCAAGGGATATGGGGAAAAGCAGGAACGGGTAACTGATTTTGATGATCAGCCATGATCATATTGAATGGCGGTGCTGGCTCGAAGGGCCGAATGACCTACTCCTGCACCTATTTTCTATGTTTCTATAAATATTGATGCAGATGTTGGAAAATTTGCAAAAAAACAATATTGCTTTCAGTGCTTGGCTTTGCATCGTGGCATAGATACAACAGTGAAGTATTCCCCTTTTCCAGAGTTACGTCCGCGCCCAGATGGTTTTAGAGAGGGACAACATGCTGTCCACGGGCGCCCTGGGGGATTTCAGGAACCGCTGGGCACCGCGGGGTGTGGAATGCATCCTTAATTAGGATGGTCATACTGTTGTTTAAGAGTGTATTTGAATTTTAAGAAAATTTGTTTAGCTAATTGGGCGATTTTGTATTATGGTGGTAGGTTTGTTTGGTATTGTTTTGTATATTATTCTTGTAATAATTAATTACATTTATTTATGGGTTAAAAAAAACAGTGAAGTGTCAATCCATACTTCATAACAAGCAAAGAGGAAGAACCAAATTGTTTTCCAGTCTGAAACAAGGGTGGCACGGTGGCACAGAGGTAGAGTTGCTGCCGTACAGCATCAGAGAACCGGGTTCGATCCTGATCATGGCTGCTGTCTATACGGAGTTTGCACGTTCTCCACGTGACCACATGGGTTTTCTCCGAGATCTTCGGTTTCCTCCCACACACACTCATAAACATACTTAGAATTAGAAAAGTGTAAAGGACTTTGTCCCAGTACAGAACAAGCAGTGGAAAACATTTGATGTGATGGTATTTCAGTCTCAGTTACAGAGGCCGACGTCAGGAAATCCTTCAGAAGGGTGAACGCTCGAAAAGCACCTGGACCTGATGGTATACCCGGTCGTGCTCTAAAAGCCTGTGCGGAACAACTGGCTGGAGTTTTAACGGACATTTTCAACCTCTCACTTTTGAGGTCTGAGGTTTCCACCTGCTTTAAAAGGGCATCAATTATACCAGTGCCCAAGAAGAGCAAGGTAATGTGCCTCGACCAGTGGCACTAACGTCGGTGGTGATGAAGTGCTTTGAGAGGTTGATCGTAGCGCAAATGCACTTTATCTGTTTATTTATTCATGTGTGTATATATTTATATAATGGTATATGGACACACTGATATGTTCTGTATTCATGCCTACTATATTCTGTTGTGCTGAAGCAAAGCAAGAATTTCATTGTCCTATCTGGGACACATGACAATAAACTCTCTTGACTTGACTTGAAGTCATGGATGTCAGGTCATGGGAGTGGTTTTGGTGGAGAGAGCGATGGGGGGTGGGGAATTTGCAAGCAGCTGAACGTCAGGGAGGAGACTTGTTTGAGGGTCATGCTTGTTCTCATCCGCTTTTAAGGTGAAATCAGGGACAGCGCTGAGATATGTCGGGATTTGGGCAAAGGCGGAAGTCTGGGTGAGGAAATTGTGTTTGCTATTCAGTTGGGATGCGGATGTGCCTGGAGAGCAGGGGATTAGTTTGCCATTCACAACACCTGGCCACAGGCAGTTGCCAGCGACAGACTTCACAATCTGGCACCGACACAGTCGGGTCCTGCCAAAGCAAGGCCTGCATTCACTGCGCCATACTGCAGCAGCAATCACAGGCCAACATCTATATTTCTTCTGAAAGTCTCCTCTAACAATGGCTCGGATAATAACATTTTAAATATTCATGAAAAATGTTGCTCAAAATATAACCGTGAAATTGTGGAATTCAGTTTTAGTTTTGTAGATACAGCGTGGAAACGGGACCTTCGGCCCACCGTGTCTGCGTCGACCAGCGATCCCCGCATATTAACACCATGCTCGTTTCCATGAAATAGCAGGTGAAAAAACTATTCATTTGTTTGTCCCAAAGCAACTGAGGATAAAGGTTAAGAAACATTCCAGTGAGATGTTTATGATGAGGGCCACCTTTCTACATGGATCCGTTGCCCCATGTTGGCGAATTTTGAGTGATATATTTCGAAGCAAAACATCGAGTGTTTGGAAGAGAGCGACGCGACCTGGTTTAGTTTGGGGATACCGGTCGGAAACAGGCCCTTCGGCCCACCGAATCCACGCCGACCACCGATCCCCGTACACTAACATTATCCTACACACACTAGCGACAATTTACACTATACTAAGCCAATTTAACTGCAAACCTGTACGTCTTTGGAGTGTGGGAGGAAACTGAAGATCTCGGAGAAAACCTATGCGGTCACGGGGGAAAACGTACAAACCACATACAGACAGCGCCCGTAGTTGGGATCGAACATGGGTCTCCGGTGTCATAGGGCAGCAATTCTGCCTCTGCGTCACCATGCCGCCCCTTAGTGGAGGGGTTATTGCTGTTGTGACAAGGATTGGCATCGTCTGGGCTATAAACCTTTACAGTTCCATGAAAAGGTGAAATGTTGTGTTGAAATGCCTGCTCAGACCACTTAATTGTGACATCACCAGCCAAAATGACATTTGTTTTTTTCTGACCATTTTCCCTCCCCCATGTCTTTCATAAAGACAATATCTCTTCAAGCCCCACATGTACCAATATTGGTTAGAAAAATCGGAACAAAAGCTTTATTGTAGAGTACTGTAACATTCTCAACCCATCTGCTGTTTGGGACAGATTTGGTTTGAAATACTCAGCTCAACATGAAGGCAGAAATAAATAAAGTGTGTGGTTCCTTGAATAATTCCCAGCGATAGGTCCATTTCTTCCATTTATCAAACCAGCATTCAATGGTTTCCCCGTCGAAATGCATACAACAATCAACAAATAAGGGTGGCATGATGGCGTAGCGGTAGAATTGCTGCCTTACAGTGCCAGAGACTTGGGTTCGATCCTGACTACAGGTGCTTGTCTGTACGGAGTTTGTATATTCTCCCCGCGACCTGCCTGCGTGGATTTTCTCTGCGATCTTCGGATTTCTCCCACACGCCAAAGGCGTACAGGTTTGTAGGTTGATTAGCTTGGTCTAAATATAAAATTGTCCCTAGTGTGTGTTAATGTGCGAGGATCACTGGGTCGACTTGGTGCGGACTCGGTGGGCCGAAGGGCCTGTTTCCGTGCTGCATCTCTAAATTAAACTAATATTATTCATTACCTCTCTCTCAATGTCAGCAAAACTAAAGAGATGATCGTGGACTGCAGGAGACAGCAGAGGAGTGGACACCTCCCCATCCACATCAGAGATGCTGAGGTTGAAAGGGTCAGCATCTTCAAGTTCCTCGGTGTGCACAACACCGAGGACCTCTCTTGGACACTGCACACGGACACAATAACTAAGAAAGCCCGCTAGCAGCTCTTTTTCCTGAGAAGACTGGGGATGTTTGGCATGAACGCCAGCATCCTCACAGACTTCTACAGTTGCACCATCGAGATTCTGCAGACGGGCTGCATCACAGTCTAGTACGGGAACTGTTCTGCCCACAGCCGCAAATCACTACAGAGAGTGGTGAAGGCGGCACAGCACATCATTGACAACTGTCTCCCGGCCATTCAGGACATTTTCCACAGGCGATGCCTGCGGAAGGCACGCAGCATCATCAAGGAACACAGCCACCCAGCACGCAGACTATTCTCCTTGTTACTGTCAGGCAGACGATATAGGAGCATGGCTGCACGTACCACCAGACTTAAGAACAGTTTTTATCATCAGGCCATCAGGCTTCTGAACTCATAAACAGATATATATGTTGATTATTTTATTATTTATTTATTATTGTCTTTTACCAACCAATGTCACTTTTATCTTATCTTTTTTAATCTTATTTTTATCCTTGTAATATCATTGCTGAGGTGACCCATTGTTTTGTCAAACACATTTAATTGTACCGTTGACCCTGTGTTAATTAACCTACATATGGCAAATAAAACTGAACTGAACTGAACTGGCTACTTTTATCCCATACCCACCCTATCCACTGACACATAGCCCCCCAACTCGCAGGCGCGTCTAGCGAGGGAGTGGGGAGTAGAGAGTGAGGGCAGAGAGAGAGGGGGCAGAGACAGAGAGAGATGAGCGGGGGGATTGAGGGAGGGAGAGAGGAGGGGGGAGAAAGAGGAGGGGGGAGAGAGAGGAGGGGTGAGGAGGAGGGGGAAAGCATGGCTGCAGCTCGCAGGGGGCGGCAGCTCGCGGGGCAGCAGCAGCTTGTGGCCTGGGGGTAGCTCATGAGGAGTCGGCAGCATGCGGCCCAGGGACAGCTCGCGGGGTTCGGAACCTCGTGGCCCGGGGGCAGCTTGCTGGGGGGGGGGGGGTGTGTGGCAGTTCACGGGTGGGCCAGCAGCTCACGGGGGGGAAGCTCGTGGGAGGGTAGCAGCATCTCGCGGGGAGGGGGGGGTGGCGGCAGCAGTTCACGGGGGGACGTCACTCGCAGCGCAGATGCAGCACGCAGAGCCCGCAGAGCCCGCAGCACACAGAGCCGTTGTGACATCATCAGCCAAAGCCGCAGGTTATATTTTCAAAGAATTTTCAGATTTGTGAACATTTTCATAAATAACTTGAGAAATAAAGCATGAATTTTTCAGATAAGACCATTTTGGACTCCACGGGATAAAACTCCACAGGAATATGTAAACACGTTCCCTTTCGCACGTCGTTTTTTCGGGTAGATGTGATCACACACAAAAAAATAAACACATATGCATGCACGCACGCACGCACACACAAACATCCAAGATCAGAGTTTTATAGTTATAACGATATTTAAGAAATTATAAAATTTATAGTAATTTAGACACTCCTCTCCAAAGAACTTGCAGATATTGATTAATACACAGACGGACATAATGTAATGGAGTATATCAGCAGGCCAGATAGAATCTCTGGAGAATGGATAGGTGATGTTTCGGGTCGAGACCCGTCATCAGAATGATTGTAAAGGGGGGGGGGGGGGGGTAAAGAAAGCTGGAAAAGCGGAGAGGCAGGGCAAAGATAGAGGGAGGAAAGTAGCGAGGTAGGGAGGGGGTGGTTGAAGGGAGTAAAAGGTTGGAATCTAGGTTGGGCACAGTGGAAGGAAAGGGGGTAAAGATGAGGGGTTGTAGGCAAGAAAAGGGGGGCAAGTTAAAGAAGTATATCCCTATACATCCTCCATTGCTTCCATCAGGGGTCCCATGCAGTTCTTCCAGGTGAGACGTGCACCTCCTCTAACCCCATCTACTGCTGATGTTACCTCCTGTACATAGGCAAGACCAAACATAGACCCAGTGACCATTTCACTGATCACTTGCGCTCGGTCCGCCAAGGCCTACTGGATCTCCCTTTTGCTAACCATAACTCCCCTTCCCATTTCCTCACTGACCTTTCTGTCCTGGGCCTCCTCCAATGTCAGTGTGAGGCCCAGCACAAAATGGAGGAACAGCACCTCATGTTCCACTTGGGCAGCTTACACACTAATGGTATGATATTGAATTCTCCAATTTTATGTAACCTCTAACTATCTCTCCCCTTCTTTCTTCCCTGAACTTTTCCCTTTCCCTCACCCCCCCCCATCTATTCCCCCCCCTTCTCTCCCCTCCCCTCTTCCCTGTGCTTCCTGGATTCCCACCTATTTCTCCCTTCCACCTCTATTTGCTTTGTTATTACCTTCTCCCAGCTAACAATGATCCATTCTACATTTTCCTTGATCATCATTCCATTTGTACTATTTTCACACTTTACTCTTCCGTATCTATGTATCCCTCTGCCCTGACATCAGTCTGAAGAAGGGTCTCGACCTGAAACGTCACCCATTCCTTCTCTCCAGAGATGCTCCCTGTCCCGCTGAGTTACTCCAGCATTTTGTGTCTATTTTCGATTTAAACCAGCATCTGCAGTTCCTTCCTACACATCTCCCCTACACCTCCCTTACTTACCACTTTCCTTCCTCTGGCTTCACAATTTGTGACTCTTCAATCCTGTCTCGTACTTGTTCTCATCGCTGGCCTTTGTTACAATAAACTGCACATCAAAAATCCCCATTGCCTATGCCGACCCATTACCTGCCACGCTTGGTCCTGCCTCTCCTCCTTTCCAGCTTCCTTCTCCCCCCCTATGACCAGTCTGAAGAAGGATCTCAATCCAAAACATCACCTATCCTTGTTCTCCAGATATACTGCCTGTTCTGCTGAGTTGCTCCAGCATTTTCTGTGCTTTAGACACTCCTTTGATATTTTACCATTAAATCCCTTTTTTTTGCATTTTAAAACAATCAACTGCTGTAGGTTCATGATATCTACACAATGTGCATGGACAGATGGAAATATCACATTACTGACAACTTTTCAACAATGGTTAATCTGTTGTGCTCTGATACTGGGCTCAACATAGAGTGAAATGTCACTTAAGTGGGGAACCTGCACAAACAACCTGTGCTAGAGCTTGTGTAACAAATTGTTGGCTATTGATTTCAATGGTTTGTGAAACCAAGGTAAATGTTACCATTTTTAGATTTGTCTGAAAGTTTTTAAATGCTTTATAATGTTTTGAGTGATTGTATCAATTCACTTAATTAATATTAAACAGAAATAACAATTTGAGTACATTGAATGTCATTGAATGCCAAACTCATTCTGAAATTCATACCTAGATATTCTAGTCCTTCTGATAGCTGCACTGGAATGGCAACAATACAGTAAAGGAATATTGCGTTGTGTATGATAGCTACTCCCTTGCAAATGGTTGGCCAAACTTAAATACTGTTGAACTTTAACTTGCTAGCAGTGAAAAAGAAAACTTAATAAAAGCATTTCAGGAGGCTATTTTTTGGCATTTGTGTGGTTTGAAAGCTGGCTGAGCCAGGGTCATGGCCTGGCTAGGTACCAAGGTTTTTTAAACTGCTTTGTGTAAGAGTTTTTGAACTCCTCACAGAATGACATTTCCAACCCAAAATAGCCCACTACAGCACAGGAATCTCCAAATTCAGTACAAACATTATTCATTTATCAGTAGATAGACTCAAAGCTGGAGTAACTCAGCGGGACAGGCAGCATCTCTGGAGAGAAGGAATGGGTGACGTTTCAGGTCGAGACCCTTCTTCAGAGATCAGTGTTCAAAAGGGAGTAGACAGCAGTCTGAAGAAGGGTTTCGGCCCGAAACGTCGCCTATTTCCCTCGCTCCATAGATGCTGCTGCACCCGCTGAGTTTCCCCAGCAATTTTGTGTACCTTCAGAGATCAGTAGTTGGCCTGTAAGACCTGTTTCTATCTGATTAACCTGGACTGGTATGTTTCTTCTATTTAACACACCTCTAGTTAATTGTTAATAATGCCAATCCAAATGCTCTTTGTTTGGTTGATATATTTGCACAAATTAATTTCATTAGTGTCAGAAGGAACTGCATGAATGCTGGTTTACACTGAAGATTGACACAAAATACTGGAGTAACTCAGCAGGACAGGTGATAGCTAGATAGATCGAAGGCTGGGTAAAGATAATTATACATAAGCCCTGTGCTTTTGTATTATCACATAGACCATGGTAAAATGTATTCGATTCCATGGAATGTACAATTATTTCACCACAAGAACAACACAAATTAAAACCGCCCCAATGAGAAATTTAGGAACACCGATAATTTAATGGTGCAAGAATCATTTTGTGCTTTCATTGTTGTATTTATGAACAATTAACAATTTCCAGGTGGGAAACATTAGACAAAATTACTCTGCCCAATTATTTTAAAAAGTATCAGGTACATGAGCACTTTGGTTAATATCGGACAGCTGGAACCTATTTATTGGTATACAACTCCAGCAACTAGGGACAAAGGCAAGAATGCCACGGGGGAGTGCTTAATTACATCCAGTCAGACAAAAGAAGGTGGAACATGAAGAATTATTGTAAAATAAGTGTCGAATTTATAGTGACTGCTTTTGTCTATGAAGAGCTACTGGCAGCACTTACTTTTTTTGTTAAACAATTTCAAACATGTTAGTGTAATTGGTATTTCACAAAAGAATATAACATGTGTCACCCCTCCAATTGCTCGGCATTTTGAGGTAATTTGTATTGTTATTTTTTGAACAATTTTAAAAGGGAGTGCCTACTAAATCAGTAAAGATTGCTTCATAATTGGCAGACATGTAGGAAACAGTTCAGGTTGCATTGGTTTCCAAGTTCCATCTTAGAACTATAATTCTGCAAAATTGTAGCAATCGATCACCTCATATGTTTGTGATGGGCTGCATGTCTTCCATATGTATTGAAATCCATGTGTATATGACATAGCTTGTAGATTACAAATATTCTAGACATGGAATACACAGATCACATGTACAAGTGTACTTATACAAGTCCAGGTAACATCCTGGTGAATCTGTTTTGCACCCTTTCCAACTTTAATGGCATTCCTCCTACACCTGGGCAACTAGATCTGCGTACAGTCATCTCATCTACAACTTGGCTAATGATAAGAAAAATTGAATCAGCAGTTAAAAATAAACAACGACCTGAAGCGTGAGGCTGCAGAGGATATTCAGTGTGAGGTTTCATTCTTGGAGAAAGAGCAGGAATACTGGAACTCAAAGCAAAATTACATTATGATGTCTCAACTTTTGTACACTTCCCAATGAAGGCACGAGTGCCAAATGCCTTCTTGACTACACTGTCCACCTGACATTGTCGTCGTAGCTATCCCACGAGGTCAAGGATGATGGTCTACGTTCTGATATTTTAATGGACTCCGGCTTATGTCCAATCCTGGCTTTGAAAGTTCTTCGCCATAAAGGACAGGTAATTCCAGATGGCAGATCAGGCTTTGGTTGTTGCTGCCTATCTTTCCGTTTTCTTCTCTTTTCTTCTAATTCTGTGCATCTCTTGGCTTCGAAGGTCGCTGTTCCTTCTTGGATGATGGTTCGCCAGAGTTTCCTGTCCTTGGCATTGGTTTCCCAATTGTCCAAGTTCCGAGTTTCATAGTTTTGCTTCTTGATGGTTTTCGACTGCAGGATGGTGATCCCTCTGGATGCGGCTTTCCAGATGGGACGAGGCGAAGCAGACTATTTTTAGGGCATCTTTTCTAGCCCCTTCCCAGCTCAGGGTGAGCAGAGTGGATCCTAAATAGGGCTGCTCAGACATGAAGACTGCTCCCAAACAACTTTCCTGCTTCTGTCCAAAGTTGAGCGATTGAATCAAGTATTTGCCGCTTCCGTGCCGGTTATTGACTAGGAGCTTCAAGCCATCACGTGGCCTGCTCCCGTCGCCCTTCCCCGATCACCAAAATTCTTGAGAAGTTTTGTGCTGCTCACAGAACGAAGACGCCTGTGCGTGTGTTTGTTTAACGTGTACTTGATTTTGCTCTCCAAGAAGCACACGGTCCTTCACAAATCAATCAATTAATTCCAATGGCCAGGCAATTGGAGCTGATAGATCTGTTGCAGCCTTCATCCACCTTCTCAGCCGTTGAGTTCAAGATAACAAGATAATCTCCAGGGCTCTACTATTTATAGCAATGTTACAAAATTTTGAGATTTTAAAAATCAAGTCTGCAATTTATCCCATCAGATAAAGCATAAAAATAAGTTTAATTTTACACCTAATTCACTTTCATATCTCAAGTATTTAAAAAGTTATGGCCATTTTCATACTCGGAAATTAGCATCTTGTTCCCTATTGATTTTCTATGGAGGTAACAAAAAAGCTGTGATCGTGGACAGTCAAAAGCCCATAACTTTCTTAAAAATTAAGGGAACTGAATGAAATTTTCAGTTATCATAGATTGAAGCATGCTGAAACAAATATAAAATAATCTTACTTGGATGACCTGAAATTAAAGCATATAATTAGTTAGTTACCCAATTGTAGCTAATTCCAAACTTCAATTACTAGATCTAAACATCTATCCATTTCTTAATAAATGATTAACATTTTTAAATAGCCTAAGTGTCCAAATAATATTCACAAATAATTCACAATAAAACATGATTTTTAAATCTCATTTACATTAATTTATAGGCCAAATGGAAGGAATTTAGTGTTCAATTGCTGTAAATTAAAGTCCATTTAAATCAGCTTTCCAGTGGGTCCCTGTGGAACGCGCTGGTTTAGAACGTTCACATTGCGGTGGATTTGTGCCCTCAAATGCCCAGAAAAATACTGCGGGATATAATGGGCCCAAAATGTGCTTCTCGCAACATTTGTATAAAGGGATCTTAAGAAGCCCTTTTTAACGTAAAAATATACAGCCTACCTTCCGTTTTCCCCTGTATGAGATCTGGCCCGTTGTCGGCGGTCGGGGGTTTAGAGGTTAATTTTTAAACTACTATAACAAGTAAGGAAAACCCTTAAAACTAATAATAGCTCAAGCGAGGGAATCTTCCAGCGATTTTTCGTTAATAATCAACTAGGCTGAAAAACCGCGATTTGAAAAGCCTAGGGAAAATCGCGTTTTAAACCCGCCCCCCTCTAAACGGCGCCAAAATCGCGCACACGGGCTTGGACAGATTTTCAGCGACGCTTCAGGTAGGCTTTGCAACATACCTACTATTTACTGTGCAAGTCCTGCCGTGGTTTGACACACAAAAGTGCAACACTTCACACTTAATCACATTGGTGAATGACGTACAATGTAGACTGGCCAAATCACCCAGGTCTTCCAATAAAAAGGATTGTCAACAATTAAATGTCACATGTTCCAAGTCCATCGGACAACATACTGAGGGATGCACTGAAATTTAGTTTAGTTTAGAGGTACAGTCCAGAAACAGGCCCTTCGGCCCACTGAGTCCACGCCGACCAGCAATCCCTGCATATTAACACTATCCTAAATTTTACATTTTATATATTTCTACCAGATCTCCCCTCAGCCTGTGATGCACCAGAAAAAAAATCCATGTTTGTCCAATCTCTCCTTATAAGAAATGCTCATTAATACGGGTGGCATTCCGGTAAACCTTTTCTGCACCCTCTCCAAAACATCCACATTCTTCCTGTAATGCGATGACTAGAACTGCACACAGTATTCCAAATGGGCCTCATCAATCTTATTTAAAGCTGAACACCTTCGCTCAGTCCACCTGGACCTACCTGATCTCCAGGTTGCTAAACACTTTAATTCTCCTTCCCATTCCCACGCTGACCTTTCTATCCTCGGTCTCCTCCATTGTCAGAATGAGGCTAAACACAAATTGGAGGAACAGCATCTCATATTTCGCTTGGGCAGCTTACTGCCCAGTGGTATGAATATTGATTTCCCTCACTTCAGGTAGCCCCGGCATTCCCTCTCTCTCTATCCCTACCTCACCCAAGTCGCACCAGCTTCTCGTTTTCACCCAACAAACAGCTAACAATGGCCTGTTTCCTTTATCATTGTTACTTTTTTGCATATGTCATTCATTGTACTTTATTTCTCTACATCATCGTCTATATCTCTCGTTTCCCTTCTCCCTAAACAGCCTGAAGAAGGGTCTCAACCTGAAATGTCACCCATTCCTCCTCTCCAGAGATGCTGCCTGTCCCGCTGAGTTACTCCAGCTTTTTGTGTCTATCTTCTGCCTAAAAAATCATTTCTAGTTGAGTGCATTAAATCCGCTGTATAGTCATGGCAGCAGAGTACATTTTGTCCCCAAGATTCAGTTCCACTCTGATCAATGGGAGTACATTTCAGAGGCAGACAGTTGACATAACAACATAGCGTGTATAATGTATCGACCACGAAGCTTATATTGACTGACCTTTCATTCTCATTCAAAAGGATCCGCTAATTTCTGCAAAAATCACATCTTCCTCTATAATCAAATGCAGGCCACCAAGCCAGAAAGAAAATCCACTTGCAGTCCAAACAAGAAGTAATGCAATCCTTTGTTAAGTTCAACCTTTCAACCTTTGCTTTCATTGATTCGAGTTACCCCATAATGGATGGAAATTAATTTCCCATAATGTGCAGATATCAGGCACAGCTCCATTCATATAAACCCATCAGTCCAGTCACTTAGGGGGCTTAAAATGACCATCGGATGATTGCTTCTGCACTTGAAACTATATGCTCTAAGTTTCCAAACTCACTATGTGCTGGAATGATTATAACATGCATTACTGGAGTGAACTTGCCGTCATTATCTCATTATTTCCTCTCCTTATTTGTCAGCATATTGTACTCTGTCATAATTCAATTACTGCAGTTTGGTTTTATAATATTTCAGTGTGCTTTTGCTAAACACACAGTAAACAGTCAAAGATTCATTTTCCCCACTTCCCTGCAAGGCAATTTGAATTATTTCCTAGCTTTAGATAAATAAATTGTGTTCAGGTCATTATTTGCATTTTATTAAGCTAACAATTGGATTTCTTCCTGTAAGTACATCCATCATTTTGACTCTTGGCTACCAAATCGTAAAAAATACAACACCAGTGTCTTAGTACTTAAACTGCTGATGTGCCACCTCCATGGCAAGTGTAATTACAACAACTGCTACAGAGACTACAGAAAAATAATAGTCTGAGATTTTTAACAGTTAAGGTCACTAATGGACAGCAAGCTTCGTTGAGCATTGCAGTAGACAATGACAAGTGGTCCAATGCTGAGCAAAACAACTTGTAGCATATGGTATATCCTCGAACGCTTATTATCAATGATTCAAATCTCTATAAAATTACGGGCAGCCAAGCTCTCATTTTGTTTCTGATATAGAAAGTTAATTGCTGTGACTAATTGATTGTATTTACCTCTTGCAACGGGCCTACCATTTGTAAAGTGGAGTCTTTAGCTGATTGTCAATTAGCACAATCTGAACCTGAGCTCCAAAATGAGATATGACCCATTGCCTCATTACTGTCAATGTTCCTTCTTCCCCATGTCAGTGCACACATTGTACAAGAAGGGAATATATTTACGCTAACCTGTGGCTAGATATTATTGGGTTATAATTTATAAAGTTATTGAAGTGAATCTTCAGCAGGTCCAAATTAATTATACATAAATTATGCATCGCTGCAGCTGAAATGCTTCAGATCATAGACTAAATAGCGTCAATATTATGAATTTTGTAATGTGCTGTTCAGGATATCTTCATGTCTTGAATTAACATAGAATAAAGCCAAGTATATTACTCTAAAATGACTTCAGCTAGTCGGAAACTTTGCAAAATACCTTCTTCATAAGTTGTGTGCATTTTGCATCACTTTCTCACGTTTAAAAGATTTATGGGCGATTCGATCATCTTTGACATCTTAAAAGATAGAGAGGATAGATTCAGATAAACCATGTTTTCTGATGGTACACACTAGATCAAGACAGTGTCATCTTAATATTAATGTCAGGCCAACCAGGACTGGAATTTAGGATGTGTAGGAAGGAACTGCAGATGCTGGTTTACACCGAAGATAGACACAAAAACCTGGAGTAACTCAGCAGGTCAGACAGCATCTCTGGAGATACGGAATAGGTGACGTTTTGGGTCGAGAGCCTCACCTATTCCTTTGCTTCAGAGATGCTGTCTGACCCACTGAGTTACTCCAGCATTTTATGTCTATCTACAGGAGTTCAGGAGGTCCATTGTACTGAGAGGATGGGGGGTGAGGGGGGGGGGGGGCGGGCGCGGGGGGGGGGGGGGGGGGGGGAAAGGGGTCAGAAAATTAAAACCCCCTGCAAATGCATGTGGATGTTGGGAAATTACAGCTCTCAAGAATGAGACTATTGGATAGTTGTCACATAAAATGTATCAGATTTGAGAAAACAAAATTGAATTGCAGCTCACCCACGATCTCATGGAGACTTAAAGATTTGAAAACCTTACTCCAATTTTGTTGTCTCCAAAGATCAATTCCTTTTCTTATGTGCAGCGGATTAAATATGGGGTTAGTGTAAATGGGTTGTTGATGGTCCACATAGACTTTGTGGGCCAAAGGGCTTCTTTCAATGCTGTATCTCCCAATGACAAACATGACCAAGTGCGCGCTTTGTTGAAGAGGGTGAGTTGACTCCGTCGGAAGGAACTGCAGATGCTGGTTTTAACCAAAGATCGACACATTCAATCATGGCTGATCTATCTCTCCCTCCTCATCCCATTCTCCTGCCTTCTCCCCATAATCTCTGACCCATGTACTAATCAAGAATCTGCCTATCTCTACCTTAAATATATCCACTGACTTCACCTCCACAGCCTTCAGTGGTGAATAATTCTACAGATTCACCACCCGCTGAATTAAAAAAATTCCTCCTCATCTTCCTAAAAGTATGTCCTTTAATTCTGAGACTATGACCTTTAGTCCTTGACTCTAGCACTAGTGGAAACACCCTCTCCACATCCACTCTATCCAAGCCTTTCACTATTCTGTACTTTTCAATGAAGTCCCCCAAAATTCCTCCAAACTCCAGCGAATACAGGCCCAGTGCCATGAAACGCTCATCATAGGTTAAACAATCATTCCTGGGATTATTCTCGTAAACCTCCTCTGGACCCTCTCCAGAGCCAGCACATCGCTCCTCAGATATGGTGCCCAAAATTGCTCACAATATTCCAAATGTGGCTTGACCAGCGCCTTATAGAGCCTCAGCATTACATCCCTGGTTTGTATACAAGCCTTTCGAAATAAATGCCAGCGTTGTGTTTGCTTTCTGTACTACCGATTCGACTTGCAGATTAACCTTTTGAGAATCCTGCACCAGCACCCCCAAGTGCCTTTGCACCTCCGATTTCTGGGTTCTCACCCCATTTAGAAAATAATCTATGCCTTTATTCCTACTACCAAAATGCATGACTCTCCACATTGCTGCACTATATTCCATCTGCCACTTCTCTGCCCACTCTCCCAACCTACCCAAGTCTTTCTGCAGAGTCCCTGCTTTATCTGCACTACCAGCCCCTCCACCTATTTTTGTATCATCCGCAAACTTGGCCACAAAGCTTTCAATCCCCTTGTCCAAATCATTAATATACATCGTGAAGAGTACCGGCCCCAGCACCGACCCCTGCAGAACTCCACTAGTCACTGGCAGCCAACCAGATAAAGCCCCCTTTATTGCCACTCTTTGTCTTGTGCCATCCAGCCAACCTGCTAACCATGCTAGTGTCTTCCCTTTGATACCATGGGCTCTCATCTTCCTGAGCAGCTTCACGTGTGGCACCTTATCGCAGGCTTTCTGAAAATCTAGGTAAACAACATCTACTGACTCCCCTTTGTCTGTCCTGCTATTTACTTCTCCAAAGAATTCCAGCAAATTTGTCAGGCAAGGCCTCCCCTTCACAAAGCCATGCTGACTTTGAATTGAATTGAATTGAATTGAATACCTTTATTGTCATTCAGACCTTACGGTCTGAACGAAATTTCGTGCCTGCAGTCATACATACAATCATACAATAATAAACAACACTAAACACAAATTAACATCCACAACAGTGTATCCACAAAGCACCTCCTCACTGTGGTGGAGGCAAAAATCTTAGGGTTACTGTCTCTTCCCTCCTCTTCTCCCTCTGCGCTGAGGCGATTCCCCACCGGGCGATGGCACAAACAGTCCCGCGGCTCACCGAACCCCGCAAACGGGCTGGCTCAAACACCGCGGCCCGGGGTGGTCGAAGCTGCCGCCCTCCAGTCCAGCAGACGCAGCCGCCAGCCCGCGGCTGAACCCAGGACTCAGGTCATAGCCGCCAGAACGCCGTCCCAGCCACCGGAGCACCGTTCCTGCCCCGAGCTGGATCGCCCTCACGTGAGTGCCGTTCCTCCCTTGAGCTGGGCCACTCCGACGGGAGCGCCGTTCCACCCTCGGGATGGGCCACTCCGACGGGAGCGCCGTTCCACCCTCGGGCTGGGCTGCTCCGACGGGAGCATCACAGCCCCTCACGAGAGAGTCTCAGCCCCTCGTCAGGCCGCCCTCACGGGAGTGAGCCCAGGGCGAGTCCTGACAAGCTCTGCCTCCGGAGCCTCGAGGTCGCCAGCTCCGCCATTAGGCCACAGCGCAGACGGAGGCAGAGAAGGGGGATACGACATAAAGTCGTATTCCCCCGAAGGGAGAGACAGCAAGCCCCGTTTCAGCCCCCCCCCCCCACATAAACACAACTTAAAAACCAAAAACGTAACTACACAAAACGAAAAAAAACAACACAAAAAAACAACATTGGCCTATTTTATCGTGGACTTCTATGTACTCCTGAACCTCATCCTTTATCATGGACTCTAAAATCTTACCAACCACCGATGTCAGACAGTTCCCCTTTTCTGCTTTCTCCTTTCTTGAGCAACGGGATAATATTGACAATTTTCCATTCACCTGGAACCACTGCTGATTCTAGTGATTCTTGAAATATCACTATCGATGCCTCCAGAATCTCTAAAGCCACCTCTTTCACAACCCTAGGGTGCAGTCCATCCGGTCCAGTTGACTCATCCACCTTCACCCTTTCAGCTTACGCCTAGTAATAGCCACTGCACTAACATCCACCCCCTGACACTCTTGAATTTCAGGCACGTTGCTGGTTTCTTCCACTGTGAAGACTGATGCAAAACAGCTATTCAACTCCTCTGCCATTTCTTTATTCCCCCATTATCACCTCTCCTGCACCATTCTCCAGCGACCCAACTTCCACTCTTACCTCTTTCTTACTCTTTATATAACTGAAGAAACTCTTGCTATCCACTTTTATATTATTGGCTAGCTTAACTTCGTATTTCATCTTTTCTCCCCGTATTGCCGTTTCCCTGTTGTTCTTTAAAAGCTTCCCAATCCTCTGGACTTCAACTAATCTTTGCAATGTAATGTGCCTTCTCTTTGAGTTTTATGCAGTCCTTGGCTTTTCTTGTCAGCCACGGTCGCCTCTTTAAAGTGAAAGGAATGTTAAAGGGGTTTGACGGGAAATATAGAGGGTGTTGGAAGGAACTGCAGACCTGAAGAATGGTCTCAACCTGAAACATCACCATTCCTTCTATACATGATGCTACCTGTCCCGCTGAGTTACTCCAACATGTTGCTTCTATCAAGGAACTGCAGATGCTGGTTTATACCAAAGATAGACACAAAATGCTGGAGTAACTCAGCAAATTAGGCAGCATCCCTGGACAAAAGGAATAGGTGACGTTTCGGGTCGGAACCCTTCTTTAGGGTTTATTAATCTGAAGAATTGTTCGGACCCGAAACATTATCTATTATCAGTCCACCAGGACTGGCAAAGCTCTGTGCCTTCCACCACAGTGATGAATGCTGTGGTGGATGTTTGTGTAAAATTTTTATTGTGGTTGTGTTCTTTATTACTGTACCGCTGCTGGCAACCCAAATTCCACCGACCTTGGTTGTGTGGCAATTAAATTATATCAAATATATCAAATATCAAATATCAAATATCAAATATCAAATATTACTTTTCTCCAGAGATGCTGCCTGACCCGTTGAGTTCCTCCTGCATTTGGTGTCTATCTGGGGATATATAGATGGTTTTTGATAACTGAAGTTCTCTGCAAGTGCAGGTGGTGGAATCAGGTGCAACGAACACATTGATGAGACACTTAGACTTACTAAGGGAAAGCATTGCATGATATGCATGTAATGCAAAAGCAGTCAGTGTAGATGGGGGAAAAAGGTCAGCAGGAAAATTGGGGCCGAATGGCCTGTTTCAGAGCTGTACTACTCTATGAATCGATATTTGCTTCTTTGGTCTTGAGTACTATCTTGTCTTGTCTTGCGGTCATCACTCCCGAAGAGTCCACCAGGGACTATACTGGAAGTATCCTACACCCACTAGGGACAATTTTTCCATTTACCAACAACCTACAAACCTGTACGTCTTTGTAGTGGGGGAGGGAACCGAAGATCTCGGGGAAAACACACGCAGATCACGGGGAGAACGTACAAACTCCATACAGACAGCACCCGTAGTCGGGATCCAACCCGGGTCATGGCGCTGCATTCGCTGTAAGTCTGCAACTCTACTGCTGCTCCACCATGACTGCCCCGTTACCGATCACACGCTGATATTGTACGTTTCTTCAGAGACTGGAATCCAAAATTGATCTTTCCTTTGATTCCCCTTTTCTCTTGTAGCTGTCACCAGCAGACAACTCGAAAGATCGCCTGTCTATTCTCCCCGCAGGTGCTGCCTGGCCCGTAGAGTTCATCCGGCACCCACAAACAACGATTCTACACACATGCTACATAAAGAAAAACAGAACAGATTTGTGATCCAGCTCATAAATGTTGCTGCTGTCAACAGTGAGATGGTCAGGGGAGCTGACACCAATGCCATCAGGGAGAGTAATTTGCATACCTCTAGCAGTGATAAGGAAAACAGGCATGGTATATAGTCACTCACCTGTGTGGGAAGTGTTCAAGGATCATCAACATTAAACTGAAATGAAAGATTTACTGTACGTTCTAAAGTATATATGGTCTCTTGCCATGATCTGGCAAATGCACCATTTTTTGTACGTTTCTCAGTGGCTGTCAAAGGGGGAAACTTCCATCCACTGCTGATATCTTGACTATTTTACCAGTCATTATTTGCCTTCATCCACATATTGCCCAGAGCTCCTTTATTACTCGATTCATTTACAGACACTCCTCCTCCTCCTCCTCCTCCTCCTCCTCCTCCTCCTCCTCCTCCTCCTCCTCCTCCTCCTCCTCCTCCTCCTCCTCCTCCTCCGCCTCCTCCTCCTCCTCCTCCTCCTCCTCCTCCTCCTCCTCCTCCTCCTCCTCCTCCTCCTCCTCCTCCTCCTCCTCCTCCTCCCTCCTCCTCCTCCTCCTCCTCCTCCTCCTCCTCCTCCTCCTCCTCCTCCTCCTCCTCCTCCTCCTCCTCCTCCTCCTCCTCCTCCTCCTCCTCCTCCTCCTCCTCCTCCTCCTCCTCCCCCCCTCCCCCCCCCCCTCCTCCCCCTCCTCCCCCTCCTCCCCCTCCTCCCCCTCCATCCCCTCCTCCCCCTCCTCCCCCTCCTCCCCCTCCTCCCCCTCCTCCTCCTCCTCCCCCTCCTCCTCCTCCTCCTCCTCCTCCCCCTCCTCCTCCTCCCCCTCCTCCCCCTCCTCCTCCTCCTCCTCCTCCTCCTCCTCCTCCTCCTCCTCCTCCCTCCTCCTCCTCCCTCCTCCTCCTCCCTACCTCCTCCTCCCCTCCTCCTCCTCCTCCGCCTCCTCCCTGCCTCCTCCTCCTCCTCCCTGCCTCCTCCTCCTCCTCCTCCTCCCTGCCTCCTCCTCCCTCCTCCTCCTCCCTGCCTCCTCCTCCTCCTCCTCCTCCCTGCCTCCTCCTCCTCCTCCTCCCTGCCTCCTCCTCCTCCCTGCCTCCTCCTCCTCCCTGCCTCCTCCTCCTCCTCCTCCTCCTTAGTTTAAGCTAAATTGGAGGAACAGCATTGCATATTTTGCTTGGGCAGCTTATAGCCCAGTGGCGTTAATGTTGATTTCTCTAACTTCAGGTATCCCTGGCATTCCCTTTCGCTCTATCCCTACCCCACCCAAGTCGCATCAACTTCTCGTTTTCACCCAACAAACAGTTGACAATGGCCTGTTTCCTTTATCATTGTCACTTTTTTTGCATATCGTTCATTCATTGTTACTTATCTCTCCACATCATCGTCTATATCTCTCGTTTTTGTTATCCCTAACTAGTCTGAAGACAGGTTTTGACCCGAAATTTCACCCATTCCTTCTCCCCAGAGATGCTGCCTGTCCCGCTGCGTTACCCAAGCTTTTTGTGTCTATCCTTAGTTTTGGAAGAGCTTGTTGCAAGCAGAGTACAGAGGGCATTTGCTATTACTTCGTACAATTAGCATGTAAAACCAAGGATGAATGTCTCATATCTTTAACCAACAGTGTACTGTCCACTAAAACAATGGGTTCCATCGTACAGCCCTGTCCAGGTCTGGTGAAATGTATACCAGCTGTGTCTGGCAGATCTGCGTGACAAGTAGCCTTGGGACATGCACCCATAGCCATCTGTTTCATAAGCCAGAGCTGTTACCAATAAAGCTGCTAGGCAGTCAGTGAACATAATCATTTCTGAATATTGGAACAATCTGACGTCTGAATTATAAAGTTAATCACCGCACTCTCCAAACCAGTAACTGTTTAGACATGTGACGTTCCCCTTTACTACACAAATAGAAAGCTGTTTTAAAAATGATTGTTTGCCTACCCTAAGAGCCATTCAGAAGTAAAACAGATATATTTTGCATCAGGGTTTTAATCCACAGTGGTGTAATTTCCTTTGTAATATATGTCAGCACCTTTACCACTCATTTAAACAAATCATTAGAATGCACCCATTGTGGCAGCCACTGCTAACTTCAGATTGAATGTTGAACAAGGCAGGGCTGGGAGAGGGGTGGGGGAGGGGTGGGGGAGGGAGGGGTGGTGGGGGGGACAAGAGAGTCAAGAGTGTTTTATTGTCATAGGTCCCAGATAGAACAATATAATTCTTACTTGCAGCAGCAGAACAGAATATGTAAACATAATGCACTGTAAACAATATAATAAACAAGAGAGAATAAAAAAGTTCAGTGTGTATTTATATATAAACATACTCACAAATACACACACATATATTCATTTATATATATATACACATACGTACATACAAAAAAAACAAACACTAATAGTACAATAATATGTAATAGTCTATGTAGTTCTGAGCTTATTTTGTATGGAAGAATGTTAAATGTTGTAGCATTTAATAGCGGAATGGCTGCAGGTAAGAAGCTCTTCCTGAACCTGGATGTTACAGTTTTCAGACTCCTGTACATTCTTCTTGATGGCAAGGGTGAAACGAGTGTGTGGCCAGGATGGTGTTGGTCTCTGATGATGCTGGCTGACTTTTTGAGGCAGCGAGTCCGATAAATCCCTTCGATGGTGGGGAGGTCAGAATCAAAATGGTCCAAATATACTAGTCCCAAGCAAGGCTAACGCTTAGAAACATAGAAACATAGAAAATACTGTAGGGGTAGGAGTATCCAGTAAATATAAGCCCAGTCGTTCCATTCTTTCATCATCTGTCAGTAACACCATCCCGGGAATTAACCTGGTGTACAGGTGCTGCACTCCCTTCCTCAATATCCTTCCTCAAATTAGGAACAAAATTGCACACAATACTCCAGGTGCGGTCTCACCAGTACAACTGCAGTAGGACCTCCTTGCTCTTATACTCAACTTATCTCACTTGATAACCACTTTCCACCACAGTGCTGTGCATGTTTAGTACTTTGAGCAAATTCAACTGATGCTGTCTCAACACTCTTCTAAAAAGAAAATACTGGAGAATTATCCTGAAGGGAAAAGAACTATAGAATTCAAATATTAAAAAAAATTAAAAAATCTAGTTCATTGATCTACAGTTGGAGTCATAGTCATACAATGTGGAAACAGGCCCTTCGAGTCAACTTGCCCATGCCGACCAACATGCCCATCTACACTAATCCCACTTGCCTGCATTTGGCCAATATATTACTCTAACCTTTCTATGTACTTGTCCAAATGTTTTTTTTTTAAATGTTGTGCTCGTAGCTGCCTGAACTACCTGCTCCGGAAGCTTGTTCCATATACCTACCACCTTTTATGAAAAAGGATGCCCCTCAGGTTCATGATAAACCTTTTCCCCTCACCTTATACAAAAGAGTGATCAAGGTCAAAGAAAGAGAGTTCACGTCACGGCCCTGTTTCCACCAATCTTTCCACCACCACGCACAAGAAGCACAAGAAGCACAAGACAGATACCTTTGTATGCAGATGCTGAGAAATGTGTTCAGCTCTGGTTGAACAACTTCTGATCTTGTGTGTGGACTCGGCAAGACCTTAAACCTATGTCCTCTGGTTCTCAATTCCTCTAGTTTAGTTTAGTGTAGAGATACAGCTGGAAAGAGCTGCCGACCAGAAACCTCCACACATTAACACTACCCTACACATGCTCAGGACAATTTACAGTGAACAACCCAAGTAACCTACAAACCTGTTTGCCTTTTGGGTGCGAGAGGAAACCGAAGATCCCGGAGAGAACCCGCTCAGGTCTGGGGAAAAATGTACAAACTCTGTACAGACAAGCCCTCGCAGTCAGGATCGAATCCGGGTCCCTGGCACTGCAAGTCAGCAACTCTACCGCTGCACCACCATGCCACAACTCTGGGCAATACGTTGTGCATTTACCCGATCTATTCCTCTCGTGATCTTATATGCCTCTATAGGATCACCCCTCATCCTGCTGTGCCCCAAGGAGTGAAGTCCTAGCCTGCTCATCCTCTGCCTGTAGCTTAGTCCCTTTAGTCCTGGCAACATCCTCATAAATCGTTCCAGCTTAACCACATCTTTTCTATAACAGGGTGACCAAAACTGAACACAATACTCTAAATGTGGCCTCACCAATGTCTTGTTCAACTGCAACATGACCTCCCAACTTCTATACTCAACACTCTTACTGATGACAGCCAATGTGGCAAAAGATGTTTTGACCATCCTATCTACCTATGATGCCATTTTCAAGGAAATATAGACCTGCAATCCTAGATCCCTCTGCTCTACAACACTCCCCAGAGCCCTAACATTCACTGATTAGGTCCTGCCCATGTTAGACTTCTCAATATTTAATATCTTGCGCTTTCCTGTATTAAATTCCATCAACCATTCCTCAGCACCCCCGCCCAACCGATCAAGATCCTGCTGCGATCTTTGACAATCATCTTCACTGACTACAATACCGCCCACTTTAGTGTCATGCGCCAACTTGCTAGGCAGCATCTCTGGAGAGAAGGATTGGGTGATGTTACAGACTGAAGTTACTCCAGCATTTGCTGATACATGCACATCAGAAGATAGACATATAAAGCTTTTCTCCAGAGATGCTGCCTAGTTACTCCAGCTTTTTGTGTCTATCTTCGGTGTAAACCAGCATCCGCAGTTCCTTCCAACACATTTACCCTGACAAGCCCCCTGAGGATCAGTTATAATTCTGTAAGATCACCCTTCAGTCATCCCAATTCCAAAGAATTTCAACCCAATTAGATGGCCTCTCTTGGTAGGACTCTAACCTTATCCCAGGAAGTCACCTGCTGAATCTTCTTTAGGCTGCATCCAATTCTCCCATACATTTCAATGGGAATCGGACCAAAACTGGGTAGAGTATTCCAAGTGTGAGCAAGAACACCTTCTATTGGGCCATTTTTGCTTTGCAATCTGCTTGGCAAAAAGGTCCAACATGCATTTCTTTAATTTTTTTTTTGTGTTATTATGTATAAGGTGAAGGGGAAAAAATTGTCTGGCTGTATGGTAACTCAACACTGTTCTTATTCGACTTCTTTGTTACCCTTCTCATAAATCTATATGCCAGGTGGTGCCGCAATGGCAGCCTCGCCAACAGCCTGTGTGTCATTTCAACATTAAAATTTTTTTTTTAGTGTGTCTAAAACGTATGTTTTAATGTTTCTCGGTATGTATTATGTGGGGGGTGGGGGGGAGGGGAATAGGGGGAAACCTTCCTTTTTCAGTCACTTACCTCGACGGAGATGTGATCTTTCTCCGTCCCCCCTGCGGCCTAACAACGTGGATTGGTGCGGCCTTTCCTGGAGCTTCAAGCCGCAAGCGCAGCGTGGACTTACCATCGTGGAGCGGGCAATCCTTTGCCGAGGATCGCTGTGGAAGTGCTCCGACCGCGGGGTCTGTGGACTTTAACACCGTGAAGCCACGGTCTCTGGAAGGAAGAGGCTGACTCGGGAGCTCTGGGAGTGTTCCGTTCCGTCCCGACGCCGGTGTTTCGATCATCCCAATGAGAGGGCTTGAACAGCGGCAACGGCCCCGTTCAAAGGCCCCGAGCACGGGTGGACAAAGGAGGAAGATGTGAGGAATGTTGATTCCACTGTGGTGGATGTTTATGTTAAATTTATTGTGTATTGCGTTATTTTTACATGTATAGCTGTATGGTAACTCAAATATCACTGTACCTTAATTGGTGCATGTGACAACAAATGTGAACTTGAATTTGAACTATCAGGTTAAGCAGAATTTGCTCAGTATTTGCAATAGTTCTGGGCACCATGTTATAGGAAGGATGTTGTCAAGCTGGAAATTGCACAGAGAAGATTTACGAGGATGTTGCCACGACTAGAGGGCCTGAGCCATATTGAGAGGGCTGGGACTCTAATCGGAGCGCAGGAGGATAAGGGATGATTTCACAGAGGTGTATAGAATCATAAGAGCAATAGATCGGGTGGATGCACAGAGTCTCTTGCTCAGAGGAGGTGATTCAATGACCAGAGGTCACAGAAAGTAGGTGCAGGAGTAGGCCATTCGGTCCTTAACAACCTATGATAGGTTTAAGGTGAAGGGGAAAAGATTTGATAGGAATCTGAGGAGTAACTTTTTCACACAAAGGATGGTGGGGGTGGGACTAGTGTAGCTGGGACATGTTGGCCGGTGTGGGCAAGTTGGGCCGAAGGGCTTGTTTCCACGCTGTACCACACTATGACTCGATGACTCTAAATCAAAAGACAGAAGGTGTGAGACAAAAGGATTAAACAGTTCCAAACTGTGAAACTCGAGGAAGGAATGTAGGTTGAAGGGAAGTGGGAGGGGAAAAATTGGTGTGAGTTCAGTTGGGGCACAGAGGAGGAGGAGAGGGCAGAGAGACAGGGGGAGAGTGAGGTGGGTGAAGATGGAGGAGGTTGGGTTGTAAGTTACCTAAATAGAATTTGAGGAGCTGTTCCTCCAATTTGCATGCAGCCTCATTTTGTCAATGGAGGAGGCCCAGGACAGAGAGGTCAGTATGGGAATGGGAGTTAAGATAGTTAGCAACCGGGAAATCGAATAGGGCTTGCGGATCGAGCACAAGTGTTTAGTACAACAGTCGCTGAGACTACGCTTGGTCTCGCCAATGTACAGGAGGCCATTTCGGAAGCACCAGATGCAATAGATGAGGTTAGAGGATGTGCACATGAAACTCTGCCTCAGATGGAAGGACTGCTGGTGTCCTTGGATGAAGGTGATGGAGGAGGTAAAGGGACAGGCGTTGCATCTCCTATGGTTGCAGGGTAGGGTGGTTTGGGTGGGTAAGGATGAATGAACCAAAATGTTCTTATTTTCTGATATGTGAAGTTCTTAATATTTAATTATTGATTTCCAATGTCTTATTACATCCAATGGATCCTAATCACAGATGCTTTTATCTGGTCTGCTGCTCATTGCTGTGACTATTGTACAAAAGTGCTCTATTTAATATAAAGTGCAATTTGATGTCATGAAATTGTGAAAATCTTTATTTTTTTCTTCTTATTCCGTGTTCATTTTACCAGAGGTTCCTTAATCCCCTGCAATTCTCTGGAAAGACTTTGCCTGTGTAATTATTTTGCTTAAATACGTTTTCCTTCCACATTCCTGGTAAAGATACTCATCCATACATGCCCTCTCTTGCAGGCACTCCTGGGTTGTGAAAGTGGATGCAAAAACCATTGATTCATTTACGTCATCATACTTTCATTTGACATTTCAGCTTTTTCTAAAGGTCAAGTAATGTTCATCGGTTCAACTTGCACTGACAAATGTAAAAGTGGTGGACAAGTACAGATGCATATCTTGCATATGCAGAAATATTTTAGCAATGTTACAAAATTTTGAGATTTTAAAAATCAAGTCTGTAATTTATTCCATCAGATAAAGCATAAAAATAAGTTTAATTTGACACCTAATTCACTTTCATATCTCAAGTATTTAAAAAGTTATGGCCATTTTCATACTCGGAAATGAGCATCTTGTTCCCTATTGATTTTCTATGGACATAACAAAAAAGTTGTGATCGTGAACAGTCAAAAGCCCATAACTTTCTTAAAAATTAAGAGAACTGAATGAAATTTTCAGTTATCATAGATTGAACCATTCTGAAACAAATATAAAATAATCTTACTTGGATGACCTGAAATTAAAGCATATAATTAGTTAGTTACCTAATTGTAGCTAATTTCAGACTTCAATTACTAGATCTAAACATCTATCCATTTCTTAATAAATGATTAACATTTTTAAATAGCCTAAATGTCCAAATAATATTCACAAATAATTCACAATAAAACATGATTTTTAAATCTCATTTACATTAATTTATAGGCCAAATGGAAGGAATTCAGTGTTCAATTGCTGTAAATAAATGCCCATTTAAATCAGCTTTCCATTGGGATCCTGTGAACGCGCTGGTTTAGAACGTTCACATTGCGGTAGATTTGTGCCCTCAAATGCCCAGAAAAATACTGCGCGATATAATGGGGCCAAAATGAGCTACTCGCAATAGTAAACTTTGTATAACGGGATCTTTAGAAGCCCTTTTTAATGTAAAAATATACAACCTTCCTTCAGTTGTCTGCTTTATGAGACCCTGCGGTTACTGGCGTTCGCGGGTTTAGAGATTGATTTTTAAACTACTATAACTATTATTCAAGGCCTTTAAACCTAATAATAGCTTTTGCGACGGGGTCTTCCAGCGATTTTTCGTTAATAATTAACTAGGCTGAACATCTTCGATTTGAACAGCCTAGAGAAAATCGCGTTTTAAACCCGCCCCCTCTAAACGGCGCCAAAATCGCGCACACCCTCAGCAGCAGATCTTCAAAGACGCTTCAGGTAGGCTTTGCAACATACCTAAATATTTCAGACGGCAGATTGTTCATGATCAGCCTGTTAGTTAATAGTTGTTTATATTTTGGCTTCATAGTATAATGATGAGAAGACACAGCCTGTGGTCTGCTGTCAATACTTTCCACGTTCAACTCCATTAATGAAGGCAAACCAAACCAAGCACTACTGTCATAGAAAGACCAGGTCTTGTCAGGAACTGACTGGTTGTTAATAGGCTAGGGGAGATGTAACAGAGCTAAGTACTATCTGTCATTTTCTTCCAAATGAGAAATATCGCATTTTGCAGTGAGTTAACTGCACAAATAAGAACCCATTTCAGTTGCTGCCAAAACATACATTGTTTGTATAATTCCTTCTCGCTTTTTGCTTGACATCATTCCACCTCTTCTTGACAGAAACATCAATTCACTTTGCATGCAAATTTTTATTCCATTTACCTCCCACCCTGAGGGCTGACACTAACCTGAAACCAAGCATGAAAGGGATGATTTAGTGGTGGCATCAAAGCAGATTTAAAATATATATTTTATGTCTTGCAGTATCTGTGAGCTTCTGATCTACTTTTTAATGAACAGGTTAATTCTGAATCCTTTATATTTCCAAATCTGATCTGCATGAGAATATGAGCAACCATCAGAGCTAGAACCCTTCAAACTTCACCCTGCAGGGCGGCTGGGTGGCGCAGCGGTAGAGTTGCTGTCTTACAGCGAATGCAGCGCCGGAGACCCGGGTTCGATCCCGACTACGGGTGGTGTCTGTACGGAGATTGTACGTTCTCCCCGTGGGTTTTCTCCGAGATCTTCTGTTTCCTCCCACTCTTCAAAAGCATACAGGTTTGTAGGTTAATTGGCTTGGTAAATGTAAAAATTGTCCCTAGCGGGTGTAGGATAGTGTTAGTATGCAGGGATCGCTGGTCGGCGCGGACCCAGTTGGCTGAAGGGGCCTGTTTCCGCGCTGTATCTCTAAACTAAACTAAACTATATTGGCCAGACAGTGATTTAGGATGTCCTTGGATTGTAAGAAGTGCTTAGGAATTCAAATTTTTAATTTTACCTTTGCTTTTTATTCAAAGAAGTTTCAACCAAAGGCTGAGCTTGACATTAGGAATGATTAAAACATACAAAGACAATGCAAGCCAAACCAGAGTATGAAACAAAACAGTAAAAGCAAAGTGAAAGAAATAGATAAGCGTCTAATTTGAACATTCACAGAGCTACAATCCTGGGTAATGTGCATTTTAGTCACAATCATACAGCATGGAAACAAGCCTTTCGGCCCAACTGGTCATGACAACCAAGGTACTTCATCAAAGCTAGTGCCATTTGGCTGTGTTTGTTCCTTTATTCGCCTGAATCTTTCTTATCCATGTACCTGTCTAAACATCATTTAAATGGTGTTTGAAACACAAAGTGCTGGAGCAACTTAGCGGGTCAGCCCACTTGTCTGGAGGGAATATACAAGCAACGTTTTGGGTAAGGACCTTTCTTAAAACTGATGAAAAATCCTTAAGCACCTCCAGTTCTTATGTCTTGTCTTTTAAATGTTGTCATTGTATCTGTCTTAACTGCTTCCTCATTTCATATAATCACCTCACTCTGTGTGAAAGAGTTGCCACTCAGCTTCCTATTCAATCTTTCCCTTCTCACCTTAAACCTATGCCCACTAGTTCTTGACTCCACAACCCTGTAAAAACAACATCCTATCTATTCCTCTCGTGATTGTATACACCTCTAACAGCTCATCTATCAACGTCCTCATACCTCAAGAAAAGATGAGCTGGAATAAAGTTGGAGATTAAAGAGATCTCGGGCTTGAAAATCACAGATCATTAAAAACAGGTTTAGACTGTCATAGAGAATAGAAACAAAAAAGAATGCATGATTCATTTGGATGAGGGAATTGAAGGCTTTGAGGCCAAGTTTGCAGATGATAAAAAAATACAGTAGGTGAATGAGTAGGTAGTATAGAGAAAGCAGGGACTCTGCAGAAGGACTTGGACAGGTTGGGAGATTGGGCAGAGAAGTGGCAGATGGAATACAGTGTAGCAAAGTGTGGAGTCAAGCATTTTGGTAGTAGGAATAAAGGCATAGACTATTTTCTAAATAGGGAGAGAATTCAGAAATCAGAGGTGCAAAGGGACTTAGGAGTGTTGGTGCAGGATTCCCCAAAAAATAATTTGCAAGTCAACTCAGTAGTAAGGAAGCCAATGCAATGCCAACATTTATTTTGAGAGGACTAGAATATAAAAACAAGGATGCAATGCTGAGGCTCTATAAGGCACTGGTCAGACCACATTTGGAGTACTGTGAGCAATTTTGAGCCCCATATCTGAGGAAGGATGTGCTGGCTCTGGAGAGGGTCCAGGGGAGGTGAACAAGAATGATCCCAGGAATTATTAGGTTAACATATGATGAGCGTTTGATGGCACTGGGCCTATATTTGCTGGAGTTTAGAAGGATGAGGAGGAGCTTCATTGAAACTTACCGAAAAGGGTGGCACGGTGGAGCAGTGGTAGAGTTGTTGCTTCACAGCGAATGCAGCGCCAGAGACCCGGGTTCGATCCCGACTATGGGTGCTGCCTGCACGGAGTTTTATGTTCTCCCCGTGAACTGCGTGGGTTTTCTCCAAGATCTTCGGTTTCATCCCACACTCCAAACACGTAGAGGTTTGTAGGTTGAAGAAGGGTTTCGGACCGAAACGTTGCCTATTTCCTTCGCTCCATAGATGCTGCTGCACCCGCTGAGTTTCTCCAGCATTTTTGTGTACCTCAGGTTTGTAGGTTAATTGGTTTGGTAAATGTAAAATAAATTGTCCCTAGTGTGTATAGGATAGTGTTAATGTGCGGGGATCGCTGGTCGGCGCGGACTCGGTGGGCCGGAAGGGCCTGTCTCTGCATTGTATCCCTAAACTAAACTAACCTAAAACTAAATCAGTGAAAGGCCAAGATATGAACATATCCCACATTCACATCATTTACAGATACTGCAAACAGAAGGGGCCGCAGCATTGATCCTTGTGGCACACTATTAGTCACAGAATCTCTGCCCGGCGCGGCCTGGGGACTTCGGGAGCCGCGGACTCCGGCGGGTAGCGGCCGATTTGGAGGTCCAAGCCGCTGAGGTTGGCCTCCCGTTCCGATGCTGGAGTTCCAACATCCTGGCGAGCAGGCCTGAGTGGCGGGATGCCCGTAGCGGCGACTGCGGAGGGCTCCGGAGGCCCCCATCACGGGTGAACATCGAGGAAGTTGACTGAACTTTGGTGCCTTCCCTCACAATGGGAAATTTTGATTCTGCTGTGTGGGGATGTTTTATGGTGAATTCTATCGAGTGTTGTGTTCTTTATTTTATTGTATGGCTGTATGGTGATCATATTTCACCGTGCCAACTGGCACATGTGACAAATAAATGTATCTTGTATCTTGTATCAATCACAAAGACAACCCTCTGCCAATGCTCCCCCCCCCCCCCCCCCCCCTCCCCCCTCCCCCTCCTATATTATCAACTCCCCAAGTCCCCCCTTCTATTCCCAAGCCAATTATGGTTTCAGATTGCCAACTCCATCTGGAACCTATGGACCCTCAACATGGAACAGTACAGCACAGGAACAGCGCAGGAATGAACTGCAGATGCTGGTTTAAACCGAAGATAGACATAAAATGCTGGAGTAACTCAGCGGGACAGGCAGCATCACGGGAGAGAAGGAATGGGTGACGAATTTTGGTGGTAGGAATAAAGGTGATGGATGACAGTCTGAAGTAGTATCTCAACCTGAAATGTCGCCCATTCCTTCTCTCCAGAGATGCTGCCTGACCCGCTGAGTTACTCTAGCATTTTGTGTCTATCTTCAGCACAGGAACAGGCTCTTTATGCCAAACATGATGCCAAGTAAAACTGATCTCATCTGCCTGTACATGATCCATATCCCACTATTCCCTGCACTTCCATGTGCCCATCTATAAGTTTCTAAACACCACTGTCATATCTGTCTCCACTACCACACCTGACATTGCTTTACAGTCCCCCCACTACTCTCTACACCTGCACAACTCCACTAAACGTTCCCACTGTCTCCTTACACCTATGCTCTCTAGTGTTGGATGTTTCCACCCTTAGAAAAAGGTACTGACTGTCTACATTTACTGTGCCTCTCATCATTTTACATACTTTTATCAAGTTTCCCTGCAACCCACTTTCCAGAGAAAACAATCCAAGTCTATCCACCCTCTCCCTGCAGCTGAAACCCTATAATCACAATAATACTTTATTAGCCAAGTATGTCTTGCAACATATGAGGAATTTCATTTGCCATGTCAGTCATACAAATAAAAAGCAACGGAACACACTAAACACATCTTAACATAAACATTCACCACAGTGCCTCCTCCGCATTCTTCACTGTGATGGAAGGCGAAAAAAAAAAAATCCCTTCCCTTCTATGCTCTTCCCCGATCGTGGGCCTCAAGCCCTCCGTTGACGGGACGATCTTGACTGCCGTAGCTGGCGGCATTTGGGCCCACCGCGTTGATGCGATCAGCTTCTGCATCGGGGTGATGTCAGCTCCCCCGCGCCAGCGGTTGGCCCCAGCGTCGGCGCTGGTTGAGCCTTCTGCATCGTTGGAGCTTCCTGACTAGCTTCTCCCGCGACTGCGAGCTCTTGATGGTAAGTCCACAGACCAGGCAAGGGATCGGCTCCGATGTAAGTCCACACCCTGTGGTGAGGCCGAAAGTCAGTCAGAGGAGGCCTCCAGCTCCATCGATGGTAGGCCGCAGAGCGACCAGAGATGCAATCAGAAAATTAATCACATCTCCGGCAAGGTAAGAAACTGGAGAAAAAAAAGTTTCCCCCAACCCCTCCCCCTCCCTGCACATAATATAAACTGGAGAGCATTTACACAGACTTTTAACACACACTAAAAATTAATAAAAGACGAAAAATCACACAGACTGGTGACGGGGCTGCCAATGGTGCGGTGCCCTTGGTGGTAAATCCAAGCCACATTCTTGTTAACCTTGCACCGTTTCCAAAGTCTCCAAATCTTTCCTGTAATGGGGTGACCAGAATTGCACACAATACTCCAAGTGTGACCTTACCATAGTCCTATAGAGCTGCAACATAACTTCTGAGCAATGAAGGCAAACATACCATCCGCATATAGGTGTGTGACTTTGTCAAAAGCCTTATTAAAGTAAATGTAAACATCATCTAATGTCCTGCCCTCATGTATACACTGTGTTACCTTCAATGCAATTGGTCAGGCAGAACCGGCCATGGCGACTCTCTCTGATTGGTCCCTGCCTTTCCATAAGATCATTAATTCTTTCCCTCAATACTTTTTCCATTATCTTTTTCCGTTATCACAGGTCTATCATTACTAGGCTTTTCCCCGCTGCTTGCCGAGCGGACATGTTTCCCTTCTGAGGGAAGTATAGAAATAGGGGATAGAGTTTCACAATAAGCAGTCACTTTTTTAAGATGGAAGAGAGGAAGTGTTTCTTATCTCAGCTTTTAGCAACTCTCCACAGGAGACAACTCATAGATTGGTCTGTAATGGGGTCAATAATTCTAGAAAGCAATCAGGATTAAGTGGAGTTGAAATTTAGATAAGGTCAGCATAATCTTATTGCTTGGTGGAGCAAGGTCCTGGGGCTGTGCAGTCTACTCCTGCTCTTTTTAAAGTCTTAACCTTGGTTAGACTACAGTCCGATATCTTTATACGGTTTTAGTTTAGTTTAGTTTAGTGTAGAGATACAGAAACAGGCCCTTTGGCCCACCGAGTCCATGCCGACCAGCGTTCCCTGTACACTAACACTATCCCACACACTAGGGGCAATTTACAATTCTGTCCAAAGCCAACGAACCTACAAATCTGTACGTCTTTGAAACATGGGAAGAAACCGGAGCACCCGGATAAAACCCACGCAGTCACAGGGAAAACATCCAAGCTTCACACAGACAAGCACCCAGAGTCAGGATCGAACCCGGGTCTCTGGTGCGGTAAGGCAGCAACTCTACCGCTATGCCATCATGCCGCCCATAAAATTAAACGGAAATAGTAAATACAGTGCAAATATATTTATAAGCATATTGTGGCGGCCCCTAGTGGTGGGACTGGGAATTCAGAACCTTAGTCATTGGTCGGGTCTGTCGCATGAACTGGGGGTTCGTTTGCGGGCTTTTGGAAGAGTAATTAGTAATACAAATACAATTAATTTAATACAAATTTATTTGTCATTTGAGCCCCAGTGAGACTCAAACGAAATTTTGTTTCCACAGCCATACAAACAAAAACAATGTCCTACAGACATACACACAATTAGTTCACACAAACATCCATCACAGTGAACCCACTGTGATGGAAGGCAAAAGTATTTTCTCTCCCCTGCTCTCCATGTCTCTCCCGATGTCCAAGCCCCAGGCGGGCGATGATAAGTCCCACGGCCATTTTAGGCCGTGCCGGGCGATTTACGGCCCCGCTCCCGGTCTAGAAGTCTCGAAGTTGGAGCCCCCGGCGGGCGCTGTAATGTCCCACGGCCACGAAGCCGCGCCGGGCAATGTACTTCCCCGCTCCGGGTCGTTCCAAACCCCGCGACACGGGCTGGAGAAGTCGCGTTGCGGGAGCTCCGGGAAGCGGTCTCTCTCTCCCCCCGGACCCGTGAGCTCCCGATGTCCCAGTCCACCAGACCTGCGGCTGCGTTGCTGGAGCCTCCGAGCCCCAGGAGTCGAGTCGCAGCAGCGAGTCACCACCGCTCCCCACGTTCCGAGGCCGGCCAGCCTCATGATGGTGAGTAGTCCGCAGCGCAGTCTCCCGAGCCCCCGGGTCGTTCAGGTTGGAGGCCGCTCCACGGTGCTAGGCCCCAACGACAACGGAGTAGTTAGCGTTCTCGCATTGAGAGGAGCTGTAATCGTTAGTTCTAGACTTGGTACACAATGTTTTGATTATTTACTATTACTAATAAAGAATATTTTGCTCCACCTTGCTGGTCTCACTACAATATTACTACAACTGAGAGGGTAAAATTATTTAAATGGATATATTAAAGATACTTTCTTTAGAAAATTATGAATGGGACAAGGAGAAGATATTGCAATGAAGAAGTGTTCCAGCACAATGCATCATCTTTCCATGTCTTCTGGAGTTGTCGTCTGATCCGCTGAGTTACTCCTGCACTGAACATCTTGTTTTGTATAACAGCATCTGCATTCTTGTGTCTGTGAGATGATATTTCCACTTGTTCCGATATACAAGGCATGAAAAGAATCCTCTGCACCAGAAGAGTAGAGTCGCTGAGGTGAATAATATATTTGCGTTTAAAATCAAATCAAAATTTTGGAACGAAATATTTGAAATCTTCACAAAATCATTTAAAATAAAACTTGTACCAAAAGCAGAATGGATCATTTTTGGAATATCAGAAGGTAACCCCGAATTAAACGTGTTTCAAAAGAACTTACTTAATTACGGGCTAATAATGGGAAAAAAGCTTATACTCAAATTTTGGAAAAATGCTCCAATACCAACAATAAAAATGTGGATTTCAAACATGTTCGAAACACTACTCTTGGAAGAGATGAGACTCCTCCTAGCAGGCAAAGCAGACCACTTCCAAAAGACATGGTCTGCATTTATGGAACTATTACAAGCATAAGGTGCAATAGTAATTTAAAATATAAATGGTACCAAGATCTGGTAACGGGGGGTATAAAATAAATTTAAAAAAAAAACAAAACACGGTTGGTATATCCTTTTTTGCGAGTTTTGTGTTACAATAGAGCGATTGTTTTTCCTTTTTTTTCTTTTCTTTCTAGGGTCATATTTCCTTTCTTTACTTCCTTCTCTAACTTCCTCCCTAAGGGGCTTTCTTTTCCCAACACATTCCTGCACCTTCACGATTCTTGCTTACTTTCCTTACTTCTTTTATTTCTATCTTTTTTAAAGCTCGAAAAACGAAGTGGTACAACAAATGTAATAAGATATATCTGATGTGTATTATTGTAATTTACTGTACTTCTAATAAAAATAATTTAAAAAATAAAAATAAAAAATAAAATAAAATCAGATATGTAGAATAAGATATATTTCAGGATGCGATATTGGATATGCCCTGCATCTAACCTCAGGGTTAGAGAGTAAATTCCACATAATTGAACTGTAGTTCTCTGCAACTCACCTTGGCTATTAGGAAATACCTTGCGTCGGAAGGAACTGCAGGTGCTGGTTTACACTGAAGATAGATGCAAAATGCTGGAGTAACTCAGCGGGCAGGCAGCATCTCTGGATAGAAGGAATGGGTAATGTTTCTGGTCGAGAAACCTTCCCCTTAGCTAACAATGATCTATTTTACTTTATCCTGGAATCTCACACCCTTTGATGTCTAGTTTTCACACCTTACCCTTCCATATCTCTGTGTTTCCCTCTTCCCTGGCAGCTCACTCACTCATGGCTGGTGGGCTGACAGTTGACTCAAGGCTAATCCTTGAAATTCCATTTCAGGCAGGGTGCAAAGCCACCAAGCTCAAGTGCAGTTTCATGCCACTTCAGGCAGGGTGCAAGGCCGCCAAGCGCAAGTGCAGTTTCATGCCACTTCAGGTAGGGTGCAAGGCAGCCAAGCGCAAGTGTACTTTTCAATAAGGCAGCACGGCTTTTGCATTTTCAAACCAAAGGCAAAGGCCACTTTAGCATTTTCAAACCAAAGGCAAAGGCCGCTTTAGCATTTTCAAACCAAAGGCCACACACTTTAGCATTTCAAAGCAAAGGGGCACTCACAGTTTTGTAGACATGTGTTAACTGTTATTCACAGCACAGACTGAGAGACGTGAGCCTCGTGCTCCCCCATCGTGCAGAGACTGACTGAGGCACTCAACACTTCTGGGTTTTATAGTCCCTCCCCGTCCCACCAGAAGGGGCATGGCCTTCATGGCGTGATTGACAGGAGAGAGAATCTCAACATTTTTTAAACATTAATACGTCTTTTATTTTTCATCGATGGAAAAAATCCTCTTATCCTGCCCAGCGGAGGGGGACTCTGAGTTAGATGGCCAAAAATCACAGCCGTAAGTGGTAGCTTTCTTTCTAAAATCAATATGCAGTGCAATCAGGAAGTGGTCAAGATGAGACTTTTAGTAATATAGATGAAAAATTACTTCCATACCCCCTTTATAAATATAGCTTCAGCATCCTGAATAAAGTCCAATGTGGAGGCATTCTGTGATTCTTTGAAATGAAGGATGAGCCAGTGGATAGCACTAGAGGGCTGCTTATTAACAGGAGTAAGCTATTACATACCTGGGGACCAGGGAAAGCACATTTCTTATGAGCCTCATCTGCTCTATGCTAATGGTATGGACTTATTTATCTACACAATATGAGAACAACAATGAACCATTTAATTACTTTAAATTAATTAGTTTCTAGAGGTGAATGTAACATTATTTGTGAATATTTATTTATATTTTCAAAGGGAAATTTAAAGTTTAGCTTCTCAAAGCACGTCACCTAACACTGCACCAAACAGCCAATCAATAACATCCCTCAATGCACATCTTCATCCTGCCTGATAACAGCCTTTCAATGTCATGGAGCATATTCACCTCAGGCAGTTTTCCAAATTCATTCAGTGAGCACAGCTCCCCAACCCAAAACATCCCTTTACCATATGTGCAGGAAGCAACTGCGGATGCTGGTTGAGATGGAGGATAGACACAAAATGCTGGAGTAACTCAGCGAGACAGGCAGCATCTCTGGAGAGAAGGAATGAGTGATGTTTCGGGTTGAGACCCTTCCTCGGACTGCTTTTCTGGGTTAATACATGGTCATAGATTCGTACGGCAGGAGGAATCACAGAGGGGGATCAGTGAGAGTGGATGTTGCTGAACTCTCGTCGAAGAGAGGAGGAGAACTTCTTCAAAGAAGGGTCTCGACCAGAAACGTCACCCATTCCTTCTCTCCAGAGATGCTGCCTGTCCCGCTGAAT
This sequence comes from Amblyraja radiata, assembly GCF_010909765.2. Lineage (NCBI taxonomy): Eukaryota > Metazoa > Chordata > Chondrichthyes > Rajiformes > Rajidae > Amblyraja > Amblyraja radiata. Next base: position 12,854,748 of record NC_045961.1, read on the forward strand.
TACTCCAGCAGTTTGTGTTTGCATCCCTTTATAATTGCATGTACTGAGATGTGCAGGTCTACTCTTGAGCATAAGGTTAAGCAGAAATCGTTTCTTTTTGTAATAAACTATTTAACATATTTGTTTTTGTATTTTCACCTTTAGTTTAGTTTAGAGATACAGCACGGAAACAGACCCTTTGACCCACTGAGTTTGCACTGACCAGCAATACCCGCACATTAACACGACCCTAATACACACCAGGGACAATTTACATTCATACCAAGCCAATTAACCTACAAACCTGTATGTCTTTGGAGTGTGGGAGGAAACTGAAGATCTCGAAGAAGACCCATGTGGTCACGAGGAGAATGTACAAGCTCCGTACAGGCAGCACCCGTAGTCAGGATCGAACCCCAGTCTCTGGCACTGAAAGTGCTGCAAGGCAGCAATTCTACTGCTGTGCCACCTTATTTGATCCCCTATTTTATGGAGCTGCCTATATTTGTATAAACAGTGGTTTAAAGATTTTTCATAAGCAATAGGAGCAGAATAAGGCCATTTGACCCATCAAGTCTACTCCACCGTTCAATCTTGGTTGCTCTATCTCTCCCTCTCAACCCCATTCTCCTGCTTTCTCCATGTAACCCCTGACACCCGTACTAATCAATTCTTCAGTGTGGGTAGGAGAGTGTTAAAGGCTCGTTGCATGCTACAGATGGACATCGAACACTGACCATTATGTGCACAATGCATGCAAAGGGCAATACGATGAGTGTGGGACAGGCTCAGGACCAGGGGATTGATGAGTTGTGGCGACCAGCAATTGGATGCTGGATTGGCACGCAAAGTTGATCAGCAGCTCAGAGATCTGAGCTGAAGGATCATTAGGATTTTCTGAGGAGGTACAGATGTTGCCACAATATTTAGAGCAGAGGGGAAGGGGAAAGACATTCTATATTGGCACATACAATATAATTTTGCCCAGGCTGGTATGTTTCCTGTTCTAGGAGGCCCACTTGGTGCTCAATGAAGGTACAGTAATACTGGAGTGACCAGTGAAAAGGAACGATGCTTGGGAATGAAGCCACCACGTGAACAGATGAAACAAAACATTTAGTTTAGTTTAGTTTAGAGATACAGTGTGGATACAGGCCCTTCGGCCCACCGAGTCCGTACCGTCCAGCGATCCCCGTTCATTGACACTACCCGCGCAAGCAAGCAGGTTTATTTATGTAGCACGTTTCAGCAACAAGACAATTCAAAGTGCTTTACACAAAGCATTAAAAAGTAATTAAAAGCAATTAAAAACAGTAATTAAAAGGAATAGAAAATAAAAACAAGCCAAAATAGAATAAGACAAATATAAAATACAAGAATAAAAATTACAGTGCAGTGTTAGAAATTAATAATTGTTTAATATAATTAAAATTAAAAGTAATTAAAAGCAGTGTCAAACAAAAATGTCTTCAGACCCGGTTTCAAAGAACTGAGAGTTGGAGCGGACCTGCATTTTTCTGGAAGTTTGTTCCATATATGTGGTGCATAAAAACTAAATGGTGTTTCTCCGTGTTTAGTTCTGACTCTGGGGACAGATAGCAGACGTGTTCCAGACAACCTCAGAGGTCTGGATGGTTCATAATGTAACAAAAGATCAGAAATGTATTTTGGCCCCCGACAATACAGTGCTTTATAAACCAACAGTAATATTTTGAAATCAATTCTGGATCGACCGTCTGCACACACACACACACACACACAAATACAAATACATTGCAAAGACGGGGGCCAGGGAAAGCGGGGGAGCACTGTCTGAAATTCACACCCGTGATGAAGAGGAAGGTAAAAGACAGCTGCACAGTAATGGTAAGTCCTTTACAATACTATACAATACAATACAATATTTATTGTCATTTGAACCTCAGTGAGGCTCAAACGAAACTCTGTTTCTGCAGCCATACAAACAAAAAAACGATTCCTACTAGACTCACAACCAATTTAATTCACACAAACATCTATCACAGTGAACCTCCTCCTCACTGTGATGAAAGGCAAAGTCTTTTCCCTCCCCTGCTCTCCATTTTTCTCCCGATGTTGAAGCCCGATGTTGAAGCCCCAGGCGGGCGATGGTAAGTCCCACGGCCATTTTAGGCCGCGCCGGGCGATGTATGGCCCCGCTCCAGGCCTAAATGTCACGAAGTTGGAGCCCCCGGCAGGCGTTCGAATGTCCCGTGGCCACTAAAGCCGTGCCGGGCGATGTACGGCCCCGCTCTGGATCGTTCCAACCCCGCGACATGGGCTGGAGAAGTCGCGTTGCGGGAGCTCCGGAAAGCGATCTCCCACCCGGACCCGCGAGCTCCCGGTGTCCCAGTCCACCGGACCTGCGGCTGCAGCTGGAGCCTTCGAGCTCCGGGGTCGAGCCGCAGCAGCGAGCCACCACCGCTCCCCACGCTCCGAGGCCGGCCAGCCCCACGATGGTAAGTAGTTTGCAGCTCCGCAGGCTCCGCGACTGGAGCCCCCAGGTCGTCCCGGTGGAGGCCGCTCCACGGTGCTAGGCCCCAACGGCAACGGAGACCCGACAGGGAAAAGGTCGGGTCTCCCGTGCAGGGAAGATATTTTTTAGTTAAAAACAGTATAAAAAAAAACACAACAACTACATTTAACTAGACAAAAAAATAAAAAAAGACAGACAGGCTGTGGGGGCCGCTGCAACAGTGTCGCGCCGCCAACCAACCAATCAACTTTAGAGAGCGCGGGGGGGGGGGGGGGCGGGGAGAAAAGGGGAGAGAGGGAGAGAGAAGGGGGAGAGAAGGAGTGGAGACACTTTTAAGAAGCCAGACAACTTTTAATAAAGTTTAGCGGGCATTTAACATTGCCAGTCGGTCTACTTACCTTTTTTTTTCTCAACCTTCGATTACCTTCGATTGCCTTTGATTACCTACAATAGCATTACGTCCTACTACGACCTACCTCGACTAAAACTACGAGTAAACTACGATTTTTTTCATGGCGACCTTTTTTTACTCGCAGGCATTTTTCAGCTTGCTAAAAAAAACATCTCGACCTAGCTGAGGCCTCGAGTAAACGGGGACTACTCTCGAGCAATAAGGAGAGTTACAAAGACCTCCTCAGACCTCGTGTTGACCATGCAGTGAGTATGAGTCTTCTAAACTAAACCTTCTAAACTTGCGAATTAGGTCCCCGGAGTGGGACAGGCCCTCTAGAGAGGACTCGAGCAGCAACGTTCTGAATCAGCTGCAGCTGTCTAATCGATTTTTTTAAGGAGACCTGTGAAGACAGCATTGCAGCAGTCAAATCTACTGAAGATAAATGCATGAACAAGTTTTTCCAAATCCTGCTGAACTATAAGTCCTTTAACCCTTGATATATTCTTAAGATGATAGTAGATTTTGTAATTGTCTTAAAGTGGCTGAAGAAGTTCAGGTCTGAGTCCACGATTACCCCAAGAGTTCAGGCTTTGTCCGTGGTTTTTAACATTGTCGATTGAAGCTGAGCACTGACTTTTAAACGTTCCTCCTTGGCTCCAAAAACAACTACCTCAGTTTTGTCTTTGCTTAATTGAAGAAAGTTTTGGCACATCCAATCATATCCTACACACACTCGGGACAATTTACATTTACCAAGCCAATTAACCTACAAACCTGTACGTCTTTAGAGTGTGGGAGGAAGATGTCGGTGAAAACCCATGTAGGTCATGGGGAGAAGGTATAAACTCCATACAGACAGTACCCATAGTCAGGATCGAACCCTGGTCTCTGGCACTATAAGGCAATAGCTCTATCGTCGTTCCACCGTGCTGCCCAATTGTAGAAATGATTTAAATTACATGGAGTTCCAGAAATAAAATCATTTTTGTGAATGCAGTTTTAAAATGCCCTGCATGACCAAAATTTTACATCTCAATTTTTCCGCAGCGCCTGAGACCCGGGTTTGATCCCGACTACAGGTGCTGTCCGAATGGAGGTTGTACGTTCTCCCCGTGACCACATGGGTTTTCTCCGAAATCCTTGGTTTCCTCCCACACTCCAAAGACGTACAGGTTTGTAGGTTAATTGGCTTGGTAAAGGTAATTTTTAAAAATTGACCCTGGTGTGTGTAGTATTAATGTGCGGGCATTGCTGGTCGGCACTGACCCAGTGGGCTGAAGGGCCTGTTTCCGCATTATATCTGTAAAAATGGAGCAGGGTTGGTGGATGTGAAGCTTGTGACATGATGTATCACTTCAGCACTAGCACAAGGCATGACATCAATGCCATCCTGATTGTAGACATCAAAATCTGGAGTAACTCAGCGGGTCAGACAGCATCTCTGGAGAAAGGAATGGGTGACGTTTCGGATCGACACCCTTCTTCAATGGAGATTCAGGGGAATGGGAAATGAGAGATATAGACGATGTGGAGAGATATAGAACAAATGAATTAAAGATATGCAAAAAAGTAATAATGATAAAGGTCTATATCTCGTTGAATGGTTTGATGAAGGGTCTCGTCCCAAAGCGTCACCCAATCCTTCTCTCCAGAGTTGCTGCCTGTCCCATTGAGTTACTCCAGCATTCTGTGTCTACCTTCAGTTTAAACCAGCATCTGTAGTTCCTTCCCACACCATCCTGATTCTTCCTTGTCCACTTTTAAAGTCAATGGCCAATGATTGCCAGCATTCAGTTGGGATGTTACATGTTTTCAAGTAGCTTTAAGCATTTCCTTGAATCTTGTCTGCCTGGTGATCTCCCATAATGGAGCTTGGATTAGAATAACAGTTTCATGAGTCTAGTATAGGACATGGAGGGGGGGAATGATGTTGGGAAGCTCCAAACGATGCAGAAGGTTCGACTAGCCCTGACCCAGGGTCAGATCGCCCGGCGCGGGAGAACTGAAACCCCCCCCCGATGCAGGAGCTTAATCGCCCCGACGTGAGGGTCCAAAAGCCACCGGCTCCAGGAGCCAAGATCCCCCCATCAACGAAATGCTCGAGGCCACCGACCACGGGAGAACAAAGAAGGGAAGAGATTGAACTTTTTTTTCGCCTTCCATCACAGTGAGGAATGTGGAGGAGTCACTGTGGTGGATGTTTATGTTAAAATGTGTTTTGTTTGTTTTGTTGCTTTTCAATGGTATGACTGTACGGCAAATCAAATTCCTTGTATGTTGCAAAACATACTGGGCTAATAAAGTATGATTATGATTATGATGTGAGCAACATAGCCTGCCCAAGGTAGCTGGGTCAGTGGAAGGTCTCGGTGATGAAGATGTTGCCTGGGAGAGAACATTAATATTAGTACCCCTTTTCTCGTTGCACTCTTCCCTGGGTTTCACCCAGATGCATACCCAATTCCCAGCTCTACCCTTCCACAGGTATCCCTTCCTCTGGTTTCACATTTTATCCTTCTTCTCTCATTATATTACAGGCTTTTGTAATCTTGTGAGGAGGTTGTGAGCAGATTGTTGTGGAGGACTCTGCCATTATTTTGTGACTCTCAATGTCCAACCAATATCCTTTCTTGAATGTGCTCATGATTATGAAAACTCTGAGATCCCTGGACTAGACTCCTCTTCCCAAAGATGGGTTAAATTATGAATCCATGACTGAAGTTATTCCTTGAACGTTAGGGCCTCAGCATAGATACACTCTTCTCCTGAAGCCGTGTTAGTGTTGTGTAGCAAGGAACTGCACATGCTGGTTTAAATCGAAGAGAGACACAAAGAGCTTGAATAACTCAGCGGGTTAGACAGCATCTCTGGAGAAGTGGATTAGGGTCTTGACCTGAAACATCACCTATTCCTTTTCTCCAGAGATGCTGTCTGACCCGCTGAGTTACTCCAGCTTTTTGTGTCTGTCTTCTTGTTAGGGTTTTGATCTCTTTGACTCCTTTTGTTCAGAATTGATGATCTAGCGGGCACAGAAAATCCACATTGGCAGTTTAGAAAGAGCTGCACTGCTGAAGGAGACATCTTTGGGGCTGATGTGTTAAATATCAAGCCTCCATCCATGGCTTCAGTTGGAAATGAACATGAACATAGCAATAAAAAAGAAGAGCAAGGCAGGCAAATTTTTAAAACAAATTTTCTGATTATTATCACTTTACACATTGTGGAAGGTGGCTGCTCATTACCATATTACCTCTTTTCATTACCTAAGAATAAAATGCTGCTTCCTCCTTTCATTACCTAAGAATAAAATGCCACTTCCTACTTTCTTTACCTGCTGTAAGAATAAAATGCCACTTCCTTGGGTCATGATTAATATGACATCTTCAAACCGTCATTTTAAGCAGCAAAACGTACGTGTAAAGTGTTTCCAAACTTATCAAGCTGAGCAATATGGAATTAACAATCAACACAGTGTGAACAGCCATTCAGCAATAGAATGAACAAAATGAGCAAGAAACTATCAAAGTCAAATGTTAGTGTCAATAACCACGAGTTATAAAATGCCAAAATGTGAAGAATGTGACTAGACTCCCCCTCAAGCCCGCCCAACATTTAAAAAAAAATCAGGGCTCGTCCCCAAAACATGAGGCACTCCATCTGGGAGTTTATTCAAACTGCTCTATATTATGTGATATTTATAAGCAGCTGCTCCCAAACCAGAAATAAACTGCTGCCTGTTCAAGCACATTCATCCAAATAAACCATGATGCGGTCTGCTGTCATTTGTTTAATTCCTTTACATTGTCACAGCCAACTCTGCTTTCTCACTCACACTTTTCCAAAACCCAAGTCATTAATTCACAGCTAACACGTCTGTCAGGCCAGTATCGTCTTGATTAGTACTGTTATTCTAATCAAAAGGCTGATAATTAAGATCATCCATCTGTGGAGTTCTAAGCGCTAACGAGAACTGAAGAACAAATTAACATTATTTACAGTAGGTGTTACTTAACCACTGTCACTTGTTAATCATATCAGCAGATATATATGATTTGCGTTAATGCAGTTAGTGTTGTTAACTACTGTTATGGATTTAAAGGAACTTTGAAGAGAGAAGTAAAAGGTTAATGCAATCCGGCTTTAGCAGGGCCAGGGCCAATAAATTAAAATAGATCTCTTTGTGTTGCAGTTTTGCTCATCATCTCTTATTTTTTGATTACGTATGATTAAATAGAACTTTGCCAGAAGTTGGGTGTCTCTCTCTCATTCCCGACAGTTGAGAGAAAAAAAAGGCGAACATCTTGTGATTTGACAACTGTTCAACAAGATTGTTGGCACCCGTCTCTGTTGAAGAAGACATCACGTTACCAGGGCCTTGCACAGAGCAGAATGTGCAAATTCTGCTGCGAGCAAAATGCACGGCCATTGATTAGTTTATGGTAGAATTCAACCAGCACTCTCTTGCAGAAGCAGTGGGTTTCCATGGCTACATGTGTGCAGCAAAACTTTTCCTTCTACCTCATCAGTCATAAACAAGAGCACCAAGACGGCAGCCAAGCACTGCGGAAGCGACGAGTTACACAAATCACTTAAAATAAGTGGCAGAGCTGCAGCCTTTCAGTGCTCACAACGCCAGAGACCCAGGTTTGATCCTGACTACGGGTGCTGTCTGTACGGAGTTTGTATGTTCTCCCTGTGGCCGCGTGGGTTTACTCTGAGATCTTCTGTGTCCTGCCACACTCCAAAGACGTATCGGGTTCCAGGTTATTTGTCTTGGTATAAATGTAAATTGTCCCTAATGTGTGTAGGATAGTGTTAATGTGCAGGGATCGTTGATTGGTTTCCGCGCTGCATCTCTAAACTAAACCTTGTCTCATCACCCTCCATCAACGGTCACCCTGATTCCTGCCATTGCCAAATTGCAATGCTTTCCAATGCTTTCCTGATTGAACTCATTGAAACTTACCGAATAGTGAAAGGCTTGGGTGGAGTGGATGTGGAGAAGATGTTTGCACTAGTGAGAGAGTCTAGGATCAGAAGTCATAGCCTCAGAATTAAAGGACGTTCCTTTGGGAAGGAGATGAGGAGGAATTTCTTCAGTCAGAGGGTGGCGAATCTGTGAAATTCTTTGCCACAGGCTGTAGAGGCCGTCAATAGATGTTTTTTTAAGACAGAGATAGATAGATTATTGATTAGTACTGGTGCCAAGGGTTAAAGGGAGAAGGCAGGAGAATGGGGTTGAGAGGGAGAGATAGATTAGCCATGATTGAATGGCAGAGTAGGCTTGATGGGCCAAATGGTTTAATTCTGCTCCGATCACATGACCATATGACCATTATCTCTATTTCACTCTCTTACAAACATTGGAAAGTTTCTCAGTCTTTCCAATGTTTTCTGTTTCTATTTTCCAGAACTTGACCACATGTATAGGGCTCTGGTGAGACCACATCTGGAGTATTGCGTACAGTTTTGGTCTCCTAATTTGAGGAAGGACATCCTTGTGATTGAGGCAGTGCAGCGTAGGTTCACATGATTGATCCCTGGGATGGCGGGACTGTCATATGAGGAAAGAATGAAAAGACTAGGCTTGTATTCACTGGAGTTTAGAAGGATGAGGGGGAATCTTATAGATACATATAAAATTATAAAAGGACTGGAGAAGCTAGATGCAGGAAAAATGTTCCCAATGTTGGGTGAGTCCAGAACCAGGAGCCACAGTCTTAGAATAAATGGGAAGCCATTTAAGACTGAGGTGAAAAAACATTTTCACCCAGAGAGTTGTGAGTTGTGAAAGCGGCAGTATTTTAATAACTACCCATCCAGTTTACTGCTGTGCAGCAGAGAAGAAAATGCTGGCTTTCTTCTCCATTCTGATTTAAATGTCATCGGCGGCCACTCGAAATGAGCATGACTCTCCTCTCCTCTCCATAGGGTCGTCTACTTGTGGGTCTGCAGATGTCTGTAGAGGCTGATCCACGGTCCACGATCCACACACCTTGGTGCAACGTGGGCAGTGGAGACTGGCGGTGGTTGGTAGTCATCGATCCCCCTTCTCTCTCTCCTTACAGTGTTGTTGCTTTGTCTCTGCGGCACAGCGTAGTTCCATTTTATGACGTGCAGCTCCTTCCTGCACGGATTTCCTCCAGGAGCGCCTGTCCAGTGCAATGTGCTCCCAGTTGCTCGATGTGATGTGGAATTTCTTCAGACTGTTCTTGATGTTGTCCTTGAAGGCATTTAAATGCATCTCCAGACTCACCAATGAGGTTAACTACAAATTGTTTCCACAGTTACGAATTGACAATACCTCACACTGTCTGCGCTGACTGCATCCTGTGAAAGTTATACATATGTTTTAGCTGCTTGTCCTTTTCTCTAATCTGACATTCATCTTTGACATGCTCTCCCCTTTCAATTATCATTCTTCCTACCCTGCAGCTTACTCCCTCACAGTTCACATTTTACCTTATTGTCACGTGTACCGAGGTACAGTGAAAAGCTTTTGTTGCGTGCTAACCAGTCAGTGGGAAGACAATACATCATTACAATCGAGCCGTTTACAGTGTGTAGATACATGATAAGGGAATAACGTTTAGCGCAAGGTAAAGTCAGTCAAGTCCAATCAAGGATAGTCCGAGGGTCACCAATGAGGTAGATAGTAGTTCAGCATTGCTCTCTGGTTGTGGTAGGATGAATCAGATTCCTGATAACAGCAGGGAAGATACTCAGATACCTCCAGATACCTTTTCAGCAGAATCCTCAAAACCCCTTCCTCTAACAGTCTTTCCCCTCTGTCCTTGTTTGATCTTTCGATCCCATCAGTGAAGCACCAATGGACACAAGACTTACATACACTGATCCATTGTTCCTGATGGTAATAATTCGCCACTTCCTACCAATAATTTTGATAGAATTGCACACTAATTAACTGTTGCCATGAAATAATATTTCGTGACTTCCAATCATAACCATTGGATGGATTTACAATGAAAAAGAATATGATTCGTTGAATGCCTTGCTGTATCAATAACTGACCAATATTTGAAGCAGGTAAGTAAAACTGATTTATTAGACCATATACAAACAGCATCTACAGATACCTAGATGTGTATGAAGGAACGGCAAATGCTGGTTTAATCTGAAGGCAGACTCAAAAAGTTGGAGTAACTCAGTAGGTTACTCACTGAGTAACTCAGTGAGTAACTCCAGAGATGCTGTCCCTCTCCTCCATAAGAATCGGTGGCACGGTGGTGCAGTGGTAGAGTTGCTGCCATACAGCTCCAGAGACCCGGGTTCCATCCTGACTATCGGTGCTGTCTGTTATGGAGTCTGTATGTTCTCCCCGTGACCGCGTGGGTTTTCTCTTGAACTATTGGGTGCTCCGGTTTCCTCCAAAGATGTACAGGTTTAGACGGGCTTATCGGTTTCAGTAAAATTGTAAACTTGTTCATAATGTGTAGGATAGATCTCAGCTCAGGTCAGGTCAGGTCGGGGGGAGTTCCCCCCACCACGGGTACCACGTGATCCTGTGTCACCTGCTCCATGGTTGGATAGTTGGTGACTAAACCGTCTCCCCCACCTGGTTTTCCAGGTGAGGAGGGGGCTGTGGACCCCCAGCAGGAACAAAAACAAGACCAGTCAAAGGGCGGATGAGCTTCTAGCAAGCCAACGGCCATCCGCACTTCAGTAGAAGTTGCGATCACTGTCGTACACAGCATTGTAAGGAATGATGATAAAGCACACTCACCAAAATCCTATACTTCCAGCGGCCGAACTCCGCAGCAACTGGAGGACAGAGATGTGTGGTGCGTCCGTCACCGTTCCCATCGGAAAACAGCACCACTGCATCGCTAATGTTTTCAACAATGATGAATGAATGAATGAATGATGTTGAGGATAGAACTAGTGCACGGGGTGATTGCTGGTCGGCACAGACTCGGTGGGCTGAAGGGCCTGATTCTGCACTGTATCTCCAAATAAAACGCAAGATTATATTGTCCTAGTTTGCTTATTACAAATCCTCCACTCCTGAAATCAATATGGTAAAACTTTGCTGCACTCCCTCTAAGTACAGTATATCCTTTCTTAATTAGGCATCCAGATCTGTACATGATATTCCAGATGAGGTGCCATGAGGGCTTTTATAACTGGAAAAACACATCCCTACTAAAGGCCAACTTGCACTAAACGTCAACATACCATTTGCCTTCCTAATTGTTTTACCTAATCTTATGAGTAATACTTATTATTTAACTAAGATCACAAAAACAGATGGATTGGTCATAATCTCAGAGGTGTGTTTAGGATCTTAATGCCTTCCCACCACAGTATTCCCCATCCTCCAAATGCACAGCCCACATTCACGGGTTCCTGTGCATCAATCCAGTAACTGGAAAGGTCAGTCAGCAAGTAAGAGCGGACATATTACACACATTGATAAAAATGAGGACACTGAAAATTAATAACTTTTCAAACACATTAAATCAAACAATGAAAGACACAAAGAGCTGGAGAACTCAGTGGGTCAAGCAGCATCGTTAGAGAGCATTGGTGGGGGACATTTCATGTTGGGATCCTTCCTCAAACTTCACCAATGCTGCCTGACCCGCTGAGTTACTCCAGCACTTTGGGGTTTTTTTTACGCATCAGCTTTGCAGTTGAGTGTGCTGCAGAACATTTACCTATGTATCAGTGGGGCACTTATGGGTCAAGCCTAGACTATACAACACACCTTCTTCTGTCACCTATGAAAGGCCTTTATCAGATCATAAGGAATAAGATTAGAATTAGGCCATATGGCACATCAACACTCCGCCATTCAATTGTGGCTGATCTATCTCTCCCTCCTAACCGCATTCTCCTGCCTTCTCCCCATAACCTCTGACCCCAGTACAAATCAAGAATCTATCTCTGCTTATAAATATCCACTGACTTGGCCTCCACGGTCTTCTGTGGCAAGGAATTCTACACCCTCTGACTAAAGACATTTCTCCTCATTTCCTTCCTATAAGAACGTCCTTTAATTCTGAGGCTATGACCTCTGGTCCTAGACTCTCCCACAAGTGGAAACATCCTCTCCACATCCACTCTATCCAAGCCTTACACTATTCTGTATGTTTCAAAGAGGTCCCTCCTCATTCTCCTGAACTCCGGCGAGTACAGGCCCAATGCCGACAAACGCTCATCATAGGTTAACCTACTCCTTCCTGGGATCATTCTTGTAAACCTCCTCTGGACCCTCTCCAGAGCCAACACATCCTTCCTCAGATATGGGGCCCAGAATTCCTCACAATCGGTTGCCAAGTTGGCCACTGAAGCTGAGCCAGACAAGCAATCTATTATCAAAGCCTCATCACAATGGTTGAAGACACTATGGTTCTCATTCTTGAAGGAGGCTCTTCCAGGTTATCTGCAGTCCTGCATTGTGCAACAGGAACTCCATCAGTTCACTGAACATTCTCGGCTGCTCTTTGCTAATAGCCCAGTTAGAAGCTTTTTACTTTGAGCCATGCTCTAGAAACTCAAATGAGCAAATCTTGAAGCCTTTCCAACTCTTAAAAATGAATTCCACCTCGCTTTCTGACTCCCTACTTTGCCATTTCTCACGTAAAATGTGAGTCATAATTTGAAAAGCCGACCATCTCTCCAACACCTATCACCAAAGTGGCAATATCTATGTTGTTGTATAATCTGGACAAGTCCAGTTTAGCAATAGCTGCAGGAAGAGTGATTTAATGTCCCTGCTTTCATGAGAGTGGTCAATAGCATGGAGATCTTCAGTCCAAAGACTGTTCGTGGACCAAATACCTAGAAATCGACTGAGGTGTGTGGGTTGAGGATAACAATGGGTTTGGCATTGCCACACCGACACTCACCCAAAGGTGAGCTTGCATGATATATTTTATAGGGAAGTCCAGGACCACATAGAGGCACTGCCCCTCACCATCAGGGCACATGTGTGGTGGCACTGCCAATCTCGGGCTTGTCCTGGCAGCTCACTCCTGGTCTCAAAGGAGGGGGCATAGTGACCTTAGGCTTCTCCCCGTAGTTCATCCTTGTCGTGGAGGAGGTGCTTCCGGTTTCAGGCTTATCCTGGCAGCTCAGCTTTGGGGCTTGAAGAGGCGGCACTGGCAGATCCTGGATTATCCTGGCAGCTCAATGTTTGCCTCTGTGTGTGGGTGCAGTCCCTTGTTCTTCATGGTCAGGCAGAGGCTCTGGCATCTCAGGCCTGCTCTGACCACCCGTCATAGACTCAGTAGAGGCTTTGGCTGTCTGGGGCTTCTTCCCGGCAGTCCAGTCGGCTCAATTTTCCTCAAAACCTGCAACAGAAGAGCACAACTAGCGGGGAGGCACCCACTTTCTCTCCTTTACACTCTCTCTTCTTTATTTATTTATTTATTTCTTCTTCCTCACTTTCATCCTCTTTCCCTCCTATCTCTTCTTTCACCTTCTCCCCTCCATCTGGAATGCTTGTGCCTTATAGGGAAGACGCTGACGAAGTTCAGATGGATGAATCGGATATCAACTACTTGGCTTTGCTGGCTATGGGCCTCTCCAGGCATATCTCCCAGGGATAGGGATCAGAGTGCCATCCAAGGCAGGGGGCGTTATCACGCATGGCATCCTTGCATCATACCCTGATGGAACCAAGAACACAGGGTCCATGTGTAGAGTTACGTTCATGAATAGAAATGCTAATTATCCATAGAAACATAGAAACATAGTAAATAGGTGCAGGAGTAGGCCATTCGGTCCTTCGAGCCAGCACCACCATTGACTATGATCATGGGTGACCATCCAACAGCCCGTTCCTGCTTTTTCCCCATATCCCTTGATTCCGTTAGCCCTATGAGTTATAACTAACTCTCTTGAAAACATCCAGTCAATTGGCCTCCACTGCCTTCTGTGGCAGAGAATTCCACAAATTCACAACTCTCTGGGTAAAAAAGGTTTTCCTCATCACAGTCCTAAATGGCTAACCCCTTATTGTTAAACTATGACTCCTGGTTCTGGACTCCTCCAACATGGGGGACATTTTTCCTGCATCTCGTCAGTGTAATCCCATAAGAATTGTATATGTTTCTATATAATCCCCATCTAAATTGCAGTTCAAAACTAGCCCAGTTGACCCATTCTTTCATTCAAAAACGAATAATCCAGTTAAAAGCTCTTAGAAAGACCTCGGAATGATTTTTTTTGTTTGTTTATACATAGTCATTTCATGTCAAAATGGAATGAGTTTAGTTTGAACAAAAATCTGGTGCTCGGAATTTAATTTTCCTCACCTGGCACGTAATCTGTTTGTGAATATATAATTCTGCTGAAACCATTTCCCACTTGATATTCTATTGAAGTGAAAACCCCACTGGAACAAATTACATTCTATTTGATTACTTGGATGTAATTCAGAGATTCTGACTGTAACATGGACAACTGTGTCACACAGCTGACAGAGATCTCAGAAAGAAGAGGAAAGGTGAGTTGAAATTTGTATAGGAAGGAACTGCGGATGCTGGCTTGCACCAAAGATAGACACAAAATGCTGGAGTAACTCAAGGGACAGGCAGCGTCTCTGGAGAGAAGGAATGGGTGACGTTTCATGTCGAGACACATCTTCAGACTGAGAGCTTCGGGTCATCTGAGTGACGTTTTGGGTCATCTGAAGTATGGTCTCAACCCGAAACGTCACCCATTGCTTCTCTCCAGAGATGCTGCCTGACCCACCGAGTTACTCTGCAGGTCTACTGTAACTCCATCACAATGATGTCACTTGGTCTCTCTTGGTCTCCATCCTAACACAAAGATCTCTAGTTCCATTCCTCCTCCTCCCCACACCACCCCTCTGCAACATGTTGGTTTCAGACTATTCTTAGTCCTACCTAACTGTCAACAACCTGGCAAGCCCTGATTCACTTTCCACAAAGGAAAAAGATTTAATTGGAATCTGAGGGGTAACTCTTTCCACACTAAAGGTAGTGGGGGTATGGAATAAGCTGCCAGAGGAGGTAGTTGAGGCAGGGACTATCCCGACATTTAACAAACGGTTAGACAGGTACATGGATGGGACTGGTTTGGAGGGATATGGGCCAAATGCGGGCAGGTGGGACTTGTGTAGCTGGGACATGTTGGCTGGTGTGAGCAAGTTGGGCCGAAGGGCCTGCTTCCACACTGTACCACTCTATGACTCTATTGCTATCTGAGTAATTTCTGTATGTTCTGTTTTTATTATTAGGGATTTGAATAGCAGAATGAGAATCATCTGTTATTATTATCGCCAGAAAAATGAACCATTGGCAGCTTGGGAGCCGCAATAAGTCAGCAAGCACTTAGGCGATGGGAGTGTAGTGATGGTTACAACACGGAGAGAAGAATGTTATACTCCACTTTACAGTGGGTGGAAACTGAAGGTCGGTCAGGCATGCTCCTCTTGAGGTTCACAAAGGCACGGATAAATGTTTCAGCAGCAAAAGAGCTGAGCCAGTGTTTAAAGTAGGCAGTCTTGGTGATAATCACTGGTTTTGTACGCTGAGAGACAATTTGTGCAGCAGCTGATGAAGCACTTTCACCCCCTCAATATGTTGGTGACTTTCCCATTTGTATAACCGTTCATGATATTAAATTGTCAAATAACTGAAGAAGAGTCTCGACCCGAAACGTCACCCATTCCTTCTCTCCAGAGATGCTGCCTGTCCCGATGAGTTACTCCAGCATTTTGTGTCGATATCAATAATCACCATGTGTTTCACACCTTAACCTTCCTTATATCTGTGTCTCCCTCTCCCCTAACTCTCAGTCTGAAGAAGGGTCTCAACCAGAAACATCGCCCATTCCTTCTCTCCAGTGATGCTGCCTGTCCCGCTGAGTTACCCCAGCATTTTGTGTGTACATTGCTTTGGCTGCTGAAGTACGCAAGTAACAACAACTAGTAAATGAGTGACATTTGTTTTCAGAGTGGAATAAGCTGATCTGTCTGTGACAACCTCAATTATTGTTGCTAACCTTACCACAGAGACTCATTATTTTATTCAACGTTGTATTGCAGTAGAGAAAAGTTGTATTAATATCACTGGAGGATAAAAAAAATGTATTAATCTAATAATTTCTCAATCAATTTGAATCTTTTACATCGGAAAACTTTCCATGCCAACAGATTTCCAAAAATGTCAATAAAGGCAAAAGATAAAGGAATATGAATATCCAGACGTATGAAATAAATGTAAATGTACATGTATTAATGGATGGCTATTTGCATTGATTTAATTCTTCAGTGCATTCATATTCTCATAGCTTTTAGGTAGCATTAGTGTTATCTTCATTGCATAAGCCAAAGGAATACATGACATGTTGAATTTGTAGAAATGTCTGCAGACTTTATTTCCAAGCCCCAAATAACCTTCCTTGAGTCAATTTGGTTTGATTTTGCAAAATTAAATCTGTTTCAAATTAAATATTGCATGGAGTTACAAAATCCCTGTTCCAATTAAAATGAGCGCTCACACATCTCAAATCATTTCACATAACAAACTCCTTATGGAGTGTGTAGGAAAGAACTACAGATGCTGGTTTAAACCGAAGAGAGACACAAAAAACCGGAGTAACTCAGCGGGTCAGGCAGAATCTCTGGAAAAAAGGAATAGGTGACGTTTCGGGTCTGAAGAAGGGTCTTGCTAAACTTTACTAATTTATTTTCTCCAGAGATGCTGGCTCCAGCTTTTTGTGCCTATCTTCTGGTTGGAGTGTACTGTTTTTGCTTTGCTTAATGAATTTGAAACACTAGATTGGATTCCAGTCTTTCCTTCTAGAACTGGTTTATTTTAAGACAACAGGAATTTATCATTTATTTCTAAAGCACTGATTCAGTAGCAAAAATACAGTAACATTTTGGCATGCAATTTCAGTGTGTCATCCTGGTGCCTGAGTACTTAATAGGCTGATGTAGAGATGGAACTACAAATGGAAACAGAAACAAGACCGGTTAGGAAAATAACGAACGGCGAAGATATCTTTCCAATACAGCTGCACAAAGCTATCACTTAATTTTACATGACAGCCAGACATTAAACAAGTAAGATTTTTCTTATCGAGTCCACATCACAAGATTAGATGTTGTTCAGCTAGAACTGTACAAACTTTTCAGCATCTTCATTGTAGGCAGTGAGATCAGCAGCTGTGCATTGGTTTTCCAGTTGAGGGCATTTCAGCAGGTGATCGATTATTTGTGGTTCAATACCACATTAGCAGGTGACATCATTGGAGTTATATCCCCACTTGTTTAGAGGCACCTTGGCTCTGCCAACACCAGTTCTCAATTGATTGAGGCATTTCCATCGGTCCCAACTTGCTCGCTTGCCGTTAGTCCCATGGTAGTTTCGTGAGGTAGAGTGGATATTCTATCACCCCATCTGGAGACTTGTGCTAAACTTGTTGTAATGCCAGCCACAAGAGGAGTCGCACAATTAAGAAAACTTTTTCTTGACTTTAGGCGGCTCGGAAATGGTGTCTGGCCGAACATTGGATGTCGTTCATTTGTTATCTGCTGCTGGTGCTCCTTCATGCTGGCTGCTGCTTTTCTGATGTCTGGCGGGGCTATGCATGCCAGGAGGCAGAGGCTGTACTTGTAGGCTTGAGACAACCTGTGACAAGTCTGCAGAACTCATTGGGGGTAGGGTCCAGCTTCTTGCATTGGATGGATCTTTCCCATACTGGACATGCATACTCAGCACCAGAAAAGCAGAGGACTAAGACAGTGGAACATGGGGTCTGTGGGCGAGCACCCCATCTTGTGTTGGTGAACTTACTAACACCATTGTTGCGTGCGCTCACTTTCGCCTTTGTCTTCTCAATATGGGTCTTGAAGGTAAGGCATCGGTCAAGAGTCGCAACAAGGGAAACCGGATGCTCATAGTGCTCCAATGTTGTTCAAGACCTGAAGTTGACTGTTGGCGTCTCAGTTTCTCAAGTGGAAGGCACACACCTGTGTCTTAGATGGGTTTGCACGGAGGTGGTTCTCCTCATAATATGGTGTTAGCTGATTGAGAGCATCGGTCAGCCTTTATTCCACTACTGAAGAACACTCAGGTCATCAGCATATGCAAAGTGCCGAGTTCCATCACTTCTTGGTTGGTCATTAGTGTAGATGTTGAAGAGTAAGGGAGCAAGCATGTGGAGTTGGGTGGAAAACCAAGCAGATAGCGTAGACTGAAGAATGGGTTCCCTCTAGCAAGCACGCTCCCTTGAAGGAGACCATTCTTCAGCCAACGCCATCTGCTTCATTTGCCAACCAAGTCCACAAAGTCTGAAGTAGGGTCTCGAACTGAAACGTCGCGCATTCCCTCTCTCAAGAGATGCTGCCTCACCAGCTGAGTTACTGCAGCAATTTGTGTCTACCTTCGATTTAAACCAGCATCTGCAGTTCTTTCTTACACATTTGTCCACAAAGAACATTCTGTTCTCCAGCATACTCCCTGTCAGCTCTGTGAGCTGAATATCCTTTGTCAGTTCCAAGATCTTGGTACGCAGACATCTGTGGTTGATTATGTCATATGATGCAGATAAATCAACAAAGACTATGCCTGTCACCATCCCTTTCTCAAACCCATCTTTGATATGTTGTGTGAGGTTGAGAACTTGGCTTGTTGTTGACTTTCCAGGGCGGAATCCTGCTTGCTCGGGGATGCGGCGTTCATCTAATGTTGGAGCTCTTCTGTTTAGGATCAGGCGTTCAAACAGCTTGTAGATAGACAACAGACAATAGACAATAAGTGCAGGAGTAGGCCATTTGGCCCTTCAAGCCAGCACCGCCATTCAATGTGATCATGGATGATCATCCCCAATCAGTACCCCATTCCTGCATTCTCCCCATATCCCCTGACTCTGCTATTTTTAAGAGCCCTATCTAGCTCTCCCTTGATGCATCCAGAGAACCTGCCTCCACCGCCCTCTGAGGCAGAGAATTCCACAGGTGTGACTAAGAAATGAGATCAGCCTGTAGCTCTTTGGGATTGGACCTTTCCCTGGTTTTAACAGTGCTATCACATGTGCTTTCTTCGAGATCGTGTGCAGCTTGGTGGTTGCTGGGCTGCGATTGTATATATTTGTAATAACCACTTCCTTGCGCCAGGTCTGAAGTATTTGATCTGCTCAGTTGCGGTGTTATCCAAGCCAATTCCCTTTCCTGGTTTAAGACATGAAATGGCAGTATCCAGCTCTTCGATGATGAATGGTGTTGCAAAGCCGGGGTCTTTGCTGCACTTGCGACGGTCTATCTTGGTCTTCTTTTGTCTCTTTCCACTTTACCATTCAAGAGCAATTAATGAGCAACTTGAATTTCAGTGACTTAGCGGAGCAACTTTAGGGTCACCACGAAGCTTGCAGATTAGAGACCATGCCTTCTTGCTGTCCCTTGTTATGTCTGTAGACTCAACCAGTGCGTTCCAGGACTGTTGGCGCTCTTTGGAGCATACAGAGAGAATATTTACTCAGGGGGACAGTCAAGGTGGAGGGATGGATTGAGAGGGAAATCAAAGTTTACTTGAAGTCAATATTCACACCACTGGGGTGACTTGAAGTTAGAAAAGTCTCCAGCTTTCCTTCTCTTCCATCCTTGCCCTTCACAGTTCTCCGACCAGTCTGACTTTCCTCCTGATTAATTTTTATCTCTGTATGCTTTGTTGTCACATTCTCTTAGATAACAATGATCCATTCTCCTTTGATGTTTTGTTTTCACATCTTACCCTTCCTTATCTCTTTGTCTCGCCCTCCCCTGACCCCAGGGTGTTGACCAAATACCTCCCATTCCTCCTCTCCAGAGATGCTGCTGGTCACGCTGAGTTACTCCAGCATTTTGTGTCTATCTTCGGTGTAAACCAGCATCTGCAGTTCCTTCCTACACATTTTGCCTGCTCTGTTACTGCTGCTTTACTAACTGAAAAATGGGACATGCTCTGTACAGTGCACAATGTCATACATTTGAAATACATATTGATCTTGAAAGTGAAAAATAACACATAGCTGAAACAAAAGCAGTACAACGTAAGATCGACACAAAATGCTGGAGAAACTCAGCAGGACCGGCAGCATCTCTGGAGAGAAGGAATGGGTGACGCCTCAGTTCGAGACCCTTCTGCGGAATGAAAAAAGGTCTCAACCAGAAACGTCAACCATTCCTTCTCTCCAGAGATGCTGCCTGTCCCACTGAGTTACTCCAGCATTTTGTGTCTATCTTCAGTGTAATACAGCATCTGCGGTTTCTTCCTACACAACATAACGTGGGGTGCAGAGCGTGCTGATAATTGAAATATTCTGATGTTTATAATTATAATTCAAGCTTTCCAGTGATACAAAGACATTGAAATATGCGAGAGTTACACATGCTGGATTCATTTCATAATTTCCAGATTTCCAGATGTCAGCTGAAGGTATTGGTTTTAGTTTCAGTCTCAAGGCCATCCATTTTGGGATCACCAACACTGGGTAACTTGAAAAGTGATGCTTTGCAAACGATGCAATGAAGTGATCAGGCTTCATCTCATGGTGCTCACCTCAAGGGTTGCAGATCACATGGAGTTCATTGTTGTCCACATGATCATCACATTTCACAAGAACCTCCCTAGGCTGTGCCAGTGCTGATTTGAATGTCATGTCATTTTTCAGCATATACTTTCATGTTGTGGTCCTTGGATTTGTCAAGTACATACGGATGTGTATTGACTTTCTTGCAGGGTCTCTCTGAAAGATGTGTCAGCACAGGTTGCATAAAATGACTGTAAACAGTGGCAGACCCGTCACTAAAATGGTGTACCTCGGTAGTTCTGTAAAAGTCTTGCACCCATGGTTTGCTCTTGGCAAAGCACTGCAGATGACGTTCTTTAGCAATGGTATCAACCCATCCATTTTACCATTGGTGCATTGGTAGTGAGGAGTAATGTTGATACCCAAATAGTTTGTAAACTACTTAAAGATGTCACTGTTGAATGGTAATCTGTCATGCATCCTCACTATTAGTGGTCAGAGATACAGTACAGAAACAGGCCATTTGGCCCACCAAATTCGCGCTGACCAGCGATCCCCGCATATCCCCGCAGAGACCCAGGTAGGTTCGATCCTGACTAAGGGTGTTTGTCTGTACGGAGTTTGTATGTTCTCCCTGTGACCTGCATGGGTTTTCTCCGAGATCTTCGGGTTCCTCCCACACTACAAAGACGTACAGGCTTGGAGGTTAATTGGCTTTGTATACATGTAAATTGTCCCTAGTGTGTACAGGAAAGTGTTAATCTGGTCAGTGCAGACTGGGTGAGCCAAAGGGCCTGTTTCAACACCGTATGTCTAAACCAAACTAAACTAAACTAAACTAAACTAAACTAAACATAACAAAACAAAACTAAACTAAACTAAACTAACCTAAACTGAACTAAAGGCCTCATGCTCCAGGCATTCAGGTTGACTATGATGACTGGTCTGAAGAAGGGTTTCGGCCCGAAACGTCGCCTATTTCCTTCGCTCCATAGATGCTGCTGCACCCGCTGAGTTCCTCCAGCAATTTTGTGTACCTTTGACTATGATGACTGTTTTTTATACCCACATTAACTACGGTCTTGTGTAAGAAAGGAACAGCTATGCTGGTTTAAACCGAAGATAGATACAAAAAGCAGCATCTCTGGAGAAAATGAATTATTGATGCTTTGGGACGAGACCTTTCTTCAGACTGAGAGTCAGGGGAAAGGGAAATGAGATATATAAACGGTGATGTAGAGATATAGAACAAATGAATGAAAGATATGCAAAAAGTAACGAATATAAAGGAAACAGGCCATTTTTAGCCGTGTGCTTGGTGAGAATGAGCTACAGACAATGAGTCTCAACAAGATAACTTTGAAGCTGGTTCACCGACTTGGGTGGGAGATGAACGGAGAGAGAAGGGGATGCAAGGTTTACTTGAAATTAGATAAATCAATATTCATGTCCGTCAGGGAATACCATGCCCTTGTGGCTGTCTCTCAGAGGCAAAGAGGAAAAGTATGAAAATGAAAGTCAATCTTTTGCTAAGTCTTATGACATTGTTTTCAGGATTAATTGATCCTATGGTCCTATTGATAATGTGATTCCAAATTGTCAAACTCATCATTTGTCCATCAGGGTTCAGAATAGTGCAAATTCTAACAGAGATTTGACGGGTACATTTATTGTACATATCATTGACAGCCACTTTATTCTTAACATTGATTTATCCCTCACATGTACTGTGCCAATTGACACCAACATTTAGTTGATTGAGATATACAAAGAAGCTTAATGGAAGGAAGCATCTGTCATGATACTTCTGACACTGACACTGAGTTAATTTAATTGTAATGGAGGTAACATAGAACAAGACAGCACAGGAGCAGGCACTTCGGCCCACAATATTGTGTCAAACATAATGCCAAGTTAAACTAATCTCTGCCTGCCAATGTGCCATGTACCTCCATTCCCAGCATATCCATGCACCTTTCTCAAATCTTCTTAAATTCCCCTTTGGTGGTCACCTCCACCACCACCTTTGACCGTGTGTTTAGTTTAGAAAAACAGTGCGGAAACAGGCCCTTCGACCCACCAGGTCCGCGCCGACCAGCGATCCCCGCACACTAACACTGTCCTACCCCCACTAGGGACAATTTTTTTACATTTACCAAAGCCAATTAACCTACAAACCTGTACGTCTGTGGAGTGTGGGAGGAAACCAAAGGTCTCGGAGAAAACTCACGCAAGTCACAGGGAGAATGTACAACTCTGTACAGACAGCACCCGTAGTCGGGATCGAACCCGGGTCTCCGGCGCTGCATTCGCTGTAAGGCTGCAACTCTACTGCTGCGCCACCATGACCGCCCCCTTACCGGCACCGTGTTCCAGGCACCCATAACCCTCTCTACAGAAAAACTTCCCCTGCACATGTACCCGCGCTGATGTGATTTTAGCTGCTTAATGTAGAAGAGCCATCACAGAGGGAACCATGGAGAAATGATATAATTATGGTGCAATAACATTTGGATGCCAGCCATAGAAAAATGAACAAAAGGATCATTGTGGACAAGATGAACCTTGTTTTCATAAAATGAGCAATTTGGCAATTGCAACTATCTTTCAGTGAGTGATGCATGTGTGGTCTGCTGAAGAGAAATAGATGAATCTTATGGGATCTTCTGGATATTTCCAAAGGCATTTTTCTGGAGAGTGACAATTGGCAGCAACAGTCCTTTAAGAAATTAACGATGCAGACAGTGAAATCTCATTTTGAGGAGGCCATTAGTGGTATCAAATGAGCTCCTTGTATGCCCATGGCTTTTTTTAAATCAAGACAGACGCAAAATGCTGGAGTAACTCAGCGAGACAGGCAGCATCTCTGGAGAGAAGGAAAGTTTGACGTTTCGGGTCGAGACCCTTCTTCAGACTGCGAGTCAGGTGAAAGGTAAACGAGAGATATAGATAGTGACGTGGAGAGATACAGGGTCATAGAGCAGGAGGAATCCCAGAGGGGGAGCAGCGAGAGAGAAAATGTTACAGAAGTCTCATCGGTGAGAGGAAGAGAACTTCCTCAAAGTAGGCATACCTTGAGGAGATTTTGCAGTACAGCCAAAATATGTAGGAGGTAACTGCAGATACTGGGATACTGGGAATGCTGGAGTAACTCAATGGGACAGGCAGCATCTTTGGAGAGAAGGAATGGGTGACGTTTTGGGTTGAGACCCTTCTTCAGACTTAGTGTCAGGAGAGTGGGAAACTGCTTATCTCTGTGTCTCCCTCTCCCCTGTCTGAAGAAGGGCCGTGACCTGAAACGTCACCCATTCCTTCTCTCCAGAGATGCTGGCTTTCTTTAGCATGATGCTCAGATGTAGCAGAGGAGTATTTGGAAGCTATATAAGGGGGCATTTCTTATGGAATGTCGATCCCTGCAGCTACTGTGGGAATAATATCTTCGGAAGGGACATATTCTTCACCTCCTCCCTCAGGATCTAATCTAAGTGGAAATTTAGTTTAGTTTAGTTTGGAGATACAGCGCGGAAACAGGTCCTCGGCCCATCGGGTCTGCGCCAACCAGCGATCCCCGCATATTAACACTATCCCACACCCACTAGGGACAATTTTTACATTTACCAAGCCAATCAACTTAAAAACCTGTACGTCTTTGGCGTGTGGGAGGAAACCGAAGATTTTGGAGAAAACCAACGTGATCACGGGGAGAACGTATAAACTCCGTACAGACAACACTCGCTACATTCACTGTGAGGCAGCAACTCTACCGCTGCGCCACCGTGCCCGCCAAGTCTTGGCAGTGAATTAGAAACAGTGGGAGCTGACAGCCTCAAGGGTTTTCTGCAGCAGACGACAAAAGTCGCAGGTGATAATCTGAGTGGCCCCTTATACAAAGCGGCTGTCGAGCAAACAGTATTATGAAAACTTTGACAAACTGTGAGTGACCAGAGACAGACAAGCTTTGCAAAATGTCACTGGTTGGCAACATTGAAAAACAGTGTGAGCCAAGGAATGGCACCAGCAGATGTGTGCCTGGTGCTGGAAATGAAACACCTGCACAATTCAATGCTCACCGGGAAATGAAACAATGTGCAAAATAATTTGCGATTGTTGTTGTCATGTTTAACTCCAAGTTGTCAACTTCATATGTGTAAAGAATATAAAATAGTGCTGTACGTTTACATTCCTAGATGGGGCTTCATTGTCATCCAAACTACAATACAATAGTTTTCCTTTAAATAAAAGCTGTTATATCAGCTCTGTCACTTGTCATCTCAGTCTCTACTGATGTCTTAATCTTTCTGAACTACAAATTATCTAATTTCAAGTAACCTGTGCATCCTCCCCCCCCCCTCTCTCTCCATCCCTCCCCCATCCAAGTGGCTGTCCCAGCTTCAAAGTCATCTTGTTGAGTCTCATTGTCTGTAACTCGTTTTCACCAAGACCACAGCTATCAATGGCCTGTTTCATTTATATCGTTACTTTTTTGCATATCTTTCATTCATTTGTTCTACATCTCTCTACATCACCGTCTATATCTCTCGTTTCCCTTTCCCCTGACTCTCAGTCTGAAGAAGGGTCTCGACCCAAAACATCATCTTGTCCTTTTCTCCAGAGATGTTGTGTGAGCTGTTGAGTAGCGCCAGGTTTTGGCGTCTCTCCGGTTTATACCAGCATCTGCAGTTCCTTCCTAGATACACGATCCTTGAGTCCCATTTGCTACCACATAATCTTCTGTCTGTCCCCTTATCATTTAGAGTATCAAGTTCAATTTGTGGTCACCTTGTTATAGGAAAGATGTTGTCACGCTCAGAAAAGTGCAGAGATGATTTATGAGGGTGTTGCCAGGACTCCAGGGCCTGAGCTATAGGGAGAGGTTGAGTAGACTGGGACTCAATTCCTTGGAGTGCAAGAGGATGAGGGGTGATCTTATGGAGGTGTACAAAATCATGAAAGGAATAGATTGGGTAGATGCACAGTATATTTTTCCTAGATTAGGGGAATCAGCATCCAGAAGACATAGGCTTAAGATGAAGGGGGAAAGATTTAGTAGGTACCTGAGGCGTAACATTTTTACACAATGGGTGGTGGGTGTATGGAACAAGGTGCTGGAGGCGGGGAGTTGAGGCAGGTACTCTCATAACATTTAAGAGACATTTGGACAGACATCGATAGAATTTGTATAGAAGGTTATAGCGCAAGTGCGGGAAGGTGGGAGTAATATTTCTTGGGCATGTTGGTCGGCATGGGCAAGATGGGCCAAAGGGCCTGTTTCCACGCTGAATGACTCTTTGACTGTATAACAAGTGTCCTATCATGAAGGCTCTGCCTGAACTTTTCCTTCTGAGCTGTGGATCAGAGCCAGTCCTGGCACTACAAGAGCAGATCACTGCTGTTGCTGCTCTCCTCTGACTGGTCCTCCCACACACCAGTTTGCAGAGGAGCATCCCTGTTATTGATGGGAATTGCATCAAGAGATGCCTGTCCGCTCTGCCTACTCCTTTCCATGATGGTCGTCCATCAACTTCCAACCTGAACTTTAGGCGTGACCACCTGACTGTCGCTCCGAGCCTCACCACAGCTCCTAACCTCACCATAACTCATAAGTAGTGACTGAAATTACGCACAGTCAATGTGGGAAATCACAAGAAAGGTTATGTATCAAACTGCTAATATGTGCAAAGCCTTGTGCGAGAAGCATCAAACAAAAGGCATTCTCAGGGGCATTGAAACAAATTGGTGCCAGAAATCTGTTCAGTGCATTTTCACACGTTCTCAATGACAAATTGAGTATTTATTTCTGAAAGCAAGATCTTTTATATCATTCATGATAATTCGCATCATGGATTTTCTTGCTATTTCGCTCATTCAGTTTATCTCAGCTGATAGCGTATTTTTCTTATCAGATTTTCCTTCATTTTGCACTGACCCAGCACTTAGCATTTAGCAAGATAAATCTTGCTATTTTCCCGAAAAGCAGCTGAAGCAATTTCAACCTTTCATTTGACGTCTACATGCTGACACCAAGCTGCCAATATTTACCGACATATCTGTGTACAGGTGATGGAAGAAAATCCAAATTTCATCTTTCCTTTATACTGCAACCACCTTCTGCGTCAGTATTACATTCATCAGGTGCTGTAGAAATGCTGAGCTGTGCATCACAACTAACATATTTAGTTTAGTTTAGTTTAGACATACAGTGCAGAAACAGGCTCTTCGGCCCACCGAGTCTGCATTGACTAGCGATCCCCGCACAATAACACCATCCTACACACACTAGGGACAATTTACACTTATACCAAGACAATTAACCTACAAACCTGTACATCTTTGGAGTGTGGGAGGAAATAGAAGATTTCGGAGAAAACTCACGCAGGTCACGGGGAGAACGCACAGACTCCGTACAGTCAGCACCTGTAGTCGGGATCAAACCCGAATCTCTGGCGCTGTAAGGCAGAAGCTCTAGTGCTACACCACCTTGCCACACCATATTCACAGAAGGTTATATATATTATAATATCTCTTCACAGAGTTTATGATTATAGTGTAGGTGGGATATTTGGAAGTTTCTCATAATGCATCGGTATTTTGGGCACCCCTTTTTAAAATTATTCTATCATTCGTGGCCATGCACTAACCTCTGGAATTTCCTTCCCTCATATTTCTCCCCTTCATTTCTTTCACGTGAAAGACTGTTTGACCTAGCCTCTGGCTACCTGTCCCAATATTTCCTTTCTTGAGCTAATTAGTTTTTGTTCAATAATTGGTTTTACCAACCCCCTTTGGATACTGCACTGAATTACCAGTATTATATAAATACTAGGAATGCTGCTTTTCAGACATAGCATGAATCTCTTCAGATATTGAAATATTTCCTTCTATTCTGCTGTAACAAATAAAGAAAAAACTCAGATTAAACAAATAACCTGGCAAACTAGTTTGGATTTATAATATCTGTTATGGCGTTTTACAGGAACCTATGAATATGATTACAAAATATGCTCAACACAGCATTTAATCTTTCTTATTACAGGCAATGTTACACCGATTCTTATCATTATTTTCACCTGCATATTCATGATTCTCCCCTCTGAAAGCAATTTGAAATTAGTCTTCACCTGCAGGAGTATGTTCTCAAAGTCAATGCACACCAGTCTGTTTATTTTGCCCCATGTCACTTCCAGCGGGAGGAAAATTGGCAGTGGCGTTAAAAGGTGGTGTTTGATTTCCCCATCAATCCTTAGCCCGGGGCACAATCTTAATCCTGGGGGTTTATTTCATAATTCAGTAGTTTAGTTTAGTTTAGTTTAGTTTAGTTTAGTTTAGTTTAGTTTAGTTTAGTTTAGAGATACAGCGCGTTAGAGATACAGACCCTTCGGCCTACCAAGTCCGCACCGACCAGCGATCCCCTCACATTAACGATATTCTACACACATACTAGGGCCAATTTACACTTATACAAAGCCAATTAATTTACAAACCTGTAAGTCTTTAGAGTGTGGGAGGAATCCGAAGATCTCTGAGAAAACCCACGCGGTCATAGGCAGAACGTACAAACTCCATACAGACAGCATCTGTAGTCGGGATCGAACCCAGGTGTCTGGTGTTGCAAGCACTGTAAGGCAGCAACTCTATCGCTGCGCCACTGTGCCGCCCTATAATGATAAAAGTTTTACTTAAGAATTGTTGGTTTTATACTTGTGTCTTTCAAGACTCTGTCCATGGTTCATATTTAATGCTATACTTGTTCCTACAACAATATATGCATCACAGTTTCTCACAGTAAAAGCAAGCCTTTAGTTTTGTTGTTATTGAGTACAACAGGTGATGGTGAATCAGCAACCAACTTGCAAGTTTGGGGATTTTTTAATTTCTATTGCAGTTGTTGGGACCTGTTATAAACGGGCTATTATTTAGATGATCATAAACCACAAATGTTCTTGCACATATTGTACCTATAGTTGTCACAACTTTGAGCCTTGTGCATGCCACCCCAAAGTACTGCTTCATTACCAGGTATTAATGGCAGGGAAACAAAAGAGGTTTCTTATTGACAATGCCTGTCTAGAGCAAAACTCATTCAGAGCTCATAGAAACATAGAAACATAGAAATTAGGTGCAGGAGTTGGCCATTCGGCCCTTCGAGCCTGCACCGCCATTCAATATGATCATGGCTGATCATCCAACTCAGTATCCCGTACCTGCCTTCTCTCCATACCCTCTGATCCCCTTAGCCACAAGGGCCACATCTAACTCCCTCTTAAATATAGCCAATGAACTGGCCTCGACTACCCTCTGTGGCAGAGAGTTCCAGAGATTCAACACTCTCTGTGTGAAAAAAGTTCTTCTCATCTCGGTTTTAAAGGATTTCCCCCTTATCCTTAAGCTGTGACCCCTTGTCCTGGACTTCCCCAACATCGGGAGCAATCATGAGAAGGAACATTAGAAATCTTTCATTGCCAGTAAGACAGGGCTCTCAAAGATAGTGGAGTCAAGAGATATGGGTAGAAGGCAGGAACTTCTGGACCACTTCCTGTCTGCGCTGTATATTGATCTTAGAAAAAACGTTACCATATATTGCTATGATTTTTTGGCCATCTTACTCACAGTCCTTCTGCGCTGATCAGGCTCCGAGGATTTTTCCCATCGATGAAAAATAGAAAAGTTATGAGTTTTTAAAAACCTTGAGATCCTCTCGCCTGTGAATCACCATGATGAAGGTAACGCCCCTTCCGG
Organism: Amblyraja radiata; assembly: GCF_010909765.2. Classification (NCBI taxonomy): domain Eukaryota; kingdom Metazoa; phylum Chordata; class Chondrichthyes; order Rajiformes; family Rajidae; genus Amblyraja; species Amblyraja radiata. The sequence goes on from NC_045961.1 coordinate 12,883,859, forward strand.
GGGGTTGGGGGTGGGGGGGGGCAGGACTATAAAACCCCGGATGCCTGGACGTGACTCAGTCACTTTGCAAGATCGTGAGGGAGAGGGGAGAGGCCATGACTTATTCTAAGCTGTGAATCAACTGAACTGTGAGTCTGCAATGTACTTGATTAAATGATTTATTAGCCCTTAATGAAAATGAAATGAGTTGTTTGGCCTGCTTCCCTGCATGTACTTGAAACTGCAATGCTTTATTATGTCCGGCTGTGTTTGGTTCAAAAATCTCCCTCATTTTGTGACTTCCGCTTAGTAGACAGGTCGCGCTGATTGCATAATTTCCGGTGAGTGCAGAGGTCGCGCAGATTGCGTAATTTCCGGTGAGTGCAGAGGTCATGCAGATTGCGGAAGGTCCGCTGACTGCGGAAGCCCCAAAGTGGAGAGCCGCGCTGAGCCGTGTGAGTAAATTCAAGAAAGCTTACTGTCATGTATATGGTATGTGAGCCAGTGTGTGTGTGAGTGTGAGTGTGTGTGTATGTGTTTGTGAGTGTCTATGTGTGTGAGTGTGTATGTATGTGTTTGTGAGTGTGTGAGTATCTGTGTGTGTGTGTGACTGTACATGTTTGTGGGTGTCTGTGTGAGTGTGTGAGTGTATGAGTGTGTGTGTGTGTGTGAGTATCTGCATGTGTGTGTGAGTGTCTGTGTGTGTGTGTGTTTGAGTGTCTGTGTGTTCGTGTGTTCGTGTGTGTCCGTGTTCTGTGTGTGTGAGTGTCATTGTGTCTGTGTGTTTGCGTTTGTGTGTGATTATGTGTGTATGAGTGTGTTTGCGTTTGTGTGTGATTATGTGTGTATGAGTGTGTGTGTGTCTGTGTGCGTGTGCGTGTGTTTGTGAGTGTATTTGTGTGTGCGAATGCCTGTGTGTGTGAGTGTGTGTGTGAGTGTGTGTGTGTGTGTATGTGTGTGTGTGTGTGTGTGTGTGTGTGTGTGTGTGTGTGTGTGTGTGTGTGTGTGTGTGTGTGTGTGTGTGTGTGAGTGTGTGAGTGTGTGAGTGTGAGTGTCTATGTGTGTGTGTGTGTGTGTGTCTGCATGTGTGAGTGTCTGTGTTTGAGTGTCTGTGGGTGTGCTTGTGTGTCTGTGTGAGTGTGTGAGTGTCCGTGTGTGTGAGTGAACGTGTGTGTGAATGTATGTGTGTGTGTGTGTGTGTGTGTGTGTGTTTGTGTGTGTGTATGTGTTTGTGAGTGTGTGTGAGTGTGTGTGAGTGTCTGTGAGGTGTGTGTTTGTGAGTGTGTGTGTGAGTGTGTGGTTGAGTGTGTGTGTGTGTGTGTGTGTGAGTGCATGTGAGTCTGTGTGTGTGTGAGTCTGTGTGTGAGTCTGTGTGTATGTGTGTGTGTATGCGTGTGAGTTTATGGATGTGTGTGTCAGTGTGTGTTAGTGTGTGTGTGAGTGTATGTGTGAGTGTATATGTATGTGTGGGTGAGTGTATGTGTGAGTGTGTGTGTGAGTGTATGTGTGTGAGTGTCTGTGTGTGTGAGTGCATGTGTGTGAGTCTGTGTGTGTGGTGTATGTGTGTGATGTGGAGGGTGTGTATTTATGTGTGTGTGTGTGTGTGTGTGTGTGTGTGTGTGTGTGTGTGTGTGTGTGTGTGTGTGTGTGTGTGTGTGTGTGTGTGAATATGCTGGCCTTCACTCTGCTTGAAATGGTGTGAAATTGGATTTGCTGGCCTGCACTCCGCTTGCAGTGCTGTGAGATTGGATTTGCGGCCTGCACTCTGCTTGAAGTGCTGTGAGATTGGATTTGCTGCCTGCACTCTGCTTGAAGTGCTGTGAGATAGTACTTGCTGCCTGCACTCTGCTTGAAGTATTGTGAGATTGGATTTGCTGCCTGCACTCTGCACTTTGGCAGAATTTCTGGCAGTTCCGGAGCTACCAGCCTGCCAGGCTTGAGTTACTGAGCTGCCAGCCTGCCAGGCCTTAGTGACTGAGCTGCCAGGCCTGAGTGACTTAGCTGCCTGGCCTCAGTGACTGAGCTGCCAGGCCACAGTGACTGAGCTGCCAGCCCTCAGTGACTGAGCTGCCAGCCCAATAATCCATTTGGGCCACAATGTCAATACTAGCCCTCTGGAAACAAGTCCCTTCGGCCCACAACACCCATGCTAGTGCTCCAGGAAGCCCTCCCCCCACCTCTTCCCCACTGGCCAGCAATATTGGAATTGGTGAAGAGGTGGAATATTGCATTGGGGGACCCGCCCTCCCGTGTGAAGCTGGGGCCCAACGGGTCCCACTTAGTCTGTATATATATATATACACACACATACTTTATCATTTAATAAAGCTCATACTTACGATGATCAATTGACAAGCAGAATCAGTTGGGCATTCTCCAGCTGGTTTGATGCGTGGGCTCTCGTTTTAATCAGGGTGGAGTTGCTGTATTATTTCATGAACAACTAGGTTCCAGCAACATGGGTTTTGCCTCTAAAGAATGAAAATTGTGAATATGGTAATAATGACTTTATTCAGGCAGCAACGGTCTAATTATGACAAGTAATAAATCACAACTTATTAATTTCCCTCAAAATGTGAAATGAATCCTTGTGGGGAATCAGCCTCTTTTTTTGTTACAGGTCAGCGATGGTTTGCTTTCACTGCTGTTTCTCATTCCTGTGATCCAGGCGTTCTGGAATTGTTTAGTTAAGCTCATTACATAGACATCACAGGGGGAAAAAAACAAGGACCTGTAATAAAGGGGCTGAATCTGCCACTTGGGTTTAGTGTCTCCATTAACTGACAAAACACATCCTTAATTGGTTAAAAAACCATATAAAACCTTTTAGCAGCACAAACAGCTCTTCTGTGTGACACACTTTATCACAAAATGTGTTTGAATGGTTTTAGACTCCTGCGTTAATTGAGACAGACATTTTGTCATCAGAGAGCATGCATTCTGAATGTGAAATGCCGTGTTTAATCTTTACAACCTTTACAACTCCAATACATGTCAGTTCACATTAGAACGCATTCCACCATAGGATCCATAAAGAGTAAATTAAGGATGCACAAAATAATAAAAGTAAAACGAGCAATATAGATCACTCTAGTAGTGTTCATCGAGGGCCAGATGACACAGGTTTAAGGTGAAGGGGAAAAGATTTAACAGGAATCTGAGGGGTAACTTTTTCTCACAAAGGGTGGTGGGTGTATGGAACAAGCTGCCAGAGGAGGTAGTTGAGGCAGGGACTATCCCAATGTTTAAGAGACAGTTAGACAGGTGCATGGACGGGTTTGGATATGGACTAAACGTGGGCAGGTGGGACTAGTGTACCTGGGACATTGTTGGCCGGTGTGGGCAAGTTGGGCCAAAGGGACTGTTTCCACACTGTATCACTCTATGACTCTATGAACTATACTTAACTAGTACTTTGGGTTATTCAGTTACATACTACAATTAATAGTATTACAGCACATTAGGTGAGCATTTTAAATTCAAAATCCTTTTCAACTGCTCCTGAATTATCATGTGTCAGTGACATATATTCAGGGTACCACATCTGAATCTTTATTTTCATTCATTTTCAAATCAACTTTTGCATAAACCCAGTGTGCATTATAGCAACAATTTTACACCCTTAACAGGATGCACGGATCTGCTCCTTTATTCGAGTATTATAAGGTGGAGACCATTACAAGATTGAGACCATTTCCAGGTTGCATCTCACCACTCCAGAAATTTAACTAGACACTTCATTTGAGGGGGGGGGGGGGGGGGGGGGGGGGGGGGGGAGACACACATTGCTGGGATATCTCAGCAGGGAATAATCTCTTGCGAATGTGGAGAGGTGACGTTTCAGGTTTGGACCTCCCTTCAGAGTTTGAAGGGTGTGAGGAAGGGTCCCGACCCTAAACATCACCTATCAATGACCTGTTGAGATACTCCAGCACTTTGAATTATTTTTTGTAAACCAGCACCTGCAGTTCCTTGTATCTACAGTACTTCATTTGGAGATGTGCATTCACACATCTGTTATGTTGTCAGCATCAAAGACTTTACTCTAAGTGCACACCATAACTTCCAGCATCCTTGCCATAAATTAGAGCTCCCAAGTCCAGTAGCCACAAACAATAGGTTGCCATAACACTGCATCTTTGGTGAAATGTCATTTAAAATGACACTTATACAGAAATGGTTCAGCAGGCTGCAGCAGAACTCTATGGACGTTATTTTTTTCAGGCCCAATAGTATCTATAGTCACCCAAGATTATTCTGTTAGGTTCTACAATTTTTTTTAAATCACTATATATTTATGGTGGGTGATTCCGTAGTCACGCTATTGGTATTCTATTTTGGGTGGAACCTTCAGGCCAGATATCTCAGGTAGCTAAGACAATGTCAGTGACTAATGGAGTTGGCACAAGAGTACATGTGCAATGATCTTATCTCCACACTGTACACCTCTGTACACTGTACACCTCATCCACGTTTATCAACATCTAACATATTTCGCCAGGGCAGCTTACACCGAAGCGGTATCAATATTGGCTTCTCTAACTTCAAGTAACCCTTGCTTTCTCTCTCTCTCTCTCTTCCGTCCCCCTTCCTAGTGTTCCGACCAGTCTGACTTTCCCTCTGATTAAATGTTATCTCTGTATGCTTCGTTGTCACCTTCTCCTAGCTAACAATGATTGATTCCAAATTTTCCTTGATCTCCATCCCCTTTCTCTCATTTTCACACCTTACACTTCCTTATCTCTCTCTCTCCTTCTCCCCTGACAGTCTGTAGAAGGGCCTCTGAGATGGAGAGGAGTGGATGCAATCTATTTGGACACTTAAGTGAATGATGCACCATGCATCAGTTGACCTGTAACAGTCACAAAGGCCATCTGGTCTTCTCAGTTATATGCATTTTACAATCATAATTCAATAACTTCAAAGTAAAACATCTTGACTCAAAGGTTCATATAACACGATCTATGAAGTTTGAATAATAATGACCTATAGGGTTTTGAATTGATGGAAGTTCTTTGCTTAATAAGTTCAGTTTTGTTTATTGTCACATGTACCGAGGTACAGTGAAAAGCTTTTGTTGCGTGCTAACCAGTCAGTCGAAAGACAAAACATTATTACAATCGATCCATTTACAGTGTATAGATAAGAGAATAACGTTTAGTGCAAGGAAAGCCAGCAAAGTCCGATCAAGGATAGTCCAAGGATCACCAAAGAGGTAGATAGTCGTTCAGAACTGGTCTCTGGTTGTGGTAGGATGATTCAGTTGCCTGATAACAGCTGGGAAGAAACTGTCCATGAATCTGAAGGTGTGCGTTTTCACACTTCTATAACCTTTGCTTGATGGGAGAGGGGAGAAGAGGGAGTGGCTGGGGTGCGACTCATCCTTGATTATGCTGCTGGCCTTGCCGAGGCAGCGTGAGGTGTAAATGGAGTCAATGGAAGGGAGGTTGGTTTGTGTGATGGTCTGGGTTGCAACCACCATTTGCTGCTATTTCTTGTGGCCTCTGATGGAGCTGTTCCCAAACCCAGCTGTGATACATCCTGATAAAATGCGTTCTATGGTGCAGTTGTAGAAGGTGGTGGGAGTTGCAGGGGTCATGCCAAACTTCCTAAGGCATTACTGTTCTGTAACGAACCATTTTCCCTATAAGTGACAACATTTTTTACTTCCTTGCTATCTCCTGGGAAATTCTCCTCCATCTTCCTGTCCACACCTTTCACATCTTTGCTTTTGGAATAATAATCAACTTGTCCCATCCACTTCCACATCAGATGGGATTTGAGTTACTATCTCCTGCGTGAGGTATAAGTGAAGCCAATGGAAGGGAGTTTAGTTTGTGTGATGGTCTGAGCTGTGTCCACAATTTGTTGCAATTTCTTATGGTCTTAGATGGAGATGTTTCCAAACCAAGCTGTAATGCATCCTAAGGTTTCACTACCCAATGTGCTTGATAATGTCCACCTATTATCCTGTTCAATCAGCCATAGAAATATCCTCATTGAAATCTATCTACCATGGAGAGACTATTACAACTTTCTCTTTGTAAATGTTGTTTAAAATCTCCTTATTCAATTGCTTCCATTGGTTCCAGTTAACAGCATGATGAACACATTGATCTATTGATCTAATTTAAGGCCCATTCTCAGCAATGATTACATTCTTCCAAACAATCAAATGGATATCGTGGTTGAGCAAGGATCCTTAGGAAACAGATTATGTCTGGATAATTACATTGAGATTAATGAATTCACTAGAGTTCTGCTCTCAAATCTGTCTTCTCCACCTGGTCCATTTGACGAAGGGCGCAATAATAATGTCAGGTGGCCTCATTCACTGTGATCAGGCTCTCTGTAAAGTGCTATGTTAACACAAGACCCTTAAGGGCCTGTCCGACTTGGCGATTGTTTCGGCGACTGCCGGCGTCATTGACTGACGTATCAGGGTCGCCTAAAGATTTTGAATATTTCAAAATCCAGCGGCGACAAAAAAAATGTTGTGACACTTGAGGAGACACCGCGCGTCAACACGTCATCACATCGCATCACCGCCGTGTCACGCTGCATCACGCCACGACTTTTTCGGTAGCCTGATACGTCAGTCAATGATGACGGCAGTCGCTGAAAAAATTACCAAGTGGGACAGGCCCTTTACGCTACTTTGAGGATAACTTTATATTCCAAGTTAACTCTCTGGAGGATGAAGGAGTGGTTACTTGGAACTACAGCAACCGATTATCAGATTTCTCAAGTATGTGAGCACCGGTGGTGCATATTCTGTATAATATATATTGCTTAAATATACTCAAATGATACAAAATCTGAATAAATAATTGTACTTTAAATGGTTCGTTATAGAACAGCAACGCCTCTACTTCCTCAGGAGTGCTTTAGACAATGGATGGATTAAGCCTTTCATGGTTATCAAGTATTACTGCTGTGGAAATGTTGTCTCAATTTCAGGAGGTCATAGTGTCATTGTTACAATGCAACAGGTTCAAGGATCTGACTAGCAGAACAGAAAAAGGCTCACTTGTCTGTTTAGTTACAAATCAGTTTTATTGGCAGGAGAGAACAATACTTGTCTCATTATGCGCGGGGTCCGTTTTACAGCAGCACACCTCTCTCTCTCTGCCGCCATCTGTAGATTGTGACTCATCCCGTCGCAAGCCCCCCCCCCCCCCTTTTGGAAACAAAGCGCTATCAGCCACAGACTGGCACGTAAAACAATACACAGCGCTACAGATGGAGCGCGTAAAGGTAATACACACATCGCTGCCGGTTTGGCGTGCAAAGTATTAAACATAGTGCTGTCAGCTTCGTGCGAGGGAATTTAAACAAAGTGCTGTGGGCTGCAGTGCTATTGGTTCTAAATATAGTGCTACCGGCCACAGCGCTATGGGCTTTAAATATAGCGCAACTGGCCGCAGCGCTATGGGTCACAGACTGTTTGGGAAAATTCTCGTATAATAGGTATACAGCACAGAGGTAGGCTACATGCCGACCAAGATGCCCCATAAGTTAGCCCCTTATGCATGCGTTTGGTCCATATCTCTGTGAACTTTTCCCATCTATTTACCTGTCCAAATGTATTTTATATGAATGTATTTGATAATGTATCTGCCTCTACTACTTCCTCTGCTAATTGTTCCATATACCCACCACATTCTGTGAAGAAAGTTGCCCCTCAGCTTTAAATCTTTCTCCTCTCACCTTAAATCTATGCCCTCTAGTTCTTAATTCCCTTACTCTTAGAAAAAGACTCTGTGGTTCACCCTCTGTGCATTCTGTTCCCCTCATTAATTTACTCCCCGATAGGTTTACCCCTCCATCTCCTGAGCTCCAAGGAATGGACTCCCAGTCTGCCCAACCCCTCACTGGAGCTCAAAAGGTCAAGGCAAGAGTTGTTTTATTGTCATATGTTGCGAAACGGAACAATGGAATTCTTACTTGCAGCAGCATAATAGAAATGTAAACATTGTACTCTGTGCAGTCCATAATAAACATAAAGGTTCAGTATATACACATCTATATATTAATGATATAGACACAGACACAGACACAGACACACCACAACCACCACCACCACCACCCACACACACACACACACATATATATATAAGCAGCAATGAAATCTCAGGCCCCTGTGTCCTGACAACATCTTTGTAAATCTCTGCACCCTTTCTAGTTTTATGAGATTGCTGGGTGACCACAACGGAATGCCATTTTTACACAAACCCATTTTATTCTCCCCATATTCCATCAACATGCCTTCTCTGGATTCTACCACCCACATACACCAGGAACAATTTGCAAAGGCCAATTAACCCATCACTTGCATCTTTTAGGAAGTGGGAAGGAGACTGAGGAAGACCTTGCACCCCCAGCAGACATGCACATTTCATACAGACAGCACTGGAGGCTAGAATTGAACCTGGGTCACAGGAACTGTGAGTTGCAGCTCCACCAGCTGCACCACTGTATTGTCCTGTTGATCAACTCTGTGAAGACCCTCCTAGAGCATCAGTTATCTTCAAGAATTGACATCCTATGTGAGTGGAAAGATAAAACATGACTCCTAGAGTCCATCAGGACATGAAATAATGCTAATGGCCAGATTTAATTCCTACTCAAAGCATGACCATAGCTATTACATTGTGCAGTCTTTCTGCTATGTCACTGTAGTTATTTGTTAGTGTTCATATTAAGAAAGAATCTGTCACAGGAGACAGGTTTAAAGATATCTTTAGTTTAGTTTAGTTTCGAGATACAGCGTGGAAACAGGCCCTTCAGCCCACCAAGTCGGCGCCGACCAGTGATCCCCACATGTTAACACTATCCTACACACACTTGGGACAAATTACACTTACACCAAGCTAATTAACCTACAAACCCGTACATGGAGTGTGGGAGAAAACCGAAGATCTCGGAGAAAACCCATGCAGGTCGTGGTCAGAACGTAAAACTCCGTACAGATAAGCGCCCATAGTTAGGATCGAACCCGGGACTCTGGCGCTGTAAGACAGCAACTCTACCGCTGCACCCCCAGTTTATATCCCATTTATATCTTCTATAAACTCGTGGATATTGAGATTGCCTTGCCTTTGTTTCAATGCCTTTCCTTCAATGCCTTGCCTTCAATGCCTTGCCTTCAATGCCTTTCCTTCAATGCCTTTCCTTCAATGCCTTTCCTTCAATGCCTTTCCTTCAATGCCTTGCCTTGCTTTGCCTTCAGTACCTTGCCACCTTGCCTAACCTTCAATGCTTTGCCTTGCTTTTTTGTGTTTGTGTTTTGTGTTTCATTGAAGAAACAGGTTGTGGCCTTCAGCGTCACAGAAAAAGGCCATTCAGCTCAAACTGCATGTTCCTACATTTCTGAGTTGAATAGCAATTTTGCTCTAGGCTTGTTCCTTTGGAATCAGCATGGAAAGAAAAGAGAACATTTAGGCCATATCAGCTCAGAATGTTATTCAGTACTGATCTTTATTGAACCAAATTACGTAGACTGGACTGCAGGCCCTTCTGTTCTGATTCTCACACTGGATCAGCATGATTCACCTGTGTTTAATATTTAGCTTCATTATCAACATATTACCCCTCCTAACACAGAATGTTTAATGTGGAAAGCGCTTAAAATGAATATCAAACATGAAAAAAAGATTATGAAGGCAATTGGATGTTCTAGGGGAGGAGGTCTTTGTGGGATTTTTGGTAGGAAACAGAGAGAGATTAACAAATACTTTTTAACTATTTTACAAGAGGACAGTAGCTCAAATCTCATCTGATGGTGAAGTGGATGGGACAAGTTGAGCACTATTGCAAAAGCAGAGAAATGGAAGGTGCGATGGGAGATAGCAAGGAAGTCTAGATTATCATGACATAGCGAACATGGTTCACTATAGAACATCAACGCAACTACATAGAAGGCTTATGAAGTTTGGCATGTCTCCTACAACTCTCACCATCTTCTACAGATGCACCATAGACTTTATCAGGATGCACCACAGCTTGATTTGGGAATAGAACTCTTCTATTGACTCCATTTATACCTCACGCTGCCTCAGAAAGGCCAGCAGCATAATCAAGGACAAGTCGCACCCTGGCCACTCCCTCTTCTCCCCTTTCCCATCATGCAAAAGGCATAGAAGTGTGAAAACGCACACCTCCAGATTCAGGGACAGTTTCCTCCCAGCTGTTATCAGGTAACTGAATCATCCTACCACAACCAGAGAGCAGTGCTGAACTACTATCTACCTCATTGGTGAATGGACTTTCCTGATTGGACTTCACTGGCTTTACCTTCCACTGAACATTATTCCCTTATCATGTATCTAAACACTGTAAATAGCTCGATTGTAATCATGTATTGTCTTTCTGCTGCCTGGAATAGCACGCAACAAAAGCTTTTCACTGTACTTCGGTACACGTGACAATAAACTAAACTGAACTGATGAGCCTTAAGTCCCTGTCCCACGATGCGAGTTTATCCAAGAGCTCTCCCAAGTTTAAATAAATCAAACTCATGGTACTTCATCACGAGTATTTTATTACTCTTGGAAATTTTTCACAATGTTGAAAACACTTTGCGAGTGTCTGCGTTTCCCGTGTACCTGCCATTAGCATTACGAGCCGCAACAAGACATCCACGAGCTCCGACATACCCGCTACGTACATTCTACGTACTTACCATGAGTTCGATTTTTTTTAAAACTCGGGAGAGCTCTTGGGTAAATTCGCATCGTGGGACAGGAGCTTTATGGGCTGTCCCACTTAGGCGACTTTTCAGGTGACTGCAGGGGACTATGCAGTCGCCACATGGTCGCCACATGTTTGCGGGTGGTTGCCGGGGTAGTCGCCTTCATGGTCGTGAGGAGTTCCCACAATCTGGGAACTAGTCGCGGCCTCATTATGGTCGCCGTGAATTTTTCAACATGTTGAACAATTAGAGGCGACTAGAATGAAGCCGCCCTGGAGAGTAGCGAGAATTCTCGAGCCGTAGGTGGGTCGCCAGGGGGTCCTAGTGGGTTGCCAGGAGGTCGAAGGTTCTCTTAGGTTCTTGTAGGTTGGAGCCGGTGCTGACCAGTGAATTTCATTAGCTCATTGTGAAACAAAAACATTGCAGTAGTTTTCAGAACCAAGGTAACCGACCGGTAATGTTAAATGTCCGCCGAACTTCACACCCGAGTATCTCTGTCTCTAATCCTTCTCCCTCCTTCTCCACCCCCCCCCCCTCCTTTTAAAAGACTTACTGTACACTGTGCTTTAGCCGTCTTAATTTCAGAACCAACCTTCCTGTTCATCGCGGTGTGTGTCTGTATCACCTTGGCTTTGCACCATGTGAATTTCAGACAGCGCTCCCCCGTCAGACAGTCACTGACAGACGCCTGAAAAATCGCCTATGTGGGACAGGCCCATAACTTAATGGATGCTTTTAAAATAAATCTGGATTGTCATCTGAGGGAGGGGTATGCACTTGGAGGTCTGTGAGAGTGGGTGCAAGGAGCATTCAAGCAGATATTATTGTAGGAGTGTCCTCATTGTAGGACGGCAAGAAGTAGTTGAAGAAGGCAGATCACCACAACCTACTCAGCAACAACGATAGACACAAAAAGCTGAAGTGACTCAACGGGTCGGCAGCATCTCTGGTGGAAAGGAATAGGCGACGTTTCGGGTCGAGACCCTTATTCAGAACCCGCTGAGTTACTCCAGCTTTTGGTGCCAATCTTCAGTTTAAACCATCATCTGCAGTTCCTTCCAACACTACCCAACAGCAATTTGGAACAAACAATAAATATTGACCTTGCCTGGGTTGCCTCGGTAAGATGAAAGATGACACAAACAAAACAGATCAAGAACAGAGCATTGGAAAAGGGTTGGCATCATTTAAACACCAAATATGCCAAAACTCAAGCAAACGACAAAGTTCTGGAGGAATTCAATGGGGCAGGTAGCATCTGTGGAAGAAGTGGACAGGCAATATTTTGGTGCCCTTCCTCAGACTGATTGGAGATGGGGAGGAAAGCTGGAAAATAGAGCTGGGGGCAGGACAAAGACTGGCAAGTGGTTGGTGGATCCAGGTGAGGGTGCTGATTGGCCTCCTGTTACCAGTTTAAGGTTGCAAGAAACAGGGGTTAAACTAGAGCTGTTTAGTAATCCTGCAATGATGAGCGTTCACCACATGGATAGTCAATTTTCAATTAGACCGCCTTTGGTCATGCTGACTTTGCTCCCCCTCGACCATACCGCCATGGGTGGCCCTACCAGGAGCATAGCTCCAGACGGCATCGCTCTCAGGATCTCAGGAGCACACGAGCTTCTCCACCACGACAAGGTGACAATCCAATAGTGAACTTAGTCATTATAATAGAAATAGATTCAGTTTTTAAAATAAAAAGCAAACGTATTGAAGTGCAAATATTTCATTAACAATCACTTTATTTTTCTTGATAGGGGGTAAATGGCTCGAATCCTGTAATACTAATGATCCTCTGGAACTTTTCCTGAAGTCAAGTAAACAGAGTTTATTAAAAAAACAATTAGCTTTGCAATTTTCCTAAGAGAACAATCACAATACATCCTAAGGCAGAAAGAGGCATGACTCATTAATGTTGTTGTCAGCCCAAATATACCATTAAAGTATAGTTTCTGTGCTAAAGCGGATGACTTAATTATCACGTTCTTCCACTACATTTCCAGCTGTAGATTTGGCAGGGGCACTGTTACCTTGAGGCATAGCAGCAAATATAGTTGTGTTGTCATCTTAGATTTGATAAAGAAAGACTTGCATTTGCTTTCACCCGAATGTAAAATCCATAAGTGAGCTACTTTGAGGAATGGCCTACTTTGAGGCTGGTGTGCATGTCCCTTTGCTCAGGGATGATCCCAGGAATGAGTGGGTTAACATATGATGAACATTTGACGGCACTGGGCCTGTACTCGCTGGAGTTTAGAAGAATGAGGGGGGACCTCATTGAAGCTTACAGAATAGTTAAAAGCTTGCATAGAGCAGATGTGGAGAGGATGTTTCCACTAGTCGGAGAGTCAAGGACTAGAGGTCGTAGCCTCAGAATTAAAGGACATTAAAGGAAGGAGATGAGGAGCAATATCGTTAGTCAGAGGGAGATAATTTGTGGAATTATTTGCCTCATAAAGCTGTGGAGGCCAAGTCAGTGGATGTTTTTAAGGCAGAGACAGATACTGTAGATTCTTGATTAGTACGGGTGTCAGGGGTTATGGGAAGAAGGCAGGAGAATGGGGTTAGGAGGGAGAGATAGATCAGCCAGGATTGAATGGTAGTGTAGAATTGATGAGCTGAAGGGGCTAATTCTGCTCCTATCACTTATGACTTGTGTCTTATAATGTACAGCAATGAAAATAATAGTTTATTCGGTTTAAAAGGATGGTCAAAATGGAAATGGGTGGTAATTCATCCCCAGTCCATAGCACAAAATGTATTATATAAAAGAGTTAGTGCACTGTTCTCTGGTACTAACTGGACGATTTTTATTCTAAAGCCGTGTAATTTTCAGCTCTTAAAATATCACTTGACATTACCAAAAAACCTTCAAGACGTACCTCTGAGGGCAGTAGCACGGCATGTGAAATACTGCTGGCAGATCATAAGCGCAGACATAATGCTCACATATTTGGCACGAGCTATATTGTAGGTTTCCATTCCACCCTTTAGACAGCCAAGCAAGGGTTCAATGCCGTGGAGGTTCCCAACAGCACAATTTCAATCAGTCATCAATTTGCAGGCTAGATAGTGGATAAATTCTCCTTGGTGTTAATGAATTTCTACATGTTTTGGATGTTTTATTTTAATCATATATTTAATAACTAGAAGGTGTGAGCTACAGAGAGAGGTTGAGTAGGCTGGGTCTCCATTCCTTGGAGTGCAGGAGGAAGATACAATCTTCCAGGTGTATAAAATCATGAGAGGACTAGATCGGATAGATGCACAGAATCTCTTGCCCAGAGTAGGGGGATCGAGGACCAGAGGTTTAAGGTGAAGATGAAAAGGTTTAATAGGAATCTGAAGGGTGATTTTTTCACACAAAGGGTGATGGGTATATGGAATAAGCTGCCAGAGGAGGTAGTTGAGACTGGGACTATACCAACATTTAAGCAACAGTTAGACAGATACATGGATAGGACAGGTTTGGAGGGGTATGGACCAAACGCGGGCAGATGGGACTAGTGTAGCTGGGACATGTTGGCTGGTGTGAGCAAGTTGGGCCGATGGGCTTGTTTCCACTCTATATCACTCTATGACTTCAATAGACTGGTTAGCTGGCAGAGAATAACTTTCTGGTGATTTAACGTACAAAAGCCGATCTTCCTGTATGGTCTCCGTGGGTCTTCCTGTGGTGAATGAGCATGAGGTGAAGAATGAACAAGTACCACTCAAACCATTAAGGTTGGATGAGGGGCAAGAGAGCTCTGAGAAGGAGATCATTTGCTTGGATGGATTGTTAAGGGAATGGAGCTGGCGGTAGCAGGTTACCATGAAGGCATGTGAGGTATCAAGAGTCAGGACGGCAGCAGTCTACCTTCACTTCAAGGGAACAAGACAATGGGGAAATTCTGCTATGGATCTCAGATTCTGAGCATCAGGGAACATCAGGTTTTGTTCTGGAGATAAAAACAAAAAAAGCCCTGAAGGCTCAGCAGCCCAAGTAACATCAGTAGAAATAGAGTCTGCACATTCTGATCCGTTGAGCTTTTCCAGAACTTTTTATTTTTATTACAGTTGTGTTTTGTTTTCTGATGCAGAGGTGCACTGACTGATCTGTCCACCCATTCTGTGTTTGGCAAGGATAATCTAAAGCTGCAGGAAGCATGCTGTATGAGATTGGCGCTGGACTTCTCTATGCTCCCTGTTATTTCATGGGAACTTTGGCTGAAGGCTTCTTAATGTATGAACCATAATAATAATAATAATAATAATAATAATAATAATAATACATTTTATTTTAGGGCGCCTTCCAAAAATCTCAAGGACACCTTACAGAGATTAACAAGAATAATAAAACATATAATCGGAATAAAATAAATAATAAAGACATCACCAAAACACAAATTAAAAACAGAATTCAATCCAAAGACAAAAAATCAAAAACACAATGTGAAGAGAGAGCAGCGGCAGCTAAAGCGCGCCAGCGTCCACTCTCCCTTCCGACAGCCATCTTGGACACAGACTAACATGTTTACTTACACACTAAAAAAATCATCCCCCCACAATGGTTACCACTGTGGGGGAAGGCACAATGTCCAGTCCCCATCCCCAGTTCACCCAAAGTCAGGCCTATTGAGGCCTCCACAGTTGCCTCTACGGAGGCCCGATGTTCCTACCCGTTCTCACCGGGTGGTGTTGTCCCGGCGTCGGGAGAGTCCTCTCAGCGGCTGGGCCACCTGGAACGGCCGCTTCCTGACTGGGGACCGCGGCTTCCGAAGCCGACAAGGCCGCGCCGGTTTGGAGCTCCCAGGCTCCCGATGTTAAAGTCGGCGCCGACCGCTCCGCTCCGCAGACCTGCAGCCTGGAGGTGTTGATCTAAGGCGGTCACAGCTCACCAGAGCTCCAGCGCGTCGATCCAGTGCGGCGACCCAGGCAAGGCATCGCCCGCTCCACTCCACGATAGCGCTCCAGCGCTGTGCCGCCACCGCAGCCGAGGTGCTGGGCGGTCCCCCGCCAGGAAACGGCGCTCCACGCCCGCTGGTAGGCCACGAGGACGGGTCGACGGGGCAGCCCGGAGAAAAAGTTGCCTCACCGACCAGGTAGGGACCTAGAAGTATAATTACCTCCTTCCCCCCACATTAAAAAGTCAATTTCTCCAACAGACAAAGGACAGTACTTACTAAAACCTCCAAAAAAAAAAGTGAGTTAAACGGACGGCTGCTGGTTAGCAGCCATTCCCCAAGATGGCTCCTCCTCCTCCTCCATGTGGTGTGCATGCCTCCATCAGGCTTCATCTATGGCTAGCTTCTTCACAGTCCTCATATGGGACATCTGCAGCTGAACGTGACCTTGACTATTGAACACCAGTATGTTTCTTTACAGAGTACTTACATCCAATGTATGCCTGCCCCGCTGAGTTACTCCAGCTTTTTGTGTCTATCTTTGGTTTAAACCAGCACCTGCAGTTCCTTCCTACACTATACATCCAATGCATTGCTGGATGCCTCTGTTCCATCACCTAAGTTATATATCCTGTTCATGGCTGAGCTATTGACTGCAACTTGGAAACCAAATTACACTGCACCTTTATAAGTTCATGAGTTCATAAGTGATAGGAGCAGAATTAGGCCATTTGGCCGATCGAGTCCATTCTACCGTTCAATCTTAGCTGATCTATCTTTCTTTCCTAACCCCTTCCTAACCCAATTCTCCTGCCTTCTCCCGATAACCTCTGACACCCGTACTAATCAAGAATCTATCTAACTCTGTCTTCAAAATATCCATTCCACAGATTCACCACCCTCTGACTAAATAAATTCATCCTCACCTCCTTCCTAAATGAATGTCCTTTAATTCTGAGACTATGACCTATGATCTATGACCTAGACTCTTCCACTAGAGGAAACATCCTCTCTACATTCACTCTATCCAGGTCTTTCACCATTCGGTAAGTTTTAATGAGGTCTCCCCTCATCCTTCTAAACCCCAGTGAGTACAGGCCCAGTGCCGTCAAATGCTCATCATATGTTAACCCACTGATTCCTGGGATCATTTTTGTAAACCTCCTCTGGACCCTCCCCAGTGCCAGCACATGCTTCCCCTTCCCCTTCCCCTTCCCCTTCTTTGATTTCCTGAGCAGCTTACATTTGTGTCATATCTAAGTTGGTTACAAAGAACGTAAGTAATGTTCTGGTAGGGGAAAGGAGAAAGAATGAGTGTTTTGAGGGATGAAGGGAGATATCAGATTAGATATATCTTCTCCTTATTATAGAACAGTCAGATGTATTTCTTCCCTTGCTCAGCTCTAGCTGTTTCCAGATATATGGTATTTTCTCCTGTAAGAACATAAGGTCATAAGGTATTATAAGGTTATAGGAGCAGAACTAGGGCATTCGGACCATGAAGTCTACTCATCCATTTAATCATGACTGATCTATCTCTCCCTCCTAACCCCATGCTCCTGCCTTCTCCCCATAGGTCCCAACATGGAGAATCCCTGACATGACAATGGATAAAAGTGGAACACGAAGTGTTGTTCTTCAAGTAACGCCTGCATTCCCACCTCTCTCCATCCCTCCCCCACCCAAGTGGTACCAGCTTCAAGTCGTCTTGTTGAGTCTCATTGTCTGTAACTCGTTTTCACCTAGAACACAGCTAACAATGGCCTGTTTCCTTTATCATCATTGCATTTTACATATCTTTCAATTATTCTCTCTACATCACCGTCTATATCTCTCATTTCTCTTTCCCCTGACTCTGTCTGAAGAAGGGTCTCGACTCGAAACGTCACCTGTTCCTTTTCTCCAGAGATGCTGCTTGTCCCGCTGAGTTATTTCAGCTCTTTGTGTCTATCTTTGGTTTAAACAAGCATCTGCGGATCCTTCCTGCACACCAAGTGTTGTGTAAACAGTTTAGGTCTTATGACTGTTATCATTGGGTGATTGTACACACTGAGATGAAGATGAGAAGTTTCCTGTATTGATGAATATGTGATGATACTGAGAAGCCTGTGAATTTATAGCACAGACAGGAATCATGTGGCTAAATTGGTCACTGTTGGTTTTATGCAAACAACACTTATTTTTGGAAGCATCCTATGAAAACCGCTTAGCACTTTGGTTAATTTTGAAAATGTTGATCAAATGATAACTGTGCACATTCACACCAATTAAGAACATTGCTATCCTGTAAGAGAATTAGTCTGGGATTTCTGAATCAGCATGAACCAAGCAACAAGGACTGCATGGTGAAAAGGTTTCTAATACCATTTTCCTATTGTGAAATAAATCAAGACCACAATGAAAATGTAATTCATTGTTAGCTAGGGGAAGGTAACAACAAATCAGGAGAACAGTCAAATATAACATTTAATCTTGATTAATTATCCTGATTAAATGTTATCTCCGTATGCCTCATTGTCACCTTCCCCTAGCTAACAATAATCTATTCTACAGTTTCCTTGAAATTTGTCCCATTTGATGTCTTGTTTTCACACCTTACCCTTCCATATCTCTAAGTCTCCCTCAGTCTGAAGAAGGGTCTTGACCGAAACATTAGCCATTTCTACTCTCCAGAGATGCTGTCTGAGTTACTCGTTGAGTTACCCTAGCATTTTGCACCTATCTTTGGTGTAAACCAGCATCTGCAGTTCCTTCCGACACTTGAACATTTAATTGTTTTCTTAAAAATTAAAAATCAAAATTTAAATACATTTATTAAAACAATTTGCTTCTCAGTACTAACTTCCATAGCACATCAACAGGAGGCTTTCATGGAGCTGGGGATTGAGCCTCCAGTGCTGTCTCTCTGCTAAGTCTAGTTCTGTTTAGTTGAGTTTATTAGTACAGTGAAAAGCTTTTGTTGCGTGCTAACCAGTCAGCAGAAAGACAATACAAGATTACAATAGATCCATTTACAGTGTATAGATACACAGAGTCATAGAGTGATACAGTGTGGAAACAGGCCCTTCGGCCCAACTTGCCCACACCAGCCAACGTGTCCCAGCTACACTAGTCCCACCTGCCTGTGATTGGTCCATATCCCTCCAAACTTATCCTATCCATGTACCTGTCTAACTGTTTCTTAAATGTTGGGATAGTCACTGCATCAACTACCTTCTCTGGCAGCATGTTCGATTAACCCACCAGCCTTTGTGTAAAAAAATTACTCCTCAGATTCCTATTTAATCTTTTCCCCATCACCGTAAACCTATGTCACCTGATCCTCGATTCACCTACTCTGGGCAAGAGACTCTGTGCATCTACCCGATCTATTCCTCTCATGATTTTATACACCTCTATAAGATCACCTCCTGCGCTCCAGGGAATAGAGTCCCAGCCTACTCAATCGGATAAGGGAATAACGTTAAGTGCAAGGTAAACATAGAAACATAGAAAATAGGTGCAGGAGTAGGCCATTCGGCCCTTCGAGCCTGCACCGCCATTCAATATGATCATGGCTGATCATCTAACTCAGAATACTGTACCTGCCTTCTCTCCATACCCCCTGATCCCTTTAGCCACAAGGGCCACATCTAACTCCCTCTTAAATATAGCCAATGAACTAGCCTCAACTACCTTCTGTGGCAGAGAATTCCAGAGACTCACCACTCTCTGTGTGAAAAATGTTTTCCTCATCTCGGTCCGAAAAGATTTCCCCCTTATCCTTGAACTGTGACCCCTTGTTCTGGACTTCCCCAACATCGGGAACAATCTTCCCGCATCTAGCCTGTCCTACCCCTTAGCCAGCAACGCCAGCAAAGTCCGATGAAGGATTGTCCGAAGGTCATCAAAGAGGCAGTTCAGCCAGATATTTCCAAGAATAAAGAATTTAATTGTAAATTTGGTGTGCTTATCCCCTCTATAGGTAACCAATTGTAAATGTATGTACCTATACTTTAAATTGAGGGTTGGAATTTTTGCGAATTAGTTCCATGTTGTTTAATCTCACTCTTTTATTAAGTAGTAAATCATTTGGCTCTTTGCATTGTTCTGTAACGAGCAATGTTTCACCTCTCCACTGCTTCATTTCAAATGCAAATATATCTCTCTCTAAAGCTGAAGTATCTTTCTGCTGCTGATCCAACAAAGTTGAAATGCCAGAGCAGAAGTAGGTCTGAAGATAGACACAAAAAGCTGGGGTAACTCAGCGGGTCAGACAGCAACTCTGGAGAAAAGGAATTGGTGACATTTCGGGTCTTCAGACTTGATCTTAAACATAATCAATTCCTTCTCTCCAGAGATGCTGTCTGACCCACTGAATTACTCCAGCTTTTTGTGCCTACCTTCGGTTTAAACCAGCATCTGCAGTTTCTTCCTTCACCTATAGATCTTAAGAAATGACGAGAACAAATGGTATGTCTGTGTAGGAAAGAACTACAGATGCTGGTTTACACCGATGGTAAGTAAGTAAGTAAGTAAACTTTATTTATATAGCACATTTTAAGTCAACTTGCATTGACCCCAAAGTGCTTCACATAATTTAAATAATAAGTTCCATTGCAAACCATAGAAAAAGGTTTTTAAAAAATGAATAAAAATGGACACAACATATTACAGAGTTCAACACAAACATCCCCCCACAGCAGAATCAAAACATTTCCACTGTGTGGGGAAAGGCACCAGAAAGTTAAGTCCTCTTCCTCTGTGAAACACCCGAGGTCGGGGCCCATCTGTGGCCGTGCAGCCAGTCTGATGATTTTCAGGGCCCTCTTGCCGTAAAGATGAAACATCGGCGTCGGGTGAAACATTCCTCAGCGGCTTGGAAAAGTCTGGACATTCCTAATATTCCTAATATTTATATTTGATAAATATTAGGAATTATCTGAATAACTGTCCAGATTAGATGAAATATCATCAACCTGTAATTTTAATTTTATTTTGCCTCCTCAGATATTGCTGACTTACCTAGTATTTCCTGCATTTTCCAATTAGTAGCATTGGCAATGTTTTGTACCTCTTTATTTCAGCATTGTTTCATTTTCATTTTCTCATTCCCCTATTTTCATCCATCCCTTTCTATTTCCATTTCCGATAGATTGAGAGGCTGTACTGAATAAGCCTTCATCACTGTCTCTCGGGCAGCACAGCCATCATCAATGCCTGCCACAGACCTGCCGCCTGTCCCGCTGAGTTACTCCAGAATTTTGTGTCCCTAAGTGATTTAAGGGTTCATTGAGACCCTTCTTAAATGCTCTCAGCTTCAACTACTGCCTTAGGCAATGCATTCCAGGGACTTGTCACTCTCAGGATATGGAAACATATTTGTGTTAAAAGTATTTGTCCTTTCCCTTTCCCCTGACTCTCAGTCTGAAGTAGGGTCTCGACCCAAAACGCCACCTATTCCTTTTCTCCAGAGATGCTGTCTGACCTGCTGAGTTACTCCAGCTTTTAATGTCTATCTTCGGTGTAAACCAGCATCTGCAGTTCCTTCCTACACAGACTGTTCTCTTCATTCTCCTCACCTCCTCCCTTTGCCTGTAACTTAAAGCATCCAGTCATAGTGTCAGTCCTACAGCATGGAAGCCAACCATTTGGTTCAACTCATCTATGCCGTCTGATGAGCATCTTTCAGTATTAACAATATGGTGCAGCACTTGATTCACATCCCTCTGTGACTAAATGTGTAGGAAGGAACTGCAGATGCTGGTTTAAACCGAAGATGGATGCAAAAAGCTGGAGTAACTCAGCGGGTCAGGCAGCATCTCTGGAGAGAAGGAATGGGTCTTAAGTAGGGTCTTGACTCGAAAAGCCACCCATTCCTTCTCTCCAGAAATGCCGCCTGTCCCGCTGAGTTACTTTAGCTTTTTGTATCCCTCTGTGACTAAGTGATTTAAGGGTTCATCGAGACCCTTCTTAAATGTATTCCAGGTACTTATCACTCTCAGGATATAGAAACATATTCATCTTAAAGGTATTTGTGTAACGGGTATAGCTTGGACCCAATAGCAGCACAGAATCAGGCAGGTATAGTTGGTAATGAACTTTATTACGATACTGTAACACAGAGTAGAAACACAGGAATGGGTACACCGTACTCACACAGAGGCTCAGGATTGAGCGAGGGTTCCGAAGAGGGGCAGGCAGGAGACGTAGTCGGGGTAGCGGAAGGTCCGGTAACCAGGAGATCCAACACACGATGCAAACAAACCAGCGAGGGACAGACGAAAGGAGAGTCGAAGCCAGGCATGAAGTCGGGAAATCGCTGGAGAGTCTTGCATGAATGCTGAGAACAATCTGGCACTGTGTGAACGGTGAGGAGAGTCTATATACCGGGTTAATTGGTGATCAGAGGCAACTGAGTGCAACTGGTGAGGAGAGTTGGGCTGATGAGAGGGGAGTGGCTGGCAGGCAGGTGAGGGGAAGGAGGGACTGGTGGAAAAGTACCGGGAGGTGAAATGGATGGGAATGAGGAGAGGGCTGACTGTGACAGAACCCCCCCTCCCCCTCAAGGGACGGCTCCTGACGTCCCAAAACAAAAAAAAAACAATAAAGAAAATAAACCCAATCCCACGCAGAGTTGGGTGGGAGGAGGGGGACCGGAGGAGGGCTAATATTCGTCCGAGACATCCATGTCCGCATCCTCCTCCATAGCATCAGAGGAAAGCTCCGTCTCGTCGTCACTGGGCACCTCAGACGGAAGAGGGGACAGAGTCTCAGGGGCGGCGACCCCTCTAGGAGTGGCGGACTTGGACGGCTGGTCGGGATGACGCCGGTGAAACTCCCTGATGACGGAGGCGTCCAGGATGTGTCGAGCAGGAACCCAGGACCTCTCCTCTGGACCGTAACCCTCCCAATCGACCAGGTGTTGGAGACCCCTCCCGCGACGGCGGGAGCGCAGGAGGCGGTGCACCGTAAAGGCGGGGCCTCCGTTGATGAGATGAGGAGGTGGAGGAGGAGGGACTGCGGGGACCAGGGAGCTCTCCCGGACTGGCTTTATTCTGGACACGTGGAACGTAGGATGGACCCGCATGGAACGAGGCAACTTGAGCCTCACAGCCGCTGGGTTGATGACCTTCTGGATCTCAAAGGGACCGATGAACTTGCCAACTTCTTGGACTCCACCCTCAAGGGAAGGTCCCGGGTCGACAGCCACACCTTCTGGCCCGCGAGGTAGGTGGGGGCCTGGGTGCGGTGACGGTTGGCAGCCGTGGCGTAACGGTCCACGGAGCGGAGAAGAGCCGCCCTGGCTTGGGTCCACGTCCTGCGGCAGCGACGAATGAAGGCCTGGACGGACGGGCAGGAAACCTCTTTCTCCAGCGCCTGGAACAGTGGAGACTGGAACCCGTAGGCACACTGGAAAGGGGAGAGCCCAGTGGCCGAGCTTGTCAGGGTGTTGTGGGCGTACTCCACCCACAACAACTGCTGGGACCAGGAGGAGGGATGCTTGGACACCATACACCGCAGCGCCGTCTCCATCTCCTGATTCTTCCTTTTAGTTTGGCCATTGGACTGGGGATGAAATCCGGACGTCAGGCTCATGGTGGCCCCCACAAGCGTGCAGAACTCCCTCCAGAACACAGAGGCAAACTGGGGTCCCCGGTCGGAGACCACATCGACGGGGAGACCATGGAGCCTGAAGACGTGGAGTAACATGAGCTCGGCAGTTTCCTTGGCTGACGGAAGCTTGGGCAGGGGCACGACGTGAGCCATCTTGCTAAATCTATCGACCACGGTCAGGATGGTGGTGTGACCACTGGATGGGGCAGGCCGGTAACGAAGTCCAGGAAGATGTGGGACCATGGTCGATGGGGTACAGGCAGTGGAAGCAGATGACCCGCACGAGCTTGGTGTGAGACCTTGTGCTGGTTGCAAACGGGACAGGCGTTGACAAACTCCCGAGTGTCCACCTCCAGCGATGCCCACCAGAACCTCTGTAGCACCATCTCCTTGGTCCGCTGAATGCCGGGATGACAGGTGAGTCGAGAGCTGTGGGCCCACTGAAGGACGTCGGACCGCAGGGCAGAAACCACAAACAGGCGATCAGGAGGGCATGCGCTGGGTCCCGGCTGGTTCTCCAAGGCCGCCTTGACCTTCTCCTCCACTTCCCAGGTGAGGGAGGCAACCCTGTGCGAGGATGGGAGGATGGTCTTGGGGCCAGACACGGGCTCCTCCTTCGCCAAGAACTGTCGAGAGAGGGCATCGGGCTTCACGTTGCGGGACCCAGGTCGGTAGGAGAGGGAGAAGTTGAAGCGGGTGAGGAAGAGAGACCAGCGGGCCTGACGAGAGTTGAGCCTCTTGGCTGACTGGAGGTATTCAAGGTTCTTGTGGTCAGTCCAAACCAAGAAAGGCTGCTCGGTTCCCTCCAGCCAGTGACGCCATTCCTTCAACGCCAACTTAACCGCCAACAGTTCTCGTTTGCCAATGTCATAATTCCTCTCAGCAGGGGTCAGGCGTCGGGAGAAGAAAGCGCATTGATGGAGCTTCTGGTCCCCGGCATCCCGCTGGGACAGAACAGCTCCCACCCCCACGTCGGAGGCGTCCACCTCCACCACGAACTGTATCTCTGAGTCCGGAACTTGGAGGATGGGGGCCGATGTAAACCGTGTCTTGAGTGTCAGAAAAGCTTCGTCGGCCGCGGCAGACCACCGGAACGGAACCTTGGAGGAGGTGAGTGCCGTGAGGGGTGCGGCCACAGTACTGTAGCCACGGATGAACCATCGGTATAAATTGGCGAACCCCAGGAACCTTTGGAGCTGCTTGCGGGAGTCAGGAACAGGCCAGGTGGTGACAGCAGAGACCTTGGCGGGGTCCAACGATGTTCCCTTGGCCAACAATGAATCCTGGGAAGGAGACTGACGGGGAGCGAAACTCGCACTTCTCAGCTTTAACGAAGAGCGAGTTCTCCAGGAGCCGATGTAGAACTGCCTGGACGTGGTGTACGTGTTCCTCCTTGGTCCGTGAAAAGATGAGGATGTCATCAATATAGACGAACACGTACTTGTTCAACATGTCTCTGAGAACGTCATTGACCAAAGCCTGGAAGACGGCCGGGGCGTTGGTGAGGCCAAAGGGCATCACCCGGTATTCATAATGTCCCATGGGAGTGTTGAAGGCGGTCTTCCACTCATCTCCCTCTTTGATGCGGACCAAGTGGTAGGCGTTGCGTAGATCCAACTTCGAAAAGATGGTGGCCCCCTCCAGGAGCTCGAAAGCAGAGGAGATGAGTGGGAGAGGGTAGCGATTCTTCACCGTGATGCCGTTGAGCCCCCGGTAATCTATGCAGGGACGCAGAGATTTGTCCTTCTTCTCCACGAAGAAGAACCCAGCCCCAGCAGGAGACGAGGAGGGACGGATGAGACCAGCAGCCAAGGAGTCGTTTATGTATTTCTCCATGGCGCCTCTCTCAGGGGCGGACAGGGAGTAAAGGCGACCCCTAGGAGGAGCGGAACCAGGCAGGAGGTCTATGGCACAGTCATAGGGCCGATGAGGAGGAAGGGAGGTGGCCCTAGACTTGCTAAAAACCTCCCCAAAATCATGGTACTCGGCTGGGACCCCCTTCAGATCTGGAGCAGTACTGGAGCAGGTGGCCGGTTGAGGAGCTGAGGCTTGCTTCAGGCACACTTGGTGGCAGGAAGGGCTCCAACCCAAGCTGACCCCCGTCCTCCAGTCGATGTTGGGGTTGTGTCGCCGAAGCCAGGGGTAACCCAGGATGAGGGGAAGACGGGGAGACTGCAGGATGTGGAACTGGATGGTCTCATGGTGATTACCAGACAGGAGCATGCGCACTGGGACCGTCTGGTGAGAAACAGTCCCCAGGAGATGGCCGTCGAGGGCGTTGGCGGGAACAGGTTCAGGCAGGGGAACACAACTGATGCCTAGCTGGCGGGCTAGTTCCTTGTCCATAAGATTAATGTCACAACCAGAGTCTATGAAGGTGGCGAGGGTGTGAGAACCATCAGACAACAGCAGACGGGCATGAGGAAAGTTCAGAGGTTCGACTCACCAGTAATTCCTCCGCTACTGGAGAGTCTGGCCTTTTACTGGACACTTGGAGATGTAATGACCCGCCAGGCCACAGTAGAGACAGAGGTTCCCCCGACGCCAACGTTCCTCGGGGGTGAGACTGGTGCGACCCACCTGCATGGGTTCGGGTTGCCTCGACGGTTGCCCCAGACGAGGGTAGTCCAGTCTCCGGAGGAAAACGAGCTTGGGAGGAGAGCTGGCGGTCCGCCTGTCCCTGTCGCCTCTCCCAACGTCTCGCCAGGATGCGTCGGTCCAGACGGGTCGTTAGCTCGATAAGCCCATCCAGAGAAGCAGGAAGGTCGTGGGCCACCAACTCATCCTTGATATAGTCATTCAAGCCCAGCAAGAAAGCGTCACACTGGGCCGGGGCGTTCCAATCACTCTGACGGGCCCTGGTGCGAAAGTCGATGGCGAAGTCAGCGACGCTCTGGTTCCCCTGGCTCAACCCCAGCAGACTTCCCGCAGCGTCCGGACCCATCGAAACCTCACCGAACACCTTGCGAAGCTCCGCAGCGAAGGCCTGGAAAGAGGAGCAAGCTGGCGTGCGTCGCTCCCATTCAGCCGTTCCCCACATACCGAGCTCTGCCAGTCAGGTGATTAATGGTAAACGCCACTCTCGCCGCTTCCTGGGCGAAGGTGTAGGGCTGTAGGGCGAAGAGAATGGAACAGTTCATGATGAATGGGTCTCCAGCGTAGCGCTCCGGGGTTCCCACCCAGGGCTCAGGTGATGGTCCTGGCGGACCAGGAGCTGGTGCTGTCGGAGCCGGAGGAGAAGCATGGGGTGTAGCCTGGGCGAGGGTGGTCGTCAGCTGTTGGACCTGGGTGGCTAGTGCAACCAATGCTTGCTCTTGGTTTGACACAGCCTGTCGAACCTCGGAGTTGGAGGCAGTGAGCATAGCTTCGTGCTGCAGGAGCGTGTGCTCAATCCTCTCGAAGCGGTTTGACGGAGACGTTGTGTGCGCTGAGTCCATTGTTGGCCAGATTGTACTGTAACGGGTGTAGCTTGGACCCAATAGCAGCACAGAATCAGGCAGGTATAGTTGGTAACAAACTTTATTACGATACTGTAACACAGAGTAGTAACACAGGAATGGGTACACCGTACTCACACAGAGGCTCAGGATTGAGCGAGGGTTCCGAAGAGGGGCAGGCAGGATCGAATCCGTGTAGGCAGTCGGGAAATCGCTGGAGAGTCTTGCATGAATGCTGAGAACAATCTGGCATTGTGTGAACGGTGAGGAGAGTCTATATACCGGGTTAATTGGTGATCAGAGGCAACTGAGTGCAACAGGTGAGGAGAGTTGGGCTGAGTGGCAGGCAGGCAGGTGAGGAGAAGGAGGGACCGGTGGAAAAGTACTGGGAGGTGAAGTGGATGAGAATGAGGAGAGGGCAGACTGTGACAATTTGTCATTTCCCTTTCCCCTGACTCTCAGTCTGAAGAAGGGTCTCGACCAGAAACGTCACCGATTCCTCTTCTCCAGAGATGCTGTCTGACCCGCTGAGTTACTCCAGCTTTTTGTGTTTATCTTAAAGGTATGTATGTCCTGTGCTGTAACAGCAACGCTATGACTTTACAGTGCATATTCGCCATGCCTGCAGGTGCAGGACGAATCTTTCTCCTGAAAGATTTCACTTCACCGGTCCATTCTAAAATTCACGAGAATCTACACCCTCATCAGCACCAGAATTTACATTTCTAACTTGCCTCTGAGCTGTTCTCCAACACAATTGTGCACTCTATACCTGAGTTAATGACGTTAAAGAAATCTTCTTGCTTATGCGGCATGCTAGCTACTTGCAATGTGTAAGAGGATCATTAAAAGTGTCATGATTGTCTCTTATTTGTTCATTACCACAAGCACAATGGTTCCCGCAGGAGCCACTCATTCCAATTATGTGCATTCCCATGTTTCCTTACTGATTAGCAAAGAACGTCAGGTCTCCCCTGCATTTTTCACAGAAAAAGGAATTTCATACCCCTGGTGGATTATTCCGAACTGCCCCAACTTAGGTCAATTTGAAATTGAAATTCTATACTTTTCCCTTGAGTCGATATCTTATTAAAATGTTGCCGTTTGCCGTTTGTTCGATGCACCTCAGCTCAGCAGAGTGAAAGACCAGCAGATTGTTTACATGGGTTGATTTATAGCAATAATGAATTATTAACATGGGAAATATGGACAAAAGGATTAGTTTTTGCTGGCAGGCTTGGTCCTGTTTCATAGAGTCATAGAGTCATAGAGTGATACAGTGTGAAAACATGCCCTTCGGCCCAACATGTCCCAGCTACAGTAGTCCCACCTGCCTGCATTTGGTCCATATCCCACCAAACCTGTCCTATCCATGTACCTATCTAACTATTTTGTAAACGTTGGGATAGTCCCAGCCTCAACTACCTCCTCTGACAGCTTGTTCCATACACCCACCAGTCTTTGTGTGAAAAAATGAGCCCTCAGATTCCTATTCAATATTTCCCCTTTCACCTTAAACCTCTGGTCCTCGATTCACCTACTCTGGGCAAGAGACCCTGTGCATCTACCCAATCTATTCCTCTCATAATTTTATGCACCTCTAAGATCACCCCTCATCACCCCTCATCCTCCTGCGCTCCAGGGAATAGTGTCCCAGCGTACTCAACCTCTCCCTATAGTTCAGACCCTCTAGTCATGGATTCATCCTCGTAAATCTTCTCTGTACCCTTTCCAGCTTGACAACATCTCTCCTATAACATGGTGCCCAGAACTGAACACAATACTCTGTAGTTTTATTTTCCTCTGTAAATTGCCTCTATCGTGTAGGGAGTGGATGAAAAGTGGGATAACATAGAACTGAATGAATAGGCAGATAATCGAACTAATCAATAGGCAGCATAAATTCAGCGGGCCAAAGTCCCTGTTTTACATACAGTATCTCTAGACTAAATTAAACTTATGAATAAAACCACATGTACCCAGGTGTATCCCTCTGCAGAATTATTTTTTCCCCCAATTAATATATTTACTGTGAGACCATTACAGATGGACAATGGATTAGTATTGAGAATAGTGGATGAGTAGAGAAAATAGTTTTATGACATGGATGCCAGATATTATATGGACCCAAGAAAATTGAAGATAAGCGAAGACAAAGAACTACAGATCTATCAACCTTTATTGTCATCTTGCAAAGCAACAGTTGTACAGTGCAAATGAGAAGACGTTTCCCAGGGAATACCGGAGATGCTGGTTAATAAACAAAAGAACACAAAGTGGAGTAACTCAGCAGTCCAGGCAGCATCTCTGGAGAACATGGATCAGTGATATTTCGGGCTGAGAGTCTTTTTCAGACATTGGCGGGTGGGGGGGAGAAGAAAGTTGGAAAAGGAGGAGTCAGACAAAGCATGGCATGCAAACGGTTGGAACAAAGGCCAGAGATAAGAGCAGTAGGTATGAGACAGGTTTGAAAAGATGCTCTGTGAAGCCAGAGGGAGGAAAGGTAGCAGGGGTGAGGGGAAGGGGGGGGGGGGGTGGGGGAGGGGAGAAATAGGTGGGGCACAAGGAAGTGGGGGGAAAGAGAAGGAGGGTTGCAGAAGAAGGGAGGAGGGGTTTGGGAGGTAGTTAGTGGTTGCCTAAAACTTAACGTTCTTTCCATTGGGTTATAAGATGCACAATCCGAATGTAAGGTCCTGTTCCTCCAGTTTGTGTGCGGCCTCGCTCTGGCAATGGACCAGACCCAGGACAGAAATGTCAGTGTGGGAATGGGAAGGGGAGTTAAAGAGGTTAGCAACCGAGAGATTCAATAGGTCTTGGTGGACCAAGCGCATCATCAATACTCAGCATTCACTGAGTTACTCCAGCACTTTGCGCCTGTCTTCGGAGTAAACCAGCACCTGTAGTTCCTTTCCACACCTGCTGTTATAGATAGGGCTGCTCAAGGATAAGGGAGAAAATCTGAGCTCTGAGGATGTAGATGAGGTATCAAATCAGTACTTCACATCTGTATTCACCAAGGAGATAGACTTGGAGGACAGTGAGATCAGCATGGATAATACTAATATGCAAGGGCAGGTTGAACTCAGGAGGTGTGGAACTCTTGAAGAGCATTAAGGTGGATAAATCTCCAGGGACTGATGGGACCTAACCCATGTTATGAAGAGAGGCAAGACAGGAGGTTGCAGGGGGTTTGGCGAATAGCCAATGTAGATCCTTTGTTTAAGACGTTTTGTTTTAGTTGAGTTTAGAGATACAGCGGGGAAACAGGTCCTTCGGCCCACCAAGTCCGCACCAACCAGCGATCCCCGCACATTAAACCAATGCACACTAGGGACAGTTTTACATTTATACATTACATTGTAGTGGCACCTAGTGGTTAAGCTGTGGATGCAGAACCCTTGTCAGAAGTCGGGGCTGTCACTTGACAGGGTTTTTCGCGGGGTTTTAAGAGTTAGTAAGTTTGTTCAGTAGTTAGGTGTCGGGTAGTTCAAGTACCGTTTTGTCAATAAAACCATTTGCTCTACCCGCTTGGCCTCGCTACAATTGGTGACCCCGTCGATCCGAACGTTCTTTCGGTTCCGCTACTATGGACATAGCCGCTATCCTTGACACTAACCCAGCCCAGCAGAACGCAGTTTCGTTAAGCTGCCCGTTTTCTGGACGGCACTTCCTCATGTACGGTTTTGGCACATTGAAGACCAATTCCACGTTCAAGTTCAAGTTCAAGTTCAAGTGAGTTTATTGTCATGTGTCCCTGTATAGGACAATGAAATTCTTGCTTTGCTTAAGCACACAGAAAAATAGTAAGGCATTTACTACAGTACAGATAAATGTGTCCATATACCATGATATAAATATATACACACATGAATAAATAAACTGCAAATAAAGTGCAAATAACAGAAAGTGGTTGTTAATAATCAGAGTTTTGTCCGAGCCAGGTTTAATAGCCTGATGGCTGAGTGGAAGTAGCTATTCCTGAACCTGGTTGTTGCAGTCTTCAGGCTCCTGTACCTTCTACCTGAAGGTAGCAGGGAGATGAGTGTGTGGCCAGGATGGTGTGGGTCCTTGATGATACTGCCAGCCTTTTTGAGGCAGCGACTGCGATAAATCCCCTCGATGGAAGGAAGGTCAGAGCCGATGATGGACTGGGCAGTGTTTACTACTTTTTGTAGTCTTTTCCTCTCCAGGGCGCTCAAATTGCCGAACCAAGCCACGATGCAACCGGTCAGCATGCTCTCGACTGTGCACCTGTAGAAGTTAGAGAGAGTCTTCCTTGACAATCCGACTCTCCGTAATCTTCTCAGGAAGTAGAGGCGCTGATGTGCTGATCGGCACATTATCTCCGATTCAACTAAATATTTCTACGTGGTCGGTGCAATGGACCAAGGAACCGCTAGTCGCTTAATTCAATCCCTTCAACAACCGCCGGCCAAAGGCAAGTACAAGGGCCGCAAGGCACTGCTGCTGCGTATTTTTGGGCTCAGCTGCTGATATCGGGCCTCCAGGATCCTTCACTTGGACGGCCTGGGCGGCCGCAAGCCATTAGTACTGATGAGTGAAATGCTCTCGCTGATGGACGGTCACCGGCCTTGTCTTCTCCTCGAGCAGGCGTTCTTCGAACAGATGCCGGATGACATCCGCCTGCTCCTCACCAGTAGCGACTTCACCGACCCCCAGAAACTAGCTGAAAGAGCGGATGATCTGCGGCAAGCCAAGCAGCAGGATGGCGTTTCCATCAGCTCCGCGACGGCCTCGATGGCTATTTCCACCTTCCACCAACAACACAGCGACGCAACCGGCAGCTGCGGATACCGGTAAGCGTCCGTGGTGTTACCACCCCCAACACTGCGGTGCGAAGGCCCGCCGATGCCGTTCTCCCTGCTTGCATCCGGGATAAGCTTCGGCCGATCGCCAGTCGAGGCTATTGCGGTCGGCTTGAAACATTGCGTCTACGTCTGGGACCGTCGTTCTGGGCTCCGATTCCTTGTCGACACGGGAGCAGAGATCAGCAAATTACCCCCGTCTGGAGTCAACACACGTTCCCGTAAGCAAGGCCCTGCCCTACCATCGTCAACGGCAGCCCCATCCGGACATATGGGATAGGTACAGTTCCCCTTGGTTTCAGCTCCTGCCATTTCACGTGGCCCTTCCATTCGCTGATACCTCAGCCGCGACATGTGCACGTACCCTGACAGCCCACTGGGTGGCTCGTTTCGAAGTTCCAGCGGAGATTTCATCGGACATGGGTACCCAGTTCACCTCCCCGCTGTGGTCGGCCATGGCCCAACTGCTCGGTGCACAGCTGCACCACACCACGGCGTACCACCTTCAGTCCAACGGTCTGGTGGAATGGTTCCACCGGCACCTGAAATCCTCCTTGAAGGCATGGCTCACAGGCCCTGCTAGTTTGGATGAATTGCCGTGGGTTTTACTGGGGTTCCGCACCGCCCCTAAAGAGGATATGGCCACTTCGTCCGCCGAGTTAGTGTATGGCTCCCCGCTCAAAGTACCCGTCGATTTTATTCCATGGCACGTGGGCATCAGGAACCCCCTTCATCTGCGCTGGTGCACCTTCGCGAGCAGGTGGGCAAGCTCTCCCGACCTCTCGCCACGGATTTGGCACTTCCCATGTCCCGCCTTCTCTCAAGGACTGTCAATTTGTTTTTCTCCGCAGGGACTCGCACCGGACCCCACTGCAGCGCCATTACGAGGGTCCCTTCCAGGTGTTGCAGCCGGGCGTCGCGACTTTCATTCATCGGAGGCCGACAGGAGGTTGTGTCAGTGGCCCATATGGATTCAGATCGTGCTTACCAATAGAAGGGAGACGTTATGGTAATGAGTGCTTTACAGAGAGCAGAGGTGCTAGAAGTGTTTTAAGAGTGTATTTTAAAGAGTGTTTTACAGAGAGCAGAGGTGCTAGAACGGGCTGCTAGGGATAGTGGTGAAGGCAGATTTCATGTGGCATTGAGAAGACACTTAGATAGGCACATGGATATGCTGAGAATCGAGGAACAAGATGAGGTTAGC
Source organism: Amblyraja radiata (assembly GCF_010909765.2). NCBI lineage: Eukaryota > Metazoa > Chordata > Chondrichthyes > Rajiformes > Rajidae > Amblyraja > Amblyraja radiata. Next base: position 12,916,477 of record NC_045961.1, read on the forward strand.
TTATCCTGGCATTGTGTTGGGCATGGACATTGTAGGGTGAAGGGTTGATTCCTATGTTGTATAATCTAGATTTTATTTTTTTATATGCAATGTCCTGTTTTATTTCTGCTCTTTTTAAATGGGAGAATCACATTCCTCTTCTGCAATCTTGGAACCTTTGAAAAATCTAGGGAATTTTGGAAAATTGAAACCATTACTATCAAAGTCTGATTAAGGCACTCGACCCAAATCGTCACTCATTCTTTTTCTCCACAGATGCTGCCTGTCCCGCTGAGTTAATCCAGCATTTTGTGTCTATCAACCATTGCTAACACACCCTTTAACACCCTAGGATGAAATCCTTCAGGACCCATCAGCACCTGAGGACATTGAGTACGTGGGAGGTCGTGTCTCACAAAGATGATTGTGTTTTGGAAAATGTGGACAAAAGGGTTGATGAGGGCAGAGCTGTAGATTCTGCAAGTATGGATTTCAGCAAGGCATTAGACAAGGTTCCACATGGTGGGCTGCGCTGGAAGGTTAGATCGCATGGGATCCAAGGAGAGATGGCTGAATGGATAGAAAATTGGCTTCATGCAAGGAAGGAGCGGTGGAAGGTTGCTTTTCGGACTGGATGCCTGTGACTAGTCGTGTGCCTCAGGTTTCAGCGCTGGGCCCATTGCCATTTGTCATCTATAACAATGATTTGGATGAGAATGTACATGGCATGATTAGCAAGTTTATAGATGGTATAAAAGTGGGTGGTATTGCAGATAGTGAAGATGGTTGTCAAAAATTACAGCAGGATCTTGATCGATTGGCTAGGTGAGCTGAGGAATGGTTGATGGAATTTAATGCAGAGAAACGTGAAGTGTTGCATTTTGGGAGGTCTAAAATAGTCAGGACGTACACAGTGAATGGTGGGCCTCTGGGTAGTGTTGTAGAGCAGAGGGATCTAGGAGTACAGGTGCATGGTTCCTTGAAAGTGGTATCACAGGCAGATAGGGTGGTTAATAAGGCATTCGGCACATTGACCTTCATCAGTAAGAGTATTGAACATTGAAGTTGGGAGGTTATGTTGCAGTTGTATAAGATGTTGGTGAGGTCGCATTTAGAATATTGTGCTCAGTTTTGGTCACCATGTTATAAGAAAGATAGTATCAAGCTGGAAAGAGTGCAGAGATGATTTACAAGGATGCTGCCAGGACTCGAAGGCCTGAGCTATAGGGAGAGGTTGCACAGGCTAGGGCTTTATTCCTTGGAGCACATAAGGATGAAGGGAGATCTTATAGAGGTGTATAATATCATGAGAGGATTAGATTGGGTGAACGCACAGAATCTTTTGCCCAGAGTAGGGGAATCGAGAACCAGAGGAAATAGATTTATGGTGAGGGGATGAAGATTTAATAAGATTTAATAAGAGGTAGTTGAGGCAGGTACTATTACAATGTTTAAGAAACAGTTAGAAAGGTACATGCAGGGGCGGAAAACCTGGGGGGGCCAGAGGGGACACGTCCCCCCCATGTTTTGAGAGGTGGCGGACGTCCCCCCCACGTTTTTGTAATCCTGATTTTAAAATCTCCGCTTTTAGCGCTGGATTGAGCCTCCGAAGCCTCGCGCGTGTGTGTGAGTGTGCGCATGCGCGCGTGGCCGCCAAAAAATTGTGTCCCCCGTCCCCTCCATGTTTTGATAGCGAGTTCCGCTCTTGGGTACATGGATAGGACAGGTTTGGAGGGATATGGGCCAAACGCGGGCAGGTGGGACTAGTGTAGATGGGACATGTCGGTCAGTGTGGCCAAGTTGGGCCAAAGAGCCTGTTTCCACACTGTATCACTCTGTGACTCTGTAAACAAATAACAGAGATCCTCACTTAAAAGCTGACCACTGACATTCTCTTCCCCATGATTTCTTGCATCTTGCCCCAAGTTCAAGAACACGATACGATGGCACCACATTAAAAATAACATGAATAGGCAATCAATTGTGCCAACTCTTCTTGGACCAATGCCCAAGAACACTTGCCCCAGTGCCAATAATGTCCCAGAAAAAAAAACTATTTTATTATTATTCTTTAAAGGATAAGTATTAACAAGAAATGAAGGAATAGATCAGACTTGGTTGAATGGCGGAGTGGACTTGATGGACGGAATTGCCTAATTCTGCTCCTATTACTTATGATCTTATGATCACATGATCTTATGATCTTGTGAACACTCCCTTGTTCCTTATAGAATAATGTGAAATAAACCTATATATAAATCTGAGAAAACAGATAGAGTCACCACTTAACCTTCCATCCTAGGGCCAATTAGTGAAGAACACTTCCATACAATGCGGATGTACAAGCCATATAGAGTCTGCCCTCGTCATTATGGCCCTGTTCAAAACTCACTGTCGAGGACAAGTCAATGGATATTTTTACGGCAGAGATAGACAGATTTTTGATTAGTACGGGTGTCAGGGGTTATGGGAAGAAGGCAGGAGAATGGGGATAGATAGATAGATAGATAGATAGATAGATAGATAGATAGATAGATAGATAGATAGATAGATAGATAGATAGATAGATAGATAGATAGATAGATAGATAGATAGATAGATAGATAGATAGATAGATAGATAGATAGATAGATAGATAGATAGATAGATAGATAGATAGATAGATAGATAGATAGATAGATAGATAGATAGATATAATTTATTGCCACACAACCAGGGTTGGTGGAAATTTGGGTTGTCAGCAGCAGTACAATAATAAAGAACACACAATAAAACTGTAACACAAACATCCACCACAGCATTCATCACTGTGGTGGAAGGCACAAACATTTGGCCAGTCATCCTCCATTTCCCCCCCGTGTACAGGACCAGAGTCCAGTCAGTCCAGGATCGGCTCTTCCTCACCGGAGACCGCGGCTTCAGGATGGTGTAGGCCGCAGGCCAGCGGTCGAGATTTAAAGTCTCTGCCGCAGCCAGAAGCACCGTAGACTGCAGGGCCGGCGGTCGAAGCTCCCCTCCAGGGGTGATGGTAAGTCCATGCCGGACCCGCGGTAGAAGTTGGCCGCGGGTCGGCAGTGATGGCTTCTTCTTCCCCCGGGTCCCCCACGAGGGATCCCGGGCTGTAGACGCCGCACCAGCTGGAAACAGAGCGCTCCCCTCCAGCGAGCCCCAGCGAGGGCTCACCCGCTCCACAACGAGAGTCCACGCTGCGCCCGCCGCTGAAGCACTGGGCGCGTCTCCGGGTAAGGCCGCGTCGATCCTTGATGTTAGGCCACGGGGGAGGCGACCTGGAAAAAGTTGCCTCTCCATGGAGGAGGCGACCGAAGCGGTTTCCCCCTTAACCCCCCACACCACCCCCCACACAAAACACACGAAGAAACACAAAATACACACTTTAAAACATACTAAAAAAATTTAAAAAGCTGGAAAAACTGACGCGCTGCTGACATGGCTGCACACAGAGGAGTGCCCCCTACAAGACGGGGGTTAGGAAGGAGAGATAGATCAGACATGATTGAATGGCGGAGTAAACTTGATGGGTAGAATCGCCTAATTCTGCTCCTATCTCTTATGAACTTAAGAAGTTCACAAGTTCACAAGATACAGCAGTAGAATTAGGCCATTTCGCCCATCGAGTCTACTCCGACATTCAATCATGGCCTCCTAATCCCATTTTCCTGCCTTCTCCCCATAACCCTTGACACCTAATCAAGAATTTGTCTATCTCGGCCTTAAAAATAACCACTGTCATGGCCTCCACAGCCCTCTTGTGGCAATAAGTTCCACAGATTTTCTAACCTATGACTAAAGAAGTTTCTCCTCACCTCCTTTCTAAATGAGCGCCTTTTAACCTTGAGGCTATGACCTCCTGTCCTAGAATTTATAATAGATTTCTGTTACAGCGAATGGAACATCCCCACAGTAAATCACACCACAGTCTCTTTAAGGACACTGCAAGTTACATCCGGGAGATCATAGACATTGCCAAGCATTTGCTTCAGTAATCACTTGTGCATTGATTCTCTATTTACCAATGCAACAAACAGGCTTTAAAATTGTTATCTTGCAGTAACTAAAATACATTTTTAACTGTTAGAAATAAATTTGCATTTGAAAATAACTCCTTGTGCTATGGAGTGAGCGCTCGGTGGTTGAAGGTGAATCCTTTACTCAGTTATAGCCGACCATCAGCCATATCGGCAATCATTCTCCTCCCCCCTCCCCATGGTCCATTATCACGAGGGTTATCTGTATTAATTTAATGATACCGCATGGAGACAGTACTTTTAACCCACCAAGTCCATGCAGGTGTTTGGAATGTGGGAGGAATGAACAAAGAAATGGCAGATGAGTTGAACAGATACTTTGGATCTGTCTTCACTAAGGAAGACACAAACAATCTCCCAGATGTACTCGTGGCCAGAGGCCCTACGGTGACGGAGGAACTGAAGGAGATTCACATTCGGCAGGAAATGGTGTCGGGTAGACTGATGGGACTGAAGATTGATAAATCCACAGGGCCTGATGGTCTGCATATCAGGGTACTCAATTAAGTGGCTCTCGAAATTGTGGGTGCATTGGTGACCATTTTCCAATGTTCGATGGATTCAAGATCAGTTCCTGTGGATTGGAGGGTAGCTAATATTATCCCACTTTGTTTAAGAAAGGAGGGAGAGAAAAAACAGGGAATTATATACCAGTTCACCTAACATAGGTGGTGGGGAAGTTGCTGGAGTCAATTATAAAAGAGGATATAGCGGCACATTTGGATAGCAGTAACAGGATCTGTCCGAGTCAGCATGGATTTACGAAGGGGAAATCACGCTTGACTAATCTTCTGAACTTTTTTGAGGATGTAACTGGGAAAATGGATGAAGGAGAGCCAGTGGATGTAGTGTACCTGGACTTTCAGAAATCCTTTGATATGGTCCCACATGGGAGATTTGTGGACAGAATTAGAGCACATGGTATTGGGGGTAGGGTACTGACATGGATACAAAATTGGTTGGCAGACAGGAAACAAAGAGTAGGGTTTAACGGGTCACTTTCAGAATGGCAGGCAGTAACTAGAGAGGTACTGCAAAAGTCAGTGCTGGGACCGCAGCTATTTACAATATACATCAATGATTTCCATGAAGGGATTCAAAGTAACATTAGCAAATTTGCAGATGACTCAATGCTGGGTCACAGTGTGAACTGTGAGGAGGATGTTATGAGATTGCAGGGTGACTTGGACAGGTTGGATGACTGGGCAGGTGCATGGCAGATGCAGTTTAATGTGAATAAATGAGAGGTTGTCCACTTTGGTGGCAAGAACAGGAAGGCAGATTATTATTTGAATGGTGTCAAGTTAGAAAAAGGGTAAGTTCAACGAGATCTGGGTGTCCTTGTTCATCAGTCACTGAAAGTAAGCATGCAGGTACAGCAGGCAGTGAAGAATGCTAATGGCATGTTGGCCTTCATAACAAGAGGAGTTGAGTATAGGAGCAAAGAGGTCCTTCTGCAGTTGTACAGGGCCCTAGTGAGGCCACACCTGGAGTATTGTGTGCAGTTTTGGTCTCCAAATTTGAGGAAGGACATCCTTGGTATTGAGAGAGTGGCAGCTTAGGTTCACGAGGTTAATTCCCGGGATGGCGGGATTGTCATATGTTGAAAGAATGGAGCGACTGGGCTTGTATACACTGGAATTTAGAAGGATGAGAGGGAATCCTATGGAAACATAAGATTATAAAGGTATTGGGCACGCTAGAGGCAGGAAACATGTTCCCAATGTTTGGGGAGTCCAGAACCAGGGGTCACAGTTTAAGAATAAGGGGTAGGCCATTTAGAACAGAGATGAGGAAACACTTTTTCACCCAGAGAGATGTGAGTCTGTGGAATTATCTGGCTCAAAAGGCAGTGGAGGCCAATTCTCTGGATGCTAGAGAATGTTAGATAGAGCACTTAAAGGTAGTGGAATCAAGGGATATGGGGAGAAGGCAGGAACCAAGTACTGTTTGGGGATGATCAGCCATGATCACAGTGAATGGCGGTGCCGGCTCAAAGGACCGATGGCCTTCCAGGACAGTCAAGCACCTATTGTCTATTGTCTATTGAAACCACAGCACCCGGAGGAGACCCATGTGGTCACGGGGAGAATGTTCAAACTCCACACGGACAGCATCCAAAGTCATGATCGAACCCAGGTCTCTGGCACTGAGGCAGCAACTTTTTCACTGTGCTGCCATTTGGTGCTGAATTTTCTTTAGTACATTATCTTGAATCCACAACCTCAAGATAATAGATGAACCTAAGCTTACACAATATACTGCTGTTCCATTGTCCTGTTTATTATGAGAGCACCAAATGCATCTGGTGAATGTCAATAATGGGCGTCAGTGCATCAGTTGGACCTACACCCAATTTTCTGTAGAAGTCCTATAATCTAATGTGTAGGAAGGAATTGCAGATATGGTTTATATCGAAGATAGACACAAAATGCTGGAGTAACTCAATGAGACAGGCCGCATCTCTGGATAGAAGGAATGAGTGATGGAAACGTTAAGGGCCTGTCCCACGAGCATGCGACTCCATGCGGCAAGCGCGACCTAAAGGGCCTGTCCCACGAGCATGCGACCGCATGCGGCAAGCGCGACCAAACCAGAAGCGGGGCCCGCACGGAGGTCGAGTGAGTGACATGAAGTTCGAGCGAAGTCCGCGGGAAGTTCGTGCGTGATGTGCGGCGTCGAGGCGGTGAGTACAGCGCCAAGGCGGCTGCGGGCCTGCAGGCCGTGGGCTGGCAGGCCGTTGCCGCGCGGAATTTTTGAACATGGTCAGTTTTTCGGAGCCCCGCGCGATGTCGGGACCAGCTCCGCACAACTCCATACGGCTCTGGCGATCGAAGTGGGACCGGCTCCACGATGCTGTACGGCTCAAGCGACCACGTTAGGTCGCGCTTGCCACATGGAGTCGCATGCTCGTGGGACAGGCCCTTTAGGTCGCGCTTGCCGCATGCTCGTGGGACAGGCCCTTAACCCATTGCTCACTCCAGAGATGCTGCCTGGCCTGCTGAGTTACTTCAGACTGAAGGCTGCAGTTCCTTCCTACACATGAAATTCTCCATGCCAACTTGCAAAGAAGTGCCCATGACTCAAAATTCTGAGCAAGGTTGGTGATGGACTTATCCATGCACTTTGGTCTAGACAATGTAATAAGCAATCACACTCTCAGTGGAGTCACAATCAATCTTCACTTTCTCTCTGAACTCCCTGGGCCCACAAGACAAGCCGTAGCAGCATTTCCCCTTGAAAACTGCATTCCTCATTTAACCACTTCAGCTCTTTTGATGCCAGCATTTAAACCACTTTTTGCAGCGCCAGATAGAGTTAAGCGCTTTCCTGCAGAAAAGCGGAACTGCAGTTCCCGGTTTACATTAAAGGACAAAACGTGCCAGAGTAACTCAATAGCCAATGTAACTCTTGTTGGAGAGAGGAGGTGAACTACTGGAATGGGAAGGGGAGTTAAAGTGGATAAGAACCGAGAGATCCAGCAGGCATTGGTGGACCATGGGCGTGTTCAACGAAATGGTTGCCAATTCTATGCTTGGTCTTGCCGATGTACAAGATATAACAACATCAAATGCAGTAGATGAGGTAAGAAGAGGTGCATGTTAACCTCTGTCTCACCTGGACTGAGATGAGAGAGGAGGTATAGGGACAGGTGTTGCATCTCCTGCATTTGCAGGAGAAAGTACCTGGGGAGGGGGTGGAGTGGGGGGAGGAGGGATGAGTGAACCAAGGAGCTTGGGAGGGAACGGTCTCTGCGGAAGGAAGAAAGGGGTGGATATGGGAAGAAGTGACTGGTGGTGGGATCACGTTGGAGGTGACGGAAACGCTGGTGGGGAGAAAGGTGAGGACCAGGGGAACTCTATCTTTGTTCTGGAGTGGGAAGGAGAAGAGAACAACAGGACACAGAGGGGACAGGAGTGAGGGTTCATCTATGACAAGGGGAAAACACATTTACTAAAGGAAGAAGACATCTCGGATGCCCTAGAATGGAAATTATCTTGGGATCAGATGCGGCAGAGATGGAGGAATGGAAAGTAAGGAATAGCATCATTTCAGGAGGGAGGATGGGAGCCCTTCCCAATTTCCCAACACTAGATCCAGCGTTGCCCTCTCACTTGTGGGGGCCTCCACATACTGCTTGAGAAAACTCTCCTGAACACCTTTGAGGAATTGCACCCCATTTAAACCCTGCACACTATGATTTTCCCAGTCTATATTGTGAAATTTAAAATCCCCTCCAACAACAACCTTATTTGACCTGCAGCTGTCTGCAATCTCCTGGCACATTTGTTCTTCTAATTCCTGTCGACTATTTGAGGGTCTGTAGTACACCCCCCAAGGTGATCCACCCATATAGCCTCATTACGAACCGTCTGTAATGTCACCTCTGAACACAGCTGTGAAGGGCCTGAAACATCGGGCCGCCGTAGTGGCGACTGTGGAGGGCTCAATAGGCCCAACCATGGGTGGGCAAGAGGATGGGGACTGGACTTTGTGCCTTCCCTCACAGTGGGAACCATTGTGGGGGGATGTTTTTATGTTTTAATGTTAAATTTCTTCTTTAATGTTATGTTGCATTTTTATTAGTGTGCTGCAAGGATATCTGAATTTCCCCTGAAAAGGGGATTAATAAAGTATTTTTATTATTATTATTATTATTATTATTATTATTATTATTATTATTATTATTATTATTGTTATTATTATTATTATTATTATTATTATTATTATTATTATTATTATTATCTCAAATCTCACTGTACCAATTGGTGCATGTGACAATAAATGTAACTTGAACTTGACCTTGACCTGAAGTGTCACCATTCCATGTCCTCCAAAGAAGCTGCCTGACCCATTGTGTCCTTAAGTGTCTTCTTGTTTTGTTTCTTCCTCCAATTATTCCTTCTCCTCAGCAGAGTAGCCTTCCAGGACAGTCAAGTAGGGATAGAAGCACAATCTAATAGATATCCCTGAAATTCATGCATTGATTTTTTTTTTTTTTTTTTTTTTTTTTTTTTTTTTTTTTGAAGTTAATACAATACAAAACAATACAGTGGCACCTAATTTTAGGTGCCAACTATGTCATACCGTAATCCATTCCATGTACAACCTCTAGTTTTATGTTATGAGAAGGAAGTAAGCAAGACAAGAAAAGGACAACAATAGAAAGGGGAAAGAGTGGAAAAATAGATAGTAGAGAGTAGAAAAACGTGAAGTGTGTATATAAAAAAAAAAAAAAGAAAAGAAAAAAGAAAAGGTAGAAAGTAGAAATAGAAGAGAAGACCCCTTAAAAGAGAATTTTTCATATCTGTATTCGGAGATGTAGATCTATCCACGTCATGAACTGAAATCAGCAATCCTTATGGTACCGCTGCATCACATGATTCCAAAAAGTCGATGAAAGGAAACCAACTCCTTAAGAATTGGTCATATTTATCTATTAGTCGGAGTCTCATTTCTTCAAGGCGTGCTATGTCCATCATATTCCAAATCCACATTTTAACAGTTGGTATGGTTGTATTTTTCCAAAATTTAAGTATCAATTTCTTTCCAATTATTAACCCATAATTAAAAAAAACATTTTGTAGAATCGTTAATTCTACCTATCAATGAGAGCGGAAGTGTTTTCCAAAATTTAATCATATCATTCAGTTTATTTAATAGTGGTATAAAATTGGCACTAAATAATGATTTGTGTCTTCTCGTAATTTGAATACCCAGATACTTGAATTTTTCTGTTGCAACTTTGAAGGGGAATTTTAGTAAGTGTCTCGAATCCTGTCGTTTTAAAGACATAATTTCGTATTTATTCCAATTTATTCTATATCCTGAAAAAGAGCCGAATTCCTCAATTAGTGTTAATAAGGTGGGTATACTCGTTTGTGTATTAGTAATATATAAAAGAATATCATCAGCATATAATGAAATTTTATTCTTTGAATCCTTAGTGTTATATCCGTGAATATTCGGGTGATTTCTAATCTTTTCGGCCAACGGTTCTATCATAAGGGCAAATAGCAATGGTGATAAGGCACACCCTTGCCTATTACCCCTTGATAAGTAACATTTTGGAGATAGCGTATTGTTAGTTAATATTCTTGCCGTAGGTCTATCGTAAAGTAGTTTAACCCATCTAATAAAATTCTCTCCCATATTGAATTTTTGGAGTACCTTGTATAAATACAGGTGCACAACCTTTTATCCGAAGATCCAAATAACGAAAACCTCCGAATAGCGGACATTTTTTCGGTCCTTGAAGAAAGGTCCTTGAAAACGTTCACCGAGGGCGGCCCGCAGAGGTGACAGCGAAACCTCCGGTCGGTCCTCGAAGAAAGGGGAACTAAATCCCCATTCATAAACGAGAAGGTGAGGGTATATTGCGCGGGAGGGTTAATAATTGACAATATGCTGCTGCCTGCCCGCTGAGTTAAAAAGTTCCCACGGTAGCACGATACACCGTGTATCGTGAGTCTTGCGTGGGAACTTTATAACTCAGCGGGCAGGCAGCAGCAGATTGTCGCTGCCTTCAGTTTCACCCCACCTACACCCCTCTGCTTCCCGGCCACGTGTGTGACCCCTTCCCTCCCCTCTCCAGCTCCCCGCTCATTGCACCGGCGCGGGGGCTTTGCACTGTCTTCATGTCAGCGATGTTAGCAGGTCAGTGCCAGACACCGGAGACGTCAGGACCAACGGGACACCGACCCCCAGGCCCATTGCAAGCACGGAGATCCCAGAGACCCACAGCCAGCAGCAGCCCAGCCCCGTTCCAACTCCAGAGGAAAACTGCAAACTGGCCGGAGACATCAGGACCACCAGAAGCCGCTCCCCGATGGGCCGCAACTGCGACAAGTGGCAGTTCGCCCACAGCCCCCTCATCGGGACACCAACCCCCAGGCCCACTGCAAGCACGGAGATCCCAGATCAGCAACTCCAGCCCAGCCCCGCTCCAACTCCAGAGGAACACGCTCCCCGTATGGGCAGAAGCTGATGGTGTGCAAGGTACGTCTTGTTCTTGGGGTCGCGCAGCTCGGGCTGTGGGCGAACTGCCACTTGTCGCCGTAGCGGCCCATCGGGGAGCGGATTCCTCTGGAGTTGGAGGGGGAGGGGGGTATTATGCCGTTTGATCGCCCCCTGCTAGCCCTGGGACAGGGAGACAGGACGTTCACCGAGGGCGGCCCGCAGAGGTGACAGCGGAACCTCCGGTCGGTCCTCGAAGAAAGGGGAACTAAATCCCCTTCATAAAAGAGAAGGTGAGGATACATTGCGCGGGAGAGTAGGAATCCCAAGACAAAGTTGAGTGAGCTTTCACCGAGGGTGGCCCGCAGAGGTGACAGCGGAACCTCCGGTCGGTCCTGGAAGAAAGGGGAACTAAATCCCCTTCATAACAGAGAAGTGGAGGGTATATTGCCCGGGAGGGTATATCGCCTACCTGGAAGAAACCGGACATTTTCCCCAGGATGTCGTCTGCACACCAAAACTCACCAAAGCTCACGTTTGGCGCCAAACGCACGTCGCCTCTGCTGCACACGGATATAAGAGTGTGAAAATGTCCCCTAAGGGCATGTAGCCCCGCTAGGGTGACATGAGTGCGAGAGGTGATTCAATGCTGCGGTCACATTTATAAATTCAGGAATTCATTCAACACACTGCATTTCATACAGACATTTATTCTGCAAGAAAAAACTACATTGAAGACTCAAACTCGCGACCGAGGAACTGCCGGGATCAAGGCGCAAACTCGCGACCTTGCGGATATGTGCCGAGCACTCTACCACTGAGCCAGCCATTAAAATCTACGCTAAAAAAAATTCCATTCCGAAGACCGACAAATTCCGAATTACGAAAAGTGTCTGGTCCCAAGGCTTTCGGATAAAAGGTTGTGCACCTGTACTGCCATTCTACTTGATCAAATGCCTTCTCTGCATCCAGCGTGACAACTGAAATATCTTCATTGTCCTCATTATGAGAGTACATTATATTGAAAAGCCTTCTCAAATTATTAAATGATTGTCTTTTGGGTATAAATCCCGTTTGAACCGTATTTATTAAATTGTTAATATAATTATTTAGCCTTCTAGCTAGAATCTTTGCTAAAATTTTCTGATCCGTATTTAGTAGTGAAATAGCTCTATAAGAACCCGGTTCATCTAAATGTTTATCTTTTTTTGGTATAAGTGTTATTGTTGCTTCTGCTATGGTTTCTGGTAGTTTATTTTCGGTATAAGCCTGCGTGTATAAATTGAATAATCTTGGTATAATTGACTCCTGAAATCTTTTATAAAATTCATTACTAAAACCGTCTGGTCCTGGGGTCTTCCCATTTTTCAGTGAGTTTATTATTTGTTTTATTTCTTCACTAGTAATCCGTGCTCCTAATTGCTCTTGTCCTAAACTATCCAAATTTGGGAGCTTGCAATTATCTAAAAAATTTGTGATTTTACTTACATCTGTAATTATTTTAGATGTATATAAATTGTGATAAAATTGGGCAAACCTCTGATTAATATCCTTAGGCAGTGTTAAAAACCTTTGCATTGATTAAAAACAAAAGAAAGACTGATGGTGCATAATAGTTACTGAGTGGAGAATACGGTAAAATAGTAATAATCATCGGGCTTTGTAGATTGCCATTTATGGTGGTATTGGGAATACCAATCTCACACCACAGATTGATATTAAGTCAAGTAGAGCTTTAATGGCTGTGGAAAAGTAGCTGCTCCTGAAGTTGCCGATGTGGGACTTCAGGCCTCTGTACCTATTGCCCGATGGGAGCAGTGAGAAGAAGGTATGGTTCATGCATTGAGAATCTTTGATGACAAAGCTACCTTCTTGAGGTAGGTTATTGATGCTGTCAGAGTGATGAACAACACCTCATAATTTGTTAGTGCAGATTACACCCCAGAGGTATGAACATTGGCTTCTCTAACTTCAAGTAACTCTTCCTTTCCCTCTCTCTCCATCCCTCCCCCATCCTAGTTCTCAACCAGTCTGACTGTCCTCCTGATTACATTTATCTCTGTAAGCTTTGTTGTCAACTTCCCCAAGCTAACAATGATCTATACATTTTCCTTGAGCTGCATCCCCATTTGATATCACATTTTCGCACCTTACACTTCCCTATCTCTGTGTCTCTCTTTCCCCTGACTCTCAGTCTGAAGAAGGGTCTCGTCCCAGAACATCACCCATTCCTTCTCTCCTTTCATTGACTTTTTGGAATCATGTGATGCAGCGGTACCATAAGGATTGCTGATTTCAGTTCATGCCGCGGATAGATCTACATCTCCGAATACAGATTTGAAAATTTCTCTTTTAAGGGGCCTTCTCTCCTATTTCTACTTTCCACATTTTCTTTTTTTTATATACACACTTCACGTTTTTCTATTCTCTACCATCTATTTTTCCTCTTTTTCCCCTTTCTATTGTTTTCTTTTTCATGTCTTGCTTACTTCCTTCTCAAAACATAAAACTAGAGGTTGTACATAGAATGGATTACGGTATGACATAGTTGGCACCTAAAATTAGGTTCCACTGTACTGTTTTGTACTGTATTAACTTCTAATAAAATAAACAAAAACAAAAAAATGAAATAAGACTTTGAATGATTATTTAATTCAGTTAATTTTCTATTTAAACAAAGGTCAGTTAGGAAATGCCATTGCTCGTTATTTTGCACATAGCAAATTATTGGGCTACTGCAATATAGGAGTCCAAGGTTTATAGGATTATGAATTCTTGTTTGATTAGTCACTCTCAGGACTTGAATGGCAGCTGATAATTAATAATTACATGATCACCTTTGATTTTTTTCCATCCTCAGCTGCTCTGCAGAATTACAGCAATCTTATCTCTTATTATCCAGCTCATGGGAGTGATTTGATTTACTTGGCAACACTGCCGTAATGTCACTTTGCTCTGCATATCACGAAAACCCAGGAGACTGTCAATTGCACCAAATTAAAAGAAATTATTGATAGAAATTACTGAGTAAATGAAAGTAATTTATATACTAATAGTCCTTAATAAATGTATTCACATTAAATATTACGAAAGGCCAAAGGTCCAATTTAAATCATGTCACATCTTCATAGATACCTTTTATAGACAATGTTGTGACATTTTTTTGCAAATTGTGAATTGATAAATTGTGAAAAATATTTCAGGTTCTGTCAATAAACAGTATTTTTTTTAAATCCTTGTGTTGTTTCCTTAATGTAATGAATTGAATCTGTTAAAATTATTAAATTACATCTCACAAATACCTTCAGCAATATCAGTGCAAGAAGAAACTGTAGATGCTGGTTTAAACTGAAGATTGACACAAAGAGTTGGAGTCACTCAGCGGGTCAGACGAAGAAGTCTGAAGAAGGGTCGAGACCCAAAACATCACCTATTCCTTGTCAACAACATTAGTACATGTATTTACTTGTACTGATAGATGGTGGAAAACTAATTTGGCATTGAAAACAAGTTAAAGGCTGTGCTTCAGTAAGCACTTGAGTTAGAACTCATGTTCGAGCTATTGCCAAGCAATGCTGAAATGACAAAGCAATGTCTCTTCAAACTCATTTTAAAAATAATTGGCTGCGATTGTTGAAAAGGAAGATAATTGATAACGTACGTTTTCTGGTATGTCCCTGAAATCTGTAGCAGAATTGTTTAGATATAGTGGGTGCATTTCATAAACAACATACGATATTATCTTGTTCAAGAAGGAACTGCAGATGCTGGAAAATCAAAGGTACACAAAAATGCTGGAGAAACTCAGTGGGTGCAGCAGCATCTATGGAGCGTTTCGTAATAGGTAACGTTTCGGGCCATCTGAAGAAGGGTTTCGGCCTGAAACGTTACCTATTTCCTTCGCTCCATAAATGTTGCTGCACCCGCTGAGTTTCTCCAGCATTATGATATTATCTTTATTGAAAGTAAAATCTGTATTTGCTTCATGGAAGGAAGCAGAGGGTGATGGTGGAAGGTTGCTTCTCGGGCTGGAGGCCTGTGACTAGTGATGTGCCTCAGGGTTCGGTGCTGTTTATCATCTACATCAATGATGTGGATGAGAACATACATGGCAGGATTATTAAGGTTGCAGATGATGGGTTGTTGAGGGGTGATGTTATAGAAGTGTATAAAATCATGAAAGGAATAGATTGGGTAGATGCACAGAGTCTTGCCCAGAGTAGGTGAATCGAGGACCAGAGGACATAGGTTTAAGGTGAAGGGGAAAAGATTTAATAGGAATCTGAGAGATAACATTTTCACATAAAGGATGGTGGGGGTATGGAACAAGCTGCCAGAGGTGGTATTTCGGAAGTGGTGGCGTTGCCAAGCAGCTGCGGCTCGCAAGCAGTCCATCTGTCTTTTCGTTTTTTTTGTTTTCTTTTGTCTTGTTAGATGTATGTTTTAGTTTATTTTTAGTTGTGTATGTGTGGGGGGAGGGGAAAACTTTTTTAACCTCTTCCTTCAACGGGGATGCAACCTTTTCCTTGTTGTATCTCCGTCTCCATCTGCGCTGAGGCCTAAATCGTGGAGCTGGCGGCCTCCACTTGGAATCGAACTTGGGGGCTCCGGAGGCAGAGCCTGTGGACTTACCATCGCAAAGCTGGCTGACTTCAGAGGCTCTGGTGGCGCTGTGGCTGCAGCCCGACTTCGGAGCTTCAGAGGCTTCGGCCACGGGCCCTGTGAATGGAAACATCGGGAGCTCGCGGGTCCCAGGTTGGTGACCCAGAGTTTGAATCGGCCCGTTCGCGGAGCTTGGAATAGGCCGCGGGATTTATCATCACCCGGCGGGGGGCTCAACATCGAAAGCCTGGATCGCTTCAACGCAGTGGGAGAAGAAGCAAGGAAGAGATAAGACTTTAATATTTTTTGCCTTCCATCAGAGTGAAGAGGTGTCTGGAGATTCACTGTGATGGATGTTTGTGTTAAACTGTGTTCACTGTGTGTCCTGTTGCCTTTTTTTTTTCTGTCATTTCTGTAAGGTAACATTTCTAAAGGAAACTCTAACTCTAACTCTAACTAGTTGAGGCATGGACTATCCCAACATTTAAAAAACAGTCAGACAGGTACATGGATAGGACAGGTTTGGAAGGATATGGACCAAACACATGCAGGTGGGACTAGTGTAGCTGGGACATGTTGGCTGGTGGTAAAGTTGGGCCAAAGGGCCTTTTCCCATGCTGTATCACACTATGACTCTACCAAAAGCAGGCAGCTGTGGGTCAGGTTTGAAGGGCTGAATGGCCTTGTCCTGATTTTATTTTCTCATGTTCTTATGTTGTCAGAAAATGAATTAAAGTGCAAATATTTCCACACCAGGAAGTAGCTCAGCTGCTGCTGGTAGAGTTGAGGAAAAATGTGAAGAAGCCAAGTCAAGAAGATAGTAAATGCACTCTACTGGAAATGAGTGGATGGGATACCTGTCTTTTCCTTCCTGTCATCACTACTTGGCTGATTCGGTTGAACTTCCTCTTGTTAAAATTATACTCCCAAGCCCTATCCGTCCTCACCGTTCTTTATAGTTGTTGCCAGATGGCCTGTCTCTGCAACATGAACTTTTATTTTTCTTCACTGGAAAGGAGAGGAGGAACGGAACACAACTTTTGAATAGCAGCGACTAGCATTCTGTCTCGTTTTCACACCTTACCCTTATTAATCCCTATGTCTCCCTCTTCCCTGACTTTCAGTCTGAGGTAGGGTCTCGACCTGGAACGTCACCCATTCCTTCTCTCCAGAGATGCTGCCTGTCCCGCTGAGTTACTCCACCATTTTGTGTCTATCTTCGGTGTAAAGTAGCATCTGGAGTTCCTTCCAACACCTACCCTTTTTGATACTGCTGGGGAATGCTTCAGAAGATTGCAGCATTCGGGTCTGTTTCGCTAGGTCAGGTTTTGAAGCACAGCAAGGAAGGGTGAAGAGAGACAGAGTGATTGTGAATGGAGACGCATTAGTTAGGGGTTAGACAGGAGATAACGTGGTCGCAAGTGCACTCCAGAATGGTGTGTTACCTCCCTGGTACAGGGTCCAGGATATCACAGAGGTGCTGCAGAACCTTCATAAAGGGGATGATGAGCAGTTAGATGTTGATGTGCACATTGCCACAAATAATACAGGTAGGGAAAAGAGATGAGGTCTTGCAGAGTGAATTCGGTGAGTAATGCAAATGGTAAAAAAGCACAACCTCAAGAATGGTAATTATTGGATTACTCCCACTTGCATGGGCTTGTGAGGGAAGGGATATGGAAAAAGTAAGACCACAACCAGAGAGCAGGGTTGAACTACCATCTATCTACCTCATTGGTGACCCTCAGACTATCCTTGATCGGACTTTGCTGGCTTTACCTTGCACTAAATGATAGTCCTTTATCATGAAGGTAGACACAAAATGCTGGAGTAACTCAGCGGGCAGGCACCATATCTGGAATGGGTGACATTTCGGGTCAAAGAAAGGTATCGTCCTGAAACGGCCTGAAACATCTCGACCTGAAACGTCACCCATTATCTTCCCTCCAGAGATCCGCTCTTCGGTGTAAACCAGCATCTGCAGTTCCTTCCTACATATTCCGTCAACAAGAGCTGGACAGGATGTGCAGGAGCATAGCAGAGAGTGGGGAAGGACTGTTGGATTATTACATTTAAACCAGCATCTGCAGTTCCTTCTTACATAAACTAAACACTCTCTACAATATTCTTAACATTGCCATGCATTAATAAACATATTACAAAATTTAAATAACTAAGTGGAAAAGAAAATGTTAATTTATGTTACAGCATTTTAACAGGGGATTACCAGTACAAATTGCTAATATGGTGAAGGCAGACTGCACCAAACTGTATGATGTGGACTGTGTGTGGAAGAGGATATGGATGCATACATTCAGATGCTGTGGGAAAGATGAATGTAGGAATGTATCTGTGCACTTCCCAACTCATTTGAAGACATTTTTAATCTTTGAAGTCTTCTGAACCTATTTCAGATGGCCTGTGGGGTTGACCTTGTGAGTCTACAAATTCATGGATAACAAGTCAACAGATAGTCAACAGGTGAGTCTGAAGAAGGGTCTTGACCCGAGACGTCACCTATTCCTTCTATCCAGAGATGCTGCCTGTCCCGCTGAGGTAGTTCAGCATCTTGTGTCTAACAGATAACAAGCATTGAGTGTACGTGAAGAAGACTCTCACAATGAAGGTGTTTTACCCACTTTAGGTGGGAAGATGTGACCACCCATAGCAGGTTGAGCTGACTGGCTGCTTCCACCCCAACTGTGCCTCAGAATATGGGGCACACCAGTGTTGAGAATGCAAGGTCTGAGGTCCAATTTTCTTATTTGCAATCGCCATGAGCGAGGCTCTGCAGCATCGTCAAATTGTCCTAAATGTACTGAAAATCTTTGACATACCCCCCGCCCACTACAAAAGAGCAATGTATTCAAATGCACATTGGTGTTTAGAGCGTAATTTATCTTGAGGTCCAAAGGCCAAGGGCTACACATGGAAGCAATTGACCTTTCTGAAGATCTGGCTAATAACCTTCTGCATCATTGGAGGAATGTTTTTCTTTTAAAGGCCAAGGACATTCATGTCATTTACTCACGAGATCACACCAAGTCAGAAGGCCATGATAATGATGTAGAACGCACAATGAAGTGAAGTGGTAACGTTTCCATCCTAACAAGTCTGTTATTTCAATCCTTACTTTGCAACAGACTGGGAGGTTGCAGCTTGAGTTCTAACTTTAACTATTGTTCAAACTTGCTGCTCCCTGCTAGTCCCAACATTTAGTCCAGGTCAGAAACACCTGATAGCAAACAGATGTGAAGCTGTGATCCACTGAAATGGAATGGAACGGGCAGTTGTAAGGCAGCATGGTGACGCAGTGGTAGAGTTGCTGCCTTCCAGCGCCAGAAGCTCTGTTCGATCCTGGCTACGGGTGCTGTCTGTACGGAGTTAGAATGTTCTCCCCATGACCTGCATGGTTTTTCTCCGAGAACTTCGGTTTCCTCCCACACTCCAAAGACGTACAAATTTGCAGGTTAATCGGCTTGGTATAAATGTAAAAATTGACCATGGTGTAGGACATTGTTAGTGTGCGGGGATCTCTGGTTGGTGCGGACTCGGTGGGCAAAAGGGCCTGTTTCCACACTGTATCTCTAAACTAAACTAAAATTAAAAAACTAAATTCATGAATCAGGTGGCTGCTGAGAAGATGGTTATGATATTTATAGTTTACTGTGTATTAATATGTCACCAGGCGAGCAAAAGTTAACGTCAAAATAAATGCCAACATTTGTAAACTAACATTTTCATCAGATGAAAAGGAAAATTATCTTCTTTCCAAAACATCCTCCAACTCATCATTAAAAATGTACGAGTTATTTGATGCATTCCTTTATTTCAAATTTAGTTTGGGGAAAATACAATGAATTATAAATCACCTCCACACAACCACATATATGCAGGAATTTATGCTTTTAAAAATAATAAGTCGTTAACAAAAGTGATAGTTTGATTATTCTGAAAGCATGTCTTGTTTTTTGTCAGATATTTTGGAAAGAAATTAAACTTCATAAACTTGCCCTGAAAAGCAGTTTGACATGAATTGCATGTCTTGTGACCAATATCTAACATGCAGGAACAATGTGGTATTTGACAGTTATCCGAATCAACTTCATAAATCTCGCACTCTCAGTTCAATTAAAGCATAAGGAGCCACGTTTGACACATGAGCATGGCTCAGATTGATAGTCTGGTGCTCTCTTTGCACAAGTACACAATACCTCCATTTAGATTGAAGATACCGCGCTAAAACAGGTCCTTTCTGCCCACCAGGTGTGCACCGACCAGCGTTCCCCGCACGCTAACACTACCCGACACACAAGGGACATTTTACATTTTGTACCAAGCCAATTAACCTGTGAACCTGTACTTCTTTGGAGTGTGGGAGGAAACCGAAGATCTCGGATAAAACTCACGTGGTCACGGGGCGAACATACAAACTCCGTATAGACAGCACCCGTAGTCAGGATCAAACCCGGGTTTCTGGTGCTGTGAGGCAGCAACTCTACCGCTACACCACTGTGTTGTCCTGTTACGAGGTGTCATTGTAAAGTAATATTTTAAGTTATTTTATAGTGCACTACCCTGGAAGTTGGGGAAGCCAGGAGGGAGAGGTTCACTTCAGTTCCGTTTAGTTAATTTTTTTATCACGTGTATCGAGGTACGGTGAAAAGCTTTTGTTGCATGCTATCCAGACAGCAGAAAGCCAATACATGATTACAATCGAGCCATTTACAGTGTAAAGATACATGATGAGGGAATAACGTTTAGTGCAAGGTAAAGCCAGCAAAGTCTGATCAAGGATAGTCCGAGGGTAAGAAATGTTTCTGTAGGAGTAGACATTGAAGAGTGCGGAGCGATTGTAATGTGGGATTGTAGCTCTGCTTCTATGGCAAGCACGCAAATAGTCACTTGGGTTGTGGTGGTGTCAGTGGGCAGATCTCAGCAAATTGTGAGAAGGCTAGTGACTTCAAAAGTAGCATGAAAGTATATTCTCACGCTCAATTGCAGCCGATGAACTTCGAAACCGTCAATGCTGCTTCAATAAGAGAAGAGGAAATATAATTCCTTTAGATACTGGCGGAAGAACGAGTTAATAGTGCAAATCAGTGGCTTTTAATGTTCCTTTGTGTGTTTTGTGTGGGGGGTGGTGTGGGGGGGTGAGGGGGAAACCGCTTCGGTCGCCTCCTCCATGGAGTGGCGACGTTTTCCAGGTCGCCTCCCCCGTGGCCTAACATCAAGGATCGACGCTGCCTTTCCCGGAGACGCGCCCGGGGCTTCAGCGGCGGGCGCAGCGTGGACTCTCGGCGTGGAGCGGGTGAACCCTCATTGGGGCTCGCTGGAGGGGAGCGCTCCGTTTCGCTGGCCCGGGGCAGCCGGCAGCCTGAAGTCGCAGCCTGAAGCCGCGGTCTGCAGAGCTCCAGCTGGTGCGGCGTCTACAGCCCGGGATCCCTCGCGGGGGACCCGGGGGAAGAAGAAGCCATCACGGCCGGCCCGCGGCCAACTTCTACCGCGGGCCCGGCATGGACTTACCCTCACCCCTGGAGGGGAGCTTCGACCGCCGGCCCTGCAGTCTACGGTGCTTCTGGCTGCGGCGGGGACTTTAAATCTCGACCGCCGGCCTGCGGCCTACACCATCTTAAAGCCACGGTCTCCGGTGAGGAAGAGCCGATCCTGGACTGACTCTGGACTCTGGTCCTGTACACGGGGGGGAAATGGAGGAGGACTGGCCAAATTTTTGTTTGTGTTAGTTTTATTGTGTGTTCTTTATTATTGTACTGCTGCTGACAACCCAAATTTCCACCGACCCTGGTTGTGTGGCAATAAATTATATCTATCTATCTATCTATCTATCTTTCATTTCTTCTGATATTTGCTGTGTAAACAAAGTAGCCCAACTCAGACGGAACATATTTTAAGATAAGATTTTTAGGTAGAGTGCTGAAAGGATTCTCATTAAGACAGAATTGAAGGACATGAGAGCAAAAACAAATAGGACACAAGGCCAATATAAAGGGCAGGACCTACATGTGAATGATAGGACCCTTGGGGACTGTTGTAGAGCAAAGTGATCTAGGAGTGCAGGTACATAGCTCCTTGAAAGTGGCATCACAGGTAGATAGATAATATTCGGTAGGGGGCGCTGCACTGGCATCGCCTGTCGGCAGCGTGTCCGTCTTTTTTCAACTTTTTTTATTTTTTTAGTATGTTTAAAAGTGTGTTTTTAATGTTTCTTTGTGTGTTATGTGTGGGGGGTGGTGTGGGGGGGTAAGGGGGAAACCGTTTCGGCCGCCTCTTCCATGGAGAGGCGACTTTTTCAGGCCGCCTCCCCCGTGGCCTAACAGCATGGATCGGCGCCGACTTTCCCGGAGACGCGCCCGGAGCTTCAGCGGCGGGCGCAGCGTGGACTCTCGGCGCGGAGCGGGTGAGACCTCGCTGGAGGGGAGCGCTCCGTTACGCTGGCCCGCGGCAGCCGGCAGCCTGAAGCAGCAGTCTGCAGAACTCCAGCTGGTGCGGCGTCTACAGCCCCGGATCTCACGTTGGGGACCCGGGTGGAAGAAGCTTCCACCGCCGGCCCGCGGCCATCTTCTACCGCGGGCGTGGTATGGACTTAACATCACCCCAGGAGGGGAGCTTCGACCGCCGGCCCTGCAGACTGCGGTGCTTCCGGCTGCGGCACGGCAGGTACTTTAAAACTTTGACCGCCGGCCTGCGGCCTACACCAGCCTGAAGCTGGTTGGGAAGAGCCGATCCTGGACTCACCTTGACTTTGACTTTGTCCCTTACCATCTGGACGCCCGCAGCAACGGCTGTGGAGGGTGGAGGTCCCGACCACGGGGGAAAATGGAGGAGGACTGGCCAAGCTCTGTGCCTTCCACCACAGTGATGAATGCTGTGGTGGATGTTTGTGTAAAATTTTAATGTGGTTGTGTTCTTTATTATTGTACCGCTGCTGGCAACCCAAATACCACCGACCTTGGTTGTGTGGCAATAAAATTATTTCTAAAATTATTTCTATAGGGCGGTCAGGAAGGCTGTTGGTATATTGACTTTCAACAGTAATTGGAGTTTAAATCAGATAAATGTGACATGTTGCATTAGTTAAACTGGGTCAGGACCTTCACAGTGAATGGCTGGGCTCTGGCGAGTGGTGTAGAGCAAAGTGATCTAGGAGTGCATAGTTCCTTGAAAGTAGCATCACAGAGTAAATACAGTGGTCAAGAAGGCTTTCGGCACATTGACTTTCATCAGTTAGAATATTGAGCATGGAAGTTGGGATGTTATGTTACTGTTGTACAAGACGTTGGCAAGGGTACATTTGGAATATCGTGTTCAGTTCTGGTCACCCTGCTATGGGAAGGATCTTCTACTTCTTCTTCTTCTTCTTCTTGCGTATGGTGTGCACAGCCTAAAGTTGTAAGACAACTTGTTCTGTTTGATCATCTGTTTGTGCACGCCAGGTTGATTGCATTCGTCAAAACAGGGTGGACCACGTGAAGGTTGCAATCTCCCACCCCATGGGAAGGATGTGGTTAAGCTTGAAAGAATGCAGAGCATTTTACGAGGATATTGCTGCAACTCAAGAGTTCGAGCTACAGGGAGAGATTGTCGGGCTAGGGCTTTATTCCTTGCAGTATACAAGGTCATGAGGAGAACAGAGACGGTAGATGCACAGAGTCTTTTACCCAGAGTGGGGGAATCAAGAACCCGAACATGGAGTTAAGGAGAGAGGGGGTGATAGGATTTAATGGGAGGCCTAGGGGTGACTTTTTGCCTCAGTGGGCAGTGAATATATGGAACGAACTACCAGGGCACATAATTGAGGCAGGCACTGTTACAACATTCAAAAGACACTGAACAGTTACATGGATAGGAAATGGTTAGAGGATTATGGGCCAAATACAAGCAATTGGTACTAGCTCAGAAGGGGCGTCTTAGGCACGGCATGGATAAATTGGACTAAAGGGCTTGTTTTTGTTTCTCGAAACTGTAAGGGAACTTATTTTACAAAATCGTCCGCCATCAAAATGACATTAAAAAATCGAAGAAAGACACAAAATGCTGGAGTAACTGAGCAGCATCTCTGGAGAGAAGGAAAGGGTGACTCTCCAAGGTTGCTGCCTGTCCCTGCTGAGTTACTCCAGCATTTTGGGTCTTTCTTCGGTTTAAATCAGCATCTTCAGTTCTTTCCTACACATTGAAAAATTGAATCTGTACACAACGAGTCATTCTCTCTACAGAGAGCATAGGCTCACTAGCTTCGGGGAGATTTGCACTATTTTCTTCTGACAAATTCATGACCTTGAAAATCTTTTGGATTGAAGGTTTATTTCGATTGAGTGGAATTATCAGCTGCAAAACCTTATAATCTTGAAGCTCTACCATCCACCTGGAATATAAAATAGCTAATGGCAACAAGGGCAATTATTAACAACATTCAGAATTAGTAGAGGTTTGACGTTTCCAATAAAGTGTTTGATTTACCATGGTTACATATTTAAGTGTACTATACAATTGCCTCAAGAATTTAATTACAAGCTTGTTGCAACAGTCCCAGACACATAATATCTTGTAGTGTATGTGACCACAGGAACATAAGGAACAGCTTGAATCTGACCCATTAATCTGAGTGCTGAAGCTTTGCTTCACTTCTTCTCAGTGACAGCAAAGTTGATGAATTTGTGTTTTGATTGCCTCATATGTTGCTGCATGCCTCAGATAAAAGTGCTTATTTCTGGCCTGAGAACCGAATCGCACTGCTGCTTGAAAAGAGGCTGATAAGCAGTAAAAGGCATTTGAGTGAGGAAACAAACACTCTCTGATGGTATGCAAGATAATGTCCAGAGGTAGACATTCACTAATGCTTGATGTACTCTGCAATCATTGTTTGGCTACAGATCTAGACAGGTAGGCACTATTTGTACAAACTGACCTTTGATCCATCTTCTCACTTTACAATAATGAAGACAGTGTTTTAAGCAATTTGTTTAAAGGGAGACTCTGTGCTGAAACAGAACTTTCTTTTGCACAGATGGACACAAACCGCTGGAGTAACTCAGCGGGACAGGCAGCATCTCTGGAGAGAAGGAATGGGCGACGTTTCGGGTCGAGACCCATCCTCAGAATATTTACAGCTATTGTTATTCAATGTTTCAGAATTGTCGACATGGTCAGCACAAATCTATATGTCAAATATTTTTATGAATTCAGGATATGAAAAGTAACAAAAGTTTCCATACTGGTCATATATGCATATATACCCAACAAAAATTACAACATACAACAATATTTAGAGACCCTTCCTGGACATGCACAACAAATTCTACCCCACTAATCCATTAGCACCATGGCACTCCCAGTCAATATGAGGGAGGTTGAAATTACTTACTATTACAACTGCATTATTGTTACAGCTCATCGACTCATAGAGTCATCGAGTCATACAACATGGAAACAGGCCCTTCAGCCCAACTTGCCCATGTTGGCATGTTATATTATTTTGTCTAGATATTTCTAGCAGTATTATTTGGACACTTGGGGGCGGTCATTTGATGCATAGATGGGCGTAACATATGGGCTTAGGGGACAGTGATTGATTGAGACCAGGCATAGGAGGTTCTCATCAGATTGGAGAGAACAGAAAGCTGCAATTTGTACGAGAATGAGGATGAACCTGGTACGTTCATCTCTTTGTTTGTACAACTACTTCAATAAACTACTTCACATGAATCATACAGTCTGGTAATAATAGCCAATGCAAGAATAATCGAATAAATATCGGAGGTCTCACTTTCTGTAGTTGGAACATCAGAGGTGCGAACGAGCCAATTAAGAGGGGTAAAATTCTGGCACAATTAAAATCATTAAATATGGATATTGCTTTCCTACAAGAGACACATTTGAAACAACAAACTCAGATCAGATTAAGGGCAAACTGGATAGGTCAAACCTATTACTCCTCATTCACCTCTAAAGCAAGAGGCACGGCCATTATAATTTGGAAGGGTATACCTTTTAAATTAAAGAAATCCATATCTGATAAAGAGGGAAGATACGTTATAGTCACGGGAGAAATTTACAATACACCATTAACTATGATAAATATTTACGCGCCTAATTTTGATAACCCACAATTTTTTAAAGAAAATAATAGATTTAATCACAGAGCATAATTATCAAAATATAATAATGGGGGGAGATTTTAACTGTGTTATAGACCCATACTTAGATAAATCAATAAAGGTAGGGAAGCGTCTTGTTAAAACAAAGACCTGTGAATTTTTAAATACTTATATAAAAAATAACAACATAGCTGATGTTTGGAGAATAGCAAATCCAAGTGGTAGGGAATATTCATTTTACTCATCAGTTCATAAAACTTATTCACGAATTGACTATATCTT
This sequence comes from Amblyraja radiata, assembly GCF_010909765.2. NCBI lineage: Eukaryota > Metazoa > Chordata > Chondrichthyes > Rajiformes > Rajidae > Amblyraja > Amblyraja radiata. The sequence goes on from NC_045961.1 coordinate 12,942,458, forward strand.
ATTGGACACAAAATTAATCCCGTATACGAATAAACCATCATATCATAATAGTATTATTTCTGATCATTCACCATTGACTTTTATACTTAAAATTGAGGGAATGCCGGGTATAAAATCTTTTTGGAAATTCAATGCACACATATTAAATAACCCGCAGGGCTATGAGTATATAAAAGAACAAACAAAAAATGTTTTCGAAATAAATGACATGCCGGGTATTTCTGTACTGCTATTATGGGAAACCTTCAAGGCATATATTCGCGGCGTCATAATCTCTTACCAAAGTTTTCAAAATAAGGAAAATAAAAGAGAACTTCAGCGGATAGAACAGGAAATAAAGCAACTAGAATTGGACAATGCAACTGACCCAACCATAGATAAACATAATAAGATAACTTTATTGAAATATAAAATCAATAGAATACTATCGGCAAGAGTAATAAGATTATTCCAAATTACAAAACAAGCACACTTCGAATTTGGGGATAAGCCACATAAATTACTTGCGAGGCAACTGAAGCAACGAGAAAAGGAAAAAACTATTACTAAATTTAAATTGGATAAGGGTGAGTTTCTAACACTGCCAAAGGATATTAATAAGAGGTTTGCCCAATTTTATCATAATTTATATACATCTAAAATAAATACAGATGTTAGTAAAATCACAAATTAATTGCAATCTCCCTAAATTGGATAGTTTAGAACAAGAGCAATTAGGAGCACGGATTACTAGTGAAGAAATAAAACAAATAATAAACTCACTGAAAAATGGGAAGACCCCAGGACCAGATGGTTTTAGTAATGAATTTTATAAAAGATTTCAGGAGTCAATTGTACCAAGATTATTCAATTTATACATGCAGGCTTATACCGAAAATAAACTACCAGAAACCCTAGCAGAAGCAACAATAACGCTTATACCAAAAAAAGATAAAGATTTAGATGAACCGGGTTCTTATAGAGCTATTTCACTCCTAAATATGGATCAGAAAATTTTAGCAAAGATTCTAGCTAGAAAACTAAATAATTATATTAACAATTTAATACATACGGATCAAACGGGATTTATACCCAAAAGACAATCATTTAATGATTTGAAAAGGCTTTTCAATATAATGTACTCTCACAATGAGGACAATGAAGATATTTAAGTTGTTACGCTGGATGCAGAGAAGGCATTTGATCAGGTAGAATGGCAGTATTTATACAAGGTACTCCAAAAATGTAATACGGGAGAGAATTTTATTAGATGGGTTAAACTACTTTACGATAGACCTACGGCAAGAATATTAACTAACAATATGCTATCTCCAAAATTTTACTTATCAAGGGGTAATAGGCAGGGTTGTGCCTTATCACCATTGCTATTTGCCCTTATGATATAACCGCTGGCCGAAAAGATTAGAAATCACCCGAATATTCACGGATATAACACTAAGGGCTCAAAGAATAAAATGTCATTATACGCTGATGATATCCTTTTATATATTACTAATACACAAATGAGTATACCCACCTTATTAACACTAATTGAGGAATTCGGTTCTTTTTCAGGATATAGAATAAATTGGAATAAAAGCGAAATTATGTCTTTAAAAACACAGGATTCGAGACATTTACTAAAATTCCCCTTCAAAATTGCAACAGAAAAATTCAAGTATCTGGGTATTCAAATTACGAGAAGACACAAATCATTATTTAGTGCCAATTTTATGCCACTATTAAATAAACTGAATGATATGATTAAATTTTGGAAAACGCTCCCGCTCTCATTGATAGGTAGAATTAACGCTATAAAAATGACTTTCTTACCACAATTAATATATTTGTTTCAAGCGATCCCAATATATATTCCAAAATACTTTTTCAAAAAACCAGATTCTACTATCACTAATTTTATATGGGATTACAGAGCACAGAGAATTCAACGAAAGCATTTGTGTAAACCTAAAGAAGTTGGGGGTTTATCATTACCTAACTTTATGTACTACTACTGAGCAGTGCATATTAAGAACATAATGTACTGGTTGGATAGTTCCACTCAGCAGTTGGAGTGGATAAGAATGGAGAAAGAGGAGTGCTATCCGCACGATATAGGAACGATCTTGCTCTCACCGATAAAATTGAATAGTATAATATATAAGAAGAACCCTAGTTATTCACAATACAATAAGAATTTGGAAACAAATAAAAGTATCCTTGAAATTAAATAATCTATCAGTACTAACCCCACTATTGAACAATCCCACATTCAAACCATCTCTCATCGACAAAACATATCAACAATGGGATAGACTGGGATTAGGAAAGTTGGGGATATGTATGAATTGGGCAAACTGTTATCATTTCAACATTTAAAATTAAAATTTAAACTGAAGGATAATCAATATTTTAAATATATACAGATATGTGACTTTATGAAGAAATATACACATAGATTTCAAACTATATTTTTAGACCCTTTAGAAGAAGCAATGAATATTAAGGCTGATTCACAAAAACTAATATCATACTTTAATAATAATATATTAAATAGAGAATTACCCTCAACAGAAGCACTAAGCGAAGATTGGGAACATGAGCTAATGATAAAGATCTCGAAGGATAGATGGGAAAAGTATCTGATGAACACACATAATTGATCTATTAATGCAAGACATAATTTAATTCAATTCAAACTATTACATAGACTATATTATTCAAAAACGAAGTGGAATGAATTTTATCCAAACGTCTCTCCCAGATGCGATAAATGTTTGTTTCAAAACGCTAATATAACATTCATTTGTAGGATGTACAAAGTTGAATACATTTTAGAGCGATATATTTGATATATTTACAAAGCTTTTCAAGTCAAGAATAGAACCTAAAATGGAATGGATTATATTTGGAATAATAGTAGAAGATATCAATTTAAATAAAGACCAAAACGTTTTTTTAAATTATGGGTTAATAATTGGAAAGAAATTGATACTTAAATTTTGGAAAAATACAACCATACCAACTGTTAAAATGTGGATTAGGAATATGATGGACATAGCACGCCTTGAAGAAATGAGACTCCGACTAATAGATAAATATGACCAATTCTTAAGGAGTTGGTCTCCTTTCATCGACTTTTTGAAATCATGTGATGCAGTAGGTACCAGTAAGGATTGCTGATTTCAGTTCATGACGTGGATAGATCTACATGCTCCGAATATAGATTAGAAAATTCTCTTTTAAGGGGCCTTCTCTCCTATTTCTACTTTCCACTTTTTCTTTTTCTTATATACACACTTCACGTTTTTCTATTCTCTACCATCTATTTTTCCTCTTTTTCCCCTTTCTATTGTTTTCTTTTTCTTGTCTTGCTTACTTCCTTCTCAAAACATAAAACTAGAGGTTGTACATAGAATGGATTACGGTATGACAAAGTTGGCACCTAAAATTAGGTTCCACTGTACTGTTTTGTACTGTACTGTATTAACTTCTAATAAAATAAACAAAAACAAAAAAACTATTTGGCTCAGAGACAAGATTCAAGATCTACTCAGAACTAAAATCAGGTAGCTGTTATTCACACCAATGTTTGGTTGATTAATAGCTCAGATTTTCCTGAGTGATTTATTTTGTAACTCTCAGGAAGTTTGGGAATTCCATAAACATGCAGAAGAATTGAAGATAGGCATGAAATTCTGGAGTAACTCAGCGGCTCAGGCAACATCTCTGAATGGCGGTGCTGCCTCGAAGGGCCGAATGGCCTCCTCCTGCACCTATTTTCTATGTTTCTATGTTTCTATGTAACACGAGAAACAGGAGCTGGGTAGGCCAATTGGAAACACCACCTATTCCTTCTCTCCAGAGATGCTGTCGGACCCACTGAGTTACTCCAGCTGTTTGTGTCTCTTTGCGGTTTAAACCAGCATCTGTAGTTCCTTCCTATACCTGGCTCCTTGAGTTTGTTTGTTTGATTGCCTCAACTCTGCAATTCTCTGGGACAGAAAACTCCAAAGATTCATAATCTTCTGCCAGAAGAATGTTCCCCTCATTTAAATTTGCTTCAACTTTACAAAATACAGTTTGCAATCCTTCATGGTCCAGAACTTGTGGTTTAAGAACAGAGCGCAGCACATTTTCAAACCATGCGGATCAATCGTTCCCAAACACTGCTGTGATGGGATCCTGCTGGGGGATCAGAGTTCCACCTTATCCCTTGCTGAAGCATAGCATTCTGAATCGTGTTCTGATTTAATCCACTAAGTGCTTCTCTCAATTCTCTTTCCGCTCCAGTAAAATTTGTGCGATTGTCTGATCTTAAAGATGAAACTTGACCTCGTCGACAGATGAATCTTCGTAATGCATGGATGCAGGAGTCTGTGTCAAGTGTAGATGTTACTTCAAGATGTACTGCCCTGCTTGCCATGCAAGTGAAGATTACACCAAAACTTTTAACTAGATTTTGTCCTCTCTTGATAGGACCGAAGTAGTCTACTCCTATATCTATAAATGGAGGCTTGTGTGGTAGAATCCTCTCAAGGGGCAAGTCTGCCATTTTCTGTTCTTCAACTGTATCCCGCTGTCATCCACGCACAACACAGTCTGTTATGACCTTCCTTACAGCGGAGTTAGCTTTGATAATCCAGTATCTTTTACAAAGTCGCGACAACGTATAATTTCTTCCTCCATGTTCGTGGATATGTCGTAACAGTAGTGTTGGTATGTGAAAGTCCTTCAAGAGAATAATAGGATGCTTAGCCTCTTCAGGCATCGCTAGTCTATTCAGGTGACTACCTACTCTCAGAAGTCCATCATCCGGTACTGGATCTAGCTTGTACAAATGACTGCTTCTTTTGAAATCATGTTTACTGGCTTCTAATGTTGATAGCTCTTCTTGGTCCAAAGATCTTTGTCTTTGGCAGAAAGAGATAACTGCGTTTTCTGCCTTGAGAAGATCTTCAAAACATAAACATTGTCCGCAGTATGAAGCTTTAAAGACTTGCATCTCTTTATCAACCTTTTCCTTTAGTTTTACCAGGATCTTTTTCAAAGATACCTAGAGCAATCTCCTTTATTTTTCAAGTCAACAGCAAGAGTGTCGCCCTTAGTTTAAGAAACCAAGCTACCACAGTCTTCAGCTTATTCCAAGATGAGAAATAGGTAATTAAATAGTTTGTTGATTCCAATGGATCCTTGACAATGGCATCCACTGTGATGTCTTGCTTGATTTCCGGATCATTAGCAGAGATTGCAGATTCCGGGTTAAGCTTTCGCCACGCTCTGCCTGGTTTACAGAGAAATTCTGGTCCCTTGATTCATTTCTTACATTAAGAAGCGGTCAGCTGTTACTCCTCTAGAGGCTTCATCTGCAGGATTTTCCTTTGTGCCAACTGTGATACATTAGTAGCATCCCTTACAAAGGAAATCCTGTTTGCTACAAATGTTTGAAAGTGTTTGTTTTCTTTGTTGATGTACTTAAGCACTGTTTTGCTATCGGTCCAGAAGATGGATTTGTCCTGAACCTTTAATTCCTTGTGCAGCATTATGTCAACTCTGACAGCTAGAACTGCAGCTGTAAGCTCCATTCTGGCAATCATCATTTGCTTTAATGATGCCACTCTGGCTTTTCCCATTATGAATGCAACATGCACTTCTTTGTTATCATCTTCAAGTCTTGTATATAACCAGTACCATAGCCACTTTCACTAGCATCTGAAAAGTGGTACTTTCAAGAGAGAGCTAGATAGGGCTTTTAAAGATAGTGGAGTCAGGGGATATGGGGAGAAGGCAGGAACACGGTACTGATTGTGGATGATCAGCCATGATAACATTGAATGGCGGTGCTGGCTCGAAGTGCCGAATGGCCTACTCCTGCACCTTTTGTCAATTGTCTATTGTCTATAACAGTGGCAATCTAATTTGATTAAAGGTAGTGGGCTTCAAGCACCGGTTGACTTTAAATTCTGACATCTTGTTGAGATCTGCTAACCGTCCTGTCCATCGCTGAGAGAAGGTTTGGGATATGCTCTCATCCCATCCGAGTCTTTCCTTACAGAGCTCCTGCATAATCAGCTTGCCTGGCAGAGTATATGGTGCAAGAAATCCTAAAGGATAGTATATAGAGCCAACTACAGATAAGATGCCCCGTCAGGTGTATGGTTGTTCCTGTACCACAATTCTGAACGTGAACACATCTGCTTCAACGCAGTGCAATCCCAGTGCCCTTTCCATAGGCAGATTGCCTTTGTCCAAGTCCAACTCCCTGGTCTCCTTGGCTCTATTTTCTTGTGGAATTGATGCCAATGCAGCACTGCTGTTGCTGAGCCACTTTGACAGCATGAACCCTCCCATTTGGGAGAAGGAACTCAGGTGTGCTGCCATTTGAATTGCTTCCTGTTCTGAAGACATGGACTTTAAGCAATTATGCACATAGTAGTTGCTCTTTACTGTATTTGTCACCTCTGCTGGGGGAAAAAAAGCATTGTTGTCCTCAGCAGTCTTCCTTAATGCAACATTTGTACAACTTGGTGATGACACTGCTCCAAAAAGATGTACTTCATCCGGTATTCAATAAGAACTTGCTGCACATCACCCTCAGGCCACCACAGGAATCGCAAATAGTCAATATGCTTTTCTGATACCTTGACCTGATGAAACATAGCTTTAATATCGGCCATCAAAGCAACCGGTTCTTGTCTGAATCTGATGAGAACTCTAATGAGTGAGTTGGTAAGGCCAGTTAGGCAGGGAGCATGTCATGGCAACTTATAGATCACGTGGGGAGGGTCTACAGCTAATATTGGGAGGGCAGGGGCAAGGGCAAGGGCAATCCGATACCTGGTCCAAGGAGCTTTGCACAGAATGAAGGGAGGAGGGGTTGTCAAATAGTGGTCTGTAAAACCCAAGTGAAGAAGGTAAGTTAGGGGCCTTATCCTCCTGATCCACAAGCAATGCCAGCAAAGGACATCTCTTCACCTCCTGGTAAGACCAGGTTGTATGAGTGAAGGCCACACAGATGCTTATGCATAGGCTGACATTGCATTGTTAACATAAAATATGTCACAGCGGTAGAATGGCTGCCTTACACGCTTTCAGCACCAGAGACCCAGGTTCGATCCTGGTTAGGGGTCTGTACGGAGTTTGTACATTCTCCCCGTGACCTGCGTGGGTTTGCTCCGAGACCTTCGGTTGCCTCCCACACACCAAAGAAGTACAGGTTTGTAGGTTAATTGGCTTGGTATAAATGTAACAATTGTCCCTAGCATAGTATGATCTCAATGTGCAGGGATCGCTGGTCAGTGTGGACTTGTTGGGCCGAAGGGTCTGTTTCCTCACTGTATCTCTAAAGCTAAACTTCATTGCAAGTCAGCTAGCATCACCACTTTGTTCCCACTGGCTTCTGTGCACCGATGCTCAAAGCACAAAAATCATGAATGGAGGATCTCAGGGGGTCGATTCATATATGTACAGGCAAAAGATATCAGGCAACACTTGGTTCAAGACCTTGCATTAGGATTCTTTATTTGTATGGCTGTATGGTGACCACAAACTTCACTGTACCAATTGGTGCATGTGACAATAAATGTCTCTTGTCTCTTGTCTTGATAGAGACATTTACACACCTGAAATGTTACCCATTCCTTCTCTCCAGAGATGCTGCCTGTCCTGCTGAGTTACTTCAGCTTTTTGTGTCTGTTTCTAGAGAAGATGAAAGATTGCCAGTACTTCAAAGTAATGTACACATTGGGACCAGAGGATCACCATGTACCATCATCAGTGTACATTATCAGTGTGCACCAGGGTACAATGAATAAACTAAACTAAACTACATCAGTAGCAGGGGCATATGGAGGCTGGTGGGTGGAACTAGATGTGGAGAGGGGACAATGGGCAGATGGAACCACTTGGTGGGGTGGTGATGAGAAAGACGATCAAAGGCAGAAGAAAATTGGATGGATGGGTCAGTGTACACTGCAGGAGAACACTAGTTCAGTTTAGTTTATTGTCATGTGTACCGAGGTACTGTGAAAAGTTTTTTGTTGCGTCCATCCAGTCAGCAGAAAGACAATACATGGTTACAACCAAGACATTTTCAGTGTATAATTTGGTCCATTAGCAGAAGCGTCCACGTCGCGGGGCTGGAAACTGGAAGTATCCTGAGCTAATTCTGCTACCACCATCATCTTTTGCAACAAGTGACGGCTCCCACTGATTGTCGCCGGAAGCTTGCATCATTTTCGGTGACTGTCAGGTCGCCGAAAAAACGGCGACTGGACCCCCCTACGACAATGTCTACGATAATGTCTACAACAAGCTACAACAACCTACCACCTAGTCGATGTCAAGCTACGGCAAGCTACCGACAAGCGGCGACCCATTAGGACGTCCACCTATCACCACACCCACGACAAGCTACGACCCTGGCGGTGACAACTGAAGACAATTCAGTCGCCGGTACCTGTTGCCGGTTGCCGTCGGTTAACATAGGTGGTCGCCAATGGAATTCACCGAATTCAGCACTGGCGACAACCTGCGTCATCCTGGCGATAACCCACGACAGCATCTACGTCAGGAGTAGTCAAGCTACGCTCAATGGCATCAAGCCAACTGTCAACGGCTGTCACCAAAACATTTTGAACATTTTAAAATCCAGCGGCGACCAGAACAACGCTTCGACTCTTTGGGCGACTGAGGAGACTACTCACGACCATACAGGTGACCATGTGGCGACAGCCTAGTCGCCTGTAGTCGCTTAAAAAATCGCCTAAGTGGGACATCACTAACATTGGGTAGAGCAGATTTAGTTCATTGGATTAATCAAGTACCACTCTTGTAAAACAAAATGGAATTTTAGTGTAAAATGAGCAGAAGGTCCTGATGTGAAATCATGCTGCTTCAATTAATATTTATTGTTCATGGCTTTAGTTGATAGGTTTTGTATTAGTGGAATTTTGAAGGGCTTTCGATGATGCGCATTACTTTAAAACAAAAACATGTCCAGAAGTTTCAAATGTCAAGAGTTAAGAGTCAAGAGTGCCATATGTCCCAAATAGAACAATGAAATTCTTACATGCATCAGGCTTTGTTTCTGTATCTCATCATAAATCCTACTGTGAATATTCTCCTGATTTGATAGTTCTTCAGTTTGGTCATGGATTTGTGGAGTACAGAAACAGTTTATTTGGCAGACCACATCCATGTCAATCTTTTTGCCTATCTATGCAAATCGCACTTGTCAAAATGAGGCTATTTTCATCTAAGCCTTGCCTATTTAAGCGTCTATCTAAATGCCACTTAAACTGTATCTAATTTCACCGCCTCCTCTCGAAGAACATTACATACATTAATCATTTTCTCTATACCAAAAACTTACCTCTGGGGCGGCACGGTGGCGCAACGGTAGAGTTGCTGCCTTACAGCGAATGCAGTGCCGGAGACCCGGGTTCGATCCCGACCATAGGTGCTGTCTGTACGGAGTTTGTATGTTCTCCGCCGTGACCTTCATGGCTTTTCCCCAAGATATTCAGTTTCCTCCCACACTCCAAAGACGTACGTGTTTGTAGGTTAATTGGTTAGGTACAAATATAAACTGTCCCTAGTGTGTGTGTAGGATAGTGTTAATGTGCGGGAATCGCTGGTCGGCATGGACTCGATGGGCCAAAGGGTCTGTTTCCGCGCTGTATCTCTACACTAAACTAAACTAAACGTTAAAATCCCCCCTGACAACTATCTCCCTTTCTTTGATCTGCTTCCATCACAGTCAGAGTGTGACTGACTTCTACTTCAAACCTTTTGCCTTCCACAGTTGTCTGGATAACACCTCCTCCCATCCTGCCTCACACAAAAACGCTACCCCTTAATATCTCTGCATCTGCTCCCAATGTGATGCGTTCCAGTCTAGGACATCCGAGATGTTGTTTTTCTTTAGTGAACTTCATACCCGGCTGTCGTAGATGATTTGCTCACCTGCATCTCCTCTGCATAGTTCTGCTCTCACTCCATCTCCCATACAGGCGGTACAAGGATAGAGTTCCTTTGGTCTTTACCTTGCACCCCATCATAGCCACATCCAACACATCATTTTCTGACATTTCAGCCATCTTCAATGTGATCACACCAGTCACATCTCCCCTTCCCCATCCCTTCCCCTTCTGCCTTCCACAGAGACCTTAGCACCCAAACCAACCTCTCCCGAAGTAGTTTCCCCTGTAACCGCAGAGATGTAACACATGTCCTTATACCTCCTCTCACACCTCCATCCAGAAACCCCACATGTCCTTCGGTGAGACAGATTCACATGCACTTTCTCTAACCTCATCCACTGCATTTTAAGGAGAGAAGGCAGGTACAGGATACTGAGTTGAATGATCAGCCATGATCATATTGAATGGCGGTGCAGGCTCGAAGGGCCGAATGGCCTACTCCTGCACCTATTTTCTATGTTTCTATGTTCCTCATGAGACCTCCTGTACCTCAAGAACAAACATGGACTCTTTAGACTTTGAGATGCAGCACAGAAACAGGCCCTACGGCCTCAGGTTTTTTGACTGGTGAAGAGCCTGAATTCCTGCTTTTGATCATACAAGTACTTCTTTTGCAAGTTCATTAGATCAGCCATGATTGAATGGGGGAATAGACTTGATGATCCGAATAGCCCAATTCTGCTCCTATCACATATGAACTTATGACTGCCACAACACAGAATGTTCCTGGTCTCCAATTGTACAGATGTGTGAGAATTGAATGCAGCATCACCTGTTAGAGTATATCCCAAATAACGAGTTGGATTCTTTTTTCTGTTGCGGTGTTGCACATGTACTCTCGGTTGTAGGTTCATTACCAAAAGCAAACTTGAGATGAATGGAGTAGGAGTTTCAAAAGGCATTTGGTGGCAGAGCCCAGCCCTGTTCATACCTCTATCAATGCTAATCTCAGATGACATTTTATTCTCATTAACGGGCTGCCTTCACTCTCTTGTAGAATTCCATGTAAAAGAAAATGTACTTTGGCTGACAGCTAATATTCAGAAAGATTTTCAATGTTCAAACTGCAGATCATCACTGTTGCTGATTTGATTCATGTCTGGTTTTGCTATTGCTGACCCGAACCGTAATCCATTTCGCGTTTCCACTATGCCATCTTGTGGAATGTGAGCAACCATGTTTCAGTTTTAAACTATGACTTCGACCCAACAGTACCTTTGTATATGGTTTCTGTATGTATTCTCATTAAAGTACTTATTATGAAGTTTTATGACAGTGTCAATAGTACTTTATACACAAACAAGGAGGGCTTTTTTCACCAACTGGATATAGGCATGCACATTTCTAATGGAATGCTGTGTGAAAAAGGAAAATCAAGTTTTCAACCTGGTTCGGGCATTTGTCAAAAGAATATTGTTACTACACTAGATCAACACAAATAGCTGGAGCAATTCAGATTGAAGAAGGGACTCGACCTGAAACGTCACCATTCCTTCTCTCCAGTGTTACTGCCTGTCCCGCTGAGTTATTCCGTCATCTTCGTATTAAACCAGCATCCGCAGTTCCTTCCTGCACATTGTTACTATAGTGTTTGCTGCACTAAATCCATGAATAGGGAGTTGATTCTCTCTCCTGACTTTTGCAGCAAGGTCCAGTCTTGCGATATTTGTGGCAGACCCAGACTGCCAACTACACACAGAGACAGCTGCTGGTTGCCTTGGTGCATACTCTGGACATTTACTTCTCCACTTTTGAAGTCCAGAATTCCAGGATCCATCGTATATTTCATAAAATATGCATTTAAATATCCAAGGTGAAATTGAGCGGTGTGTATCATCAACATGTCAGGGTGAACAAGAACACAGAATGCAGTTAATGGAGCTGCTAAGTAAAATCTGCTCTACCAAAAAGATTGAATTCTGACCATTGGCATGCCACAGGCTCATGCACGACCGTCTACACTGTTACTAGACTAAGTGGAACCCGTTGGGTCCCAGCATCACATGGGAGGGCTGGTCACCCAACGCAACATTCCACCTCTCCAACAATTCCAATATTGCTGGCCAGTGGGGGGGGGGGGGGAGGGGGGTTTGTTGCGCTAGTATGGGTGTTGTGGGCTGAAGGGACAGGTTTACAGAGGGTTAGTATGGACATTGTGGGCCAAATGGATTCTTGGGCTGGAAGCTCAGTCACTGAGGCCAGGCAGCTCAGTCACTGAGGCCTGGCAGTACAGTTACTCGGACCTGGCAGGCCGGCATCTGAGAAACTGTCAGAAATTCTGCCCAAAACAGGTGACAGACTCTGTGTGAGAGAGAAGGGGGAAAGGATGGACTGAATGGATTATTGGGCTGGCACTTCAGTCACTTACAGCTGGTGGGCTGGCAGTTCATTTACTCACGGCTGATGGGCTGGCAGTGCCGTCACTCACGGCTAGTGGGCTAGCAGTTCACTTACTCACGGCTGGTGGGCTGGCAGAGCTGTCACTCACGGCTGGTGGGCTGGCAGTTCAGTCACTCACAGCTGATGGGCTGGCAGTATCCTTAAAAAAAAATCACAAACTATACGCGGGTTTTGAATTACATTTTACTCAGATGCAAGCCAAAGAATGGCATAATTGTTAGCTGTTAATTGGATATAATCAACCTCAGCAAATTGACAATATCCTACTGAAAGGGAGTGGGTGTTTAAGCTGTCAGGACATTTTATTATTTGCCAAAATATACATCTCAATACCATAATGATTGAAAACTTACTTTTCCACACACCACTCGTAAGTCTGGAGATTTTTTTAATTATAAATTTAGCTTCAGAAGCATTTTCTTTTTGTCTGTAAAAAGGTACTTCAGAACCATGGGCGATTTAAAAAATTTACAGCCTGATTTATCACTTCTGAAACTTTTTAGATACCAAAGGAATCAAGAAAAAACACAAATAATGCCTTACTGTTGATGAAATGCAGTGAGCAAACGCGATAATTCCCAATATTTTCAATCTCGATATCTGCACAGCCAATGTTCGCCAAGCACTTTAGCTGTTGTTGTCCCTTCAGCTCTCGCTTCTCTTTACCTTCATTTCTCTTCACTTTTGGAATTCTGAAGTAGGATAGATGTCTCTCACGGTTACCCTGACTTCCACAATCATTTACAGCGTAAAAATTCACCATTTTGGCAGTTTTTAACAGGTAGAAAAGTACGCATTTCATGTATTAACAACATATACTGGAAGCTGCAATGTCCTCCAGATGGATTGAGCGGTTCCGTTCGTCAAGCCCTTTCACCCAGTGACCTTACATGTAACCCCTATACACACACACACACACACATACTCTCAGACACACACTCACACACACATACTCTCAGACACACACTCACACACAGACTCACTCACACACAGACACACACACACACACACACAGACTCACACAGACACACACACACAGGCTCACACACACACACACAGACTCACTCACACACAGCCAATACTAAAATGCCAATTAACTTCAGAACATGGTGAACATACAGTGTTTAAACTGAATGATTCAAACGTTTAAAGCCTCCTGTCGAGGCTGCTGCTGAAGCAAAAATGTGCTTTAAATAACGTCCAACAAACACTTTCAACATAGACAGAGCAATAAGCTCTCTTGAATTATTCAACGACGTCTTCACACTGTGCCTTCTGCAGTCAGCGCCATCTTGCCACGAACCGGAAATGACGCATTCAGCGCCATCCTGCCGCTAACCGGAAATGACGTCATCGACGCCATCTTGCCACTATGCGGAAGTCACAGAATGAGTGCCAATTTTGAAATTAAACACAGTCCTTATCTAATAAAATGTTTACTCATGCTTTATCCATCCGAAAACTGTTGCAAGCAAGCCCTTTAAAAGCCAAGCCAAATGGTCAGACACGTTGCAAGCCACCAAAACACGTTTTCTGGGAGCCCTTTAATAGCCAAGCCAATTGGGCAAACACTTTGCAAGCCAACAAAACACGTTTTCTGAGAGCACTTTAATAGCCAAGCCAATTGGGCAAACACTTTGCAAGCTAACAAAACACGTTTTCTGAGAGCACTTTAATAGCCAAGCCAATTGGGCAGACACTTTTCAAGCCAACAAAACACATTTTCTGAGAGCCCTTTAATAGCCAAGCCAATTGGGCAAACGTTTTGCAAGCCAACAAAACACATTTTCTGAGAGCCCTTTAATAGCCAAGCCAATTGGGCAAACACTTTGCAAGCCAACAACACATTTTCTGAAAGCCCTTTAAAAAGCCAAAAAGCCATTTGGGCAAAAATTTTGCAAGCCAACAAAACACATTTTCTGAAAGCCCTTAAAAAAGCCAAAAAGCCAATTGGGCAAATACTTTGCAAACCAACAAAACACATTTTCTGAAAGACCTTTAAAAAGCCAAAAAGCCAATTGGGCAAACACTTTGCAAGCCAACAAAACACATTTGCTGAAAGCCCTTTAAAAAGACAAAAAGCCAATTGGGCAAACAATTTGCAAGCCAACAAATCACATTTTCTGAAAGCCCTTTAAAAAGCCAAAAAGCCTATTGCGCAAACACTTTGCAAGCAACAAACACATTTTCTGAAATCCACATCTGAAGAAGGGTTTCGGCCCGAAACGTTGCCTATCTCCTTCACTCCATAGATGCTGCTGCACCCGCTGAGTTTCTCCAGCATTTTTGTATACATGTCATTTGCTTTCTTCACTGACTGTTGGATCTTCAGTGACTGATGTACTAGGACACCCAGGTCTCGTTGTACGTCCCCATTTCCTAACCTGACACCATTCAGTTAATAATCTGCCTTACCGTTCTTGCCACCAAAGTGGAATCAGAGTGAATCAAGTTTCTCACCAAGTGAAGATACAGGAGGGGAAGTGTGAAGGTGCTCAGCTGTATATTTTATGGATTAAGTTTTCTAATGGGGAATAATTTCTGGTGCAGTTGTTATGAAGTATTTACAAGTTTATTACTCATAGGTTTTTGTCCTCTGATTTGGTGCTGTACTGCTTGCAACACAAAAAAGGTAAAACTGTAACGTCCAGGTTCAGGAATAGCTACTTCCCTACAACCATCAGGCTATTAAACACGACAACCTCAAATAAACTCTGAACTACATTGAATATTATTGTTATTATTGCACTATTATTGTTTGTTCATTTTTTATGTGTACGTATGTGCGTATATATATATAGAAACATAGACACATAAAAAATAGGTGCAGGAGGAGGCCATTCGGCCCTTCGAGCCAACACCGCCATTCATTGTGATCATGGCTGATCGTCCCAATCAATAACCTGGGCCTGCCTTCTCCCCATATCCCTTGATTCCTCTAGCCCCAAGAGCTCTATCTAACTCTGTCTTAAATCCATCCAGTGATTTGGCCTCCACTGCCCTCTGTGGCAGGGAATTCCACAAATTCACAACTCTCTGGGTGAAAACGTTTTTTTCTCACTTCAGCCTTAAATGGCCTCCCCTTTATTCTAAGACTGCGGCCCCTGGTTCTGGACTCACCCAACATTGGGAACATTTTTCCTGCATCTAGCTTGTCCAGTCCTTTTATAATTGTATATGTTTCTATAAGATCCTTTTAAAACATATATTTTTTTAATATATGTGTGTGTGTGTGTGTGTGTGTGTGTGTGTGTGTGTGTGTGTGTGTGTGTGTGTGTGTGTGTGTGTGTGTGTGTGTGTGTGAGTGTGTGTGTGTGTGTGTGTGTGTGTGTGTGTGTGTGTGTGGGTCTATACACACAGAACTTTTCCTCTCGCGTTTATTATATTGTTTACAGTGTACTATGTTTACATATTCTGTTGTGCTTCTGCAAGTAAGAATTTCATTGCCCTACCTGGGACATATGACAATAAAACACTCTTGACTCTCTTGATTTTTGGTGCGTAGCTCTCTTCCCAGAAATGCACTCTGACTTCATAGAATAACTTTAAAGAGGATTCTCAAAGACAAACACTAAAATATTCCACAACTACAACATATAGGCAAAGATCTACAAGACTTCTCAACAATATTAATTCAATTCATAATTGAACGATATTGCATTATTGCTCTGGTATACTCATTGAATTAATCTTTGCCATTTAAGAGCCAATTTAATATTTTATTTGAACCATTTCTGACTAAAATTAGTTTGCAAATCCACTGAGGCATGAAAAGAGCTATGAAGTGATTAACAATGGAGATTTATTTTATTGCAACTACAGAATCACTTTAATGTTATAAAACTGTAGTATATTTTAAAATAATGGTTATTGATATGATCCACTTTGAAGGTCTCCTTCATTGTCAGAGTGAGGCTAAATGTAAATTGGAGGAACAGCATCTCATATTTTACTTGGGCAGCTTACAACCCAATGGTGTGCAAATTGATTTCTCTAACTTCAGGTAACCCCTGCATTCCCTATCTCTCCACCCAAGTCACACCAGCTTCTTGTTCTCACGTAGCAAACAGCTAACAATGGCCCGTTTCCTTTATCATTGCATATCTTTTTTTTGCATATCTTTCATTTATTCGTTCTATATCTCTCTACATCATCGTCTGTGTCTCTCATTTCCCTTTCCCATGACTCTCAGCCTGAAGAAGGGTCTCGACCCGAAACGTCACCCATTCCTTCTCTCCAGAGCGTAGGCTTGGCGGTCGCTTCGCCCAACACCTCCTCTCAGTTCGCAATACCCAACCTGATCTCCCGGTGGCTCAGCACTTCAACTCCCCATCCCGTCCTGAATCCGACCTTTCTGTCCTGGGCCTCCACCATTGCCAAAGTGAGGCCCAGCGCAAATTGGAGGAACAGCACCTCAGATTTCGCTTGGGTAGTTCACACCTCAGCGGTATGAATATTAACTTCTTCAATGTCAGGTAGTCCTTGCTTTCTCCCTCCTTCCCCTCCCCTTCCCAGCTCTCCCACAGCCTATTGTCTCTGTCAATTTCCTTTCTCCCTCCTACCCCCCCCCCACCGACATCAGTCTGAAGAAGGGTCTCAACCCGAAACGTCGCCTATTCCATCTCTCCTTAGATGCTGCCTCACCCGCTGAGTTTCTCCGGCATTTCTGTCTACCGTCAGTTTGGGGATGGTAGGCGAGATGGCGGGAGGTGGAATGGACATTGGAGAATGCTGTAGGAGTGGTTAATGGTGGTGAAGAGAATATTAGGTGTGTACCTCGTTTGGAGTACCCCTGGTGAGATTTTTCAGCGCTGCTCCTTGCTGGAAGTGATGTTTTAGTTTCTACCTTTAGAGATACAGGCCCTTCGACCCACCGATCAACGATCCCCGCACATTAACACTAGGGATAATCTACACTTATACCAAGCCAAGTTACCAACAAACCTGCACATCATTGGAATGTGGGAGGAAACTGAAGATCTTTGGAAAAACCCACGCGATTACAGAGAGAACGTACAAACTCCGTACAGACAGGACCCATAGTTGGGATCGAACCCGGGTCTCTGGTGCTACAAGCGCTGTGAGGCAGGAACTCTACCGCTGTGCCACCGAATTGTATTTATGCAATGACAGATGTCTGAAATGATTCTAGTACCCCAATGGATTTGCTTATTGTCAGGAGGAATGAAGTAAAATGGAAAAATAGAAATGTCTATTGTACATAGTAATTGCTTCGTGTCAGCAGTAGTTGACAAAATGTCAAGCTTAAATGGAAGGAAAATGTGTTCCTAACAATAGTAAAAAATAAATATGTACGCTGAGAGCATGGAAGCTCAAAAAATACATTGGTGGAGTAAACCTATTCGCTGCAGAATAGGGATGCGTCTGAAACATAAACCTCAGGGGCGGCACGGTGGCGCTAGCAGTAGGGTTGCTACCTGGGTTCAATCCTGGCTACGAGTGCTGGCTGTACAGAGTTGGTACGTTCTCCCCGGTTTTCCTTTGGTTTCCTCCCATGCTCCAAAAACATACAGATTTGTAGGTTAATTTGCTGGTATACTGTAAGTGTAAAGTAAGTAAGTAAGTAAGTTCAATGGCCAAGTATTCACATACATGGAATTTGCCTTGGTGCTCCGCCCACATGTAACTACATGACATACAGTTGGCCCTAGTGTAGGATAGTGGTAATATGTGGGGATCGCTGGTCGATGCAGGCTCAGAGGGCCGAAGGGCCTTTTTCTGCGCTGTATCTCTAAACTTAACTAAATTAAATAAACATGTAAGCATTATTAGGGAGCCTAGTCAGGCTGGCTGAAAAGTCTACAATCACAATTTAGCTCAAATCTACCTACCAAATGTACTGTAGCTAAAGAAAGAAAAGCCCTATTCTTTCAATTACATTCGCACAAAGTAAGAGCATGCTGCATTGCTGGAGTTACAGGACTTCAGATGCCATGTTACTATTAAGGGACTAATTGAAGTAAAGCAGGAAGGTACACAAAATTGCTGGAGAAACTCAGCGGGTGCAGCAGCATCTATGGAGCGAAGGAAATAGGCGACGTTTCGGGCCGAAACCCTTCTTCAGACTGATGGGTGGTGGGGGGGGGGGGGAGAAGGAAGGAAAAGGGGAGGAGGAGGAGGAGCCCGAGGGCGGGACGGATGGGAGGGTGGGAGGAGACAGCTAGAGGGTTGAGGAAGGGGAGGAGACAGCAAGGACTAGCAACATTTTAGAGGGTTGAGGAAGGGGAGGAGGACTTCCTCCCCATCTCAAGGCTGGCTTCGTTCTCACCTAATACACAACTAACAATTTCCTTTATTGTTACTTTTTTGCATATCTTTCATTCATTTGTTCTACATCTCTCTACATCACCGTCTATATCTCTCGTTTCCCTTCCCCTGACTCTCAGCCTGAAGAAGGATCTCGACCCGAAACGTCACCTGTTCCTTTTCTCCAGAGTTGCTGTCTGTTCCGCTGAGTTGCTCCAGATTGTTGTGTCTATCCAATCTAATACTAATTACTTGTCTCATAACATTATAAAAAACTTTGTCTCCAAGAATTGTTTTCAATGTTCCATGCTCTCATACACGACCCAAAACAAAGAGGAACATTCCACTCTGCCAGGTGGAACAAGGACTACTCTCCTGACCTGTGCTGGGTCAGCTCTTTGAATGGAACCCATTACCCTGCACAGACCCTCATCCTGGAAGATTTCCCACACAGTCAACACCGCCCCTCACTCATACACATCGGCCTACACCTCCCAGTCATAAACAGTCCAAGAAAGATGCGCTGGAATTTCCGCAAAGCCAACTGGAAGAAATACAGTGAAACTCTAGACCAGAGTGTTGTTACCATCCCACTCCACACCATCACTGTAGATGAAGCATACAACCGTTTCTGCAGCGCCATCTATAAAGCTGCCCACAAAACAATTCCAAGAGGCTACCGTCCCCTCTACGTCCCATGCCTGGATGGAGAAAGCGCTGCCCTCCTACAAACCTACAAAACATCAGGGGACCCTGAGATAGCAGAACATCTCATTGAATCACTATCTTCAGCTCGGCAAAGGAAATGGGAGGAGACAGTAACAGAGCTAAACTTCACCCACTCTAGCAGAAAATGCTGGAGCCTCATCCGCCGCCTAGGAGCTGCACAGAAACCCCCTACCCAAAGCCGACCTTCTGTCACACCCAACCAGGTTGCATCCCACCTACTGAATATTGCAAAAGCACCCCAAGACAAGTCCACCAGAAGAGCTGTCGCAACAGAGCTAAGGACGCTTCGACGAACACCTGGAAAGGAAAGAAACCCTGAGCCCTTCGAGGTGGCTGAACTGGAGAAGGTCCTGCAGGGCCTGAAATGTGGAAAGGCAGCAGGTTATGATAACATCTCTCCAGAGTTCATGAAACACCTGGGCCCCCGAGCTCTAACCTGGCTGACCCAACTCTACACTAGGGCCATACAGACTAACTCCATCCCAAAGATATGGCGGACAGCAAAAGTCATTGCTATACCAAAACCTGGCAAAGACGAAAAACTACCAGCAAGCTACCGCCCAATCTCTCTACTCTGCGTCCCACTCAAAATCTTAGAACGCCTTATACTACAACGTATATCTCCAGGAGTAGAAGAGATTCTCAGTGTGGATCAGGCAGGTTTCCGCAAGGACCGCAGCACAGGAGAACAAGTTCTGGCCCTAACCACCTGCATTGAAAACGGCTTCGAGAACAAACTGAAGACCGGGGCAGTGTTCCTTGATCTCACCGCAGCCTATGACACTGTGTGGCACAAAGGCCTCCACCTAAAACTCACCAAAGCACTCCCTGCCTGGGCATCAGAAACCATCAAATCTCTGCTCTCCAACCGCAGGTTCAGAGTTCACCTTGGACAGAACAAGAGTGCATGGAGAATACAGAAGAATGGGCTCCCGCAAGGGTCAGTTTTAGCCCCAACCTTGTTCAACCTTTACACAAATGACCTACCCACCACCAAATCCCGCAAATTCATCTATGCAGATGACATCTGTTTGGCCTTCCAAGCACCAGATTTTGGTACATTGGAACAGGTGCTCAATGAAGACCTTGCTAAACTGGACGAGTACTGCAAAACCTGGCGCCTAAAACCAAGCCCAGCAAAAACGGTCTCTAGTGTGTTCCACCTCCATAATGCAGAAGCCACAAGAGAACCAAACATCTATCTGAGCAGGACCAAACTGAAGTATGCACCCACTCCAACCTACCTCGGAGTGACCCTTGACAGGACCCTATCCTTCAAGGAACATCTTAAAAGAACAGCAGCTAAGGTGAAGTCCAGAAACAATCTCCTCAGTAAGCTTGCTGGCTCAAAGTGGGGGGCAGCAGCCCCCACACTGCGCATTTCAGCACTAGCCCTTGCATTTTCTTCAGCCGAATATTGTGCCCCTGTTTGGTCCAGGTCATCCCACACACACCATGTGGATACCCAATTGAACTCAACAATGAGGATCATCACAGGAACAATCCGCTCAACACCACTCCCCTGGCTCCCTGTCCTATCCAACATAGCCCCTCCACACATCCGGCGAGTAGTCCTCACTCAAAGGATGCTCCAAAAGACCAAAAACTCCCCTCATCTGCCAATTCACATGGACATCTTCAACCCACCCACTGCTCGACTTCCATCTAGACGACCAATTTGGAAGAACCCACCACCAGCTGATTTCACCATCCAATCAGCTTGGAAAAGGGAATGGGAGTCCAAGGACGTCCCAAATAAACATCTGGTGTCAGACCCCACCCTACCGGTCCCTGGCACCAATCTCCCAAGGAAGCAGTGGACGACGCTGAATAGATTCAGGACTGGACATGGCCCCTGCTTGGCCAGCCTTCACAAATGGGGCAGCAGTCCAACCCCATGGTGTGCTTGTGGAGAGCAGCAAACAATGCAACACATCATTGAAGCATGCCCTCAACAAAGACTCAAAGGAGGACTTGTCACCCTTCATACAGCAGATCAAGAGGCAACTGCTTGGCTAAAGGACTTTGCATTCGCTAAATAAATAAAATGTTCCAAAATATTACTAATGTAACCAAATTCAAAAGCAAGTTGTTATGTAATTTTCTGGGCATTATTTGACATGAATGGTGCCATATAAATAAAAGTTATTTTGTTTAGAATGTATTTCTTGAATCACAATTAAAGGGAAGATCGAAAAACAGGTAGAAAAGTTTCAGATTATGAAGAGAAACCGATGTGAGAAAGTGCTTTGAACAGATGGATGTTTCCAAATGGTGGAGCAGACAGCTTTTTTAATGGAAATCAAAAACTGCTGACACTGGAAATCTGAAATAAATACAGATAATGTGGAATCACTCAGCAGGTCATTTAACATCCACTGAAAGTGAAACAAAGTTGATGTTTCGGGTCATAAAAATTATATATCTCTCTACATCACTGTCTATATCTCTTGTTTCCCTTTTCCCTGACGTCTGAAGAAGGGTCTCGACCGGAAACGTCACCCATTCCTTCTCTCCAGAGATGCTACCTGTCCCGCTGAGTTACTTCAGCATTTTGTGTCTATTCTCATGATGAGTTGTTGACCTGAAACATTAACTCAGTTTCTCATATTGTTGATGTACCCTAACCCTGAGTATTTACAGCATTTCTTTCAGTCTTAAGTCACCGGCGATCTGACCCCACTGGAATATTTAGCACAAACAAAGTGAAAACAATTTGCTCTCTTTTCATTGTCCTGTCTCAGTCAAACAATGCTAATTACTTTGCCTCTGCACAATATCCATTATCTTGTCAGGGTGGCAAGACAAAAACAGTTAAATTATGCTTAATAATATCATTCTTGAACATTAATTCGCCATTATGTATTAATTTATTCAAGGCATGTTTAAATATTCACATTCTGTTCAGATAACTTACAAAGTTGTTCCTATAGTATACTTTATGCTTACACAAAATAACACTTCCTGCAACCCCAAGCAAAGTGTTGCAGCTGAGGCAGCAGCTGTTATTTTGAGCTGCTGCCTCAGAGCAGCAGAAAACTGCGTTCGACAGCGTGCTGTCTGTGTGGAGTTTGCATGTTCTCCCTGTGACTGTGCAGGATTGAGTCCAGGTCCTCCGATTTCCACATCACAAAGATGGGCCAGTTTCTAGGTTAAGCACAAAAAGCTGGAGTAACTCAGCGGGTCAGACAGCATGTCTGGAGAAAAGGAATAGGTGACGTTTCGGGTCGAGTTGCTTCTTCAGACTGAGATTAAGGGGAAAGGGAAACGAGAGATATGCAGTTGACGAAAAAGGGAAACGTTTCCCTTTCCCTTGACTCTCATTCTGAAGAAAGGTCTTGACCTGAATCATCACCTATTCCCTTTCTCTAGAGATGCTGTCTGACCCATTGAGTTGCTCCAGCGTTTTGTGATTGTCTTTGGTTTAAATCAGCATCTGCAGTTCCTTGCTACATGGGTTTCTCAGTTAATTGGCCTCTTTAAATTACTGTGAGTGTGTGGAAAGTGGATGTGAAGTTGGAAGAAGATAGAACTAGTGTGAACAGGTGATCGATGGTCAGCGTGGACTCAGTGGGCCAAGTGGCCTGTCACCACGTTGTATCTTTCAATCAATATTTAGGATAGGCACAATGGTGGTGCTGGTAGAGCTGTCTCTCAGAGTCAGAGATCAGGGTTTGATCTTGACCTCAGGTGCTGTCTGTGTGGAGTTTGCAAGTTTTGCCTGTGATGACATGGCTTCCTCCAGATGTTCTGGTTTCCACATCCCAATAACGTGCGGGATTGAGGTTAATTGGCCTCTGTAAATTTCCACTAATGTGCAGGGAAAGGATACAAATGTGGAATAGTATCGAAATAGAGTGGTGATTGAAGGTCAGTGTGGACTCGGTGGGCCGAAGTCCTGTTTTCATACTTTATCTTTTAATCAATCGATCGAAACCTTACTGTTGTAAAAGATGAGACGGTCGGTAATTGAAGTACTCCAGGCAAAAATGGTCTGAGTTTATTCCATTCTTACATTTCTTTTTTTCTAAAGAATAATATAAAATGTGTCAAACTTGCTGAAGCTGTGCATCCGATGGTAGAAAGTGGATGGGGCTTCATGCCAAGAAATGATTCCTCTATCTTTGTGTAAGAAAGAACTGCAGATGCTGGAAAAATCGAAGGTAGACAAAAATGCTGGAGAAACTAAGCGGGTGAGGCAGTATCTATGGAGAGAAGGAATAGGTGATGTTTCGGGTCGAGACCCTTCTTCAGGCTGATGTTGGAGGGGAGGGGGGGGGGGAAGAAAGGAAGAGACGGAGACAGTAGGCTTGTGAGAGAGCTGGGTAGGGGGATGGAGAAAGCACGGACTATCTGAAATGTTCATACCGCTGGGATGTAAACTACCCAAGCGAAATATGAGGTGCTGTTCATCCAATTTGCGCTGGGCCTCACTCTGGTAATGGAGGAGGCCCAGGACAGAAATGTCAGATTTGGAATGAGAAGGGGAGGAGAACATTTTTTATCACCTCAGTCTTAAATGGCCTTCCCTTTATTCTAAGACTGTGGCCTTTGGTTCTGGACTCGCCCAACATTGGGAACATTTTACTGCATCGGAGCGGGTGAGACCTCGCTGGAGGGGAGCGCTCCGTTACGCTGGCCCGCGGCAGCCGGCAGCCAGCAGCCGGCAGTCTGAAGCCGCAGTCTGCAGAACTCCAGCTGGTGCGGCGTCTACAGCCCGGGATCCCTCGTGGAGGACCCGGGGGGAAGAAGAAGCTTCCACCGCCGGCCCGCGGCCGTCTTCTACCGCGGGTGCGGCATGGACTTACCATCTCCCCTGGAGGGGAGCTTCGACCGCCGGCCCTGCAGACTGCGGTGCTTCCGGCTGCGGCACGGCAGGTACTTTAAAACTTTGACCGCCGGCCTGCGGCCTACACCAGCCTGAAGCCGCGGTCTCTGGTTGGGAAGAGCCGATCCTGGACTCACCTTGACTTTGACTTTGTCCCTTACCATCTGGACGCCCGCAGCAACGGCTGTGGAGGGTGGTGGTCCCGACCACGGGGGGAAATGGAGGAGGACTGGCCAAGCTCTGTGCCTTCCACCACAGTGATGAATGCTGTGGTGGATGTTTGTGTAAATTTTTTATTGTGGTTGTGTTCTTTATTACTGTACTGCTGCTGGCAACCCAAATTCCACCGACCTTGGTTGTGTGGCAATTAAATTATATCTAATTATATCTATCTAATCTAGCTTGTCCAGTCCTTTTATAATTTTATATGTTTCTATAAGATCCCCCTCATCCTTCTAAACTCCAGTGAATACAAGTCTAGTCCTTTCAATCTTTCCTCATATGACAGTCCCGCCATCCCAGGGATCAATTTAGTGAACCTATGCTGCACTGCCTCAATCACAAGGATGTCCTTCCTCAAATTAGGAGACCAAAACTGTAGACAATACTCCAGATGTGTTCAATGCAGATTCTTGAACTGCGCTTAATGTTTCACAGTTGGATGTGTTGCAGGTAATTTTTATATAACAAACATCTTCATTATAATGTCAGGATAAGAGAAGATAACATTGCTTTTTTTTTTTTTTTTTTAATTTTATTTTTATTAGAAGTACGGTAAATTACAATAACACACAACACATATATCTTAATACATTTTTTGTACCGCTTCATTTTTTTTTTTTTTAAAGCTTTAAGAAAAAGATAGAAGTAAGGAAAGTAAAGAAGGTGCGCAAGAGTTGTGAAGTGCAAGAATGTTGGGAAAAGAAAGCCCCTTAGAAAAGAAGTTAGAGAAGGAAGTAAAGTAAGAAAGTAGACCCTAGAAAAGAAAGAAAAAGAAAGTAAGGACAATCGCTCTATTATAACATTAAACTCCGCAGAAAGACTACCAACCAAGTCTGTTTTTGTTGTTTTATCTCCCAATGCCAGGTCCTGATACCATTTATTTATTTTTAAAATTACTATTGCACCTCATGCTTGTAATAGGTCCATAAACGTAGACCACGTCTTTTGGAATTGGTTTGCTTTACCTGCTAAGAGGAATCTCATCTCTTCCAAATGTAATGTTTCAAACATATTTGATGTCCACATTTTTATTGTTGGTGTGGGCGCATTTTTCCAGAATTTAAGTATGAGCTTTTTTCCCATTATTAGCCCGTAATTGAGTAAATTCTTCTGATACACGTTTAATTCAGGGATACCTTCCGATATCCCAAAAATGATCCATTCTGGTTTTGGTACCAGTTTTATTTTAATTAATTTTGAAAAAATATCAAATATTCCATGCCAGAATTTTTGGATTTTTGTACAAAAAACAAAAGAGTGCGCTATGGTAGCTTCTTGACACAGACATTTATCACAGATTGGTGAAACATTAGGAAAGATTTTGTTTAATTTAGTTTTTGAATAATATAGTCTATGTAATGTTTTGAATTGGATAAGCGTATGTCGTACGTTGATCGAACATTTATGCACCTGTAGTAAATGATTATCCCAGCTCTCTTTTGAAATTTTTATAGCTAATTCTTGTTCCCAGTCTCTTCTAATTCCATCTGTTGTGGGTATTTCTATGTTTAAAATGATATTATATAAGTACGATATTAAGTTAGCTGATTCCGCCTTTGTCTTCATTGCTTCATCCAGTAAGTCGGAAGGCATATTATGATAGTCTTTTGTGTATTTTTTCAAATAATCACAAATTTGAAGATATTTAAAATATTGGTTATTTTTCAAATTATATTTCAGTTGTAGTTGTTGAAATGATAGTAATTTTCCCACTTCATACAGATCTTCGAGCGTTTTGATTCCCATTCTTTCCCAATGTATAAATGATTTGTCTATGATTGATGGTTTAAGCAATGGGTTATTGGCTATTGGTATTGAGAGAGATAGGTTTCTTAATTTTAGATTCTGTTTTATTTGTTTCCATGTTCTAATTGTGCTATGTATAATTGGGTTTTTATTATAATTTTTATTATTCAGATTTATTGGTGAGAGGATAATCGCTCCTATATTACTCGGGGAGCAGTCCCCTTTTTCCATTACAATCCAGTCCGCCTGCTGGGCAGAATTGTCCAGCAGGTGAATCATATTTTTAATATTTACTGCCCAATTATAATACATAAAGTTAGGGAGCGCTAGACACCCCCCACTCTTTTCGTTTATTAAGGTGTGTTCTTTGTATTCTATGGGGTTTATAATCCCATATGAACCTATGCTGCACTGCCTCAATCACAAGGATGTCCTTCCTCAAATTAGGAGACCAAAACTGTAGACAATACTCCAGATGTGTTCAATGCAGATTCTTGAACTGCGCTTAATGTTTCACAGTTGGATGTGTTGCAGGTAATTTTTATATAACAAACATCTTCATTATAATGTCAGGATAAGAGAAGATAACATTGCTGCCTCCAATTTGAAATAACAGCTGTGGAACAGAGGGGCCACGTTATCTCCTGTCAAACCCCTAACTAAGTAGTCTCCATTCACAATCACTCTGTCTCACTTCACCCTTCCTTGCTGTGCTTCAAAACCTGACATAGTGAAACAGACCCGAATGCTGCAATGTTCTGAAGGGTCGTTCCCCAGCAGTCAAAAAGGGCATGTGTAGGAAGGAACTGCAGATGCTGCTTCACACCGAAGATAGACACAAAATGCTGGAGTAACTCAGTGGGTCAGACAGCATCTCTGGAGAGAAGGAATGGGTGAGGTTTTGGATCCAGACCCTTCTTCAGACTGAGAGTCAGGGGAAAGGGAAACATGAGATATAGGCAATGATGGTGTGAAGAGATATGCAAAAAAGTAACGATGATAAAGGAGTCAGTCTATCTTTGATGTAAATCAGCATCTGCAGTTCCTGAGGTATAGGGAGAGGCTGAGGAGGCTGGGTCTCTACTCCTTGGAGGGCAGGAGGACGACAGGTAATCTTATAGAGGTGTATAAAATCATGAGAGGAATAGTTTGGATAGACGCACAGAGTTTCTTATCCAGAGTAGGAGAATTGAGAACCAGAGGACATAGGTTTAATGTGAAGGGGAAAAGATTTAAGAGGAATCTGATGGGCAACTTTTTCACACAAAGGGTGGTGGGTGTATAGAACAAGCTGCCAGAGGAGGTAGTTGAGGCTGGGACTATCCCAATGTTTAAGAAACAGTTAGACAGGTACATGGATAGGACAGGTTTGGAGGGATATGGACCAAATCCAGGTAGGTGGGACTAGTTGGCAAGTTGGGTCGAAGGGCATGTTTCCACGCTGTATCATTCCATGACTCAATTAATCTATTACCTGTGCTGC
This sequence comes from Amblyraja radiata, assembly GCF_010909765.2. Taxonomy (NCBI): domain Eukaryota; kingdom Metazoa; phylum Chordata; class Chondrichthyes; order Rajiformes; family Rajidae; genus Amblyraja; species Amblyraja radiata. The sequence goes on from NC_045961.1 coordinate 12,970,095, forward strand.
TCATTGCAGGTACATGAGAGATATTGAAGTTGCAAAACATAACATGTGAATACACTGATATTATATAAGTTTATATGATGTCCATATAAGCTCAGATAATACAATACTCTGAGGCTGTCTAACAAGCAGTTGCCTGAATAAGGGTCTCGACCTGAAATGTCACACATTCCTTCACTCCATAGATGCTGCCTGTCCCGTTGAGTTACTCCAGGTTTTTGTGTCTAAAGCAGTTCAACTAAGATAGTGTCTCAGTCACATAATCATTTTTCATAAATTCTACTCGGCATTCCATTCCATTCATTTGGAAAGTTTCGAAGGTAAGTATGATTTAATCAATAATACACCAAAAAATACATTTGGTGGGAAATGAAGATGAGTATTTTCTCATCTTCACATCATCATAAGTTGAGTACGATCTAAAGAAGGGTCTCCACCCAAAATGTCACATATTCCTTTTCTCCAGAGATGCTGCCTGACCTACTGAATTACTCCAGCTATTTGTGTCTAACTTATGATTATTTTAAATTTGCTAACAACTGTGAATAAAAACAATGGGCATTCATCATGGGGAAAAAAAATACTGTAAACTTTTCTGGGATTTTAATTGAATATTTTTTTTCAAAGTCAGGACACCTTTGGTTCTATTACTAACAGGTTAAGGAGCAGCTGGATTCACAGAACAATGTGTAGGAACAAACTGCAGATACTGGTTCAAACCAAAGATAGACACAGAAAACCAGAGTAACTCAGTGGGTCAGACAGAAGAAGGTCTCGACCCGAATCATCACCTATTCCTTTTCTCCCGAGATGCTGTCTGACCCGCTGAGTTACTCCAGCTTTCTGTGTCTATATTCACAGTACAATGGCTAACAATCAGCTAACTGTAAAGCATAAGAGAGGCACCTCAGAGAGGAGCCAAACTATTACTTCCTACAAATGTCTTGCATGATATTGTTCAACTTTGTTTCTCAGTGAGAATTTGTTTTACATTTTACGGACAATTTTTTAAATTCCTTGAAACCGAGCTATATTATTGCAGATATTTACAAGCATTGTTTCATATCGCAGGTGGTGTGTTGACCGGGTAAATTGAAGGATTAAGCAATGGTAAATGTAGCACAATCTCCACATTTAACCCAGCTGTGTCAGTCTGCAAGTTTGATCCTTTGGTGGCCATGCATTAAAGGCAGGATTAACAGAATCTTGGACCATAACTGTATTTTCAAAACTTGTTAAACTTTCCAGCGAAATCAAGAGAAAAGAATGTTGGCTTTGGGGGATCTTCCTCATTAGAAAAGGTCCAAGTAGTCTTGAAAAACAGCTTCTTTACCCTGCGATCCAGTTGGAGTAAGTCGCAGGTTTCTGTATTCAGTGGAACAGAAATTCATCAGGTAAGTGACTGGAGGCTTGTTCACTTCAATTGCCAATTATGTTGACATTTTCACTGATGATATTCGTCAGGATGAATGGTGGCTTGGAGTTGTGGCTCTAGTTTGATTCCCATAAGTACAAGGAATTATCAAATATTCACATATGGCGTTGAAAGCACAATCCTGCCACTGATCACTCAAGCATTTTCATCCAGGTGTGTGCAGATTTATCTGGCAGTAATCATGATTTCTTCCTCTTATGACAGCCAATTCTCATTACTGACTGGCAGCTTGCAAACAAGGGATACTGTTGACAAGAGTGGCTGATTATACACATAAGGCTCAGAGGCATAGAGACATAGAGGTATAGAGACATAGAGGCATAGAGGCATAGAGGCATAGAGACATAAGGCTCAGAGGCATATTGGTAGTCCAATAATAATTTGAAGAATGGCAATGGAGCAAGTCGTCGGGAAATGTAACGTAAATAAATTGCTTGGACTGATCTGGATGTGCACTTCGATGCACAACTGCTCAACCCTTCAGAATAGTGGTGGTGTTACAGAGTGCTGAACATTTGGGACAACATGTGAAGGGTCCACGACCAATGGACTACATGGCCTCTTCACGCAGTCGAGAAAACGATGTACACGCTAGAATTCAGAAGATTGAGGGGGGATCTTATAGAAACTTACAAAATTCTTAAGGGGTTGGACAGGCTAGATGCAGGAAGATTATTCCCGATGTTGGGGAAGTCCAGGACTAGGGGTCACATTTTAAGGATAAGAGGGAAGTCTTTTAGGACTGAGATGAGAAAATCAGTTTTTACACACAGAGTGGTGAATCTGTGGAATTTTCTGCCACAGAAGGTAGTTGAGGCCAGTTCATTGGCTATATTTAAGAGGGAGTTAGATGTGGCCCTTGTGGCTAAAGGGATCAGGGGGTACGGAGAGAAGGCAGGGATGGGATACTGTGTTGGATGATCAGCCATGATCATATCGAATGGCGGTGCAGCCTTGAAGGGCCGAATGGCCTACTTCTGCACCTATTTTCTATGTTTCTATGTTTCTATGAGGCATAAAAGTGAGACAATGAAGTGGAACTAACACAGGCAATTTAAGTACACTGGTACACATCTCTGGCCCGACAGTCCTTTCATGTTAGGCAGAGGTTCACTTGCGCCTCCTCCAACCTAATTTACTGTATCCGTTGTTCAAGTGTGGACTCTTGTACATCGGTAGACCAAATGTAAACTGGGCGATCGTTTCGCTGAACACCGTCGTTCAGTTTGCCTGGACCTACCTGATCATCCGGTTGCCAAACACTTTAATTCCTCTTCCCATTACCACACTGACCTTTCTGTCCTGGGCCTTCTCCACTGTCAGAGTGAGGCCAAATGCAAATTGGAGGAACAGCACCTCAACTTTCGCTTGGGCAGTTTACAACCCAGTGGTAACAATTTTGATTTCTCTAACTTCAATTAACCCTGCATCCCCTCTCTCTCCATCCCTCCCCACCCAAGACGTACCAGCTTCAAAGTCATCTTGTTTGAGTCTCATTGTCTATATTCATTTTCACCTAGGCCACAGCTAACAATGTTTCCTTTTTCATTGTCACTTTTTTGCATATATTTTGTTCATTTGTTCTATATCTCTGCACATCACTGTCTATATCTCCCGTTTCACTTTCCCCTGACTGAATCTGAAGAAGGGTCATGACCTGAAATGTCACCTATTCCGTTTCTCCAGAGATGCTGCCTGACCCACTGGGTTACTCCAGCTTTCTGTGTCTATCATCTGGCCCTGGATATGTATATCAGCCATGGTGACCAGGATATCGTAATAGGGTGTGGTAACTTCTGGTTAGTTTAGCCATTTGACATTTGAAATGCCTTGCCTATTTTCCACCTACCCCGACTACAAATATTAGAACGTAAGTGACAGAAGCAGATCATAGGCCACCTGAGCATGTTCTACCAGTCAATGAGATCATGTATGGCCCCAACATGTTAATTCCCCCGTTTCTATAATCTTTGACTCTGTTGCAGAACAAAATGCCCAGAATTTAATACACCAAAATAACTCAACATCTGTAATACCTTGATGTAAAAAAAAATCCAGTTCACAATCATTTCTGGGAAGAAATTTCTCCTTGTTTCAGTACGACATAGTGGATTCTTTCTCCTGAGACCATGCTTCACATGGCCAGGGCAAGACCACCTCAACAGGTGATCATTCACACAGAACAAACCCTGTCAAACTCTTCAGAATCTTAGATAGACACAAAAAGCTGGAGCAACTCAGCGGGACAGGCAGCATCTCTAGGGAGAAGATATGGGTGACATTTTGGGTCGAGACCCATCTTCAGATGTAAAGTCACAGGAAAGGGAAAGAAGAAATATAGACGATCATGTAGACTGCTCACCACCCAATCTACCGAGTTCCATCTTCCTCACACAAGGCAATCCTGTTAGCAGTCATGTACAATTTACAAAACTCCACGTATCACATTCCATACTCACAGAATGCCATCATTCACCACTCTACATTCATGGCTCATCATTGTATTGTATTGTATTGTATTTTAATGACCACACAGCCAGGCTGGTGGAATTTGTTATCAGTACAGCTTGGTACAGGTTCCAACATTTCATCAAACATTAAACTTGTAACATAGATATACATACAGACAGACACATTACATAATACATAAGGGCCATGCTTATTCGTATTTCCTCACCGTACAGAGTTTGAAAAGTTAATTGCAGTGGGAATGAAACTGTTTTTGTAGCGGTTTGTTTGGGAGGCAATTGTCCTGTAATGCCTCCCAGAGGGCAGTAGCTGAAAGGCATAGTGTGCAGGGTGAGTGGGGTCAGAGATGATCTTGCGGGCTTTGTGAAGTGTCCGTTTGTGGTAAAGTGATTCAAGGGATGGTAGGGGTAAGCCAATAATTTTGGATGCTCTGTTGATGATGCGCTGTAATTTCTTCCGGGAGAGTGAGTCGAGACTGCCGAACCAGACTGTGATGGATGAAGTGAGGATGCTTTCGATGATGGCTGTATAGAAGCAGAGCATGAGATGAGACCTTACTCTGAACTTCCTTAGCTGTCGGAGATGGAAAAGTCTTTGCTGGGCTTTTCCATAGATGTGGTCTGCGTTTGTCCTCCATTTGAGGTTGTTGCTGATGTGAGTTCCAAGGAGTTTGAAAGTGTCAGTGATGGAGATGGATTCACCTTTAATGAGCACAGGAGTTTTGGGGGATGGCTGGCGTCTTGGGTCGATGATGAGTACTTTTACACATCTACACAATTAATCCATCATGTGTAATTCTCCACACAAAAAGGTTCCAGACTCAATATTCAAATTAATTAATGAGCCCTAGTTCATGGTAATTGAAGTCAAACAAACAGTAAAATAAATGTAACATTCTAACATAGTAAATGTTTAGTTTTGTTTAATTTTGAGATACAGTGCAGAAACAGGCCCTTCGGCCCACCGAGCCTGCTCCGACCAGTGATCCCCGCACATATTAACACTATCCTACACACACCAAGCCAAATAAACCTACAAACCTGCACCTCTTTGCAGTGTGGGAGGAAACTGAAATCTCAGAGAAAACCCACACAGATCATGGGGAGAACTTACAAACTCCATACGGACAGCATCCGTAGCCGGGATCGAGCTCAGTTCACTGGTGCTGTAAAGCCCCTGTCCCACTTTCACGACCTAATTGGCGACCTCTGCCGAGTTTGCCCTTGACTAATACTCGCAGCATGGTCGCCACGAGGTCGTAGGAGGTCTTCGTAACTCTTCCTCATATTCGTAAGTGGTCTCCGCGTACTCGTGGCCACAAGTAGGTCGCAGCGATTTTTCCAGCCTGATAAAAAATGTCCACGAGTAAAATAAAGGTCGGCATGGAAATAATTGATACTTTTTACTCGTAGGTAGGTGTAAGGTAGGTCGTGATGGCAGTCGTAGGTAGTCGTGGGTTGTCGTGGGTCGGTAACTGACTCGAGAAAAATAAGGCAAACATGATATTATTTTATCATGTGATCATTTCTCACCCGTAGCTAGTCGTAGTTGGTCTTAGGTGTGGAAGACTGTTGAGGGAGGTCGTAGGAGGTCTTTTACTTGGGCGAGTCAACATGACCTTGACATTTTTTTCAACTCAAGATTCAAGATTCAAGATTCAAGAAGTTTATTGCCATGTCAACAAGTTGATAGGAATGTGTCTTGGTTCGCTCTCAGACAGATACAATACAGTACAATACAACCACCACATACACCACAATAAATAATACAGACAATACCGTACGAAGGACAATATATACAGGAAGGACAGTACCCAGCAGCGTCATGTTAAGCGTAAGTCCAAGTGCAAATGAAAGTGCAAAGTGATTAGTGCAAATTCAAATATCTGATGGCTTGGAGGTAGGTGCTGTCTCTGAAGCGAGATGTTTTACTTTTAATGCTTCTATATCTCCTTCCTGATGGGAGGAGATTAAAGAGGTAATGTGCCGGGTGAAAGTGGTCTGCTATGATTTTTTTGGCCTTTCTGGTGAGTCTTGTTGAGTAAAGTGATGTCACTGAGGGAAGTCTGCTGCAACCGATGATCTTAGAAGCTCGGCGCACTATTCTCTCCAGCCGAATCTTATCCTGCGAGGTTGTGTGACCATACCAGACAAGGGTGGAGAATGTGAGTATGCTTTCTATGGTAGACCTATAGAAGTGGGTCATGGCTGGTCGACTGACCCTGAATTTTTTGAGCTGCCGCAGGAAGTAGAGTCGCTGGTGGCACTTACTGATTATGAGACTCATCTAGGATCTTCTAAACTCGTGGATTAGGTCGTCCAAGTGGGACAGGCCGTTAAGGCAGTAGGTTTACCGCTGTGCCACCGTGTCACCCCTGTTATTTTCCCCGCTATTATCATTCAGCCTAACCTTGCCACTGCTTCCCATAATCCCTCCGTCATTTTTATGGTTGTTATCCCACATTGACGAAATGTTGCAGGAAGGAACTGCAGATGCTGGTTTAAATCAAAGTTAGACACAAAATGCTGGAGTAACTCAGCAGGACAGACAGCATCTCTGGACAGGCGGCATCTCTGGATGGGTGATGTTTCGGGTCGAGATGTGTGGTCGGAAGGGGGGGGGGGGTGGGTGATGACTTCTCTAAATTCAAGTAACCTTTGACTTGCCTCTCTCTCCATTCCGCTCCCCTTCCCAGTTCTCCCACTAGTCTGACTGGCCTTGTTTACATTTTTATCTCGACCCAAAACGTCACCCATTCCTATTCTCCAGAGATGCTGCCTATCCTGCTGAGATACTCCAGCATTTTGTGTCTACCTTCGATTTAAACCAGCATCTGCAGTTCTTCCCTACACATTCCCATCACATGTGTCTGTACACTGTAAATGGATCGATTGTAGAATAGGGGAGGGATGGAGAGAGAGGGAAAGCAAGGGTTACTTGAAGTTAGAGAAATCAATATTCATACCGCTGGTTTGTAAGCTGCCCAAGCAAAATATGAGGTGCTATTCCTCCAGTTTGACAGTCAGGGTGAGAGATTGCAACCTTCACGTGGTCCACCCTGTTTCAACGAATGCAATCAACCTGGCGTGCACAAACAGAAGATCAAACAGAACAAGTTGTCTTACAACTTTAGGCTGTGCATGCCATACGCAATTTGACAACCTGCCTTTTTATAGAACACAGGGGCCTGTGGTGTGACAGATTTGATCCATGAACCAATTTGGGAGGGCATTCTCAGAAACTGAACATAGTTGATCTCTAACCCTAGGATTAGGTGGCAACATCTTCTGATTTCAGGAGGGGGACAGATCCTAATGTGTTTTATCCTTGACTCCAGGTGTCTTTGTGTAGAGTCGGGCGGGGATTGGATTGAGCTCGGAAGGTGAAGGGAAGAACTGTTCTATCACCTGGGTGGCAAGAATTACTGTGACGACACTGCACTGATAGTTCGAACTCGGAGCATCGAGGTCCGAGATAGAAACATAGAAACATAGATAATAGGTGCAGGAGTAGGTCATTCGGCCCTTCAAGTCAGCACCGTCATTTAATATGATCATAGCTGATCATCCAGAAACAGCAACCCATTCCTGCTTTCTCCCCATATCCCTTGATTCTGTAAGCCCTAAGAGCTAAATCTACCTCTCTCTTGAAAACATCCAGTGAATTGGCCTCCAGGGGCAGAGAATTCCACAGATGTACAACTCTTTGGCTCAAAAGGTTTCTCCTCATTTTACTCCAAAATGGCCTACCCCTCATTCTTAAACTGTGATCGCTGGTTCTGGACTCCCCAAACATCGGGAACATTTTTACTGCATCTAGCCTGTCCAATCCCTTAAGAATTGTATGTTTCTATAAGATAACCTCTCATCCTTCGAAATTCCAGTGAATATAAGTCCAGTCGAACCATTCTTTCAGTCGAGCTGAGGTCGTAGCTGTGAGGTTGGAGCTGGGCTGAGGTCGGAGCCATGAGGTTGGAGTCGGGCTGAGGTCGGGCGGAGGTGGACGAGCTTGCCGCGCCGTCGAGAACAAAGGGGGGCCAGGAATTTACTTAAAGACACACTGCCAGAACAAGACTGAGATTGTGAGGTTTTATTAACGTGATATCACAGAGTGACTGTCAGCTAGAGCTAGACTCTGCTACAAGAAGTTCAATGATATCTTACATACATACCACAGAACAAACGAGTCTACGTGACTAAAGTCATTCTTTAATTTCCTACAGAGTAGGGAATTATAAAAGTACAAAAAGAAAAAGAAGTCCAAAGTGATAACCTTTACCACACTACTTTCTTCCGAAGTGCAGTTTTTAATATATGTACAGAGGACTGTTATCTGTTATCTGCATCTGCGGATACGTATATTCATAAAAGGTGAGGGACATACAGGCAAGCACAATAGAGAGATAACAAGCAAGTACCAAGTTTTAACTCTTGATTTGCCAAACACAAACATTCTTCCACAAAGGCGGACCCAGCGGTGGGGCAAAGAAGGGAAGAGTACTTTTTGTAACTTTGTCTGCTCATTTGTGGCGACTATTTAGTGCACGTTGTATGCGGATGCAAAGAATTTCAATGCACCTAGCTAAGCACAAGTGACAATAAAGTATCATCATCACCATCTTTACTTACCTGACCCCTGAAGCTGACTACTTACCTTCAGGTGTGTAGGAAGGAACTGCAGGTGCTGGTTGACACTAAAGTTAGACACAAAATGCTGGAGTAACTCAGTGGGACAGGCAGCATCTCTGGAGAGAAGGAATGGGTGACGTTTTGGTTTGAGACCCTTCTTCAGACTGAGAGCCAGAGGATAGGGAGACATAGAGATAGGGAAGGGTAAACTCAAATACAATGTAGAATTGATCCCTGTTGCAGCTGGGTATTCCATAGTTTGGGAAACACAGCCAATCAAAATTCAACAAAGAAAGTGATACACTTATGGCATGTGGACGCAAGGAATTGCAGATGTTGGTTTACAAAAAAAGGCACAAGGTACTGGAGTAACTCATAGCATGTCTGCTTTATTAAGATAATTAATTATTCAATCAGGAGGGAGCATGTTGCTTTTCTGTAAAATGCCACCTCCGGACCCAAGAGGGCCTCCTACCAGTCGATTGGGGTCAGACGTTAGATCTTTAAAACTAACATCTGATGAAAACTCGGTTGGGGGTGAAATTCCTCCTTGTCACCCTAACCGTCTAGATTACAAATATATTATAATAAAATAACCACCAGTTAATTATTCATCGAAATAGGATTCTAATGTGGAAACTGTTTCCCCTACCATTAGAATTCCAGATTTCATAGGGCAGTCATGGTGGTGCATTGGTAGTGTTGTTGCCTTGCAGAGCTTGCAGCTGGCGACCCGGGTTCGATCTCGACTCTGTTTGGAGTTTGTACGTTCTCCCCGTGACCGCGTGGGTTTTCTCCGAGATCTTCGGTTTCCTCCCACACTCCAAAGACGTACAGGTTTGTAGGTTAATTGGCTTGGTAAATGTAAAAATTGTCCCCAGTGTGTGTAGGTTAATGTTAATATGGGGGAATCGCTGGTTGGTGCGGACCCGGTGGGCCAAACGGCTGGTTTCCACGCTGTATCTCTAAACTAAACTAAATTGAGCTGCTCTATGAAAACATTTGGTTGGCTGGTTTGTTTTTAAGTATTTACCATTTTGGGCTACCCAAATCCAATCTTGGCAAAGCTTACAGCTCACCTATATCTATCCTAACCAATGCTAAGTGGAGATCATCAATCTCATGAGAAAATCTGTATTTCACATTCAGCCGTAGAGCCTATGATTGAATGGCTATAAATTGCTCCGGCTATCATCTGATTATTTTCCACCATTTATCTTCATGGGAGCAAATTTGACATAAAACATACAAATATCAGCTGCTGAATTAAAGCATTAATTGATTGAAGAAACAAATGATAGTCATTATGGTTTATAGCCAAAGATAAACTGCCTTAACTCTTATCCATAATCTAATTGAGAAAAATCAGCTAGTGTAAGAGCTTTCTATCGTTCATTCCAAGTTAACAGAAGGAGTGTTTGATCAAAATGACTATTGCATCATGCATAAAGCTTACCATCTGTTTGCTGTTCAGTGTGATATTGTTGATGTGTAATGTTTGCCTCACAACTGATTGTGGCTGTTTTATGAATGAACATGCTATGGGGCAGCGATTGTAACATGGAGGACTGAATTTCTTTTGAATCCATTAATTTTTAGTTTTCGTTTTAGAGATACAGCACGGAAACAGGCTCTTCGGCCCACCCAGTCTGTACTGACCAACGATCCCCACACACTAGCACCATTCTACACACACAAGGGACACTTAACATTTTTATACCAAGCCAATTAACCTGCAAACCTGTACGTCTTTGAGGTGTGGCAGGAAAACAAAGATCTCAGAGAAAACCCACGCGGCCATGGGGAGAACGTACAATCTCCATACGGACAGCACCCATAGTCGGGATCGAACCCGGGTCTCCGGTGCGGTAAGCTCTGTAAGGCAGCAAATCTACCGCTGCATCACCAAGCTGCCCTTATGTGATGCAGCCAACTTTTATTGCCCACCACTAATCACACTCCACTAGATGAAGATAGGGTTATCTTCTTAAATCATTGTTATTGGAAATAGCATGTCACACACCCTCTGAAATAACTCCCATTGAATTCAATGGAACGAATTTCAGAGGCTAAATATGACACATTGATACTAACGCCGTTTTGGGTCAAGGCTGAAAAAGGGTCTCGACCTGAAACATCACCCATTCCTTCTATCCGGAGATGCTGCCTGGCCCGCTGAGTTACTCCAGCATTTTCTGTCTTTCTTCAGTGTAAACCAGTATCCGCAGTTCCTTCCTACACACTGATACTAAAATCAGGAACATTCAGTCCTAACAACTGTGGTTGGTTTTCTCCTTTGAAATTATCATTAATTGGCATCTGAATGTTATTTGTCCCACACGTCCTGAAGTTTGTCCAGGTCTCGCTGCATGGAGATGCGAGTCAGATTATTATTCGAGTAGTCTAGTTTAGTTTAGTTTTGGGATACATCGCGGACACAGGCCCTTCGGCCCACAGAGTCTGCACCAACCAGCGATCCCCACATATTAACACTATCCAACACACACTTGGGACAACTTTACACTTATACCAAGCCAATCTATCTACAAATCTATACTTCTTTGGACTGTTTAAGAAAGAACTGCAGTTGCTGGAAAAATCGAAGGTAGACAAAAATGCTGGAGAAATTCAGCAGGTGAGGCAGCATCCATGGAGCGAAGGAATAGGCAATGTTTCGGGTCGAGACCCATCTTCAGACTGGTGGTTAGATGAACTACAGCATTGATATTCTGCAGGCCTGAAGAAGGGTCTCGACCCGAAACGTCGCCTATTACCGTTGCTCCGTAGATGCTGCCTCACCCGCTGAGTTTCTCCAGCATTTACGTCTTTGGAGTGTGGGAGGACACCAAAGATGTCGGAGAAATCCCACGCAGTTACGGGGAGAACTTATAAACACCATACAGACACCGCCCCTAGTCGGGATCAAACCCGGGTCTCCGGCGCTGCGTGCTATAAGGCAGCAACTCTACCGCTGCGCCACCGTGCCACTAATCAGCAAACCTGTGATATCTGACCATGTGATGATAGGAAATTCACTGCTGAAGGAAGCTGGATGGACCGAGGGCACTATCTATGAGGAACTCCAGCATTGATAATATGCAGGCCTGAAGAAGGGTCTCGACCTGAAATGTCACCAATTCCTTCTATCCAGAGATGCTGCCTGTTCCGATGAGCTACTCCAGCAGTTTGTATCTATCATTGATAATCCTGGCAGAAATGGTTAACTTCAATATTCCTTTCTGCAAGGTATACTCAAGTAATGTCGTTTTATCTGCTTGATTCCTAATGATTTCAACTATTCCATGATGCCATGCTCAACTGGATAGTTCATTGAAGTTAAGGGCATTATTTTAGAACAATTTTGTCCATGTGTAGATCAAAGCTTTATTGGGGTCTGGAACTAAGTGATCCTCACTCATAATATAAACTCTTTTGGAATTTGACTTCTTGTCAATACTTGTTTTTTATGGTGATGAACTGCAGAAAGAACAAATTGGCTACCAAGATCAAGATGTACTCTCAAAGCTTCTGTTTGGGTGTGAGACGTGGATGCTTTAAAGGAATCACATAAAACAGCCTGGTTGTTTCACACGAGATCTCTGCACTCACACAGTGTGTCAAACTTGCCAGCCCTGTTCAGATCCAAATTGTTCAGCATCAAGTCTGTGCTCCTGAGGGCACGGTTGTACCGGACAAATCACGTAATCTATACAGGCAGTTTCTGTAAGCCATGTCAACTCCTTTACTGAGTTCTTGCAGAAGGCCAACAGAACCAAGGATGTCCAGGAATGCAACAAAAAAGGCAGCCTCAAAAACTGTGGCATTCCTGCAAGGGGGGGGGGGGGGGGGGGTGGGGAGGGGGTGGGGGGGTGGGGGGGGGGGGGGGGGTGGCACAGTGGCGCAGTGGTAGAGTTGCTGCCTTACAACGCTCACATTGCTGGAGTCCCGAGTTCGATCCCGACTACGGGTGCTGTCTGTACGGAGTTTGTATGTTCTCCCACTGACCGTGTGGGTTTTCTCTGAGATCTTCGGTTTCTTCCTACACTCCAAAGACATACAGGTTTGTAGGTTAATTGGCTTGGTGTAAGTGTAAATTGCCCCTAGTGTGTGTCGGATAGTGTAATGTGGGGGATCGCTGGTCAGCACAGACTCGGTGGGCCGAAGGGCCTGTTTCCGCGCTGTATCTCTAAACTAAACCAAACTAAGTGGGGATGTCCTGTATCCAGCACAGAACAGGTTTGTGTGCTTTGGCCAAAAGGGCCAGTGTCAATTTGGAAGGCAACCAACAGGATTAAGTCACAAGGGCTAGAGAACGATGGAGGCCTCAACATTGCCCCTGTTGTGGTTCCTAATTTTTTAACGACATGCTAATTAATGTCTTTCCAGCATCCTTAAATTTCTCTGATAAATACAAATATTCAAAATCAGTCAAAGAAAATAATTTAAAGAATCGTGAATTTGAAAATATTAAGATGAAAAGTAATAACTTTAGTTACAAAATGCTATTAACTGATGTAACATTGTTTAAGATGTCTTAACAGAGTGACAAACTCATTCAAAAGATTAGATAACCTCATATAATGAGATTGGCCCAATCTGCTCAATACAATTGAGTGTGGCATGGTCGCACAGCAGTAGAGTAGCTGCCTTACAGCACCAGAGCCCCAGGTCCCAGGTTCGATATTGACTACGGGTGCTGTCTGTACGGAGTTTGTACGTTCTCCCCATGACCAGCGTGGGTTTTCTCCGAGATCTTCGGTTTCCTCCCAAACTCCAAAGATGTACAGGTTTGTAGGTTGACACAAGATGCTGGAGTAACTCAACGGGTGAGGCAGCATCTTTGGAGAGAAGGATTGGGCGACGTTTCGGGTCGAGACCCTTCTTCAGACTGATGTCAGGGGAGGGGGCGGGACAAAGATAGAATGTAGTTGGAGGCAGTAAGACTGGGGGGAGAATTGGGAAGGGGAAGGGGAAGGGGATGGTGAGAGAAAGCAAGGACTATCTGAACACCTCTGCTCAGCCCGTCTTAACCTACCTGATCTCCCAGTGGCTCAGCACTTCAACTCCCCCTACCATTCCCAATCTGACCTTTCTGTCCTCCAATCTAACCTTTCTGTCCTGGGCCTCCTCCATTGTCAGAGTGAGGCCCAGCGCAAATTGGAGGAACAGCACCTCATATTTTGCTTGGGTAGTTCACACCCCAGCGGTATGAACATTGACTTCTCTAACTTCAGATAGCCCTTGCTTTCTCTCTCCATCCCCTTCCCCTTCCCAGTTCTCCCACTAGTTTTTCTGTTTCCGACTAAATTCTATCTTTGTCCCGCCCCCTCCCCTGACATCAGTCTGAAGAAGGGTCTTGACCCGAAACGTTGCCCATTCCTCCTCTCCAGATATGCTGCCTCACCCGCTGAGTTACTCCAGAATTTTGTGTCTACCTTCGATTTAAACTAGCATCTGTAGTTCTTGCAGAAGGCTGTGAAGGTCAAGTCAATAGATATTTTTCTGGCAGAGATAGATAAATTCTTGATTAGTATGGGTGTCAGGGCTTATGGAGAGAAGGCAGAAGAATGGGGTTAGGAGGTAGAGATAGATCAGCCATGATTGAATGGTGAATTAGACTTCATGGGCCGAATGGCCTAATTCTGCTCCTATCACATGAACTTATGACCTTATGATGAATGTTGATGCCATGCAGAGCAAGGCAGAGCTGAGGGACAGTGGTTCCCGATGAAACAACCGCTCCACGTCAGACAGCAATGCAGCCAAATGTGTCCTTGGCATTTAGAGTGATAAATGACAACTTAAGTAAATGTATCATCAGAAAGAAATATTTTTGTTGTCTAGAAATGACAATATATTGATGCTTGCACATCTGGAAAAAAATAGCAAATGGATGTCTCACTTTCTATCAAGCCAGTGTCATGCAGAGATGAGCAGTTTTACATTCAGGTTGCAGGCTGACAGCAGTCATTTATTTCTCATTGATGGTTAGATTCATTATGTTTTTATTGGTTTTTTTGAGAGGATAAATTTATTTTATTTCTCTAAGCATTGTCAATGCCATCTACAAACGTGATATAAGCACAAAGCTGAAACAAAGCTGAGACAAGAATAACTCTGCAAGCTCTGAATGTTCTGAGGTCTCAAGTTCATATGTTGTGGTCCAATTCCATAGCTACGCTGGAGGTGGCAACACAGTGGTGGCGCATCGGGAGAGTTGCTGCCTTACAGCGCCTGAGACCTCGGTTCGATCCTGACCATCGGTGCTGTCTGTGTGGAGTTTGTACGTTCTCCCCGTAAGCTGCAATGGGTTTCTACCGGATCATCGGTTTCCTCCCACACTCCAAAGACGTACAGTTTTGTAGGTTAATTGGCATCAGGTAAAATTGTAAATTTTACTTCGGAGTCACGTGAGTGACTACGTGAAGAACCCCGCCAGGACGCATGCGTGTCATATCGCTACACGCATTGCAACGAGTCACAGCAAGGGGGAACGACGTTCCCTTAGCGGCAAAATTTCAAAGCCGGGAACAGCAGGTAAGGAGACTCTGCGTTCCAGAATTTGAAAGTCGGGAACAGCAGGTAAGGAGACTCTGCGTTCCTTCCACTTACCTTTTAGGTGGAGACATGGACCGGATCTATGAAGGCTGCGGGAAAGCTGGCGGGGGAGAACCGCGGAGTTGCGGGCAGCCGGCAGCAGCAGCCAAAGGCACGCTAATCTCCCGTAATGGGAACAGCTGTGCCCAACTTCGCTCCCGACTTCGCTCCCGAGAGGTAAGCAACTAACAGAGTCGTTGACTCCGAGGAGTCCGACTCTGAATAGCCGCGAGCGGCCAGTGCCCGTGCGCTTGGGGGCCGGTTGGAGCGGCTGCAGGAGGAACAAAGCACCCGCGAGCGGCCAGTGCCCGTGCGCACAGGAGCCGGTTGGAGCGGCTGGGAGCGGGGAACAAAGCAGCCGCGAGCGACCAGTGCCTGTGCGCATGGGGGTCGGTTGGAGCGGCTGCAGGAGGAACAAAGCAGCCGCGAGCGACCAGTGCCCGTGCGCAAGGGGGCCGGTTGGAGCGGCTGCAGGAGGAACAAAGCAGCCGCGAGCGGCCAGTGCCCGTGAGCACGGGAGCCGGTTGGAGCGGCTGCAGGATGGATCAACAGCAGCCGGGAGTGGCCTATGCCCGAGAGCATAAGAGCCAGTTGGAGCAGCTGCTGGAGGAAATACCCCAAAGTGGCAGGCTCCGGGAGATGGAGGCTAGCCACAGTGAGCTGTTAGTAAGCCCCACAGCAGTACCTCTTGTAGAGCTGCACAGTGTTTCTCCCTCATCAGAGGGGAACACCGAGGGTCAATCCTGGGCTGACTGCAGGAGCAGGAGCAGGAGCGGCCTCAGGAGCAGCCGCAACGGCCAGTGCCCGTGAGCATTGGAGCCGGGTGGAGTGGCTGCAGGAACTGGAGCAGGAGCGGCTTCAGGAGCAGCCGCGATGGCCAGTGACCATGTGCATTGGAGTCGGTTGGGTGCCCGAGAGCATCGGAGCCAGCTGGAGCGGCTGTTGGAGCAGGTAAGTAGCAGGCTCCAGGAGATGGAGACTAGTCACAGGGGGCAGCTAGTAAGTCCTACAGCAGTACCTTTTGTAGGGCTGCACAGTGTTCTCCCTCATCAGAGGGGAGTATAGGGGGTCAATTCTGGGCTGAACCTGAACAGGGGTGCAGAACATACCCCTAGTGCACATGGGGTGCAGAAAACCTATTGGAAGATACTTACCATCAGGGAACTGCAAAACACTGAATGTTCCCAGTGTCAACCAGTGTATTTGAAAACATGGCAGGGCAGGGACTTGATACGAAAGAAAGTTCCAAAAGTCCTAACAGCGGCTATTACGGATTTCGCCCGCACAATAAACAAAAAAGACATGACACTAGATCACCAGGATGCACTGGCCTTATTTTGCTAACTACCAATACGAGTAAACAGCATTAGGAAGAAGTACCATCCAACCGGCTTTAGACCCTAATTTGCAGGCCTATGCAAACCTGGAACCTCCATACCACCAATATTAAAATTTGGAGGCAATTTATCTAAACAGGTAAAGACCTTGACATAGAGGGAAACCCTGGGGCTCATTAAAGCAATGTCTAAAAACTACTTCCTGGGGAATGCGCTAACCCTCAACACAGACCCAACTACAGATCCAGACACCGGCACCTCAACGTCCACGGAGGATGCCGAAAAAGTAACTAATCTACTAATAGTAACCATGGAGGAAGAAGTATAGGGTTATACCATAGAATTATTCAAAACATAATCCTCCAGTTCAGCATGTACCGAACTGAATGTTCATGCTTACAGGCAAAGAAATAATCAAAAGTGCATACTGAACTACAGTGCCCAAATAAAAAAGGACTAATGGAGGACATCCAACACGAATCACAGGAATTCGTGTCCAAAAATCTTTATCATAAAATAGATGGTGGTTGCCACGTCATCATAGATTTGACTAATTTGAATACTTTCGTACTTTATATTCATTACTAGATGGGAACCTTTGTTACTGCAAAGGTATTGATCCTAGGTTACTACATGGCAAGCATCGTATTAAAAAATGCTTACTATTCAGTACCCATTAGAGGTGACCACAGATGTATTTAACACAATGGATCATCTGCGGTTTCACTCTTAACTCAGCTCACATGTCAGTGACTTTGCCGTAGAAAAGGTTACAGCCTTAATGGAGGCTTGCAGTAAACTAAACCATCCATCAGACTGGTAGTAGAATAATTGGCATTATAGTGGCTGTGTTCCAGCCACATAAATCAGACCTTTACATTATCAAATTACTGAGCGCAAACATGCGTGCACTCAAAAATTATGAGGGTAATTCTGACAGACCAAAGAAGCTACAAACAGAGGCCACAATGGTACTAAAAATGGTGGAAACATAACATTAGGCATTGTTCCTATCCAAACATTAACAGCTACCCGTCTATGGAACTACATACTGATGGGCACTTGGATGGGATGCTACCAATTCCATCTCCAGCTGTGGGGGAGGTGGAATGCACAGGAGGCATCATTACATACGCTGGGCATAATTACCTGGGAAAGTTGAGTGCATTCCATGGCTTTAAGTCATATTGTTCTGGGTTGTATCACCAGTATGTTAGACTACTAATTGACTACACCACCGTGGTAGCATATGTCAACCATATGGGTGGAAACATATCGACATCATGTGACTATCTGGCCAACACAATTTGGCAATAATGTATCCAGAAAGATATTAGGATATCAGCTACCAACTTGCTAGGTAAACTGAATTTAGTGGCAGACAACAGGTCACGCTAAGTCTATGAAAACACCGTATGGATGTTGGATAAAAATGTATTGCTGGAATTACAGCACGGTATGGAACACCAGATAACGACCTATTCACATCCATGCTCTCACCAGTTATCGAATTAGGTTCTTGGGAACCAGAACCTGGGGCAATGGCTACAGATGCATTTTCGCTGCATTGGGGGATTATTTATGCATTCCCTCCTTCTGCCTCATCAGTCGGGTATTTAGGAATAAACAGTAGTCTGGTATTTTGATAGTACCCAATTGGCCTACTCAACCATCAGTCCCGGTGATATCGACATGGTTTTAGAACCATGCATCACCATCCATCATAGACCTAATTTACTGGTTCTTCCCGCAACAAGGGGAGTTACCCATGTCATAATTATATAAACCTATTAATTTATAGAGTTGAAAGCACCTCTACTACACCTGGGACTGACGGACCGAACAGTGGAATTATTTCAGCGGGCCACAGACAGTCCACCAAAAAATCAGTACTTGGTGTCATCAAGAAATGGGAAGTACTGTCACAACAATAAACATTACGATGAGAGGCTCAGTCATAGTGCCATCAACTGCGCCAGAAGTGCTCTGTCAACATACCTGGCGCAAGGAACAGAGCGGCATTCTGTTGGGACACACCCTGGTAACCAAACTCATGAGGGGCATTTTAATATTAATCCCCCAAGAACCAGGTACTCCCAAATATGGGATGTGAGCATTGTACTGACCATGTTAAGAAACTGGTCTCCAGCTACAGCTCTGTCCCTACAGAAACTGACTATGAAAACAGTCATGCTGATGGCCTTGGTTACGGCACAAAGGGTCCAGTCACTACAGAAACAAAGGTTGGACAACATGATTATTTCATCTGGAAATTTAACTTTTCACATCAATGAAATAGTCAAACAGAACAGACAGGGGTCAGCGGGCCTAAAAACAGAATTCAGGGCCTACCCGACAGATGGTCGTCTCTGTATTGTAACACACTTACTATTATATATGGAGTATACTAAGATCATCAGAGGGAAAGAGATGTCACTTTAATCAGCTACAAACAGCCACTCAAAACAGTGACAGTCCAGACCATCTCTGGATGGCTAAAACAGGTCCTAATAAAGGCTGGAGTAGACACTAGCATTTTTAAATTTCACTCCACCAGGGCTGCAGCTACATCGGCAGCTATGAAGTTGGACGTTCCTATGGACCAAATCCTCAAGACAGCAGGTTGGTCAACGGAGGAAACTTTCCAACGACTTTATAACAATCCAGTCATTGAACCTGGAACATTTGCAGAAACAAATTTAAGTTCTGTAATATAATTTACCCCATAAATAGGGGCAATAATTGGTGTTAACATTTTTACCATTGGGTTTCAATATCGTATTGATGTCTAATGATGTTAACACTATTCTCCCCATAATCAAGGCAGATGTGATGCATGGACTCGTTCCACGGCATGAAATCACAGAGCTTTAAAATCTTCACGTAGTACTCACGTGACTCCGAAGTAAAATAGTAAGATTAAACGAGAACTTACCAGTTTGAAGTTTGATCTTTATTTTATGAGGAGTAACGTTGAGGGAATACGTGCCCTCCGCTCCCACCCTTGATCATATCCTGAACTGGTATCTCTTCTCTAATCTTACTATGTTTAGTAATTACAGTTATCTGTGATTTCACACCGCTGCTTTGAAGAATGACACGCATGCGTCCTGGCGGGGTTCTTCACGTATTCCCTCAACGTTACTCCTCATAAAATAAAGATCAAACTTCAAATTGGTAAGTTCTCGTTTAATCTTACTATTGTCCCCAGTCTGCAGGGCAGTGCTAGTGTAAGGGGTGATCTTTGGTCAGCACAGACCTGGTGGGCCGAAGGGCCTGTTTCCACGCTGTATCTCTAATATGAAACGCCAGCATTGTCCAGGCGGATGAGGACCACATTGCCAGTAATTATGAAGCTGACTTGGATGGAAGTAGTTTTGCACTCATACTGTATGTGGCCACAGCCCACCTCATTTCTCATAGCATCTGAAAGCCTCTCCAGGTTATTTGCACAATAGAATCCCACTGTTCAAAGTGACAACTGTGATTAACATGCCTGATTTCTGCTTGGAGTGTTGTGGTTTCTATATAGAACAATAACTTGAACATTTATGTTTGTTGCTATGATCTTGTCACAGTTTTTGTTTTGCTGTCTGTTGCTGTGGATACTATTCATCTCATTCATTTCCTACCACTTGCCATATCTTCCCATCTCTTCCCCTTTCTGCTTTGCGCAGAGACCGTTCCCTCCGTAACTCCCTGGTCAATTCGTCCCTTCCCACCCAAACCATCCCCTCCCCAGGTACTTTCACTTACAACCGCAGTTTTACCTCCACCCTCGACTCCATCCAAGGACCCAATCAGTCTTTCCAGGTGAGGCAGAGGTTCACCTGCACCTCCTCCAACATCATATACTGCATCCGCTGTTCCAGGGGTCAATCTCTACATCGGCGAGACCAAGCGCAGGCTCGGCGATCGCTTCTCCCAACACCTCCGCTCAGTTCGTACTAACCAACCTGATCTCCCGGTTGCTCACATCCCCCTCCCATTCCCAATCTGACCTTTCTGTCCTGAGCCTCCTCCATTGCCAGAGTGAGGCCCAGGGCAAATTGGAGGAACAGCACCTCGTATTTATCTTAGGTAGTTTACACCCCAGCGGTATGAATATCGACTTCTCTAATTTTAGATAGACCTTGCTTTCCCCCTCCTTCTCCTCCCCCTTCCCAGCTCTCCGACAAAGCCTACTGTCTCCGCATCTTCCTTTCTTTTTCCCGCCCCCACCCCCATGGCATCAGTCTGAAGAAAGGTCTCAACCTGAAACGTCACCAATTCCTTCTCTACATAGATGCTGTTTCACCTGCTGAGTTTCTCCAGCATTTTTTTTAATCTATCTTCATTATTAGCCTGAGTGATTTTCAAAGAATCCCTTTGAATTTATTCCTCGCCACTGAGCAAATCATGGATTGTGATTCCCTCGGTCACCTCATATTTGGTTTGGTTCAACTGGTTCAACCACAACTGATAACCAAAGTTATGATTTTTAAGAAATGTGTAGAAAGGCACTAGATACCGAAGATAGACACAAAATGCTGGAGTAACTGAGCGGGACATGCAGCATCTTTCAAGAAAGGGAATGAGTTCCTTCTATTCCTTCAATCCAGAGATGCTGCCTGTCCCGCTGAGTTACTCCAGCAATTTCTGCCTATTTATGATTGATAAGAGTTGGGTGCTTTGAATGGGCCAATGGAAGCTGGATGGTTTGCCTAACATTGTTAACAGGCCATCCTGTCTTTGCGACAATGTGACTGACATTGATCTGCCTTTCCTGTGATCAGCTAATAACCTACTGAGACTGTCCTAAAACCCCATGTTACAAGAAAATAGACAAAAAGTGCTGGAGTAACTCAGCGGGCCAGGCAGCATCTCTGGTGTAAAGTAATAGGTTGTAGTGGCGCCTGGTGGCGCACGCAGGTATCGAACCCGGCGTTCGGAAGCCGCAGTCACGTGACTCAGGAGGGGCTGCTGTTTTTGCGTGGTTTTCGATTTCGCGCGGCAGTTGAGCGACTGACCACCGTGGTAGCCAGTAGAGCTATTGACCAAAAAACGATTTTGTAATAAAATCTGTTTAAATCAACTGGTCGTCGTCTCTGCACTGCTAAAAGGTAATGTTTTGGGTCGAGACCTAACTGACGAAGGAGGATCGACCTGGAACGTCACCCATTCCTTCTCTCCAGAGATGCTGCCTATCCCGCTGAGTAATCGAACATTTTGTGGCTATCTTCCGGTTTAAACCAGCATCTGCAGTCCCTTCCTACCCATGTTACAAAATCCCGGCGAGAAAGATATGGCAGAGTCCCATGGTTCTTTCCTCAATTTTTATTATGATTATTATTTATATATATTACTAGGCCAAGGGGGACCCGTTGGGTCCTGTCCCCTCAACGCACGGTTGGGGGGGGGGCGGCCTGCAGCATCACACACACATTAGTCACCCCCCCCCAACACACTAACCACTCCCTCCCCCCCCCCCCCCCACACACACACACACACTAATCAACCCCCTTGATATTATATTAATATTATAAATTGTCTCCTTTTACCCCATCCCCGCCCTATCTTGAGGGGCAGAGAGTGGGGCAGAGAAAGTGGGGCAGAGAAAGAGAGAGAGGGAGAGAGGGGGAGGGAGAGGGGGGTAGAGGGGGTGGAGAGATGGGATGGAGATGGGGGAGGGGGAGAGGAGAGGGGGGAGAGGAGAGGGGTAGAGTAGAGGGGGAGTGGAGAGGGAGAGGAGAGGGAGGAGAGGGGGAGAGGGGGAGGAGAGGAGGAGATGAAGAGGGGGGAGGAGAGGAGGAGGAGAGAGGGGGAGAGGTGAAGGAGAGGGGGAGGAGAGGGGCCTTCCTGTTCATCGCGGTGTGTGTCAGTTTCACCATGGCTTTGTACCGTGGGAATTTTTTAGACAGCGCTCCCCCGCTTGCCCTGTCCCCTGCCTGCATAATGGGCTGGTGAAGGAAGCGATGTGTTTGTGTGTGTTCCACTCTGACAGTCGCCATTCCAGTTGCCAGTTTTTCCCATTACTTCCTTCAGCAACCAAGTACATATCCACCCTCTTTATTGCTGGCTAATACCTCCTTCCTGCCTAATTTGGAGATAAGGCATAGAAATAGGCTGTTCAACCCATCGACTCCACACTGAACATTGAAGGCACTAACCTATTGTTTCTGCTTGCTCCTGTCCCACTGAATTAATTTCCACATACCTCGACTCCATCCTATCCCCCCTAGACCAATCCCTCCCCACCTGTGTCCAAGCCACCTCACACACGCTTCGTCTCTTCAACGACTTTTGTTTTCCAGGCCCCCACACCCTCATCTATACTATCTCTCCCCTGACTCTCAGTTCGAAGAAGGGTCTCGACCCGAAAAGTCACCCATTCCTTCTCTCCAGATATGCCGTATGCCCCGCTGAGTTACTCCAGCATTTTGTGTCTATCTTCTGACCATTGATGACCCATTCATACTAGTTCTATGTTATTCTATGTGTTCATCCACTCCCTTCCAACATGCGGAAATTTACAGAAGTCAATTGTGTTACAAATCCACACATCCTTGGGATGTGGGCAGAAACCGGAGCAGCCGGAGGAAATCCATGCAGTAACAGGGAGAACAGCAATCTCCAGACAGCCAGAAGCCAAGGTCAGGAATGAACCTGGGTCTCTGGTGCTGAGGCTGCAGGTCTTCCAGCTATGCACTGTGCTACCCCTAACATGACTACTTTGATTATATCCGTTCTAAAGACAGCCTCCTCATTTTTCATTCTTTTGGTAAAGTCTCATAACTAAGAAATGATACATAATATGCTAAAGTACTCACTTATAGCCTGGCCATACATTTAGCCATGTAGGTCTCCAATTTGAGTTTTGGCCAGTCCTACTAATTTTCTAACAGCCACATGAGAACTAAAAGGCAAATGAAAACATTTTTTTCATTTCCTACTTTCATTAATCACCAACCTTCACTCTGTATGTCCTTTAATCAATGCAATTTGCTTCATCACTTGTCTCGTGAACTCTTTGTAATGGGCTTAATACTCTCTCGTATGAGGAAGCTGGCATCTGTCATATCCTTCCAAACCCCTTGACACCTTCATTCCACTTTATTAGTATTAGTTTATTTTTGTCACCTGTACCAAGACACAATAAAAAATTTGCCACACACAAGTACAACAGTTAAATAACCATAGTGCAAGGTATAGGGCTGCACCATTAATGTGGTACAGCAACAAACAATGTGTAGATAAAAAAGTGGAAATGTCACAATGGGAGATTGTAAACAGACCCTTATCTTATTAGAGCACATTCAGTAGTCTGACAACAGTGGGGATGAAGTTGTTTCTAAATCTGGTGGTATATGATTTCAAACTGTTGTATATGCTGCCTGATGGGACGGCTATGCAAAGATTATACATTGATTCCTTGTATTGCTCGGGATCGTTTGACCTGAACGTATCGATTTTTTTTTAGCAGAGAGGAAACATGAGTGTGAAGGACAGAGAGGCTGGAAAACTGGAGGAGAAATGGGAAAACTAGTAACTAAAATGGAGTAGGTTTGAAAAGAAAACAACCCAGATAGTTCAGCATTCGAATTATGCCACAGGATAATACATGTAGATATAACAGGTGGTGCAGCGGTAGAGTTGCCACCTTACAGCGAATGCAGCACCCGCTGACCCGGGTTCGATCCAGACTGTGGGTGCTGTCTGTACGGAGTTTGTACATTCTCCCCGTGACCGCATGGGGTTTCTCTGAGATCTTTCATTTCCTCCCACACTCCAAAGACGTAAAGGTTTGTAGGTTAATCGGCTTGGTATAAAGGTAAATCGCCCCTAGTGTGTGTAGAATAGTGTTAATGTGCAGGGATCTCTAAACTAAACTAAACCAAACATTATGTGTCGGAAGGAACTGCAGATGCTGGTTTGAACCGAAGATGGACACAAAATGGACTTTATCATCCTTACTTTTATGCATATCTTTCATTCATTTGTTCTATATCTCCCTACATCACTGTCTATATCTCTTGTTTCCCTTTCCCCTGACTAGTCTGAAGAAGGGTCTCAACTCGAAACATCACCCATTCCTTCTCTCCAGAGATGCTGCCTGTCCCGGTGAGTTACTCCAGCATGTTATGTCCATCTAAACTAAACATAACTCAGTTGAACACTACAGTAGTGTACATTGCCAAGCTCAACATGACCATACTTTATATTGCTTGCCTATAGGGAATGGAATCTTCCATCTTTAGTTGTATGTATCATAATTCACTTCCTAGTCTAATGATGCCAGGAATAAAGCATAGCCTTAAAGAATGAAACAAAGTAAGTCCGAGCAGTTTATGGAAATGAACTCTGAATTACCAGAGTAACGAGTTAATTAAATTAATGTCAAGAGCCCTGTTTAACTATTAAGGAAATATTATATACTTAAACATTACTGCACAATATTTAAAAGGCCAATTTGCCGGCTTCGAATATATTACCTCCCTTTTAAAATTACAGTATTAAGGAACTTTGCACAGCTAATCAATCTACATCAATTGTCATTTTGGATCATTCTTACATGACCATCAACAACCCACAATAATACTTTTGTGTTCTTTACTTTAAACCAACTGGGGTTGGTTTTTTGCATGTATTTTAATGCAAGGGGCCTGATGGGTAAGCTTAGGGCATGGATAGGTACGAGCGACTGGGACGTTGTAGCCATGACTGAAACCTGGTTAAGGGAGGGGCAGGACTGGCAGCTCAATGTTCTGGGGTACAGGAGCTTCAGGAGAGACAGGGATGAGGGAAAAACATGAGGGGGGGGGGTTATTTTGTTGGTTAAGGAGGATGTCACGACTGTGTTCAGAGGTGACATTATGGACGGTTCGTCTAGTGAGGCTATATGGGTGGAGCTGAGGAACAAGGAAGGGATGATCACCTTGTTGGGGGTGTACTACAGACCTCCGAATAGTCAACGGGATTATAAGAACAAATATGCCAGGAGATTGCAGACAACTGCAGAACAAATAAAGGGGTTGTCTCACTGTGGCGACCTAATTGGCGAGTTTAGAAGAGTTTAGGAGAGTTTGAAAAAGTGTCATGTTGAAGACCTCCTTCGACTATGTAGAAGACCTCCTTCAACCTCCATTCGACTATGTTGAAGACTAGCTTCGATTAGCTACGACTAGCTTTGGGAAAATTGGACACCGAATAGTGGAGAGTGAAGATGACCTCCTTCGATCTCCCTCGACCTCCCTTCGACCTCCCTTCGACCTCCCTTCGACTATGATGAAGACTATCTACGACTACCTTCGACTACCCTCGATTACCTACGCCTAACATGCTGGCCTACTATGACCTATTACGAGTAAACTTATGAGTAAAAAAAGTATCGATTTTTTTCCATGGCGACCTTTTTTACTCGCGGGCATTTTTCAGCATGTTGAAAAATACGCCGCGATCTAGCTGAGGCCTCGAGTACATGGGGGACTATTTTCGAGCATGAAGGAGAGTTACAAAGACGTCCTAGGACCTCGTGTCAACCATGCTGCGAGTATGAGTCGAGGGCAAACTCGCCAGAACTGGCGGATTAGGTCGCCCAAGTGGGACAGCTCCTTAAGGTTGTTGTAGTAGGGGATTTTAACTTTCCCAATATTGACTGGGAAATTCATAGTGTAAAGGGTTTAAATGGGTCCAATCCACAAAAGTGTTCAGGAGAGTCTTCTTAAGCAGTATGTAGAGGTCCCCACACGTGAGAGGGCAACACTGGATCGAGTATTGGGAAATTGGGAAGGGCAAGTTAATGAAGTGTGTGTGGAGGAGCCTTTTGGAACCAGTGACCACAGTTTGATTAGGTTTAAGATAGTTATGGATAGGGACGGAAAGGGTCCACGTGTTAAAATGCTCAACTGGGGTAAGGCCAACTTTGAGGGCATGAGAGAAGGTCTCGCTCAAGTTGACTGGAGTAGGTAATTTGAGGGGAAAGGAACATCGGCCAAGTGGGATGTTTTTAAAAATGTGCTGACGATAGCTCAGGATGTGTAAGTCCCCGTTAGAGTGAAGGGCAAAGCAGGTAAACGTAAGGAAGCTTTTAAGAAGGAACTGCAGATGCTGGAAAATTGAAGGTAGACAAAAGTGCTGGAGAAACTCAGCAGGTGCAGCAGCATCTATGGAGCGAAGGAAATAGGCGACGTTTTTTCCTCCAGTTTACCATTTCTCTGTTCTTTGCACTCATGCTTCCTCTATGTAAAAAAAAAATCGATGTTCCACCAAAATGTAACAACCTGTGACAGAGTTAAGTGGACAAATTACCAATTTTCTGATGATCATTCTGTGCGGTTATTAGAAATGATACACGCAAAAACGTCACCTATTCCTTCTCTCCAGAGATGCCGCTGAGTTACCCCAGCTTTTTGTGTCAATCTTTGGTTTAAACCAGCATCTGCAGTTCCTTCCTATGTAAATAATATACAATTTGATTGTGCTATCTTAACCTATTTAATTTCCATAAGTTTCTGGTTTACATTCTTCACTGTTGACACTGTTTAAATGCAAACCCCACATAGTCAATCTGTGCCACAGCGCATTTATGCCATTCTGCTGGATGAATGGCGGAGCAGACCTGATAGGCCGAATGGCCTAATTGTGCTCCTATCACTTATGACCTTATGATAACTTGACTGGAGGTGGCAGTATTTAGACTCAGCTGCTTTGTTAGAAAAGCTGGTATGTGCACTGTGAATAGCAACCACATCACTTTTGATGTCTCATTTTCACACCCTTCCTCATCTCTGTGTCTCCCTCTCCTATAGTAGTATAGTATAGTATAGTATATCTTTATTGTCATTTTCCTGAGTACTCACATACCCAGAGGAAACAAAAAAACGTTGCTCAACCAGTGTCCATTCAGTGTGCAGTAAAAAATAAATAGAAATAAAAATACATATATCATGAACAAATTAAACACTCTACTCTCTACTAAACATCAACAGGCGTTCCGATCGGCAGCTGCACGACAGTGGCTCTGCTGCAGTGTGTCCAGGTTGGTGGTTGGTGCGCGATACTTTGGCAGGGAGCAAAGTCCGTTTATCAGTCTTATAGCCTGCGGGAAGAAGCTGAGGAGCATCCACCTGGTTTTGCAGCTAATGCTCCTGTACCTCTTCCCAGATGGCAGGATGGAGAATATGTGATGCGATGGGTGGTAGGGGTCTTTGATGATGGAGATGGCTCTGCTGATACATCTCTTCCTGTATATGTCCAGCACCAATAATCCTGCTGGTGGTCTTCACAATCCTGTCTAGTTGGTGCCGTTCGTACGCCTTGCATCTCCCGAACCAGGAAGTGATGCCGTAGGTTAATGTGCTCTCGATTGTCCCCCTATAAAAAGTTCGTAGGTGTGTAGTGGGGAGACCTGCTTTCCGTAGTCTTCGGAGAGGGTGTAGTCGCTGCTGGGCTCTCTTGACCAGTACTGTGGTGTTGGTCGTGGACGTCAGGTCATCTGACAGGTGGAGTCCTAGGAACTTCACGCTGCTGACCCTTTCCACATCAGCTCCATCGATGTGCAGAGGTGTATGGTGTTGTTTTCCCGCCCTCCTGAAGTCAACCACCATCTCCTTAGTTTTTCCCACGTTGAGAATGAGGTTGTGGGATTTGCACCATCCTGTGAGCAGCTCCACCTCCATCCTGTACGCCGACTCATCATTGTCACTGATGAGACCCACCACTGTTGTGTCATCAGCGAACTTGTTGATGAAGTTGTTGTTGAGTCTAGCAGTACAGTCGTGTGTAAGCAGACTAAACAGCAGGGGGCTGAGGACACAGCCTTGGGGCGAGCCAGTGACTCCGACTCTCAATCTGAAAAAGGGTCTTGACCCGAAACATCACCCATTCCTTCTCTCCAGAGATGTTGCCTGTCCCGCTGAGTTACTCCAGCATTTGTTGTCCATCTTCATGTGCACAGTGAAACTTTGTATTGCACCATTCTGATCGAGACAGCTCCTCCCAACTATAACTTTTTTGATGTATGTAGATCTGGAAAAAGAGGTGGAGGGGTTGCTGCTATATTTTAAAATGTATTTCAGGGGAAACAGATGTCACTTGGTGATTTTCCATCATTCGAATACCTTTGTGCTGTATTGAAATGTTCCCCCAGAGTTCTCCTATTAATTATTTACTGGCCTCCTAAATATTATGCTAATTTTTTCGATGACTTTACAGAATTATTGTCTAGCATCTCCACTGACTTTGACTGTCTAGTTATAACTGGTGGTTTTAATTTTCACACTGATGATTTGAATGACAAGGGTGCAAAATAATTTTTTACTATTTTAGATACATTTGAACTGTCTCAACATGTGAAAGAGGCTACTCATTGTAATGGGCACACCCTGGACTTGATTATCACAAAGGGTCTCATTGTTTCTGATATTTTCGTGACTGATCCTTCATTGTCTGACCACTTCTGTGTTTTCTTTAATATATCTTTTATTCCCGACATACAGACAAAATCAAATACTGTCAAAAAACGGTATATAAATGAACATCCTAATGTACTGTTTAAAAATGCCATCTCCTTGTTACCACCTCTAAACCCATGTTCTGCTGATGATCTTGTAGATAACTTTAACTCCAAAATTGTGAAAGTTATAGATGTCATTGCACCTGTTACGGTTAAAACGATTTCTGGTAAGCAAAAGGCATCCTGGAGAAAAGCTGATTTTGTAACAGCCCAGAAAAGAGAATGCCGGAAAGCTGAGCGCATCTGGCGGAAAACAAAACTTCATATTCACCATGACATCTATAAAGAGAGCCTCCGTGCCTACAATTTAGACTTAAAAGTGCTAGAGAAACATTTTTCTCCAATATCATTAACAACAACACTAATAAGGCATAAATCCTATTTGCAACTGTTGACAGACTGACCAACCCCCCAACACAATTACCACCTGAACTCCATTCCACGCAGAAATGCAATGAGTTTGCATTATTTTATACAGATAAAATTGAAGGCATGAGACGTGCCATCAATATCACCGCTTCAAACAAAAATGTTGGATCACCACCCTGTTTAGGCAAAGGTAACGTGGCAATGATGACATGCTTTAATGTCATAGACTCTAAAACTCTTGTGGAAACGGTGAAACAACAAAGGCCATCCACCTGCTGCCTTGATGCTTTACCTACCAACTTCTTTAAGAATGTTTTTGACTGCCTAGCAATAGACATACTGCAAATAGTTAACAGCTCTCTTCAATCAGGCAATTTCCCAAAATCCTTGAAAACTGCAGTTATTAAACCTCTTTTAAAAAAGCGGAGCCTAGATGCCTCTATTATTAACAACTATAGACCAATATCAAACCTATCTTTCATAAGTAAAATCATTGAGAAAGTTGTCCTCCAGCAACTTAGCACTTCCTGGCTTCAACTGGCTGCTACGACAACTTCCAGTCAGGATTTCGACCTCTTCATAGCACCGAGACCGCCCTTATTAAAGTTGTAAACGACATCCGTCTTAACACAGACTCTGGCAAAGTTTCAATATTAATGCTATTAGACCTCAGTGCTGCATTCGACACTGTTGATCACTCAATACTTTTGGACAGGTTGGAAAAATGGGTGGGGCTCTCAGGCACAGTCTTAAGTTGGTTCAGGTCATATCTACAAGATAGGAACCATTTTGTTTCCATTGGCGACTTTGTATCAGAACCAACCAACTTGTGGAGTCCCGCAAGGTAGATCTTTATTCAACATCTACATGCTCCCACTAGGGCAAATCATGCTAAATAATAATATTGACCACCACTGCTATGCCGATGACACTCAAATCTATGTAGCGCTATCACCAAATGACTATCGCCCCATAGATCTGCTGTGCCAGTGCATTGAGCAAGTCAAAGACTGGATGTGCTAAAATTTTCTCCAACTAAATAAGGACAAACCGGAGATAATTGTTTTTGGTACTAAAAAAGAAAGGCTTAAAGTAACCCAACACCTTCACTCTCTGTCCCTGAAAACTTCAAACAAAGCCAGAAATCTTGGGGTCATTATGGATTCAGATTTAAATTTCAACAGTCACATCAAATCAGTAACAAAATCGGCCTACTATCACCTCAAAAACGTAGCAAGATTAAGAGGACTCATCTCAGCTCAAGACTTAGAAAAACTTGTACATGCCTTTATTACTAGTAGGCTAGAGTATTGTAACGGTCTCCTTGCAGGTCGTCCGAAAAAAACTGTCAGGCAGCTACAGCTTGTTCAGAACACTGTTGCTAGAGTTCTAACAAAGACCAAAAAATTTGAGCACATTACACCAATTCTTAAATCCTTACATTGGCTCCCTGTATGTCAGATAATTGATTTTAAAATTCTGCTGCTCACCTATAAATCACTACATGGTTTAGGACCAAAGTATATCACTGACATGCTTCCACTATATAAGCCTTCTAGACCGCTAAGATCTTCTGAAACCAATCTGTTAGTGATTCCCAGAGTAAATACAAAACATGGGAAAGCAGGATTTAGTTACTATGCAACAAATAGCTGGAATAAACTTCCTGAAGATTTAAGACGCCTCAACTTTGACCACTTTTAAAACAAGACTGAAAACTTTTATGTTTACTTTAGCTTTCAGCTAAATCTTAACTACATTGCACTTTTAACTTTTGCACTTTTTATCATGCATTTTTTAATTTTGCTTTTCTTTTAGTTCTTCTATTTTATTTCATTTTATTATTTCATTTTATTGTATGACATGTTTTTATGTGAAGCACTTTGAGTCTGCCTCATGTATGAAATGTGCTATATAAATAAAGTTGCCTTGCCTTGCCTTGCCTTGCCTTGCCTTGCCTTGCCTTGCCTTGCCTTGCCTTGCCTTGCCTTGCCTTGCCTTGCCTTGCCTTGCCCCATACAGTGTCTGTCCACAATGGGATGAACGTTTCAGGTGAATGCTGCACGGACAGATCTTTGCCTACTGGCAGGGCATACCAGGAAATTACTGGGATACACCTCATGATTAGCCATCCATTCATTTTGATGGAGAGAAATACAACATAGGAAACATGAATGAATGAATGAATGAATGAATGAATGAATGAATGAATTTATTGGCCAAGTATTCACATACAAGGAATTTGCCTTGGTGCTCAGCCCGCAAGTGACAATATAACATACAATGACAGTTAGGAATGACACATACAAAATTAACGATTAATAATAAAACATTATTGATTAAACATGTGAATTAAATAAAATACCAGAGCAAAAGGTGGAAACTGATTTTTGGTTATTGAGTAGAGATACTACTCGTGGAAAAAAAGCTGTTTTTATGTCT
Organism: Amblyraja radiata; assembly: GCF_010909765.2. Lineage (NCBI taxonomy): Eukaryota > Metazoa > Chordata > Chondrichthyes > Rajiformes > Rajidae > Amblyraja > Amblyraja radiata. The sequence continues at coordinate 13,001,862 of NC_045961.1, forward strand.
GGCTGTGGCGGCTTTGACAGTCCGGAGTCGCCTTCCAGAGGAAAGTGCTTCAAAGAGTTTGTGGCCAGTGTGAGATGGGTCAGAGATGATCTTACCCATTCGTTTCCTGTCCCTTGCAGTGTACAGTTCGTCAATTGCAGCCAATAACCTTCTCAGCTGATCGGACGATTCGCTGCAGCATCCGGGTGTCGTGCTTGGTGGCCGAGCCAAACCTGACCATGATGGAGAAAGTGAGGACAGACTCTACGATGGCCATATAGGATTGGACCATCATTACCTGTGACAGATTGTGTTTCCTCAGCTGCCGCAGGAAGTACAACCTCTGTTGTACCTTTTTGACTGTGGAGTCGATGGTGGCTCCCCATTTAAGGTCCTTGGAGATGATGGTTCCGAGGAATTTAAAAGACTCCACAGATGTGACAGTGGTGTTGTTGATGGTGAGTGGGGTGAGGGGAGGGGGAGCTCTTCTAAAGTCTACAATCAATTCCACTGTCTTTAGAGCATTGAGCTCCAGGTTGTTGCAATGGCATCAAGACGCCAGCTGAGTCACTTCCTGTCTGTAGGCAACTTCCTCCCCACCCTGGATCAGTCCAATCAGGGTTGTGTCATCCGCTAACTTGAGAAGTTTGGCAGAGGAGTCTGTGAAGATGCAGTAGTTGGTGTAGAGAGAGTAGAGGAGAGGAGAGAGTAATCAGCTCCTATGCTGAGGGTCTGCGGGTCTGAGATGTGCTTTCCCAGCCTCACATGCTGCTTCCTGTCTGTCAGGAAGCTGGTGATTCACTGACAGAGGTGTTCAGGCACAGTCAACTGGGAGAGTTTGGAGTGTAGTAGCTCTGGCACAATGGTCTTGAATGCAGAGCTAAAATCAACAAACAAAATCCTCGCATAGGTCCCCTGATGGTCTAGGTGCTGGAGGATGAAGTGCAGGCCCAGGTTGACATGCTTGCAATTCCCTAGTAGACTCAAGCATACATTTGGAATCAATCCTAATAGTATTGGATTAGTCAACTCTTCCTCTGGAGAAAGTGTTTCAAAGACTCAACAGATCAGGCAGATCAGCTATGAGTATCAAGCTGTTACCATCTTATCTCAGCTGGCAGCACCACCCTCTGTCCCCCTAACTTTTTATTGATCTTCGCCCTTTCGCTGATGCTCTCTTTATATCCTCCACATTTCCCCTTGCTTTGAAATAATGAACATGCTTAGTTTCCAGGAAGAAACTGCACATGCTGGTTTACTTCGAAGATAGTTTAAAAAAGGGTCCTGACCCAAAAAGACACCCATTCCTTCTCTCCAGAGATGCTGCCTGTCCCGCTGAGTTACTCCAGCATTTTGTGTCTATCTTCATTTCTAATTTCTAACTATTTCTAATTCTAATTAATGATAATTGACCTGAACAATAAACATCAATTTCTATCTTGCCTTTTGCTAGCTGTCCTACAGAATGTTATGTTTTTATATCCTCAGCAATATTACATATTAACATGAAACTGGACTTTAATCTATGTGAAAAAGGAAAAGCATAATCTACCAAAGTGATCTTCTGATTGATTCAGCTAAAAGAGATAATCTCAACTAAAATCAGGAACAATCTCACTATTGTTTTCTGACTAATGAGATGACAATAAAAAAAACAGCAAATGATGGGCCTGTCCCACTGTACGAGCTAATTCAAGTTCTCTCGAGTCTCCCCGATTCAAACTCTGAGAATTATGGTAATAGCCGCTCATAGGTACTCGGGGCTCTTGTGGAGATTTTTAAACATGTTGAAAAATCTTCATGAGTCTTCAAGAGCTTACCGCGTGTCCCCGAGTACCTGCCGTTAGCATTACGAGCCGCTAAGAGACGTCCCGAGCTCCGACGTACCCGCAACGTACATTCTACGTGCTTACCACGAGTTTGATTTGTTTTTTTTTAAACTCGAGTGGGAGCTCTTGAATTAGCTCATACAGTGGGACAGCCCCTTTAGCAAGAAACAAAGAAACATAAAAAATAGGTGCAGGAGTAGGTCTTTCAATCCTTCGAACCAGCCCTGCCATTCAATATGATCATGGCTGATCATCCAAAATCAGTTGCTGCTTTTCCCCCATATCCCTTGATTCCAGTAAGGAACAAAAGCATAAATAAGCAACTTGTTCCGAAATAAGCAGCGATAAACACAGACTTAGTTATATATTGCAGATAGACACAAAATGCTGGTGTAACTCAGCAGGACAGGCAGCATCTCTAGAGAGAAGGAATGGATGACGTTTCGGGTCAAGTTCCTTCTTCAGACCCGAAACGTCATCCATTCCTTCTCGCCAGAGATGCTGCCTGTCCCGCTAAGTCACTCCAGCATTTTGTGTCTATCTTCGGTTTAAACCAGCATCTGCAGTTCCTTCCTAAACACACTCGTATATTGTCTGATTTGCGACAAGAAATATCTGTCTAACATTGGTCACCAAAAATGATAGTGAAGCATCGTGGCATTGCAGTCACCTATCAGAAAAAAAAATGTTCTCCTGACCTCCTGGTGACCCACCTACAGCACGAGAATTCTCGCTACTCTTCATGGCGGCTTTATTCTAGTCGCCTCTAATTTTTCAACAAGTTGAAAAATTTGTGGCGACCATAATGAGGCCGCGACTAGTTTCCAGAATGCGGGAACTCCTCACGACCATGAAGGCGACTTCCCGGCAACCAACCGCGAACATGTGGTGACCGCATAGTCTCCTGCAGCCGCCTAATAACTCGCCTAAGTGGGACAGGCTCATAACCCCTCTAAATAATTGAAGCAATACTCCAAACCTCAAAATCCTTCTTTTGAAACATGTGTTTAATGAATGACATCTAATTACAAATATGAAAAGTGGAATGTAAGTAATCCACTCTAGATTTCTCCAGTCCAAAATCCCTCTAAATAACATTTTGCAGATAATATAATGAAACATCTGTTTTTTTTAATAGTTAGTATAAGTACAGCTTGACTGCAGTTTAGGATGTGGAGGAAACAGGAAAAAAATTAGATATGAAGAAAGCAATTTGGTCCAATATCCTTCTTGCTCCACTAACCTATATCCTAAGAATATTGTGAATTAAAATGGTTACATTGGAATGTTGGTGCTTCAATATTTCAATCAGATACACTTGGAATATTTTACATATGTTGTCATTAGAGGTTAGCTACAGGATCTTTAAGGCAGATAGTGTGGCTTGCCCCAGGTTTTCTACCTTTTAGGATGAATTATTAGTCCTGGTGAATAGATAATTGTGATGCAGATAATTTGTAAGTCATTTTGCTGAGGGATTTAGTCGAAGAAAAAGCATTGAAATCACTAAAGACATTCATTCTGTGTGAGTCGCTGGTGGCAAAACACCTGGTAACCCTTTAAAAGATTTTCTGAAACCTCGCTGTCTAGAGCAGGATGGGTTAATGCTTTGATGCCACTTCAAGCCTGGAGCAGATGACTAGTCTGACAGCAAACATTCTCATCTGTAAGAACTTAGAAGGTTTGCATCAGAACTATCTATTGTCAAAAAAGGAAAGTGAAAGTCCATGAAATAGCAGCTTCATTTTAAAGAGCTTTGGAAGAAATTAAATGCTAAGCCATCTTTCACCTTTGTCGTTTCATTATTTCTCTCCCTCAACAATGCAAGAAAAAGTTATTTATTTTGTTTTCTCATAAGCCAATTAAGGCTTTTGCACATGTTTAAGTCTGATAGATTAATACGGGGAGAGGTAACCACCTTTGTAAATCAAGATTGGAACAAAGGCTTTCAGCCATTGTTCACATCCAAACTGCAGCAGCTTCAAACTAGTCTATCCAGGAAGGGTGAGGCTTTTCATTTGTCTCACGATCACATTGAAATAACATGGAAGTGGCAAATATTGTGTTTGAGGGAATTTCCAATTAGAGTCATAGAGCGATACAGAGTGGAAACAAGCCCATTAGCCCAACTTGCCCACACCGGCCAACATGTCCCAACTACACAAGTCCTACCTGTCCACTTCCATTTTGGCTCATACTTTGTGCCACAATGTAATACTGAAATTACATACATAATCCCCTACACACCAAGATGACAGGGCAGTGAAGAAGTCATATGGTATACTTGACTTCGTCTGCTGTGGCATGAGATGTTATGTTACATGTGTAGGAAGGAACTGCAGATGCTGATTTACACTGAGGATAGATACAAAATGATGGAGTAACTCAGCGGGACAGGCAGCATAACTGGATAGAAGGAATGGGTAACATTTCAGGTCGAGATCCCTCTTCAGACTGAGAGTCAGGGGAGAGGGAGACACAGAGATAAGGAATGGTAAGGTGTGAAAAGGAGACGTTCAAGGAGATGAAAATCAAGGAAAATGTAGAATAGATTTTTGTTAGCTAGGAGAAGGTGACAACGAAGCAAACAGAGATAACATTTAATCAGGGGCACAGTCAGACTGGTCGGGGAACTAGGAAGGGGAGGGATGGAGAGACAGTGAAAGCAAAGGTTACTTGAAGTTAGAGAAGTCAATATTCATACCGTTGGAGTGTAAGCTGCCCAAGGAAACTATTAAGTGTTGTTTCTCATGTTACAGTTGTAAATCACATTGGTTAAATCTCATTTGCAGTGTAGTGAGGTGTTCTGGTTGTCACACAAGAGGAAGGATGTTATTAAGCCTGAGATGGTGAAGAAATCTTTTACAAAGATGTTGCTGGGACTAGAGGGCTTCTGTTATGAGGAGAGATTGGATAGGCTGGCATTGATTTGACTGATGACACAGGAGAACCCGACAGAGATTTGTAAAATTATGTGTGTGGGGGGGGGGGGGGGGGATTGAGGGGGGGGGGGGGGGTTGAGGGGGGGGGAGGTTTGCATCAATAGAATAGATAGATAAAGGGTCTCAGGCTTTTTCACAGGATAAGGAAGTGTAAATGTTTAAGATGAGAGGCGTACGGTGGTGAATGTGTGGAATTCAGTGCTTGATTCAGTGCTACAGACAGATGTGGTGGCCGTTAATGGATATTTGTAAGGCGGAGATTGACAGATTATTGATTTGTACGGATGTCAGGGGTTATGGGGAGAAGGCAGGAGAATGGGGTTGAGGGGGAAGATAGATCAGCCATGATTTAATGGTGGAGTAAACTTGATGGTTCGAATGGCCTAATTCTGCTTCTCGAATCTACGAATTTAGATTCAGATTCAGATTCACATTTATTGTCACATGCACCAATCAAGGTCCAGTGATATTTGAGTTACCATGCAGCCATACAATTAAAAGAACACAACATAATTAAAAAGAATGATAGAACTTAACATAAACATCCACCACAGTGGTCACTATGATGGAAGGCAAATAAAGTTCAGTCAGACTTCCTCCTTTTGTTCACCAGTGTTTGGGGCCTTGACCCTCCCTAGTCGCTGCTACGGATGACCCGTTGTGTAGGCCCTCTCATCGGGATGATCGAAGCTCTGACGTTGGGATGAATGGAACGCACTCTGTGGCTTGCATTGCCCGAATCGGCCACTTTCTTACTGGAGACCGCGGCTTCTTGATGTTATCGCAACTTCTCCAGCCCGTGTCGCGGGGTTGGAACGACCCGGAGCGGGGACGTACATCGCCCGGCACGGCTTCATGGCCATGGGACATTCCAGCGCCCGCCGGGGGCTCCAACTTTGTGACATTTAGACCGGGAGCGGGGTCATAAATCGCCCGGCACGGCCTAAAATGGCCGTGGGACTTAGCATTGCCCGCCTGGGGCTTGGACATCGGGAGAGACATGGAGAACAGGGGAGAGAAAATACTTTTGCCTTCCATCACAGTGGGTTCACTGTGATGGATGTTTGTGTGAACTAAATTGTGTGTATGTCTAGGAATTGTCTTTGTTTGTATGGCTGTGGAAACGAAATTTCGTTTGAGCCTCACTGAGGCTCAAATGACAATAAAATTGTATTGTATTGTATTGTATTGTATTATAGGCCGCAGGCAGGCCAGAGGTCGGAGCTCTTCTCCGGCGATCACGGGTAACGGATCCCTGGCTCCGGGAAGGCAAAGTCCGCTCCACGCCCACGGCTAGAAGCTTCACGATGTTGAAGTCAGCAGGCCGCCGGTCGGAGCCTTTCTTCTGGCTCCATGATGGAAGTCCGCGCCGCACCCACTGCTGAAGCTCTGGGCCGTCTCTGGGAAAGGCCGCAGCAATCCAAGTTGTTAGGCCGCGGGGGAGGGCGAAAAGGAGACTAGGAGAAAAGTTGCATCTCCACTGAGGTAAGTGACTGGAAACTGTTTCCCCCTCCCCCACCACCATCCCCACATAAAAACATACTGAGAGACATTTTATATATGATTTCAAGGTGTTATGTGGGGCAGGTTTTTCACTCAAAGGGTGGTGGGTATGGAATGAGCTACCAAAGGCGGTGGTACAGATAGGTACAAATACAAAATTAAAATATCATTTGAATAAGTACATGGATTCGGAAATGTTTAGAGGAATACAAGAGGATAAGGGCTAAATGCAAGCAAATGAGATGAGCTTACTCAGGCACCTTGACCAGCAAGGACAAGTGGTGTGGGCTTGCCTCTGTGCTTTATAATTATAGGAATCTAAAATCTTGGTCTTAATTAATTTCATGTAATGTCGCCCACTAACCATTTCTGATTCCTGAAGAGAGAAATGAGAGAAAGAGAGAGGCACGGTGATGCAGCGGTAGAGTTACTGCCTTACCACACCAGAGTCTGCACTCAATACTGACTACGGGTGCTGTCTGTACGGAGTTTGTACGTTCCCCCTGTGACCTGAATAATATTTTTGCATCTGACCATTATCTAACACTACTATTAAATCTAGATGTTAGACAAATCAGGTTCAGACTTACCCACCCATTTGAATATACTGCCGTGAATTTCTGAAGCGGGGATTTCATTAGGTGATACATTGGAGGAGAGTTGACATCCACGACAGCATACACTTACCTAACGCTTCAGCCCATGCGCAATTCAAAATGACTGATTATGGACTGAAATAAAGACAAATGTTACAATGCAAAAGGACGCAATTCTCTGTAAATCTCCTCCTCAAAAAGGTTTTGAGTGGCTGAGTGTATTCAAATTTGGATTTGATAACATTTATGCCTCTTGAGAGGAACAAGTACCATGCTAATCAGGCAGGAAAATGCTGCTCTACATGTTTCTCGATAGCCTTACGGAATGACAGAGCAGTCTTTTAGAGCTGGGTAGGTTCCTGCTCCTATATTGTGTCATTGAGTTATACAACATGAAAACAGGGCCTTCACTTCAATGATCCATGCAACCCAGATGCTCCATCTAAGCTAGTACTATTTGCCTGCATATATATCCCTCTCAACCTTTCCTTTTTCCTGTACCTGTTCAAGTGTCTTGTGATTGTTGTTATTATACCTGCTTCAACTACTTCAACTGGCAGCTCATTCCATATATCTACCACCCTTTATGTGAAAAGGTTGCACCTCAGGTTCTCATTAAATTTGTCCCTCTCTTACGTTAAACCTATGTCCTCAAGTTCTTGTGTAGGAAAGAACTGCAGATGCTGGTAGAAACAAAATCGAAGGTAGACACAAAATGCTGGAGTAACTCAGGCAGCATCTCTGGAGAGAAGGAATGGGTGATGTTTCGGGTCGAGACCCTTCTTCAGACTTCCTCAAATTCTTGATTCTTCTACCCTGGGAAAAATGACTGTATTCACCCAATCTATTACCCTCATGATTCTATACACCTCTAGAAGATCACCCCTCAGCTTACTGCGCTCCAAGGAATAATGTCCTAGCCTACACAATCTCTCCCTGTAGATTAAGCCTTTAAGTCTTGGCAACACCCTTGTAAACCTCTTCTGCACCTTTTCCAGCTTAACGGCATCTTTCCCACTGTAGGTGACCAAAACTGAACAAATTATTCCAAGTGCTGCTTCATCATCTTGCACAATAATAATATCAGTCCCATAGTCTATGTTCCTTTTCTTGTCTGATGAAGGCCAAGAATGCCAAAACCCTTTTTCACCACCCTATCTACCTGCAACACCATTTTCAATGAAATATGTATTTGTACCTCTAGATCCTTCTGCTCTGCAACCCGTCTCAGGATCTTATCATTCATTGTAAAGATCCTGCACTGATTTGACTTCTTAAATGACCAGACACTAATCTGAATTAAATTCCATTTGCCATTCCTTGACCCATTTCCCTAGCTGCTCAAGGTCTTGATGTAATTCTTGATAACCATCTTCATTGTCTACAGTACCACCTATGTTAGTATCATTTGCAAACTCACTAATCATGCCTTGTACATGCTCAGCTAAATCGTAGATATTGATGAAAACATCAATGTGGCCAGTATTAATCCCCGAGGCACACCTCTGGTCATAGGCATAGGCCTCCAGTATGAAGAACATCCCTCAGCTTCCATCTGCTTCCTACCATGGAGCCAATTCTGCATCCATTTAGCTAGCTCAACATTCTTACATGCTTAAAAGATCAGAACATTTCTTATGTTCTTACATCCATCAGTTTTAACCAAAATTTACAACATTGAAGACATTTTAAAAAATTAAATATTTCCTTCAACAATACGTCATAGGCATCTACATTTCAATTCAAATGCCAATGGAATAGCATTTTACTTCGGAGTCACGTGAGTGACTACGTGAAGAACCCCGCCAGGACGCATGTGTGCCATATCGCTACACGCATTGCAACAAGTCACAGCAAGGGGGAACGACGTTCCCTTAGCGGCAAAATTTGAAAGCCGGGAACAGCAGGTAAGAAGACTCTGTGTTCCTTCCACTTACCTTTTAGGTGGAGACATGGACCGGATCCATGAAGGCTGCGGGAAAGCTGGCGGGGGAGAACCGCGGAGTAGCGGGCAGCCGGCAGCAGCAGCCAAAGGCACGCTAACTCCTGTAATGGGAACAGCTGTGACCGACTTTCGCTTCCGACTCGCTCCCGCACCGGGCCCGGCCGGGCGGGAGAGGGAAGCAAAAATTAATGTTCCCCGCACTGGTTTTTTCACAGGGGGGGAAGCTGGACAAAATGGTGTCCACAAGTGCTGCTAGGAAGCTGGCTGGGGAGAACCGCGAAGTTGCGGGAGCCAGCAGCAGGTGAAGGCACAAGCCCCGTAAGGGATCAGCTGTGCCGACTTTTGGTCCCGCGCCGGCCAGAACACCACGGCCGGGCGGGAGACTATTCAAATGGGGCCGTTGACTTTTGGACAAGTCAATAACGGCAGCAGACTGGGTGGAACGACGTTCACCCGTAGCGACAATTTTAACCTGGACCTGCAGGTAAGAGCTGCGGTCTTTTTGTGTTTTTACCATGCTGATTTCAGGTGGAGAATCCAACGGGCTGCGACAAAGCTGGTGGGCTAGATGGGATCAGCTGTGCCCGATGTGCCTCCACACCGGCCATATCCACTCCACGGAAGGGCAGTAAGAACAAAGCTGGAGAGGGAGGACCGCGGAGCAGCGGGCAGCCAGCAACAGCCAGCGGCACTCGGATCACCGATAGTGGGATCAGCTGTGCCCGATGTCGCCTCCGCACCGGCCAGATCCACGCGGCCGGGCGGAAAGGCTAGACACAAAACAAACAAGGTCGTGGACTCAGAGGATTCCGACTTTGAACAACCGCGGGCGGCCAGCGCCCGAGAGCGCTGGAGCCGGAAGAAGCGGTGTGTGGAGCTTTACTCCAATGTGACAGACTCCGGGAGATGGAGTCGGGTCACTGTGGGCCCTATGATAAACCCACAGCAGTACCTCTTGAAGGGCTGCACAGTGCTTCTACCTCATCAGAGGGGAGCACTGCGGGTCAGTTCTGGGCTGACCTGGAAGAGGGGTCCGCAGAAGGAAAGACAAGTGTGCAGGGGGTGCAGGAACAAGAGAACCTACTGGAACCCACTACGGCCAAAGACTGCACCCCCACGCACCCACCAGCAGAACTGGTGAAAGCTCGAAGGTCCGGTACCCAAAACATGAGTCTTTTAGGCCATGGCCCAGGCCGGCCTTCTTGGAAGATGCGGGGACCTCCAACGCCAACCAAACCGAAAATCCAGACCCCAGCGCGACAACAGCAGTAAATAACCTACAAAAAGTAAACCTACCACTGGTAACTATGGAGGTAGGTGGGTCTGGTTCCCTACAATATACAGGAATCACGGAGGTTGGGTGGAGATTACACTCTTTCTGAATGCATGGAGCATGATAACAACCGATACTTACATCTTAAGCAGTATCCAGGGATATACAATAGAGTTTATATACAAGTACAGGCCTCCAGTTCAGCATATACTGAACCGAATGTTCGTGCCTTCTGATAAAGGAATATCAAAAGCGCAAGCTGAACTGAAGCGGCTTTACATAAAAGGTGTAATTGAGAAAACTCAACATGAACCATTAGAATTCATGTCCAATATATTTATCAAAAACAAAAAAGATGATGGTTATCGCATCATCATAGATCTGACAAAATTGATACCTTTTTTACTCCTTAACAATTAATTTCCAAAGGTTACTTCAATGGCCAGCATCAATTTAAAATATGCTTACTATTCAGTGCCTATACGAGGTGACCACAGATGTTACTTAAAATTCAACTGGATGGGCCAACTCTGACAGTATAAAGCACTGCCAAATGGGTTATCATCAGCCCCAGGCTGTTCACAAAAATTTTGAAAACAGCCCAAGCGTTTCTACAGAAACGTACTCACATGGTCATGGCATATTTAGATGACATACTCATTGTGGGCAAAACTTTGGAATTGGCCAAACAAACTATAACAGCCACAAAAAAGTTATTTGGAAAACTGGAATTCATTTTCCATCCAGTTAAATCTAAACTAACGCCTTCCACTACTATGGACTATCTGGGGTTTCACCATTGACTCAGTTCACATGTCGGTGACTCTGCCTAAGGGAAAGGCTAGAGATTTAATAGATGCTTGCAATAACCTCACTGACATCAGCAAACCATCCATCAGATTGGTAGCAAAGTAATTGGCATAATGATGGCTGCCTTTACGCATTCCCTCCTTTTCCTGCCTCATCAGTCGGGTATTAAGGAAATACAACAAGACTCTGCATCTGGTATTGGTAGTACCCGATTGGCCTACACAACCATGGTTCCCAGTGGTATCAAACATGGTATTAGAACCATGTATCACCATCCCTCATAGACCAGATTATTGCTACAGTCTATATCAGGGAGTGGGCGATGCACTGCCATAAAAACAACATCACCTACAGAGACATGAACATCCCGTCTGTTCTGCAATATCTGGCAGGCCTCCACTATGATGAGGGGCTCAGTTACAGTGCCATCAACTGCGCCAGAAGTGCCCTGTCGACTTACCTATGGCAGGGGACAGAGCATTACACTGTTGGAACTCACCCACTGGTACAAAACTTATGAGGGGAATTTTTAATACTATCCCCCAAGAACCAGATACTCCCAATTATGGGATGTAAGAATTATCCTGAAGATGCTCAGGAATTGGTCTCCAGCAACAGTTCTGTCCCTACACAGACTGACATTAAAACAGTCATGCTAATGGTATTGGTCACGGCACAGAGGATACAGTCATTGCAAAAACTAGACTGGACAACATGACTTCCTCAACAGAAAATATTATGTTTCATATTTATGAGTTAGTAAGCAGAACAGAAAGGGATCAGCAGGCCTCAATATACAATTAGGTCATACCCAACAGATGACCGTCTGTGTATAGTAAGACATCTGTCGTTATTCATGGAGAAAACGAAAATCCTAAGAGGCAATGAAAAGGCACATTTTGGTCAGCCACTAGCAACCACACAAAAGAGTGATGGTCCAGACCATCTCAAGATGGCTGAAACAGGTGCTAACACAGGCTGGGGTGGATACTAATATTTTAAAATCTCTTTCCACCAGGGCTGCAGCCACATCGGCAGCGATACAGTTGGATGTACCAATGGACCAAATCCCCAAGGCAGCAGGATGGTCTAGGGAAAACATTCCAATTATTTTATAATAAACCAGTAATTAATCCTGGAACGTTTGCAGAAACAATTTTAAGTTCTGTAAATTAATTTAAACCCATAAAAAGGGGTTATAAATTTGTGTTAACAAATTTTATGGTTTCAATGTCGAATTCATGTCCAAATTATGTTAACACAATTCCTCCTACAGTTAAGGCAGACGTGATGCATGGACTCGTTTCCACGGCATGAAATCACAGAGCTTTAAAAGCTTCACGTAGTCACTCACGTGACTCCGAAGTAAAATAGTAAGATTAAACGAGAACTTACCAGTTTGAAGTTTGATCTGTATTTTATGAGGAGTTACGATGAGGGATTACATGCCCTCCGCTCCCACCCTGATCATATACTTAGCTGGTATCTCTTCTCTAATCTTACTATGTTTAGTCATTACAGTTATCTGTGATTTCACACCGCTGCTTTGAAGAATGACACGCATGCGTCCTGGCGGGGTTCTTCACGTAATCCCTCATTGTAACTCCTCATAAAATACAGATCAAACTTCAAACTGGTAAGTTCTCGTTTAATCTTACTATTTTGTTCCATTCATTTGAAATGGCTTCATGGTGCAACAACACCACTTAATGTAATATCCAGGCCATTGCATTGGTGAGATGCAGTGCTGTATTTCATTGCTCCATTGGGCTATTGTTACTGTTGATGTGTAGGATGGCTTAGCAACTCTGTGAGCGTTAGGCTGGCATTTCGCATAAGACGTGAGAAGACGACCTCCCATGTACTGCTCTCTGTAGTTCCCTGCTGTTGGTTATGGAATGTGTTAGCATTATCACTGCCTTGCTAGACAATGGCAACAAGAATAATGCAAGGAAAGGAAAGATAATAAAGAAAAATATGAAATCTGAATGAAACCTGGTATCATTGAATTCTAATGAGACATAAGATAAATAAGTTCATGATAATTGAGCTTATTATAGTGTGTGGTATTAATCTTCAACTGAAACTAAGGAGGTCTTTGTAATGAAATTATTAAAAATTAATGAACAGACCACCTAAATATTTATCTATAATCTATTCCTTCATAATACCAACTTGAATACAGTTTGACAATGCAATTTGTAAAGAATTTCTATAAAGAGATTTTTACATTGCTTTGAAACAATTTCCCATTCCTGAATTAACACTGATACCTACGCTGAGTATTATATGCCTATTTCTATAATTAATAGGTCTACACTCACAGCCACTTAGACATCAAACAAACATTCTAGACTGTGAAACATATGACCATTGATAGATGTACTATAAACATATGCCGTTTCATCTCCCTGATAAAAATGTGTGTAGACAGATTTATGCAGAGTTTAAATTGATCTTTTAATGCTTTAGACAAACCCTCTAATGCTACAGGATGGAGCTAAAGAATCAAGCTTTCACAGGCTGATTGTTTGGTCTTAGGAAGGAACTTGTATCCAATATGTATTGAATTACAGGAAAAGGCTTGCATTAATGCACATGTACTGAAGCCAGTTTTTACATATGAGAATACACACATTTGAGACTCCACAGACACAGCAGTCTCCACAGAAAAAGCTAAAATGAACAGTAAACTAATTAAAGACCTTCATCAGAATTACAAGTCAATTGTTCATTCCTTATCAGAACCGGAAGAACTAATGAGTCAATTCCCATTGTCAGTGTGATTATATACAAACAACTTATCATTTACGGTTTGCACCTGGCAATAACTAATAGCTCTATTAAAACAGGCTACTCTGTATTCCCACAGAGTGCTTTTGAATCCATTCTGAATCTTTTATTCTTATTCTCATTCTTGATCCAAAACAATGGGGTGGGAGATTGCAACCTTCACGTGGTCCACCCTGTTTCGACTAATGCAATCAACCCGACGTGCACAAACAGAAGATCAAATAGAACAAGTTGTCTTACTACTTTAGTGTGCACGCCATATGCTTGAAGAAGTAGATCCTAAACAATTAGGTTTTAATACCTTAGAACTCCAATTTTATGTTCAACAAGTAAAAGAATGTTAGCGCTGCAAATTATATGATATTGAGCAACTAGTATTAGTATCCAACGTTAGAGATATTATGATGATATGTAACTAATGCCCTCCTTGAAATCAGACTAAACTGACCTCACAACAACACCATAATCGCAAATATTTCCTACATCAGACATTCTGTGGCATCTTCAAGTCAAACTAATTATAGTCAGAGAGTCATAGATACAGTGTGGAAATAGGCTCTTCACCCCAAACTGCCCACACCAATCAACATGTCCCATTTCCACTAGTCCCACCTGCCTGCATTTGGCCCATATCCCTCCAAACTTGTATTATCCATGTACTTGTCTAAAAGTTTCTTAAACGGTGCGATAGTGCCTGCCTCAACTACTTCTTCTGGCAGGTGGTTTCATACATTCACCATCCTTGGTGTGTAAAAGTCGCCCCTGAAGGGCCTGTCCCACTTAAGCGATTTTTTCGGCGACTGTTACAGTCAAAGCAGGTCACTGAAAAAGCGACGACTGGACCACCCCCCTACGACAAGCTACGACAATCTACCACCTAGTCAACATGAAGCTACCGACAACCGGCAATCCCATTAGGACGTTCACCTACAACCACACCTACGACCACACAGGCGACAACCAAAGTCAACCTATGTCCACCCGCGACAAGCTATGACAAGCAACGACCCTGTCAGTGTGACAACTGAAGACAACTGAAGATAATTCAGTCGCCGGTACCTGTCGCCGGTTGACGTAGGTTGACATAGGTAGTCGCCAATGGAATTCACCAGTCAGCACCCAGCGCCAACCAACGCCACCTGGCGACAACCTGCCTCATCCTGGCGACAACCTGCGATGGCACCTACGACAGTTGCATCAAGCCCACAGTCGCCAAAAAGTTTTGAACATTTCAAAATCCAGCGGCGACTAAGAAAACATTACGACTCTTTAGGCGACTTGAGGAGACTACTCACGGCCATACAGGTGTCTCCCGCTACCATGTGGCGACAGCCTAGTCACCTGTAGTCACCGAAAAAATTGCCCTGGTGGGACAGGGGCTTTGGTTTCCTATTGAATCTTTCCCCCTTCACCTTAAACCTATATCCTCTGGTTCTTGATTCTCATACTCTGAATAAGAGGTTCTGTGGGTCTACCTGATCTATTCCTCTCATAATTTTGTACACCTCTATAAGATCACCCCTAATCCTACTGAAATACAATTCCTAGCCTGCTCAACCTCTTCCTGTAGCTCAGGCCCTCGAGTTCCGGCAACATACATTTTCTCTGCACCCTTTTCAGCTTGACAAAATCTTTTATGTAACATGGTGCCCAGAACTAAACACAATACTCTAAATGCAGCCTCACCAACATCTTACTGAACTGTATATAGATGCAACATGACTTCCCAACTTCTATACTCAATAGTTTGACTGATGAAGACCAATATGCTAAAAGCCTGTTTGGCCACCCTATAAATCTGTGTTGCCACTTTTAACAAACTTTGTATCTGCACTGCAAGATCCCACTGCTCTACAACACTCCTCAGAGCCCTACCATTCACTGTGTAGGTCCACGTCAGTCTTCCCAAAGTCACATATCTCAGTATTAAATTCCACCAACCATTCCTCAGCCCACCTGCCCAATCGATCAAGATCCTGCTGCTGTTTTTGACAACCTTCTTCACTATCTATAATACCTCCACTGCAAACTTGCTAACATCATTGATATAGATGACAAACTGAACCCTGAGACACACCACTAGTCACAATTGTGAATTAAGTCCAATTATTGTTGAATTAGTTATAAGCAAGGTTACTGCCTCCTCTGCTACAATTTAAGCATTTCAACTCAGAAGAGATTACTGCCTAGAAGACTTTCAGCTAACTGCACTGAAATATTCATCAAAAATAAACCCGTATTCTGGAAAGAGATCAATAGACAATAAATAGGTGAAGGAGTGGGCCATTCGGCCCTTCGAGCCAGCACCGCCATTCAATGTGATCATGGCTGATCATCCCCAATCAGTACCCCGTTCCTGCCTTCGTCCCATATCCCTGACTCCGCTATCTTTAAGAGCCCTATCTAACTCTCTCTTGAAATCATCCAGAGAGCCGGCCTCCACCACCCTCTGAGGCAGAGAATTCCACAGATTCACAACTCCCTGTGAAAAGGTCTTTCCTCATCTACGTTCTAAATGGCCTACCCCTTATTCTTAGACTGTGGCCTATGTTTGTAAGATGCTACCAGAATAAGGTACGCTAGTTAATGTAGTGAACACTGGAAATGTACTCAGCGCGGCCAACGTACGCTGCTCGCGGAGAGAATGGAGTCCAGGATCGTCAATGGGGTCCCACTTAAGTGAATTAGTTTGTCAAACTCCTTTTACAGTTTTGGAGCTGTTTTCATCCAAGCAATTAAAAAGCATTACACCATGATCCCGACTTTCACCTTGCAGTTTGTAAAAAGGCTCAGGGATGTAGGAAAGTAAATCATTTCTTACACTATCCATTGTTATGGAAGTGACTGCACTTAAAATTACTCCACTGCCTCTAAGGCACTTTGAAATATGTTAGGGTTATGAAATGTTCAATATAAATACGTTATTTGTTTTAATAATATTTTCGCAGGCGGCGCAATTCCTTACCAACAAGCATTTTGTGACAGATTTTAAAATATCTAAATTAATGATTATGTGGTTGAAATTAAGTTCCTTATTAGTTATTCTTTAAAATTACTTCATGGTTGACAGAAAGGGTGACAATGCCAATATTAATTTCAGATCCTTAATTATTCATATTCTTATGATTGCTTCACATCTAGAACTCAAAATCGCTGTTATTTTGAAGTCCTTTCCACTTGATTACATTTTCATATGTTCATCTCTGACTGTTTTCTTCCCTTCTGGATCTCTCTGCCTCCACCTCAGGAAATATATTAGTCACAAACATTCAAATCATGTCCACAGACCATCACAGCTCCACTGGTCGTACGTCCTCTCACCCTGTCTCCTGCAAGGACTTAATTTCCCCTCCTATACGGACTCCATTTTCAATGCATTGTACAATTATGATTTAATCAATTATGAACCTACGTTCCTATGAAATACCGTTCTTCTTCCTGAACTGTGGCTTTCCCTTCATCGCGATGGAGAGAGGCCTTGACTGCATCTAATCTGGTCCCATCTCATCTCCTCCTGGACAGAACAAGAATAGAACTTGAGTATAGAATTTGGGAGGTGGAACAGCGGTAGAGTCGCTACCTTACAGTGAATGCAGCGCCGGAGACCCTGGTTCAATCCCGACTACGAGTGCTCTCTGTACGGAGTTTGTAAGTTCTCCCTGTGACCTGCGTGGGTTTTCTCCGAGATCTTCGGTTTCCTCCCACACTCCAAAGACGTACAGGTTTGTCGGTTAATTGGCTTGGTAAATGTAAAAATAGTCCCCAGTGGGTGTAGGATAGTGTTAATGTGCGGGGATCGCTGGAGGGCACGGACCTGGTGGGCCGAAAGGGCCTGTTTCTGCACTGTATCTCTAAACTTTTGTTGGTGAGGCCACAATTAGAGAAATTGTGTTCAGTTCTGGGCACCATGTTATCGGAAAGACGTTGTCAAGCTGGAAAGGGTACAGAGAAGATTTACGAGGATGTTGCATGGACTGGAGGGTGTGAGCTACAGGGAGAGGTTGAGTAGGTTGGGATTCCATTCCCTGGAGTGCAGGAGGATGAGGGGTGATCTTATAGAGGTGTATAAAATCATGAGAGGAATAGATCAAGTGGATGCACAGAGTTTTTTGCCCAGAGTAAGTGAATCGAGAACCAGAGGACATAGGTTTAAGGTGAAGGGGAAAATATTTACTAGGAATCATGAGGGGTGACTTTTTCACACAAAGGGTGGTGGGTGTATGGAACAAGCTGCCAGAGGAGGTAGTTCAGACTGGGACTAACCCATCGTTTAAGAAGCAGTTAGACAGGTACATGGATAGGACCGGTTTGGAGGGATATGGACCAAACATGGGCAGGTATGACTAGTGTAGCTGGGACATGTTGGCTGGTGTGGGCAAGTTGAGCTGAAGGGCCTGTTTCCACGTTGTATCACTCTATGACTATGACTCTAAATTATATTTTCACACAGGGAAAAGGGCTCTGACCAGTACCTCTCTATTGCTCTCATAATTATCTTTATTTCTACCACATCACCCCTCATCCTCTTATATTCCAGCAAAACAATCTAAGTATGACAATCTTGTTTTTTAACTAATAGTCTCCAAACCAGGTAACATCCTATTGAACATGTGTAGGAAGGAACTGCAGATGCTGGTTTGAAACGAAGATAGACACAAAATACTAGAGGTCGATATCCTTGTCAAGATCCTTCTTCAGACTCAGTCTGAGGATTAAGTCTTAGTGGCGTAGAGGTAGAGCTGCTACCCTTCCGCACCGGAGACCCGGGTTCAATCCTGGCTACGGGTGCTTGTTTGTACGGAGTTTGTACGTTCTCCCCGTGACCTGCATGGGTTTTCTCCGAGATCTTTGGTTTCCTCCCACACTCCAAAGATGTACAGGTTTGTGGGTTAATTGTCTTGGTATAAATGTAAATTGTCCCTAGTGTGTGCGGAATAGTGTTAAGGGCCTGTCCCACTTAGGGATTTTTTTCGTCGACTGTCGGCGTCATATCAGTGTCGCCAAAATATTTCGAACATTTCAAAATCCAGCTGCGACAAAAAAAATGGTGTGGCACTTGAGGAAACACCATGCGTCAATACGTCATCATGCAGCGTCACGCCGCGTTACGCCACATCACGCCATGTTACGCCGCATCACGCTGCGTCAATAATGCCGGCAGTCGCCGAAAAAAATCGCCAAGTGGAACAGGCCCTTTAATGTGCGGGAATCGCTGGTCGGTGCGGTCTCGGTGGGCCTAAAGTTACTTTTTCCGCGCTGTTTCTAAATTAAACTAAAATAAACATTGACTTCGTTTTTCTTTCTCCATTGGTATAGATGACCCTCTGGGCATCTCCCACAGCTCTGCTATAAACTGCACATAATACAAACTAAAGATAAAGCTTTCAAAATACATATTAATAGACTTGTCATCTTATCAGACATACTGTGTTATTTTATCCTATTCAACACGACCTTACCTTCACTATAACTTAAATCTAACTTATTTCCCCTCTTTTCCAATTCTGATAAAAATATGTCAGATCTCAAATAATAACAGATGCAGTATGATCTGCTGCCTCTCCGGCATATAACGTTTTTTCTGGAAACTCTTTATATGCCAGCTTCTGGCACTTTATATTTTCAGATTAGGATGATATTTAATAAGGATGAAAGAGTAATGTGATAAACAATACCGACTAGCTATCGTCAGCAATATATATGTAGCTGTACAGAGTTAAATATTTGATTTAAATATCTCTGAATGATTTATGTTATTTTTCATGTTGAATTCTTTGGCGTCGTGGGAGAACACATCATAGATTTTGCTTTGCCCTTGCATTAATTACAATGAAGGACATTCTTTGAAGGGAAAGATGATTCAATATCCTGCCCAAGCTGTATTTAACATCTAAATTAGCCTAACTATTAACCATGCAAATTGTGTGTGTGCATATGTGAGTGCATGTGTATAGATGTGTGTGTGTGCATGCATGTGCGTGTGTGTGTGCATGTGAGGTAGAAAGACAGACAAAGTTAATTATTTCCCTGAATCTGTTGAGCTGTTTGCCAATGCAAGTTGAAAAGGCATTGGAACCCCTCTATTCATTTCCCATTCATGTCCTCCCTCATATAACTTGTGCAGATAGCAACTGCAGATGCTGGTTCACACTGAAGCTAGACACAAAATGCTGGAGTAACTCAGCAGGACAGGCAGAATCTCTGGGGAGAAGGAATGGGTGATGAACGTTTCGGGCCGAGACCCTTTTTCAGACCTGCCTGTCCCGCTGACTTACTCTTGCATTTTGTGTATACATTTATGTGCAGTCCATTTGGAGATGATTTGTTCCTGGAAGAATTCAGAGGCAAAGGGTTTGCCAGCATCTGTGGTCAGTTTCACAGCTGGTAATGTGTGCTCATCTGGTCCAGGGCGGACAGGATGTTTTCAGGGGAGTTTTGGATTACTGCCACAACCTATACCGATGCCCACATTTATTCAATGACAGCTTGTCCCCAGCTTGTTTACCATCTTACATAGCTGCTACCTCCAGTAAGTGAGAAGAAACAGGTGACGCTTTTGGTCGAGACCCTTCATCAGAATGTGCTCACTGCATTATTTATTGATTTATTCTATTCTCTCACCAAATTGTGAATGTTAATGGGAAGACTAGAAGTCATTGCAGAACTTCCATGGGCGGTCATGGGCGGTCACGGTGATGCAGCGGTGGAGTTGCTGCCTTACAACGAATGCAGTGCCAGAGACCCAGGTTCGATCCTGACTACGGGTGCTGTCTGTACAGAGTTTGTACGTTCTCCCCGTGACCTGTGTGGGTTTTCTCCGAGATCTTCGGTTTCCTCCCACATACCAAAGACGTACAGGTTTGTAGGTTAATTGGCTTGGTAAATATAAAAATTGTCCCTGGTGGATGTAGGATGGTGTTAATGTGCGGGGATCATTGGTCGGCGCGGACCCGGTAAGCCAAAGGGCCTGTTTCCGTACTGTATCACCAAACTAAACTAAACTCCACAATAACCTACCTGAACTCCCGGTGGCTCAGCACTTCAACTCCCCCTCCCATTCCCAATCCGACCTCTCTGTCCTGGGTCTCCTCCATTGCCAGAGTGAGCAACAGCGGAAATTGGAGGAACAGCACCTCATATTCCGTCTGGGGACCTTGCGTCCGTATGGCATTAACATTGAATTCTCCCAATTTTGCTAGCCCTTGCTGTCTCCTCCCCTTCCTTAACCCTCTAGCTGTCTCCTCCCACCCTCCCATCCGCCCGCCCTCGGGCTCCTCCTCCTCCTCCCCTTTTCCTTCTTTCTCCCCCCCCACCCCCCATCAGTCTGAAGAAGGGTTTCGGCCCGAAACGTCGCCTATTTCCTTCGCTCCATAGATGCTGCTGCACCCGCTGAGTTTCCCCAGCAATTTTGTGTACCTTAAACTAAACTCTAATTGGTTTGTTTTATTGGAAAATTGTCATTTTGTGCTATTGTGGATTTCCAGAATTTTTTGATCGAGATGAAAATTTGAAAATGCATTTCCTAGTCAGAATTATGTATCTTGGAGGAAAAAATGGTGGAGGAAATCCTGCAGGGTTGGCAAGTGCTGTGAAGATATTCTCAGTGAGATACCACTATGCTCCTTGCAAATGGTGCATACTGTGGGATCATTAAGCTGACAGCAGAGGGATTAAATGTTTAAGATATCAGCACATGGATTGTTCATGTAGCTTGATTTAAGAATAGTGCTAGAGTGAGAAGTATATATAGACCATCAATTTCTAGTTGCTTTGTTAGAAATTAATAGTGATTTGAAGAGATACATTTCACTAAGAAAACAAGCCACAATCATGTAAGATTCCCAACAAAGTGGCAGGGTGTCAGGGGTTATGGGGAGAAGGCAGGAGAATGGGGTTAGGAGGGAGAGATAGATCAGCCATGATTGAATGGCGGAGTAGACTTGATGGGCTGAATGGCCTAATTCTGCTTCCATCACCTATGACCTGTGACTTTATGAACTAAAATAACATTTTGCGGTATATAGAATTGGCATAGGATGTACCAGTCACAGTTTCCCGAGTACCTGTGAACTTCTTATGTTTACACACTGAACAGCAATGTAGTGAATGCCATTGACATTAGCAAATTCTATAAGTGGAATGGTCTGATACTTACCATGAGGCTTGGCTTCATGAAACTGTTCATGAAAACCCTTCCAATGCTTCAAAGTCCAATACTCTTCCACTTAGATTGTTGAAATGCATGCAGCTTTTAAAGGATCTGTCCCACTTAGGCAATTTTTTCAGCGACTGCCGGCGACTGTCATAGTCGTAGCAGGTCGCCGAAAAAATGGACAACTGGACACCCCCTACGACAATGTCTACATCAATGTCTACAAAAACCTACTACCTAGTCGACGTCCAGCTATGTCCAGACCCATTGGGATGTTCACCCACGACAACGTACGACCACACAGGCGACAATCTATGACAACCGAAGTCAACCTACGTCCAACAAGCTACACCAAACTACGACCCTGTCGGCGACAACTGAAAACAATTCAGTTGTCGGTTGACGTAGGTTGTCGCCAATGGAATTCACCGAAGTCAGCACCGGCGACAACCTACGTCTTCCTGGTGACAACCTACGACAAGCCCACGGTCGCCAACTGTCACCAAAATGTTTTGAACATTTCAAAATCCAGCTGCGACCAGAAAACGCTACGACGCTTTGGGCGACTGAGGAGACAACTCACGACCATACAGGCGACACCCCGGGATCATGTGGTGACAGCCTAGTCACCTGTAGTTGCCTAAAAAATCGCCTAAGTGGGACAGGGGCATTAATGTGTAACATCTGAAACGCCCTGAATATCTTTCCGTGATCATTTTAAAGAGTCAGAAATTAGCTGAAAATAGCAGCAGATAATGGAAGTAACCATTGAGATTTACGGCTACTGTTAGTGTTAATAATGATCCTCGGGTAACTAGTTATGGTTAGCCCCAGAAGGTGAGGAAAACTGAAAGTCAAGGAGTCTGGAATCACATTGAGCCAAAGCCATTGTCTTCTTTGGGATCAGGCTTTGATAGCCACCGTATTGGCGGGGGGTGGAGGAGTGGTGGTCCTAGCTTGATGAATGATACGAATGGTGACAATCAGCAATATTCAGCAAACAGTAGGATTGCTATTTGTCCCTGTTCATTCAAACAAGCTGCTTAATTTCTTTGTTGCTGCTGTTTGTAAAGTTCACCAGCGAGTCCATCCTGGGATGCATAAAGGGAAAAGCAATTGAAGCAGGAACAGAAATACAAAGCTCTGGAAGTACTGAGTATATCAGACAACGTCTGTGTGGAAAGAGAAACAGGGTTAACATTTCTGGTCAAAGAGTCTTCATCAGCATATATGAACTGCCAGAAAAACAGATGCTACATGGTTCAAGTTCAAAGTCCCTATCTTTAAGAGAGCATGCACACGACTGTAGTGTATTTCCCAATAGGATACATGAAACTTTTAACTTTATTACAACTAAATACTCACCTGGCAGAAGGAACAAGAATTGCAGTGGCCTTCTCTGAATCTGTTTCTGCTGTGCTGTAATGCCTGATTTTACTTCGGAGTCACGTGAGTGACTACGTGAAGAAGACCCCGTCCAGGCGCACATGCGTCATATCGTCAGACGCATAGCCACTGCGACCGCATTGGAAGGAGCAGAGCCCTCCAAGCGATGAGCGAAAGAAAACCTAAAGGTATGTACTTTTACTTTCACTTCAGGCCATTTTTCTTCCGTGGAGACTGTGTGCTGGGGAAACAGGCAAGTCTAAAATATGGAGAAAAGTGGGAAAAGTAAAGGGAAGCGCACCACATCTAAAACTCAAGAGGACAGAGTGTCTGAGAGTAGCGGGCGCCCCGTTAAAAAGTCTGCTGTAGAAAAACCAGCGACTACAAAAATGGTAGAAAAAAGTACCGTTGAAACACTTATAGGGTGTAAGGCCAAAAAGAAAACAAACAGGCCAGTAGACTCGGATGAGTCGGACTTACAAATGATTTACAAAGGTACACTCCAGAAGGAGTACAGTTACCGCGGGCCTACAGGAGAGCGAGCGTATGGAACACCCAGGAGAGGTCCTGGGAAACGTTGGCCTACAAGTGAGCCAGCACCAGAAATGCCTTATGAAAAAGAATATATGTGTTGGCCTAGCAGAGAGCCAGCACCAGAAATGTCTGAAGAAAGACAATACAGGTGTTGGTCTACAGGAGATCCAGCGTTAGCAGCAACCAATAAAGGGCTGCCTGAGTATGGTTCTATGGAAGAGCCTGTGATACCCGAAAAAGGGTTTACTAAGCGTAGGCCTATAAGAGAGCCAGCACAAGAAACACCTGAAGAAGAAATACCAGGTGAACCGCACTATGAGTAGGAATAGCCAGAAGATTCGGATAATGAATCATGTGCTGACCAGAGCCCAATTATAGAGCTCAAAGTACCAGGTCTGGCCCAAAATTTCTCAAGTCCCAGATTGAAGGGACAACCATTGGCAGAAGAAATAGCAGCAACTATAAATGACCTGCTTTCCCATCAGTTAGAAGAACTAACGATGGATGAGACTATCAATAAATATGAAATCCCACAGAATTGCGAACTGCTAGCAGTCCCAGCAGTAAACAGTGTAATATGGGGCTATTTGGGCACTGCAGTACACGCACAAGAAATGAGGTTACAGCGGGTGCTGAGATTAATGGGGTCAAGTATTACGGCATTTGCCAGAGACCTGGAGGAAGGACATGTGACACCGTCACAACAGGATGTTTTGGGACTAATGTGTAATGCACACTTCAAAATAAACTGTATTCGTAAAAGTGATATAAGACCTAACATACATCCTAAGTTTGCAGGGCTCTGTAAACCATCAAATATACAATTGCCGAACTTACTCTTTGGAGAAGATCTAGCCAAAAGGGTGAAAGTCCTGATTGAAGAAGCAAAAACCATGGGGATGATTAAACCACCGATGTTTGGCAGATCAGTTCAAAGGCAATATCCATACTGAAGGGTGGCTGGAGCTGGTGAAGGAACAAGTCGCTCGTACCCATATACGCGTTATTGGTGCACTGCTCCAGGACGTGCAGGACATGGCATTCCCACAAGGGGCAAGGTACAACATGTGACACCAGCAAACCCTGAGGTAGGTGGGTCTGGTTCTGAAAGAAACATATTAGATGTTTCACATTCGCAAATTGGGGGAAGGTTACAATTCTTCCTAAAAGAATGGCGAAAAATGACATCTGATGCAGTTATAGTGTGCAGTATTATGGGGTTCAGAATTGAATTCTACCCACATTTGAAACCTCCTACTCAACATGTTCCAAAGCGAATGCATGTTTTCTCTAAAGAAGAGAATAGAAACATTCAAGTAGTACTTGACATATTAAGTAGGAAAGGGGTTATTGAAAAGACAGTTTATCAAAACCACCAATTTATATCTAGTATTTTTTCTAGAGCAAAAAAGGATGGTGGTTGTAGAATTATCCTTGATCTAACAGGTCTTAACCCTTTTGTACAGCATAAACATTTCAAAATGGAGACATTTACTAATGCTATGCAGCTAATTTCAAGCTATAGGGCCAGCATAGATCTGCAAGATGCATATTACTCTGTGGCTGTGCATGGTAATGACCGAAGATATTTGAAATTTAACTGGATGAATCAATAATGGCAGTTCAAAGCATTGCCTAATGTTTTAACCTCAGCCCCTAGACTGTTTACAAAATTGTTAAAACCAGTCCTAGCATTGCTAAGAGCCCAGGGCCATTTGGTAATGGCTTATTTGGATGATATTTTAATTGTGGGTGATACTGAAGCTACAAGAAAAGCATCAGTATCAGAAGTCAAGCTTATATTTCAAAGGCTGGGCTTTTTAATACATCCAGATAAATCTAGACTGTCTCCAAATAAAACAATTGATTACTTGGGGTTCACTATTAATTCAGAACACATGATAGTGACTTTACCCAAGGATAAAAAGCTGCAGTTAATTGAGGGTTGTAATAAACTCATTACAGAGCATCAACCATCAATTGGGCAAGTGGCAAGCTTACTTGGCAAACTTATCGCTTCATTTCCAGCTGTACAGTTCGGTCTACTGCATTATCAGTAACTGCAGCAAGCAAAGGTACAAGCATTAAAAAGACATTTGGGACATTTTGATAGGCCCATGCAATTATCAGCAACAGCAATTGCTGATATACAATGGTGGATTAAGAGTGTTTCCTATTCTTCCAGTAAAATTCAGGATGAATCACCTGCTATCATTCTACAGACTGATGCAAGTGCGCTAGGTTGGGGCGCTACTGATACCATTACCAGCTGTGGAGGTAGATGGAATGTGGAAGAGGAACCTTTGCTCGAAGCACATGGAATTAACTATCTAGAATTATTAAGTACATTTCATGGGCTTAAAGCTTATTGCTCTAACGTGCAAAATCTGCATGTGCAGGTTCAGATTAACAACACTACGGCAGTTGCATATGTCAATCATATGGGTGGAATCAAGTCAGAAGCTTCTGACAGATTGGCAAACATTATCTGGCACTGGTGTATTATTTGAAACATTTGGCTTTCGCCGATTTACCTACCAGGTAAATTCAATATAATTGCAGACACCAGGTCACGAAAATCTAATGATAAAACAGAATGGATGTTAAATCGTGACATTTTTTATAACATTGTTGAAAAATTTGGAAGGCCAGAAATTGACTTGTTTGCATCTAGACTGAACCACCAATTGCCTCAATGTGTTTCATGGGAACCAGATCCAGGTGCAACAGCGGTGGATGCAGTCTAGCTAAATTGGGGTGAAATGTTTTTATATGCATTTCCTCCCTTTTGTCTTATTAGTAGGTGTCTACAAAAGATCAAGCAGGATGATGCTTCAGGATTGTTGGTGGTCCCAGATTGGCCTACGCAACCATGGTACCCACTAGTGCTAAAAATGGTCACAGAACCTCTTATGCATATTCCAAGACAAGAAAACCTACTTGTGCACCCTGTAACTGATGATTTGCATCCTTTACATTATCGTATTGATTTGTTGATTTGCAGATTCTAAAAAGGCCATATCACGGAAGAGGACTATCAGATCGCACTGTGGATGTAATTGCAGTATCCTGGAGGGATAGTACCCAGAAGCAGTACATTTCTTACATTAAGTAATGGGAGGTGTTTTGCTCAAGACAAAATATTTCATACCACACTGCAGACATCTCAGATGTTTTAGAATTTCTGTCAACACTACATTTTGATGGAAATTTAAGTTATAGTGCGATCAATACTGCAAGGAGTGCCCTCTCTGCATATTTATGGAGAGCATCAGAACAACAGGTTCTAGGATAAAAAACCTTGGTCTGTAGGTACATGAAGGGAATCTTCAATGCCAAACCTCCCAGACCCAGATATACAGAAATCTGGAATGTGAGGGATGTGCTCATATTACTTCAGGAATGGAGTCCCATTTCAAATTTGTCTTTAGACAAAATTACCATGAAGGTAGTCATGCTAATGGCATTAATTTCAGCACAAAGAGTACAGACATTACATAAATTACGTATAGACAGAATGGGAATGACAACAGAGGCAATTACATTCTATGTCTATGACTTACTCAAACAGAGCAGACCAGGAGTCATGGGGTGCAAATTGGTCTTTGCAGCATATCCTACGGATCCAAGACTATGTGTAGTGGCACATTTAAAATGTTACATTGAGGCCACCAAGGACTTAAGAGGTGCAGAATCAGCATTGTTTATCAGCCATAAAAAAACACATAAGAAAGTGTCAGTACAGACTATTTCTAGGTGGCTGAAACAGGTGCTGTTGGATGCAGGGATTAATACTGACAAATTTAAATCTCATTCCATCAGGGCGGTGGCAACATCGGCGGCCAAGGATTTGGACGTTCCAATAGACCATATCCTCGCGGCCGCGACGGATGTTTCACAAGTATTACCATAAAGAGATTACAGACCCTGGTGTATTTGGTGGTGCTGTTTTGGATTCAGTATTAAATGTTCCCCAGTGATAAAAAAAAAGGGGACTAAAAATGTTTTATGATAAATAAAAACCAGTAACTGATTACATTAATGTTATGGTTGTATATTATTGATTGTTTTCACTCATTTAGAGTCAATCAATGCAGTGAGACGCCTGGATTGAATCTACGGCATAAAATCACAGAAGCTTTAAAATCTTCACGTAGTCACTCATGTGACTCCGAAGTAAAATAGTAAGATTAAACGAGAACTTACCAGTTTGAAGTTTGATCTTTATTTTATGAGTAGTTACATTGAGGGACTACGTGCCCTCCGCTCCCACCCTCATAAAGATCAACTGTAAGTTATGTTTGTCTTACGTAGCTTACTATTATGCATCGGTAATTATCATCTGTGATTTCACACCACTGCTTTAAAGATTGACGCGTGTGCACTTGGATGGGGTCTTCTTCACGTATTCCCTCAACGTAACTCCTCATAAAATAAAGATCAAACTTCAAACTGGTAAGTTCTCGTTTAATCTTACTACTCTGAACAATGTCAATGTGCCAGAAATAACATGTTGCATTATGAGCAGGGGGAAACTGAGACCTTGAACGGAGTTTACTTTCTTTTTGCTCAGAGGCATGTACTGTTAAAGAGATTATGTGTGACTAAATATCCACCTGCCCATTCCATATTCTTCTTCATTCATGGGGCTTTTGGAAATAGAATTCATCACTTTGAGCAGTGGCAAAGACACCTGTAATAACTTTTATAAATGATCACAATTTGGATTGCATGATTTGTTTTTATCTGTAGACAAATTTGCTTAATTGCTTCCAATTGCACTCATTACACTTGCCATTAGTTATTGAGCAGTTTCCTACAAATACCACTCTTGTTGATAGTTAAAATGAAAATCAGACACTAAAAATTAGACACTCAATTTAACTTAAACAGGCCAGTTAAAAATTGATAGTTTAGTTTACAGATACAGTGCAGAAACAGGCCCTTCAGACCACGGAGTCCGTGCCGACCAGCGATCCCCGCACATTAACACTATCCTACATGCACTAGGGACAATTTATACTTATAATAACAAGCCAATTAACCTACAAACCTGTATGTCTTTGCAGTGTGGGTGGAAACCAAGGATCTCGGAGAAAACCCACACAAGTCACAGGGAGAATGTACAAAGTCCATACAGGCAGCACCTGTAGTCGGGATCAAACCAGGGTCTCTGGTGCTGTAAGGCAGTAGCTCTACCGCTGGTCCACCATGCCACCATTAAGAATGAGATTAGTTACCCATTTCATACTCTGCATGGTTCTTTTCCATGATTAATAGAATAATCTTTGGTCAGAAGTTATTAAATGAATTTAAATTCCATAACTTCCATGGTGGGATTTGAACTAATTCTCCTGCGTTTATTACAAACCTCTGGCTTACTGATAGACTAGTGTAACCACTGCACCTCTCCTTTTGCAAATTACTTGCTGAAGATCTCTGGTATATTTGCCTTTCTCGACCCACTACCAAACTGCGATTACTTCATGCCATCTATCTGCTTGACCTGCTTGCCCTGTTTTGGATGAACCTTCAGGCAGTCAGGCTCAACACCAGAGGGAAGCCTTTCTAAGCCTCTCATGTCTGAAAGGGTCTCATTTTAACACAAGATAACAAAAGATACACTGCGAGAACTATCAGTTCATTTTTGGCAGATTACTCAAATTTTAGCTATGCAAAAGATAATGTCAAAAATACATCCCTTTGAATCAGTAGCCAGAAATTATCAAGCAAGGAACATATTTTCCTTGGATCTACGTCCTCTTTGATGTCTCATTTTTATACCTTGCCCTCCCATATCTCTGTATCTCCCTCTTCCCTGACTCAGTCTGAAGAAGGGTCTCAACCTGAAACGTCACCCATTCCTCCTATCCAGAGATACTGCCTGTCCCGCTGAGTTACTCCAGCATTTTGTGTCTATCTGTCCAACCTTTAACAAAGATAGACACAAAATGCTGGAGTAACTCAGGACAGGCAGCATCACTGGAGAGAAGAAATGGATGACGTTTTGGGTCGAGACCCTTCTTCAGTCATACCGCTGGGTTGCAAGCTGCCAAACCTATCAGCACTTTGAATTCCTTTAAAGACTACTAAATAAGGACCTCAATTCGGTAGTTGAACATTGTGTCCTCATCAAAGCTGAGGGCCCCCAAGAATCGATGAACGTGCACAAGGTACAGGTATGATTACCAAGTTGTCAGCCTATGTATGTACCTCATGGAGGAAAGTCCTCTTGATAATCTCAGTGGCTAGTTCATGTGGTAATGTAATATGCTGTATTTAACATGAAGTCTCTGCTGCAGACAGTGAGATCCTGCAGGATTGTCTTTTAGTGAAAGACATGAAAGATCATAGGGAGAAAACTGATTTTGAGCGGAAGTATTTAAGTGATATCAAAACAAACAGCGAAAGGTTTCCCCCATGAACATGTAAGTAGGAAGTGGACACAAAATGCTGGAGTAACTCAACAGGACAGGCAACATCTCTGGAGGGAAGAAATGGGTGATGTTTTGGGTCGAGACCCTTCTTCAGAAGAAAGTGGCTTTGTTAAGTATAGGTCATCTGGAGAATAAAACTGGTAAGTTATACCAGTCAACAAAGAAATGGCAGATATGTTTTTTTTTGCATCAGTCTTTCCAGAGATGACAGACGATTTAATTTCAAATAGCAAGAAGGAACTTGTAACAATCCAAATCACAAAGGATAAAGTGTTGGAGACACCCAACACTTGTAAAGGAAGTGGCAGCAGAGAAACTGGACCCATGGGTTGATTTTTTTTTTAAAAGTCTCATTAAACTCCCGGAATTTACCAAAAGATTTGAAAACTACCTATGTGATTTTCTTCTTCAAAAAGGGAAGAAGACAAGGAACCATAGGCCAGTTGGTTTAACATCTATTATTGAAAGACTCTGGAGTCAATGATTCAAGAGGAAAAAAAATGAATCATTCAGGAAAGATGAATGTAATCAATCCCAGTCAACATGCATTAATGAAAGGTAAATTATGTTTGACAGATTTACTCAATTTCTTTGGGGATATGACAGGGAGAGCGGATTAAGGAGACTCAGTAGATGCAATGCATTTAGATTTTAAAAAGGCATTTGAGGCATAAGAGGCTGGTGCGTGAATTAAGAATTGAAAGCATACTAGGTATCGCCAGGCTGAAGGGATTTAACTTCTAGGGTACCAATGGGTCCCTTAATTGTTTACTAGTTACATTATTGACCTGGAGAAGGGAATGGAATATACTGTAAGGATTCCATGTTTACCGATCATCTGAAAATAGGTGGATGGGCACATTGTGATGAGGGCAGTGTGATTCTGTAACGGTACATAGATTATAAATGGATCTTATAGAAACATATAAAATTCTTAAAGAATTGGACTGGCTAGATTCAGGAAAAATGTTCCCGATGTTGGGGGAGTCCAGAACCAGGAGGTCACAGTTTAAGAATAAGCAGTCGGCCATTTAGGGCTGAGATGAGGAAAACCTTTTCAGCCAGAAAGTTGTAAATCTGTGGAATTCTCTGTTACAGAAGGCAGCGGAGGCCATTTCACTGGATGTTTTCAAGAGAGAGTTGGATTTTGCTCCGAGGGCTAAGGGAATCACTGTGATGGATGTTTATGTTAAGTTCTATCGTGGATTGTGTTCTTTTAATTGTATGGCTGCATGGCAACTCAAATATTACTGTACCTTAATTGGTTCATGTGACAATAGATGTGAACTTGAACTTGAATCAAGGGATATGGGGAAAAAGCAGGAACGGGGTACTGATTTTAGATGATCTGCCATGACCATATTGAATGGCGGTGCTGGATCAGGGGGCCGAATGGACAACTATTGCACCAATTGTCTATGTTTCTATTAAGTGTTTGGGTGAAATTCAGTCACGTTGAGTTTAATTTGTGAAAGTGTCAGGCCATGCACTTCGTTAAGAGGAATTAAAGTGTGGATTATTATTTAATTGAAGAGAAACTGCTAATTAGTGATGCTGAGAGCGTGCTCTGTGTTCTAGTGCATGAATCTTAAAAAGTTAACTGGCAGGGCCAATAAATAAGGAGTTAAAAAAACAAATAGCATTGCATGGTGAGGCCACACCTGGAATACTGAGTGTAAGAAGGAACTGCGGATGCTGGTTTAAACCAAAGATAGACACAAAATGCTGGAGTAACTTAGCGGGACAGGCAGCATCTCTGGAGAGAAAGAATGGATGAGGTTTTGGGTCGAGACCATTCTTCAGACATCTCGACCCGAAACGTCACCCATTCCTTCTCTCCAGAGATGCTGCCTGTCCCAGTGAGTTACTTCAGCATTGTGTCTATCCCAGAATACTATGCACAGTTTTGGTCTCATTACTTAATAAAGGATATAGTAATATTGGACAATGCTTTCCTATCAAGAGAGGCCTGACAGTTTAGGTATGTATTCCTTGCAGTTAGCAGTATGGGGTCTGACCTTATTCACAAGTTTGAGAAGGGGTTTGAAAAGAGCTTATCAGCTAAGGCTTATAGCTAAAAATAAGGAGTCATTCTTTTAAAACTGTAGGCCATGGAAACGTTTGTTCTCAGAATGTAGTGGATTTCTGTAATTATCTGTCCCCAAGGGAGATGGAGGGCAGATTAAGGTGGAGACACCTTAGTCTCTGAAAGATTGAGGAATTGCAGGTTAAGGCAAACTGACAGAGAACAGTTTGTGTGTCAAGAGTGCTTTATTGTCATTGATCGCAGATAGAACAATAATATTCTTACTTGCAGCAGCACAACAGAATAAGTAAACATTGTGCACTACAAACAATATCATAAACGAGAGAGAAAAAAAGTTCAGTGTGTGTACATGCACACATACTCACAAATACATACACATCCTTATACACATATGCACACACATACATGCATACACACATGAATGAATGAATGAATGAATGAATGAATGAATGAATGAATGAATGAATAAGTTTATTGGCCAAGTTTGGTCTTGGTGCTCCGCTTGCAAGTAACAACACGACATACAGTAACAATTAAGAATGACACATAAAACATTAAACATTAAGAATAAAATATTATAGTTTAAACATGTGAATGAAATAAAATACTAGAGGAAAAGGAGGCTACAGATTTTTGGTTATTGAGTAGAGCTACTACTCGTGAAAAAAAGCTGTTTTTATGTCTGGCTGTGGCAGCTTTGACAGTCCGGAGCCGCCTTCCAGAGGAAACTGCTTTAAAGAGTTTGTGGCCAGGGTGCGAGGGGTCAGAGATGATCATACCAGCTCGCTTCCTGGCACTTGCAGCCTACAGTTTGTCAATGGAGGGAAGGTTGCAGCCAACAACCTTCTCAGCTGATCGGACGAACCAAACCATGATGGAGAAGGTAGGACAGACTCTACGATGGCAGTATAGAATTGGACCATCATTGCCTGTGGCAAGTTGTGTTTCCTCAGCTGCTGCAGGAAGTACATCCTCTGTTGGGCCTTTTGCTGTGCTCCTATGCTGAGGGTCTGTGGGTCCGAGATGTTCTTTCCCAGCCTCGCTTGCTGCTCCTGTCTGTCAGGAAGTTGATGATCCACCGACAGAGGGGTTCAGGCACAGTCAACTTTGAGAGTTTGGAGTGTAGTAGCTCTGGCACAATGGTGTTGAATGCAGAGCTAAAATCAACAAACAAAATCCTCGCATAGGTCCTCTGGTGGTCTGGGTGCTGGAGGATGAAGTGCAGGCCAAGGTTGACTGCTTCATCCACAGATCTATTGGCCCGGGATGCAAACTGCAGAGGGTCCAGTTTGTGATATTTTTCAGCTTGGCCAGCATATATCTTTCAAGGGCCTTCATGACTGCAAAGGTCAGTGCGACAGGCCTGTAGTCATCCATGTATATTTGGGTACAGGGACAATAGTGGAGACTTTGAAGCAGGCAGGGACAAGACAGATTCGCAGGGACTGGTTGAAAATGTCTGTGTAAACCGGTGCCCATTGTTCGGCACAGAGCTTGAGAGTATAGGGGGAAACATTGTCCGGTCCTGGGGATTTACAGCTTTTCTGTCTTCTGAATAGCCTCTCCACCTCCTCAATTTCTATTGTTAGTGATGGAGAAGTGGCCAGACTGATGTTGGGCAGCAAGGATGGGGTGGGTAGTGGACGATGGCCCAGTCTTTGCAGACTGGAGTCAGGCTGTAACTGGGTGTTAAGTGGTGGTTGGGGAGCAGTGGGTGGGGAAGGGTCCAGTCTCTGCAGACTGGAGCCAGGCTGTATGTAGGTGTGAAGTGGTGGTTGGGGAAGGGGGGAGGGGGTACCAGGGTTAAGTTTCTATTTATCGAACCTGCAGTAGAACTGATTCAGGTTGTTTGTCAGCTGACGAATGTCCAAGGAGTGGGTATTTTCCTCATGTCACTGGTGATTGCAAGCCCTTCCAAACTGAAGAAGAGTCATTTCGGGACGACAGATGGCACAATGGGCTAAGTGTTCGGCTGGCAACCGGAAGGTAGCCGGTTCGAATCCAGCTTGGAGTGCATACTGTCGTTGTGTCCTTGGACAAGACACTTCACCCACCTTTGCCTGTGTGTGAATGTGTGTGAGTGTGTGTGAGTGATTGGTGGTGGTCGGAGGGGCCGTAGGCGCAGATTGGCAGCCACGCTTCCGTCAGTCTGCCCCAGGGCAGCTGTGGCTACAGAAGTAGCTTACCACCACCGAGTGTGACTGAGGAGTGAATGAATAATGCGATGTAAAGCGCCTTGAGTATTAGAAAGACGCTATATAAATTACATCCATTATTCATTATTATTATTAGCTGAGAACTTGCTCCTAAATTTCTCAGTACCTTTCCTTGGCAGCTCTGATTCCTCTTCTCAGTTTGTACTTGGCCTGTCTGTAGAGGTCTGCATCCCCACTCCTGTAGGCCTCATCTTTAGACTGTTGGAGCTGTCTGATTTCTGCTGTAAACCAGGGCTTGTCGTTGTTGAACCAGATCAGGGTCCTAGTGGGAATGCAACTGTTGAAGATGTGACCCATCAAGATGATGCTGAAGATGTTAATGGACGACGCATGTGTAGAAACAAAAGAGGAGCTTGCCAGCTGCACGGAGGACAGAGATGTGTGGTGCGTCCATCACCATGCCCGTCGGAAACCAGTACCACTGCGTCGCTAATGTTTTCAAAGATGATGAATGAATAAAGCGCAGGCTCGGTGATCGTTTCATTGAACACCTCCGCTCAGTCCATCTTAGAGCAAATTGGAGGAAATTGGAGGAACATCACCTCATATTTCGCTTGAGTAGCTTACACCCCAGCGGTATGAACGTTGACTTCTCTCTCCATCCCCTCACCTTCCCAGTTCTCCCACCAGTCTTACTGTCTGCGATTACATTTTATCTCTGCACCGCCCACTTCCCTGACATCAGTCTGAAGAAGGGTCTCGACCCAAAACGTCGCCCATTCCTTCACTCCAATTTGAATATCTACAGACTTGCAACTAAATTATTTAACTGAAAATTCATAAAAGTCCTGTTAACTCAAAACAGATTATTCCCAGAAGTCTAAAGAAGGGACTCGACCCGAAACATCACCCATTCCTTCTACGCAGAGATGCTGCCTGCCCCACTGAGTTACGCCAGCATTTTATGTCTATCTTCAGTGCAAACCACATCTGCAGCTCCTTCCTACACATTCCAATTTTAAACATATGTTTTTACATATTTAATGTGAAAGAGTATTAAGGAAATAATGGGGCAATTGGATTTTATAATTCAAGTGCTTATGGAGCACTAGATGCTATAGAACCTGTTGCATAAACTCCCCCGTTATTGAAAACACTTGGAATTATCAGAATTTGGTGTAACCTGTCTGCTATAAAGGAATTTAAAGGATACTAGACTAAGTGGGACCCGTTGGGTCCCATGTTCACACGGGATGGCTGGTCCCCCAATGCAATATTCCACCTCTCCACCAATGCCAATGTTGGTGGCCAGTGGGGGGGGGGGGGCTTTCTGGAACGCTAGTGTGGGTGTTGTGGGTTGAAGGGACTGGTTTCCAGAGGGCTAGTATCGACATTGTGGGACAAATGGATTCTTGGGGTGGCAGCTCAGTCACTCAAGCCAGATGTGCTGGCAGCTCACTCATGGCTGGTGGGCTAGCAGTTGACTAACGGCTATTCCTTGAAATTCCATTTCAAGCAGGGAGCAAGGCCACCAAATTCAAATGCAGTTTCCTACCATTTCAAGCAGGGGGCAAGACCACCAAATTCAAGTGCAGTTTCCAAACACTTAAAGCAGGGTGCAAGGCCACCAAATTTAAGTTCAGTTTCCTACTACTTAAAGCAGGATGCAAGGCCACCAAATTCAAGTGCAGTTTCATACCTCTTCAAGCAGGGTGCAAGGCCACCAAATTCAAGTGCAGCTTCATACCATTTCAAGCAGGGTGCAAGGCCACCAAATTCAAATGCAGTTTCATACCATTTCAAGCAGGGTGAAACTACCATAAAATCACCATAAAATCACCATAAAACCATCATAAAACACCACAAAACCCACATAAAAACCACATAAAACCACATTCACAGTTCACTAGACATTCAGTGTGTTCAGTTGATTCACATTTCAGACAGAGAGTCGTGACCTCTCCCTCCCCCATCTTGCAGAGACTGAGCCACGCCCACAGTTCTGGGTTTTATAGTCCCTCCCCCCGCCCACTGGAAGGGGCATGGCCTTCATGGCGTGATTGACAGGAGAGAGAATCTCAACATTTTTTAAACACTAATAACTTCTATTTTTCATCGATGCGGAAAATCCTCTGCACCGGAGGGGGACTGAGTAAGATGGCCAAAAGTGGTAGTGTTTTTTCTAAAATCGATATAGAGTGCAAACAGGTGATCAAGTTTAGACTTTTAATTACATAGATATCTTAAAATTGGGATAAGAAAATTAGACCTTTCAACTTTTTTTTCTTGTAACCAGAACTTTTAAAATCATAAAATAGGAAGCACTTATAATTTTTCTTTAAATGATGATTAACGAGTATTCTTTAAATTATTCTTTAATTAACGAGTAAGTCCTAACAAAATTGCTATTTTAGAGCTGAGTGGAGAAAATTGACTTGTAAAGTGGATTCACATTTGGCTACCTGTTTATTTTATTAATTAACACTATTGAGGGTGAATGAAATGTGTTTACATGCATACCAATGAAAAATTGCTGATTAATTTGCTCCATTTACACGTTGAATGTAACACATGACATTAAACTATACTTGTAGATTGATTTACATAAAGTTTGCATTTTAATTAGGAGGTGCAATCTTTCTGGTTAATGCATATAGCAAGTGACAGTTGGCAAACAACAATGTGTAAAACAGGTCAAAGTGGAACAGCTTATTTGAAATTACAGAAACTTCTAGTTTATGGGTATAAGTTAGTCCCAAAGTAGCAATGACATTGCATTGCCATGCTCAGATATCATTTCACAATAACGACTTTAGTTCCTCCCATATGCTACTAAGCATCTTTGCAAACAACGTTAAACCCTCCATTTAAACTGTGTATCATCATTCACCCACCCTCATGACAAATCCCATATTGTTTTAGGTTTGCAACTAGTCCATCATTGCTGCCAATTATTGAAAATCTGATGCTGTGTTTCAGCCAGATTTGGGCTAAGAGCCAAACTTAATTCAAAATTCTCAATGTTATTTATTTTATTCAGGCCTGTATAGGAAATCAAATATTTCCAGGTTCAACTTCGGGTGGCACGGTGGCACAGCAGTTGCTCCCTTACAGTGCTTGACATGCAGGAGTTCCATGTTCGATCCCGAATACGGGTGCTCTCTGTACGGAGTTTGTACGTTCTCCCCGTGACCTGCGCGGGTTTCATCCAAGATATTCGGTTTCCTCCCACACTCCACTTTGTGAGTTAATTGGCTAGGTATTAGTGGAAATTGTCCCTGGTGTGTGTAGGATAGTGTTAGAATGTGGGGATCGCTGGTCAGTGCGGCCCCCGGTGGGCCGAAGGGCCTGTTTCTGCGCTGTATCTCTAAACTAAACTAAACTAAACTTTCCTGCATATTGATAAAACTCACCTGAATAATATCTAACATTTGATGAATTCCCTGTGAATTTTCTGTCCCATCATTAGAGCTACAACAAGCCAAGACCACAGAGGCCTCCACAAATTTACACATTCACCTTATCACCGTCCGTGAATCCACACGTGTAAACTGAATCCCCGGTCTTTAGAGGGCTTCGTACCATGGGACCAATGAACTGCTTTACTTTTCTCAGCGTTAACCTGACACAGCTTCTGGCAAGTTCTGTGTTGGTAGAAAACAGTTAATTAGCATTTAATTTAGCCCCAAGGAAGGCTATGCATACATCCTATTCAAATTGGGTTTAGCACAGTTTCTTGTGTAAACAGGGGCAAATGTCAGTGTTAATCCCACTGAGGGATAGTCACAAACTCTACTGCTCAGTTAAAGGTTGCTATTCCAAATTTAACTCACTATTATAAGATAATTTAATTAAAACACTGAACCGCAGAATGTTTTGCAGCCATTTTTGTCCTATTTAGCTACTATTTTCTGCTTTTGTTCTAAGCAGGAACTTATTGCACTTTCATGTTTCTTTCAGACTGTTAAATTCTTATCCATTGTACTCAGATGGGCAATTGTTCACTAGTAAATGATGATACGTACAACAGAAGGTCATTTGGTCCGTCTGCCGTCTGAAGAAGGGTTTCGGCCCGAAATGTCGCCTATTTCCTTCGCTCCATAGATGCTGCTGCACCCGCTGAGTTTCCCCAGCAATTTTGTGTACCTTCGTCATTTGGTCTATGTTGCCTGAAACAGGTCATTTGTTCAGGTGACCTAGTATGTAGCCCACTGCCATGTATCCTTCTCCATAATATTGTATCTTGTTTTTTCACTCCTCATGTTTGGTTACCCTTTATTTAATAAGATTTTATCTCAATGGTTCTACCATCATTAATTAGCCGAACAAAGAGAATGATGCGTAGAATGCTTAGAATAAAGTCTGAAGAAGGGTCTCGACTTGAAACATCACCCATTCCTTCTCTCCAGAGATGCTGCCTGTCCCACTGAGTTACTCCAGCATTTCGTGTTCATCAAGAAGAAGAATGCTTCCTTATTCACTTGGTCAAAACTCCCTATTTGATTTTAAATGGCTTAATGATTGTCATAAAATATAATCAGAAATAGAATGCAAACATGATCAGCATTGTGCTAAAAGCTTCTCGTTATGTGAAAGAGAATGTGTCCGTGACAGAAGGTTTATTAGCGATATATGTAATCCAGCATGCTATTTGAAATCTATTTGATCGAGCAATACGCACTATTAAGCTGCATTTTTATGTCTCTTGAAATTCTATGAAAACATATTCACAAAGAGTAATAAGCCTTGAATTCCACATTTCTCCAGCCGAAAATATCTGCTCATCTGTTCAGTAGTTTCAGGTGGTGATTGTTTGTTTTAAGGAAGGGTTGTGAGGACATGAGGAAAGGTTGTGAGGACATAGATTAAAATGCATTACAGCAGTTCAGCGATGACAGGCATTTCAACAAATGTTACATAATTCATGAAAGGCTAACATGAAGTGCAATAGATTGAAAAAGTGCATCATGTGGCAAAGAATAATAGTGAATTTTGCAGATTGCAAGAAGTCTACAAACTAGAAAAGATTCAACTCAAAGACTTGAATGTAGCACATCAAAGGATAGATCTTGGATACCGCTGGCGATCTGGTACGTTCTACCAACAATTGCAGTTACAAACCACTAAAACTCATATTTTGCTCGGGCAGTTTACAACCCAGTGGTATGAATATTGATTTCACTAACTTCAAGTAACCCCTGCATTCCCTCTCTCTCCATCCCTCCCCCCCCCCCCAAGTCGTACCAGCTTCTAAGTAGTCTTATTGAATCTCATTGTTTGTAACTCGTTCTCACCTAACACAGTTAACTTCGCCGAACACCTCCGCTCGGTCCGCAAAAACCTACCTGACCTCCCGGTGGCTCAGGACTTCAACTCCCCCTCCCATTCCCAATCCGACCTCTCTGTCCTGGGTCTCCTCCATTGCCAGAGTGAGCAACACCGGTAATTGGAGGACAAGCACCTCATATTTCGCTTGGGGAGTCTGCATCCTGCGGGCATGAACATCGAATTCTCCCAATTTTGTTAGCCCTTGCTGTCTCCTCCCTTCCCTCAGCCCTCGGGCTCCTCCTCCCATCCCCCAGCCCTCGGGCTCCTCCTCCTCCTTTTTCCTTCCTTCTCCCCGCCACCCCCTATCAGTCTGAAGAAGGGTTTCGGCCCGAAACGTTACCTATTTCCTTCGCTCCATAGATGCTCTGCACTCGCTGAGTTTCTCCAGCATTTTTGTGTACAGTTAACACAGCCTGTTTTCTTTATCATTGTTGCTTTCTTGCATATCTTTCATTGATTTGTTCTCTATCTCTCTACATCGCGGTCTATATCTTTCATTTCCCTTTCCCCTGACGCTCAGTCTGAAGAAGGGTCTCGACCCGAAACATCACCTATTTCTTTTCTCCAGAGATGCTGTCTGTCCCGCAGAGTTACTACAGCTTTTTGTGTCTATCTTTGGTTTAAACCACCATGTGCAGTTCCTTCCTACACAGGAATTTCGGACAACACTATTTACTTTATCCTGCTTCAAAAGCAAGAAACTCCTTACCGTTGATGCTCACATTCTACATAATATATTCAAACAAAAATGATGACAGCATGATATCTTCTGACCACATGATTTAATTATGTACTAAGGTCCTTTCCAGCTTACAAATGCCTGACTTATGTACAGCCGGTACATATGAATGAGCATTTGGTAGACCAGCAGGATGGATTTGCCGGCTGTTTGGGCTGCAGGCAACTGTTCATGACACTCACTGGAAGTTTGCTGTAATGAACCCAAGAAGAGGAATTTCTACATAACATTGTAGGAAAGAACTGCAAATGCTGGTTTAAATTGAAGACTGACATAAAATATTAGAGTAACTCGACAGACAGCATTCTGTAGAGAAGGATTGGTTGACTTTTTGTGTCGAAACCCTTCTTCAGACTGATGTCAGGGGAGTGGGTTGTACAGAGATAAAATGTAGTCAGAGACAGTAACACTGGTGGGAGAACTTGGAAGGGGGAGGGGATGGAGAGAGAGGGTAAGCAAGGGCTACTTGGGGTGTAAGCTACACGTTGGTATTATTTTGTGAACCCCCTCTACAGATATGCCTTCCGGGCCAGCAGCAGAGACACTATCAAAAATAAATAGGCTCTGTTAAATATCACCTTGATTGTTAGAATGGAGAAACAAGATTTAAAATGCTTCTCCGACATCTGTAAGAGATAACCCACTTCTTCAGGAAGCTTCTGGTCTGTAGGGACTCAGTAGTCCAAGAATGCATTTTTGACATGTGAAGATAGACAAAAAGCTGGAGTAACTCAGCGTGACAGCAGCATCTCTGGTTAGAAAGGATGGGTGACATATCAGGTCAAGACCCTTCTTCAGACTGAGTCTGAGGAGTGGGAGATACAGATAAGGAAGGTTAGAAACATAGAAAATAGGTGCAGGAGTAGGCCATTCGGCCCTTCGAGCCTGCACCGCCATTCAATATGATCATGGCTGATCATCCAACTCAGTATCCTGTACCTGCCTTATCTCCATACCCTCTGATCCCTTTAGCCACATCTAACTCCCTCTTCAATATAGCCAATGAAATAACCTCAACTGCTTTCTGTGGCAGAGAATTTTTTAAGCTCGGTCCTAAAAGACGCCCCCTTATCCTTAAACTGTGACCCCTTGTTCTGTACTTCCCCAACATCGGGAACAGTCTTCTTGCATCTAGCCTGTCCAACCCCTTAAGAATTTTGTACGTTTCTGTAAGATCCCCCCTCAATCTTCTAAATTCTAGCGAGTACAAGCCGAGTCTATCCAATCTTTCTTCATATGAAAGTCCTGCCACCCCAGGATCAGTCTGGTGAACCTTCTCTGTACTCCCTCTATGGCAAGAATGTATTTCCTCAGATTAGGAGACCAAAACAGTATGCAATACTCCAGGTGTGGTCTCACCAAGGCCCTGTACAACTGCAGTAGAAGAACCCCTGCTCTTATACTCAAATCCTTTTGCTATGAATGCTAACATACCATTCGCTTTCTTCACTGCCTGCTGCACCTGCATGCCTACTTTCAATGACTGGTGTACCATGACACCCAGGTCTCGTTGCATCTCCCCTTTTCCTAATCGGCCGCCATTCAGATAATAGTCTACTTTCCTGTTCTCGCCACCAAAGTGGATAACCTCACATTTATCCACATTATACTGCATCTGCCATGCATTTGCCCACTCACCCAACGTATCCAAGTCACCTTGCAGCCTCCTAGCATCCTCCTCACAGCTAATACTGCCCCCCAGCTTTGTATCATCTGCAAACTTGGAGATGTTGCATTCAATTCCCTCGTCCAAATCATTAATATATATTGTAAATAGCTGGGGTCCCAGCACGGAGCCTTGCGGTACCCCACTAGTCACTGCCTGCCATTCTGAAAAGGACCCGTTTCCTCCTACTCTTTGCTTCCTGTCTGCCAGCTATGTTCTCTATCCACATCAATACTGAACCCCCAATACTGTGTGCTTTAAGTTTGTAAACTAATCTCTTATGTGGGACCTTGTCGAAAGCCTTCTGAAAGTGCAGATATAACACATCCACTGGTTCTCCCTCATCCACTCTACTAGTTACATCCTCGAAAAATTCTATAAGATTCGTCAGACATGATTTACCTTTCATAAATCCATTTGACTTTGTCCAATGATTTCACCACTTTTCAAATGTGCTGCTATCCCATCTTTAATAACTGACTCTAGCATTTTCCCCATTACCGATGTTGGACTAACTGGTCTGTAATTCCCTGTTTTCTCTCTCCCTCCCTTTTTAAAACATGGGGTTACATTAGCTACCCTCCAATCCTCAGGAACTACTCCAGAATCTAAAGAGTTTTGAAGGTTAAGGTGCGAAAACAAGTCCTCAAAAGAGATGAGGGTCAGGGAAAATGTAGAATTGATCATTGTCGCTAGGAGAAGGTGACAACGAAGCAAACAGCGATAAAATGTGACCGGGGACCATCAGACTGGTTGGAGAACTGTGAAGGGGGAGGGATGGAGAAGAGGAAAAGCAAGGGTTAGTTCAAGTTAGAAAAGTCTGACGTGAACTGTTCGGGTTACGAATAGTTCTTAAAGGCCTGTCTCACTTAGGTGACTTTTTAGGTGACTGCAGGAATCTATGCAGTCGCCACATGGTCGCCACATGTTCGCGGGTGGTTGCCGGGGTGTCGCCTTCATGGTCGTGAGGAGTTCCCACATTCTGGGAACTAGTTGCAGCCACGTTATCGTCAACATTTTGAAAAATTAGCGGCGACTAGAATGAAGCCGGCATGGAGAGCAACGAGAATACTAGTCGCCAGGAGGTCCTAGTGGATTACCAGGAGATCGAAGGTTCTCGGAGGTTTTCATAGGTTGTAGCCGGTGCTGGCAGGTGAATTTCATTGGCTCATTGGGGAGAAAAAAGGTAAGCAGTAGTTTTCAGAACCAAGGATAACCAACGGGTAATACTAAATGTCCGCCGAGCTTCACAGTCATGTATCTCTGGCTTCTTGAAAGTTGTCTCCACTTCTCCCCTCTTTCCCCCCTCTCCCCCCCTCTCCCCCCCTCTTTTAAAGGACTTACCGTTCACTGTACATTAGCCGTCTTTTTACAGCGCCAACCTTCCTGTTCATTTGGCTTTGCACCGTGTGAATTCTTTAGACAGCGCTCCCCCCGCTTGCCCTGTTCCCACCTGCATAACGGGTTGGTGAAGGAAGCGATGTGTTTGTGTGTGTGTGCGTGTGTTCCACTCTGACAGTCGCCGTTCCAGTTGCTGGTTTTTCAGGCGACTGCCGGCAACTTGACAGTTGTCCGCTGAAAAATCGCCTAAGTGGGACAGGCCCATTAGGAACAGAACCATGCCAGAACATGACGTCTTGTTTTCCCCATGTGACAGCAAATAGGTGCATGCTGCTCACACATATAAAAAGCCATTATGGATTGCATAGGAATGAACTGCAGATGCTGAAGATAGACACAAAATGCTGGAGTAACTCAGTGGGACAGGCAGCATCTCTGGAGAGAAGGAATGGGTGAGGTTTTGGGTCTGGCTTCCTTCATTGGTTTAATGCCCCGGCTCTGTTTCTGCCATTGTACTTATCTCTGGAATTGAAGAACTTGGAACATTTGACTTGACTCATACTATGCATTGATTTGTCAACAGTTCACTCTGTATTGTAGCCAGGAATAGATTCATCATCATACTTTACTTGGGTGTCTGAAGGAAACCACTAGATCTGATCACCTACACTACCTAGATTTTTCTTAATATAATTTCCAACACAAAGTAAATAGCTCCCTGGCCTTTAGAAATATAAAAACATTAGAAACATAGAAACAAATGTCTAGGTTTCTATGTAAATAGCTCCCTGGCCTTTCAGACCAAAGACTTGGACTTTTCTATGAAGAGCCCAGTGAAGTTTTACACTCCTGGTCCAAATGTTTCATCCAGTTGGGGAACCTCACTGCCTGAGGTGATCTGTTGCCAGCCCTAATTTGTCCTGGACATTTCTTGCTTCCAGTCCCCCCACCTACAATCAGTCTGAGGAAGTGTCGCAAACTAACACGTCACCTATTAAT
The DNA here is from genome assembly GCF_010909765.2 of Amblyraja radiata. Classification (NCBI taxonomy): domain Eukaryota; kingdom Metazoa; phylum Chordata; class Chondrichthyes; order Rajiformes; family Rajidae; genus Amblyraja; species Amblyraja radiata. The sequence goes on from NC_045961.1 coordinate 13,046,317, forward strand.
TTTCTCCAGAGAGGCTGCCTGTTGGATTATTGAATCTAGTAACTCTATCTCTATCCTTAATGATCAAATTTTACAAAAACGACCACGTGGCATTTCTCCTGCTGTAACGTCTTTGGACAGTCTCATTCTGCAGAACATTTAACCAACATTCTGGATGTCCTGTCTTTGTTCTCTGTACTAAACTTTACAGATAGCTGGTAGATTAACACCACTTAATAACACCAATTTCTGTGTTCACTTGGGCAGCTTATATTTCACTTGGGCAACTTACAAACCAGTGGTAGGAATATTGATTTCTCCAACTTCAAGTAACCCTTGCTTTCCCTAGTTCTCTGACTAGTTCTACTGTCCTCCCGATTAAATATTACTGTTGGTATGCCACCTTGCCATCTTCCCCTCAGCTATCAATGAATCATTCTACATTTTCTTATCACTATCTGCTTTGATCTGTCATTTTCACACCTCACCCTTCCATATCTCTAGACTCCCTCTCCCCTGCTGACTCTGTTAGAAGAAGGGTCTCGACCCGTACCATCACCCATCCCTTCTCTTCAGAGATGCTGTCTGTCCTGCTGAGTTACTCCAGCATTGTGTGTCTACCTTCAGTGATTCTTCTTTTCTCTTTCTTACTCCATTCCTCCCATTCTGCTTATTATCAGATGCACCAGCCTGATTTTGATCCTATACACCATTAGAACATGCAATTGAGGTCAGAACCAAATTGCTCTTTTTTAGTCTGAAGAAGGGTTTCGGCCCGAAACGTCGCCTATTTCCTTCGCTCCATAGAAGCTGCTGCACCCGCTGAGTTTCCCCAGCATTTTTGTGTACCTGCTCTTTTTTATGTCAGGTCCCTTTGACATATGTCCAGCCCCTTGATTCCAAATCATATGCCAAATTTAAAGTGAATCTCTCCAAAGCGCACGTGTACATTGTCCCCGTGACCGTGTTGATTTTCTCTGAGATCCCCGTTTTTCTCCCACACTCCAAAGACTTACATTTAGTTGATTAATTGGCTTGGGTTTGTATACTTGGTATCTGTGTTAAAAAACAAAAAGTCCCTAGTGTGTGTAGGCATGTGTTAATGTGCGGGGATCGCTGGTCGATGTGGACTCAGTGGGCTGAAGGGCCTGTTTCTGCGCTGCATCTCTAAGCAAAAAAATTAAAAGCCCCTTATTTTCACACAGAATCAATTAGGGGTTATCTGCCACAGAAAGCAGTGGAGGCCGATCACTGGATGTTTTCTAGAGAGAGTTGCATATAGCTCTTAGGAATCAAGGGATATGGGGAAAAAGTAGGAACGGGGTGTAAATAGCATGTTCTAAGCTCCCGCCGGTCTAGTTTCAGTCAATAAAATACCGAATCAAGCACTTGAGCAACTAAACTTTATTTTGGATAACACAACACAAATTCCCCTAACCACCTCCGGTTCGATCCTTGTATCTGCTTGGCCAAACCCTTGGCCCAGCCTCGTGCAAGCAGAGACACTCCAGAAGGTCACGCAGTCTCAAGCGATTTTCCAGAAGATCGACATCGGACCTCGTGGGAGCTACCTTTTATAGGACCTCGAACCTTGAGGGGCGGAACCACATGGGGCTGGTCTCTATACAGTCCAATAACACATATCGATTAACACAGTACATGATAGACAGTTCTCTAACCCAATAACACAGTAACTAATACATTGTATCTGGCGAAGCTTCGATATGGAAGTTAACACAGATGAATAATGCAACATATGCCCTGGGATTCAGACAAGCCCAAACAAAGCTTAACATTTCAACCAATCAACAACTATCCAAATAAGGTTTCGCTACATTACTTACACTATGTATATCTGGTTTGCATTGACCCAATCAGTTCCATGCATTTTACACCTTATTGTAAGACTCTGCAGATGTCCCATTCTTCCTAGGGAGCTCTTATCTAGGCCACAGACAAACTGGCACCATTCAGCAGCTTGTCCCAGTCTTGCAAAGGCACATTTAACTTGACCTAAACGGCCTAGCAGCACACAAGCCCTTACTCAATTTTAATGCTGCTCCAATTTAGCCAGGATTAACAAGGGTACTGATTCTGGATGATCAGCCATGATCATATTGAATGGCAGTGCTGCCTCAAAGGGCCGAATGGCCTACTCCTGCACCTATTTTCTATGTTTCTATGACACAGAGACGTTGATATCTTAACCCTCACACAAGATGACGCATCCTCTTTACATCCAATCCGTCAAGTTTTGCACGAACTGCTGTAAATATTGGAGGTCGTGAGCCACATTACATTACCGCTGTGTCGCCAATACCACATGTGAACAGATTCTCACTCTCACTTTGAATATCATAGCTTCTAAAGAGAGCCATTTAAAAAATAAAACACTCTTATTAGTTAAGAGAAAATGCTAGAGAAACGTGTGAGTCAAACTCAAGAAGTACACAATGATCTGTGTTCTGGAGTGTAATAGAACATTTAGAGAGTGATACTGGGTGATTAGATTCTCACATTTCCAACATTCTTGAATGAATTAAGTGAATGGAAAGATAGTAAATGTGGAACCACCGTTCCAGAAAGAACTTAGAAAGAAAGTAAGAATATGTAGGCAAAATATTGGAAACATTGCAATTCCTTATTAATTCAGTGATAAAGGGACACTTGGAAAATCATTTTCTCATTTGACACAATCATGAGTTAGTGAAAGGAATTTTTTTTTTGTCAAATCAATGAAGATTTTCGGGAAATAAACACAAAAAGGTGGAGTCACTCAGCAAAACAGGCAGCATCTCTGGTGAGAAAGAATGGGTGACTCTTCTTCAGACCCGGTCGAGACTCTTCTTCAGACCCGAAACGTCACCCATTCCTGTTCTCCAGTGATGCTGCCTGTTCCGCTGAGTTACTCCAGCTTTTTGTGCCTATCTTTGGTTTAAACAGGCATCTGCAGTTCCTTCCTGCAAGAATTTCTGGAAGGTAACCAACTAGAAAGATAAAGAGGGAATAATTAATGGATTTACAGAACATATTTGATAAATGCTGCACGAAACATGATTGAGCAAGATAATGGGAACATTATATTAGCATGGATAATCAATTGGTTGAAGGAGAGAAAACAAAGAGCAAGAATAATTGCATTGTTTTCAATTTGAAAGCTATAAGATCATAAGACAAAATAGCAAAATTAGGCCCATTGAGTCTACACCACCATTCAGTCATGCCTGATCTATTTTCCTTTCCCAAACCCATTATCCTGCCTGCTTCCCGTCACCTTTGATGCACTCATCAATCAAGAACCAATCAATCTCTCCTTTAAAAATACTCCGATATTTTGCCATCCACCAATGTTTGTGGCAAAAGAATTCCAGAGATTCATCTCAGGCTAAAGAAATTCATCCTCATCTCCATTCTAAAAGTATGTCCTTTTATTTCTGAAGCTGTGCCCTCTGGTTCCAGACAGTCACATTAATGGAAACATCCTTTCCACGTCCACTCTATCTAGGCCTTTCATTATCCATTAGGTTTCAGTAAGATTATTCTCGTGAACCTCCTCTGGACTCTCTTGCATGCCAACACGTCCTTCCTCAGTTATGTGGCCCAAAACCGCTCATAGTATTCCAAATGTGGCCTCACCAGCACTTTATAAAGCCTCAGCATTGGATTTAGTTTTAATTTTAGTTCTTAGTTTTAGAGATACAGCACAGAAACAGGCCCTCCGGCCCACCCGAGTCTGCACCGTCCAGCGATCCCCGCACATTAACACTATCCTACACACGCTAGGGACAATTTACACATACACCAAGCTAATTAACCTACATACCTATACGTTTATGGAGTGTGGGAGGAAACAGAAGATCTCAGAGAAAACCAACGCAGTCACGGGGAGAACGTACAAACTCCGTACAGACAAGCACCCAGAGTTGGGATCGAAACCGGGACTCTGGTGCTGCAGCGCTGTTAGGCAGCAACGCTGCCCATGATCCTTGCTTTTATCATCCAGTTCCCTCAAAATGAATGTTGCAATTACATTTGCCTTGCTTACCACTGACTCATCCTGCAGATTTACTTTTTGGCAATCCTGCACTAGCACTCCCAGGTCCCTTTGCACTTCTGATTTCTGCATCTTCTCCCCAGTTAGAAAGTAGTCTACATCTTTATTCCTTCTACCAAAGTGCAAGACCGAACACTTTGCTACATTGTATTCCATTTGCCACTTCTTTGCCCAACTTGACCAAGTCCTAGTGCAGACCCCCCCCTACTACCTCAGCACTACCTGCCCCACCAGCTATGTTAGTATCATCCGTAAACTTGGCCACAAAGCCATCAATTGTATTATACAGATCAATAACATATTGGGTCCACTACGCTTCACGTTATATGTTAGTCACCGGCAGCCAACTAGAAAAGCCCTCTTTATTGCCACTTTGTCTTCTGCCAATCAGCCAATCTTCTATCCATGCTAGCATGTTTCCTCTAATTCCATGGGGTCCTATCTTGTTTAACAGCCTTGCATGTGGCACCTTATCAAAGGCCTTCTGAAACTTCAAGCAAACAGGCCACATTGATGTAGCTGAAGCGACTGAAAGTAGCAATGAAAAGTAAGATGAGAAAATGAAACTTTTGGAGATCCTACAAGGAAGTGGAAATTCATTTTGGGTAACTAAACAAAATTAACTACAATGGAAGTAATTATCTGGCACAGAATATATCAAGTAGTAATTCTACTGACAATCTCACACCACATCCAAATCCCAGCCTGGGGACCGGTAAAAATATCAATCGGATGTCAGTGGGCAGGAAGGTGACTGCAAAATATATTGTAAAGTCATGTGACATTACTTAATGTAAGGATGATCCGGAAACATTTTTTTTCATGTTCATAAGTGAGAGGAACAAAATTAGGCCATTTGGCCCATCAACTCGACTTTGCCATTCAATCATGGCTGATCTATCTCTACCTCCTAACTCCATTCTCCTGCCTTCGCCCCATAATCCCTGATACCAATACTAGTCAAAAATCTATCTCTCTCTGCCTTAAAATGATCCATTGATTTGGCTTCCAGGACCTTCTGTGGCAATGAATTGCACATATTCACCACCCTCTCACAAAATAAAACCCTCCTCACCTCCTTCCTAATGGAATGTCCTTTTATTCTGAGACTATGACCTCTGGTTCAAGACTCTCCCGCTAGTGGAAACATCCTCTCCCCATATACTCTATCCGGTAAGTTTCACTATTCGGTAAGTTTCAATGAGGGTTCCCCTCATCCTTCTAAACTCCAGTGAGTACAGGCCCTGAGTTATCAAATGCTCATCGTATGTTTGTTAAGCGGTGAGAAATGATCAAATGTCCATGCACAGAAGGATTTTAGTATTCTTACGTATGAAGCAACAATTAGAAACATGTGGGTCTTTATCAGTAACGAGATTGAGATTCTGGTCTAGATCTTAAAGTGTCACATTAGGTTGTGTTGAGACCAAAATTAGAAAACTTTGTATAATTCTGGTCATTCTGCTTTAGAAAATCTGTGCTAACATTAAGGTGGTGCTTTGAAAAACAAGAGTCCATTGCATCTGCTGTTTTACCCTTATCCACTCTTTCTCTGAAGTAAGGAACTGCAGATGCTGGTTTAAACTGAAGATGGACAGAAAAAGCTGGAATAACTCAGCGGGTCAGACAGCATCTCTGGAGAAAAGGAATAGGTGACGTTTCACGTCAAGATCGTCCTTCAGACTGAAAGTCAGGGGAAAGGGAAAAGAGAGATATTGATGGTGATGTAGAGGGATACTGTATATAACAAATGAATGAAAGATATGCAAAAAAGTAACTATGATAAAGGAAACAGGCCATTGTTAGCTGTTTGTTGAGTGAGAACGAGTGCAGACAATGAGACTCAACAAGATGACTTTGACATGTAGGAAGGAATTGTCACCTATTCTTTTTCTCCAGATATGTTGTCTGACCCGTTCAGTTACTCCAGCTTTTTGCGTCTATCTCCACTCTTTCACTGTTTCTAAAAGTCCAATTATATTGTCCTTTTAAATTTTTAGACGTATTTAAAATTGTCCTATTCAGCTGGCAAAATATCGCCACATTTGCCATTTATAAAGCTACAGCTGCAATTGCAGTTACTGTCTCACTTTGATATATTTTAGATAATCAAAATTTAAACTGGAATGGGTGTCAGGAATCACAGATAGTCGCTGGGAATAAAGCAGGAGGGATGATAATCCTTTCTGTACAAACATTATTTTTCTTGATAAGTAAACAAAAGGAGGCAGATATGGAAATTGAATGTTCTTTCTTTGAACATGCTCCAAATTTTATTCAATGTTTGGAGAAAAATTGAAGAAATTGTGGACACGTTTTGCACGCTGCATTCATATTCAAAGTTTCTAAGCCAACTGTTAAGGGCCTGTCCCACTTGGGCGACCTAATACGCGAGTTCTGGCGAGTTTGCCCTCGACTCATACTCGCAGCATGGTCGACACAAAGTCGTAGGAGGTCTTCGTAACTCTCCTTCATGCTCAAGAGTGGTCTGCGCGTACTTGAGGCCTCAGCTAGGTTGCAGCGTTTTTTCAATATGTTAAAAAATGCCCGTGAGTAACAAAAAGTCGCCATGGAAAAAATCGATACTTTTTTTACTCGTACGTTTAGTCGTAGTAGGTCGTAGTAGGTCGTAGTAGGTCGGCATGTTAGTCGTAGGTAATCGAGGGTTGTCGAAGGTAGTCAAAGGTAGTCGTAGATAATCTTCATCATACTCGAAGGGAGGTCGAAGGAGATCGTCTTCACTCTCCACTATTCGGTGTCCAATTTTCCCGAAGTTAGTCATAGCTAGTCGAAGGAGGTCTTCTACATAGTCGAAGGAGGTCATCAACATGTCATTTTTTCAAACTCTTCTAAACTCGCCAATTAGGTCGCCCAAGTGGGACAGCCCCTTTATGGATCTTATGGATTGTTATTTCACAAACCAACCTCCCATCCAATGACGGTAGACAAAAATGCTGGAGAAACTCAGCGGGTGAGGCAGCATCTATGGAGAGAAGGAATAGGCGACGTTTCGGGTCAAGACCCTTTTTCAGACTGATGTCGGGGGGGGTGAAAGAAAGGAAGAGGCGGAGGCAGTAGGCTGTGGGAGAGCTGGAAAGGGGGAAGAGAAGGAGGGAGAAAGCAAGGACTACCTGAAATTGGAGAAGTCAATGTTCATACCGCTGGGGTGTAAACTACCTAAGCGAAAAATATGAGGTGCTGTTCCTCCAATTTGCACTGGCATTTACACCTCACGCTGCCTTGGCAAGGCCAGCAGCATAATCAAGGATGAGTAACACCCTCGCCACCCCTCTCCCATCAGGCAAAAGGTATAGAAGTGTGAAAACGCACACCTCCATATTCAGGGACAGTTTCTTCCCAGATGTTATCAGGCAACTGAATCATCCTACCTCAACCAGAGAGCAGTGCTGAACTACCATCTACCTCATCGGGGATCCTCAAACTATCTTTGATCGGATTTTGCTGGCTTTACCTTGCACTAAACATTATTCTCTATATCTGTACATTGTGAAGGGTTCGATTGTAATCATGTATTGTCTTTCCACTGACTGGCTAGCACAGAGCAAAAGCTTTTCACTGTACCTCGGTACACGTGACAATAAACTAAACTGAACTAAATGCCATTAAAATTGCTGTAGAAGATTCACATTGAAATTCAGTTTTGTAATAGTTGCACTGTAAATGCAAGATGACATAACTATTATCCAAAATTTACTCATGGGATGACCTCTTAGATAATACTAGATATGACACAAAAGGCGAACTGGTTTCTATGAAAAACATGCCAGCATATGGAAATGTTGAACTATGTGCATACAATAGGTAGAAACATATGTTCTTCAATTTTCATTTAAATTAAAAAACACTATTTTGGGTGAACCAGGTGGATTTCATCATTCAACTGTTGGAACAAACCACTTTACTGCTCACAGAGCCTTTGAATAAAATCTTCCAATGTTAAATCCAAATACCTAATATAGTGAATAGCTAATGTGCTGAAGCTAAACATTTTGCTGAATTTAAACATAGAAAGACTTGACCTACCAAGAGCAACCGATTAGGTTTAAAATATTAAACCATTACATAGAAACATAGAAAATAGGTGCAGGAGGAGGCTATTTGACCCTTCGAGACAGCACCGCCATTCATTGTGATCACAGCTGATCAGTCACACCCAGTAACCCATGCCTGCCTTCTCCCCATATCCCTTGATATGGGGAGCGCTATCTATCTAACTCTATTTTAAATTCATCCAGTGAATTGGCCTCTACTGCATTCTGTGGCAGAGAATTCCACAAATTCACAACTCTCTGGGTGAAAACGTTTTTTTCTCATCTCAGTTTTAACTGGCCTCCCATTCTTGATGGATACATTAAGGGCATGACCAGTATATTCATAATTTACTTCTCGTTCAAGTGTTATCGTTGTACCATTGTACAAATTGGACTTGAGTCTATGGAGTGAATGGGCCCATCATAAACGTCACATCTTTTTATTATTATCTAACATATTATTATCTAAATGGTGGCCGACTAGGAAAAGGGGAGATGCAGCGAGACTTGGGTGTCATGGTACACCAGTCATTGAAAGTAGGCATGCAGGTGCAGCAGGCAGTGAAGAAAGCGAATGGTATGTTAGCTTTCATAGCAAAAGGATTTGAGTATAGGAGCAGGGAGGTTCTACTGCAGTTGTACAGGGTCTTGGTGAGACCACACCTGGAGTATTGCGTACAGTTTTGGTCTCCAAATCTGAGGAAGGACATTATTGCCATAGAGGGAGTGCAGAGAAGGTTCACCAGACTGATTCCTGGGATGTCAGGACTGTCTTATGAAGAAAGACTGGATAGACTTGGTTTATACTCTCTAGAATTTAGGAGATTGAGAGGGGATCTTATAGAAACTTACAAAATTCTTAAGGGGTTGGACAGGCTAGATGCAGGAAGATTGCTCCCGATGTTGGGGAAGTCCAGGACAAGGGGTCACAGCTTAAGGATAAGGGGGAAATCCTTTAAAACCGAGATGAGAAGAACTTTTTTCACACAGAGAGTGGTGAATCTCTGGAACTCTCTGCCACAGAGGGTAGTCGAGGCCAGTTCATTGGCTATATTTAAGAGGGAGTTAGATGTGGCCCTTGTGGCTAAGGGGATCAGAGGGTATGGAGAGAAGGCAGGTACGGGATACTGAGTTGGATGATCAGCCATGATCATATTGAATGGCGGTGCAGGCTCGAAGGACCGAATGGCCTACTCCTGCACCTAATTTCTATGTTTCTATGTTTCTATGTTTCTATGTGATCTAATACACAGAATAGATGTGAAAACTTCCATAGATACCACAATAACTTTTTAGGAAGATTATGGTGAACAGACCTTTTTACAGAAGCAATCAAGAAGGCAGAACCACTTATTTTGCTGCTGTGACTTGGGCCTCAAAATTGCTTTCACTGGCAAGTAATGCAAAGACCCAAGGTTAAAGCAAACAAGCCATGTTGATCTTGCTGTAGTTTAGTTTAGTTCAGTTTAGTATAGTTTAGTTTAGTTTAGAGATACAGCGCGGAAACAGGCCCTTCACGCCACCGAGTCTGCACCGTCCAGCAATCCCCGCACATTAACACTACCTTACACACACCAGGGACAATTTACATTTATACCTAAGCCAATTAACCTACAAACCTCTACGTCTTTGGAGTGTGGGAGGAAAGCGGAGCACTCGGAGAAAATCCACGCAGGTCACGGGGAGAACGTACAATCTCCATGCAGACAGTACCCGCTGTCAGGATCGAACCCGGGACTCAGGCGCTGTAAGAGTTGTAAGAGCAACACTACCGCTGAGCCACCGTGCCGTCAACAAGCTGAGCGATGAATGTAATTAAATTAACAAACCATCAACCACTCTCCCCCCCATCCCCCCAAAAAACAATAGGTCTGAGGAAGGGTCCCAACCCAAAACCTTGCTTCTCCATGCTCTCCAGACCAGTTAGGTCACTCCAGCATTTGGTGTCATTTTCTGTGAACCTGCATCTGCAAATCCTTGTGTCATCGGTCACAAGTGTTGTGATTATGTGTAGCTTAATCTACTGCTGTGAAAAAGGGTTGAAGCTAGCTTCTCAAAACACTGTCAGCTTCCCCAATTTTAATCAGCACCTTCCCACTCCCACTCATGAATCTTTGCACATTCGAATTCAGACTTAATAATTAGCTAAGAAGGCGCACATTTTTATTTCTTTTCGGTCTGGTTGCTTGAGATATGTAAGTATGCATTGTGCACATTGTCATTTTTCTCTCCATGCTGAGATTTATTTCTTTTTCATAAATGCTGGTAAGACCATAAAAACCCATTAAAACTGGCATGAAAATTCATTAAATCAATATAAATCATATTCCAATACCGACCTTTCTGTTCTGGGCCTCCTCCACTGACAAAGTGATGCCCAGTGCAAATTGGAGGAACAACACCTCATATTTTGCTTGGACAGTTTACACACCAGCGGTATAAACATTGACTTTTCTAACTCCAAGTAACCCTTGCTTTCCCTCTCTCTTCATCCCTTCCCTTCCCAGTTCTCCGACCAGTCTGACTGTCTCTGACTACATTTTATCTCTGTTTGCTTTGTTGTTACATTCTCCCAGCAATGATCAATTCTACATTTTCTTTGATCTCTTGAACTCCATTCCCTTTGTCCTTTTTTCACACCTTACTCTTCCTTATCTCTGTAGCTCTCTCTCCCCTGACATCAGCCCGAAGAAGGGTCTCAACACGAAACATCACCCATTTCCTCTCTCCAGATTTGCTGCCTGTCCCGCTGAGTTACTCTGGCATTTTGTGTCTATTTCGGTTTAGACCAGCATTTGCAGTTCCTTGCTACTCAAGATTCAAGATTCAAGAGAGTTTATTGTCATGTGTCCCTGATAGGACAATGAAATTCTTGCTTTGCTTCAGCACAACAGATCATAGTAGGCATTGACGACAAAACAGATCAGTGTGTCCATATACCGTTATATAAATATATACACACATGAATAAATAAACTGATAAAGTGCAAATTACAGATATTGGGCTGTTAATGTTCAGAGTATTGTCCGAGCCAAGTTTAAAACCTGATGGCTGTGGGGAAGCAGCTATTCCTGAACCTGGTCGTTGCAGTCTTCAGGCGCCTGTACTTCTACCTGAAGGTAGCAGGGGGATGAGTGTGTGGCCAGGATGGTGTGGGTCCTTGATTACTCATAGAATCTTAGTCATTCAAGATGCAAACAGGCCCTTTGGCCCAACTCGTCCACGCCGACCAAGATGCTCCATCTAAGCTAGTCCTATTTGAGCACATTCGCTCCATATTGGATTGGATTGGATTGGATTCAATTTATTGTCATTGCACCTTTCAGTGCAACAAAATGGTTTAGCCTGCAGTCATGACATAGAATAAATAACAAACACTCAACACAGTTTAAAGTCCCAAAGTCATTGGCTCTTCCCTTCTTGCTCTCCCTCTGCGCTGAGGCGATCCAGGCCGATGTTGTGACCCCGCCGGGTGATGGTGAGCAAGTCCCGCGGCTGAATCCGTGCTCCACAAACGGGCCGGTTCAAAGTCCACGGCCCGGGGCGGTCGAAGCTGCCGAAGCTGCCGCCCTCCAGTCCAGCGGACGCAGCTGTAGTTGCGGGAGCTCCGGAAAAACAGGTCACCACCTGTGACCTGCGAGCTCCCGATGATGTCGTCCACTGGCCCGCGGCCGAGCCTCTCAACCTTTCTAATCCATGAATCTCTCCAAGTGTTTTTAATGCTGTTATGGTACCTGACACAAGGTCTGTCTCTGACACCTCGTTCCATACACCCACCGTCCAAGCGTGTGGAGAGGATGTGGACTTGGTGGGCTGAGGGGCCCGTTTCCACGCTGTATTTCTAAAACTAGTTTTAGTTTTTGTCTGTGAACTTAGCTACTTACTAAGTCGGAATTCGAATGTGCAAAATGTCCTGAGTGGGAGTGGGGAGTTGCTGATGAAACAGTAAGAGTATACACCAAATACAAAATATTGTGACAGAAGAAACTGCAGATACGAGAATCTCCACAAAATACCTTTCCAGAATTAACTTTAACAGATTTTCTTAGACAAATTCGTATTACTTTCTTGAACTTGTATGACAAGCAGTATTGTGATTTGTGCCTCATATATTCAGACCCAACTAGACAAGGTCTTCTTCTTGATGAGTCTACACACAAAATTAGAAGTTGTTCAGCCAGAGCTGAACACTCTTCTCGGCATCTGCATACAACGGTGTCTGTCTTGTCTCTTCTTGTGCTTCTTGTGTGTGGTGGTGGAAAGATTGGTGGAAGCAGGGCCGTGACGTGAACGCTCTTTCCTTGACCTCAACTTGAGAAGGTGTACACTTGCACTGATCCAAAATCCATCATCAAAAATATTTTAAACAAGTCATGAAACTGAAATAAATAAATAACTTTCAATGGTGAAATTTACCATGCTTGCTCTTCTGTAATCACACAATAATATTGCTAGAGACTTCAAAATTCCACGTACTTTACAAGGCCTCCACCTTGAACTTGGTCACACAACTGGCACAAATCCCAGGAATAGGCAGGCGAGGCATAGCAATAACAGAAGCAAAAAGTTAGACACAAAATACTGGCGTAACTCAGTGGGACAGGCAACATCCTTGAGAGAAGGAATGGCTGTCGTTTTGGGTCGAGAACCTTCTTCAGATTGTTCAAAATATTGCTCCGTGTCTCTGCTATTTAAAGAGATTTTATGTACATTCAGGGAAATAGGGTAACTAGAAGAGAGAAAATAAGGCCCCTCAGAAACAAAGTGGTGATGGGTGTGGGGAGGCGCATGAGATGGGCAAGGACCTCATTGAGTATTTCTCCTCCTATTTAACCATGGAGAAATACATGAAGACTAGGTCGTAGAGAGAGAGAGAGACACACAGTGTGGAAATCAGGGTCTTCAGCCCAACTTGCCCACACCGGCCAACAATGTTCCGGTTGCAATAGTCCCACTTGCCTGAATTTGGCCCTTATCCCTCCAAACCTATCCCATTCATGTACCTGTCTAACTGTTTCTTAAATGATGGGATAGTCCCAGCCTCATATACCTCCTCTGGCAGCTTGTTCCATACACCCACCACCCGTTGCCTGAAAAAGTTATCAGTAGGATTCCTGTTAAATCTTTTCCTCTTCACCTTAAACCTATGTCCTCTGGTCCTCGATTCCCCTACGCTGGGCAAAAGACTGTGCATCTACCGGATCTATTCTACTCATGATTTTATACACCTCCATAAGATCTCCCCATATCCTCCTGTGCTCCCTTTGAATAGAGACTCAGCCTACCCAACCTCTCCCTATAGCTCACACCCTCTAGTCCTGGCAACATCCTTGTATATATTTTCTGAACCCTTTCAAGCTTAACAATACCTTTCCTATAACATGCTGCCCAGAACTGAACACATTATTCTAATTGTGGTCTCACCAACGTCTTATACAACTGCAACATGACCTCCCAACTTCTATACTCAATACTCTGACTGATGAAGGCCAAAGTGCCAAAATCCTTTTGGACCACCTTGTCTGCCTGCGACTCGACCTTCAACTAATCATGCACTTGTATTCCCAGATCCCTCTGCTCTACAACATTACCCAGAGGCCTACCATTTACGGTGTAGGTCCTGCCCTTGTTCGACGTCCCAAAATGCAACACCTCACACCTCTCTGTATTAAATTCCATCAACCATTCCTCCGCCCACCTGACCAATCGATCCAGATCCCGCTGCAATCGTTCACAACCATCCGCACTATCTGCAAAACCACTCACTTTTGTAGCATCAGCAAACTTGCTAATCTTGCAATGTATGTTCTCATCCAAATCATTGATGTAGATGACAAACAGTAACGGGCCCAGCACCGAACTATGAGGCACACCACTAGGCACAAGCCTCCAGTCTGAGAAAGAACCTTCCACCATCACCCTCTGCTTCCTTCCATGGAGCCAATTTTCTATCCATTCTGCTATCTCTCCTTGGATCCCATGCGATCTAACCTTCCAGAGCAGACTACCATGTACACCTTACTAAAGTCCATGTACACAACATCTACAGCTCTGCCCTCATCAACCTTTTTGGTAACATCTTCAAAAAATCAATCAGATTTGTGAGACACGACCTCCCACGTACAAAACCATGCTGACTATACCTAATCAGCCCTTGCCCATCCAAATGTTGTACAACCAATCCCTCATACTCTCCAGTAATTTTCCAACTACAAATTTTAAGCTCATCGGCCTGTAGTTCGCAGCATTTTCCCTGCAGCCCTCCTTGAAAAGAGGCTCAACATTTGCCACCTTCCAGTCTTCCAGCACCTTTCCTGTATTTATGGATGACTCGTAAATTTCAACCTGGGCTCCCGCAATTTCCTCTCTAGTTTCCCACAATATCCTCGGATATATTTAATCAGGCCCTGGAGATTTGTCTACCTTTAAACATGACAGTACCTTCAGTAGTTCTTCGCCAGTAATCCTGACTGCTCTCATAACACTTCCAGTCACTGCTCCAATTTCCTCCCTCTACTGTCTTTCTCCTCGGTAAATACAGAGTAGAAATACTCATTTTGGACCTTGCCCATCTCCTGTGGCTCCACACAGAGGTGACCGCTTTGATTCTTGAGAAGTCCCACTCTCTCTCTAGTTAGCCTTTTCTCCCATGTTTTTATAAAATATTTTGGGATTGTCCTTAATGCTGCCCGCCAGAGCTATCACCTGGCCCCTTTTTGCCCTTCTGATTTCCTTATTTAATTTACTCCTTAGTTCTTGAAACTCCTCCAGGGATGCACTTGATCCCAGCTGCCTATAGCTGGCCCAAGCATCCTTCTTGTTTTTGACTAATATCTCAATTTCCCTTGTCAGCCAAGCTTCCTTACATTTGCCTGCTTCGCCCTTGAGCTTTTTTCAGTACACTTTTAAAAACATCCCACTTGGCCGATGTTCCTTCCCCTCTAATAACCTGATCCAGTCAACTTGAGCAAGATCTACTCTCATGCCCTCAACGTTGGCCTTACCCCAGTTGAGCATTTTAACACATGGACCCTCTCCGTCCCTATCCATAACTATCTTAAACCTAATCGAACTGTGGTCACAGGTCTCAAAAGGCTCCTCCACACACACTTCATTAACTTGCCCTTCCCAATTTCCCAATACTAGATCCAGCGTTGCCCTCTCACGTGTGGGGGCCTCTACATACTGCTTAAGAAAACTCTCCTGAACACTTTTGAGGAATTGCACCCCATTTAAACCCTTCACACTATGATTTTCCCAGTCTATATTGGGAATCCCCTACTACAACAAATTTATTTGACCTGCAGCTGTCTGCAATCTCCCGGCACGTTTGTTCTTCTAATTCCCGTTGACTATTCGGGGGTCTGTAGTACACCCCCAACAAGGTGATCATCCCTTTCTTGTTCCTCAGCTCCACCCATATAGCCTCACCAAATGAACCGTCCGTAATGTCACCTCTGATCACTGCCGTGGCATCCTCCTTAACCAACAATCCTCCTTAACCCCCCTCCTCTTTTTCCCTCACCCCTGTTTCTCCTGAAGCTCCTGTACCCTGGAATATTGAGGTGCCAGTCCTGCCCATCCCTTAAACAGGTTTCAGTCATGGCTACAACGTCCCAGTCGCAAGTACTATCCATGCCCTAGCTCATCTGCCTTCGCTGTCAGGCCACTTGCATTAAAATACGTGCTGTTTAAACCAACCCTCCTTCCTCGCTCTCTGCCTTTCACCTGCCTATTCTGTCCACTAACCTTTCCCACACCACCCTCCATAACAACTTCTAGCCTCTCACGTGCCTCTGTCCTGTACGAGACCCCAACCCCCTGACAATCTGGTTAAAAACTCCCGTGTTGCATTAGCAAACATAGATATAGACATAGAAAATAGGTGCAGGAGGAGGCCATTCGGCCCTTTGAGCCAGCACCGCCATTCATTGTGATCATGGCTGATCGTCCCTTATCAAAAACCCATGCCTGCCTTCTCCCCATATCCTTTGACTCCACTAGCCCCTAGAGCTCTATCTAACTCTCTCTTAAATCCATCCAGTGATTTGGCCTCCACTGCCCTCTGTGGCAGGGAATTCCATAAATTCACAACTCTCTGGGTGAAAAAGATTTTTCTCACCTCAGTCTTAAATGGCCTCCCATATAACAATTACAGAACGGAAACAGGCCATCTCGGCCCTCCCCTTTATTCTAAGATTGTGGCCCCTGGTTGTGGACTCGCCCAACATTGGGAACATTTTTCCTGCATCTAGCTTGTCCAGTCCTTTTATAATTTTATATGTTTCTATAAGATATCCCCTCATCCTTCTAAACTCCAGTGAATACAAGCCTAGTCTTTTCAATCTTTCCTCATATGACAGTCCCGCCATCCCAGGGATCAATCTCGTGAACCTACGCTGCACTGCCTCAATCACAAGGATGTCCTTCCTCAAATTAGGAGACCAAAACTGTACACAATACTCCAGATGTGATCTCACCAGAGCCCTATACAACTGCAGAAGAACCTCTTTACTCCTATACTGAATCCTCTTGTTATGAAGGCCAACATTCCATTAGCTTTCTTCACTGCCTGCTGTACCTGCACGCCAACTTTCAGTGACCGGTGTACAAGGACACCCGGGTCTTGCTGTACCTCCCCCTTACCTAACCTAACCCCATTGAGATAATAATCTGTCCCCTTGTTTTTGCCGCCAAAGTGGATAACCTCACATTTATCTATATTATACTGCATCTGCCACGCATCTGCCCACTCACTCAACCTGTCCAGGTCACCCTGTAACCTCCTAACATCCTCTTCATAGTTCACACTGCCACCCAGCTTTGTGTCATCCGCAAACTTGCTTGTGTTGCTCCTAATTCCCTCTTCCAAATCATTAATATATATGGTAAACAGTTGAGGCCCCAACACCGAGCCTTGCGGCACTCCACTCGCCACTGCCTGCCATTCTGAAAACGACCTGTTCACTCCAACTATTTGCTTCCGGTCTGCCAATCAATTTTCTATCCATGTCAAAACCCTACCCCCAATACCATGTGCTCTAATTTGGTACATTAGCCTTCATCAGTCAGGTTACTGCATATATATGCTGCGATGTTATGTTACAATTGTACAAGACATTTGGAATAATGGGTACAGCTTTGGTCACCCAGCAATTGGAAGGACGTTGTTAAGCTGAAAAGTGTACAGAGAAAAATCTATGAGAATGTTGCCACAACGTGCGGGCCTGAGCTACAGGTAGAACTTGGGCAGGCTAGAACTTAATTTCCTGGACTGCAGGAGGCTGAGGCGTGATCTTATAGAGGTGTATATGACTAAGAGAGGAATACATAGGGTGAATGCATTTAGTCTTTTACCCAGAGTTGGGGAATAAATAATCAGAGGGCATAGGTTTAAGTTGAGAGGGGAAAGATTTAATGGGAGTCTGAGGAGTAGCTTTTTCACACAGAGGGTGTTGAAACTAATGGGGTAGTTGGGACGAAGGGCCTGTTCCTGTGCTACATGACCCTGTGACTCGATTCACCCCTTTGGACCCCTAGAAGTGAGTTAACGTGCCACAGACACCACAAGTGCTAATTGAGTACGTGTCGGAGATAGACACAAAAAGTTGGAGTAACCTAGCGGGTCAGACGGCATCTCTGGAGAAAAGGAGGAACAGCATCTGCAGTTCCTTCATACCCATGTTGGAGATAAGCAGCATCCTCAAACTAACCTCAACAAATAGTTGAGAGAAATATGTAGGAAGGAAGTGCAGATACTGGTTTACAGCGAAGTTAGACACAAAATGCTGGAGTAACTCAGCGGGACTGGCTGCATCTCTGGAGCGAAGAAATGAGTGACGATTCGGGTTGAGACCTTTCTTCAGATTTTAGAATGTGTTTTAAATATGACAAATGTTCATAGTTAATCAAAATACAAAAGAAAGGATTAATGAACAAATAAGGACCATCTTCATGTTCTCATTTCCCGCATGGCAATAAAGTATCCCAATGGATGGATTCATACCTCTTAAATTACCAGCTCCAGAATGGGCGGCGAGAGAGAAGAAAATACAAGTGTTCATGTTCATGGGAGATGAGCTCTCGAATCTCTATTAGGTAATTAATAGTGGCTGAATATGGACACTTACAATGACCTTGTGAAGCATCAAAGGGAACTTGCTCTGGTCTGGTTTAAGGGCCTGTCCCACTTACGTGACCTTTTCAGCAAACTGTCTGCGACCTTCATGTTCGGGGGCACTCGCCTGAAAAAACGCAAGCTGGATCGACCGCCAGAGACACACACACACACACACACACACACACACACACGCACGCACACGCACACACACACACACACACACACACACACACACACACACACACACACACACACACACACACACACACACACACACACACACAGGCGGGGGCCAGGGAAAGCGGGGGAGCGCTGTCTGAAATTCACACGGTGCAAAGCCAAGTTGATACCCGCGAAGAACAGGAAGGTTAAAGACGGCTGGCACAGTGTACGGTAAGTCCTTTAAAATAAGGGGGGAGAAGGGGGGAGAGAAGGGGGGGAAGAAGGAGTGGAGACACTTTTAAGAAGCCAGACAACTTTTAATAAGCCAGAGATACACAGCTGTGAAGTTTAGCGGGCATTTAACATTGCCGGTCGGTTTTCCTTGCTTCTGAAAACTCGTACTTACGTTTTTTTCCACAATGAGCCAATTAAAATGCCCGGTCAGCAAAGAAGATTACCTACGGCTACCTCCTCTGCCTACAACGACATGGCGGCCCCACTATCACTGCGCTACGAGTTCAAATGTATCGATTTTCTCCATGCCGACCAATTTTTCTTGCAGAAAATGTTTCAGTTTGTTGAAGAATTTTCCACGATCAAACTGAGGCCGCGAGTAGTAGCCACTATGAGGGAACTGCTCTCGACCATGAAGGAGACTTACCAGTGACCACCTACGACCATGTGTCGACCATGCTGCGCGCTTGTGGCGAGCGCAAACTCTCCTAAACTCGCCAATAAGGTCGGCATAGTGGGACAGGCCCTTTAGAGAATGGCGGTAGGGGGTGGGGGAGAAGGTGAAGTATGGAAACATTGTCAGACAGGTCAACCACAAGGGACAACTGTGACAACTTGACAAACACGTAGATAACGGGAGTGAGAGGAAACAGCAGTGACCAGGGGAAGCATAATCTAAGCAGCATGGATATAAAGGCCAAAGTCTTTAAACTTAAAGAGTCACAAGAAACTGCAGAGATTTGGGCAAACCTGCCACCAACTCTGAAGAAGCATCACCCATTTACTGTTCTCCAGAGATGCTGTCACAAAAGATTTTGTGTCTATCTTCGGTGTAAACCAGCATCTGCAGTTCCTTCCTACAGCAACTTTTCTTGTCTTCATCTGAGATTTCTTTCAATGGCCCCTTAAAATGGGAGCTTCCGTATTTTTTTCTCCCAATATTTACCGGATCCAGGATTGCTTTTCCTTGCTGGATAGTTGTCGGGATTGCTGGAGACCCACCAAGATGAAACAAACATCCAGCACAGCCAAGACTGAATTGATCATCATGTATTTTTGAGGATCCCTTCGGTTTTCAGTGGGAACTTGGATTGCAGGCGCTGGACTGCTTGAAAATTCAATTTCAGAAGAGTAGGATCTTCTGACTTGAACAAAAATTGTATGGCAGAAATGCAAAAGTCTCTTGCAATGAACCTTGAGACTGAGACTAATTTACGACTGGTTCTGATACGATACAACTTTTATATCCTGGAGGGAAGTTGGTCTGCCAACAGTCAAAAGATAGTTACAAGGCATTGAAAGCGTCATGTGCATTGTAATAATAATGACAGTAAAAAGACCAGTTATTACACAGCACATATGTAATATTGCACAAACATGAAATCAAATTATCGAGTAGAAAACTCTGGGATGAAGGATGTGCAGAGTTGGTGGGTGGGGGGTGGTGGGAGTCAGTCTACCCCACGACAGAAGAGGGAGAAGTAGTACATTTTGATAGCCACAGGGAAAAATGATCTCCTGTGGCGTTCCGTGCTGCATCTTGGTGGGACCAGTCTATTGCTGAAGATGCTCCTCAGGTTGACCAGTGTGTCATGGAGGGGGTGAGCTGTATTGTCCAAGATGCTCTGCAGTTTGAGGAGCATCCCCCCCTCCAAGACCACCTCCCATTAATCCAACTCCGCTCCCAGGATGGAACCAGCTGTCCTGATGATTTCAGGTACTACTTACTAACTTCCCTAATGCTCTTATTAAGCAAATCAAGAACAGTATAAATAAAAAAATCTTTCCGTTTTTTTGCTCTGCTAATTTTCCTTGGCCCCCCCCCCCCCCCTACATTTTGACTTTCTAAAGATTTCGGCCCCCCTCTTTGAGGATATTAAATATAAACAAACATTTTGGCCTTGGGCTTGATTGGCAGATGGAAGCATAATTAAGCTTTGAGTAGCCAGTGAGTTGGGTGCACAGGTTGCATTCGGCAAGAAATGTCTGTAAGCTACCAACCATCTGTACTTTTAAATATAACAAACTGAAGCCAGAGGCAATTGCTAAATCTCAGAACATGTTTGCATATGATGTTAAGGAATGTGCAGTAAAGTGCAATCATCACATCGCTAACAGACAAACATGCGGCATGTTCTACAAATCAAATTAATCCCTCCTTTACTTTTCTTCAAATAAATATATTTTTCCATTCAACTACAATTGCCTCAAATCTTAGCGCGATCAGATGAGAGATGTGATCAGAAAAGTTGAATCCTTATATATACTTAGTTATATGCATAAATATGATCCGTGACCATGATCCCTAGAGTAGTTATGTGTGTTAAAGTATGATGAAAATTATCATATTTTATCCTGACCCTAAGTGATTTAAGTTGTTTTCAGAAAAGTGCAAAAGGGTGTGGTGCATTTTGTTTAGCATTGTAAAGCTTTTGGTGTATTTAGGAGGAAAGCTGACCATGTCTTCATTGGCATTGACCTTGGTTGTGAGGTCTTTAGATTTCTTCTTGTTAATTCTTGAGGCTTGTCTCCTGGCATTTATTTCCTCCGGGACTATTTTTTTTTTAGTTTTTAAAGATTCAGAACGGAAACAGGCCCTTCAGCCCTCCCGAGTCCGTACCGACCAGCGATCCCTGCACATTAACACTATCCTACACACACTAGGGACAATTTACAAATACACCAAGCCAATTAACCTACAAACCCGCACGTCTTTGGAGTGTGGGAGGAAACCGAAGATCTCGGAGAAAACCAACGGGGTTACTGGGAGAATGTACAAACTCCATACAGACAGCACCCGTAGTGGGGATCTAACCCGGGTCTCTGGCACTGCAAGCACTGTAATGCAGCAACTCTGCTGCCGCGCCATCGGGCCACTCATTGCAGGCTTCCATTGCGGCTTAACTGTTCCTTTGACTTCTCTGAGCCACGTCGTCCACCCGTGCCTCCAGAGAGGGGGCATGACAATCATTGGTGTTCCGGTTGGTGTTGACTATTCCAACTACAAGTTGCTTAGCTTAAAATAAAAACGAAATCGTAATTTCATTTATGGCTGCCGAATGTACAGGTGCTCTCCAATTCCAAAACCGAAATGAATGTTTCAGCACTAGAATGTGTTTTGGTATGATCTCCGAATTAGCTTTGTGGACTTGATCAGTTGTAAGTACAAAAATGTCAACAAAAAAACAAGATTTTGAGAACAAGGATGAATACATTATTGTAGACCAACAACAAACTCCTGTGCTACAATACATGTACAATGTAGTGACACGACATGTACAATAAATAATAATAATAATAATACATTTTATTTATGGGCGCCTTTCAAGAGTCTCAAGGACA
This sequence comes from Amblyraja radiata, assembly GCF_010909765.2. Lineage (NCBI taxonomy): Eukaryota > Metazoa > Chordata > Chondrichthyes > Rajiformes > Rajidae > Amblyraja > Amblyraja radiata. The sequence goes on from NC_045961.1 coordinate 13,068,260, forward strand.
CCTTACAAAAATTTAGCAGGTGGAGGAAAAACATGTAAGGGGAATGAAATAAATAGTAGAGATATGACTAGTACACAAAGTAAAGACAGAATTCAATAAAAACACAATATGAGGCAATTAATGCACAGATGAAAAGGGAGGGGGACGTGGGGCTAAGGATAGGCAGAGGTGAAGAGATGGGTCTTGAGGCGGGACTGGAAGATGGTGAGGGACACAGAATTGCGGATCAGTTGGGGGAGGGAGTTCCAGAGCCTGGGAGCTGCCCTGGAGAAGGCTCTGTCCCCAAAACTGCGGAGGTTGGACTTGTGGATGGAGAGGAGACCGGCTGATGTGGATCTGAGGGACCGTGAGGGTTGGTAGGGGGAGAGGATGTCAGTGAGATATGGGGGGGCCAGATGGTGGAGGGCTTTGTAGGTGAGGATCAGGATTTTGTAGTTGATCCGGTGGGAGATAGGAAGCCATTGAAGTTGTTTGAGGACTGGAGTGATGTGATGCCTGGATTTGGTGTGGGTGATGAGTCGGGCGGCTGCGTTCTGGACCAGTTGGAGTCGGTTGATGTAGGTGGAGCTGATGCCAAGGAGAAGTGAGTTGCAGTAGTCCAGTCGGGAGGAGATGAAGGCATGGATGAGTCTTTCAGCAGCGGGAGGTGTGAGAGAGGGTCTGAGTTTGGCGATGTTGCGGAGATGAAAGAAGGAGGTTTTAATGACATGGCGGATGTGAGGCTCAAGGGAGTCATTATATGCATTCTCGCATATCATTGTTATATCTTCACACACAATTATTTCTCTTATTTGCTTATGGCAAAAACAGAAGGTCATTTGGCCTATTAAATCAATTCCATCTTGATAATCTGACCACAATCAGGATGGGGAAGAAATTGGAGGGCTCAGATAAAAGTTACTTAGTCACAGGAATAGTGTGCAAATTCCATATAGACTTTTAGAATCAAATCTAGGTCGCTTGAGCTGCGAGACAGTTACATTACCAGGAATGCCACCTTCATTCCTCTTTGAAAAGCAAAGTGTGAAGCACTTTGCACATATATATAGCAGTTCAGTTCAGTTTAGATTGGTTTATTGTCATGTGTACTGAGGCACAGTGAGTGGAAGGACATTACATGATTACAATTGAGCCATTTACAGTATATAGATACATGATAAGTAAAGTCCAATCAAGGATAGTCCGAGGGTCACAAATGAGGTAGATAGTAGTTCAGCACTGCTCTCTGGTTGTGGTAAGATGATTCAGTTGCCTGATAACAGCTGGGAAGAAACAGTCCCTGAATCTGGAGGTGTGCGTTTTCACACTTCTATACCTTTTGCCTGATGAAAGAGGGGAGAAGAGGGAGTGACCAGGGTGCACCTCATCCTTGATTACGCTGCTGGCCTTGCCGAGACAGCGTGAGGTGTAAATGGAGTCAATGGATTCAATAGCAGTTTCATATTCAAACTGTTAACTGTTTTTTTTGGAGAAACTCAGCGGGTGCAGCAGCATCTATGGAGCTCCATAGATGCTGCTGCACCCGCTGAGTTTCTCCAGCATTTTTGTGTACCTTCGTTTTTCCAGCATCTGCAGTTCCTTCTTGAACACAACTGGTTTTTTTTATCAGGCCTTTGCGTTATAGTTACTTAATGAGCCGAAAAATGGATGATATCTTGACTCAAGAAATTGTTGACTTTTGACTCTTCTTCAGTAATTGATTCTGCATCCAGATTGTGATAACTTAATCTATTAATCTCTTGCGTATCTTCAGGTATGTCCCTCCCTGCAATCATTTGGTCAACATCGATATTACTCAAATTACCTCCACTATGAACCAAATATAACTTTGCACCTTAGATTCTAATTCACCATTATCCCACTTCTTGGTTGCTATTTGGTCTTGACACTCTAAAGGGACTGTCCCACTTTCACGACCTAATTCACAACCTTTTTTACTCGTGGACATTTTTGATCAGGCTAGAAAAAATGCCCCGACCTACTTGAAGGCACGAGTACCTACGATTAGCATCACGACCTGCTACGACCTATCTATGACCTCTTATGACCTCCTACGACCTTGTGACGACCATGCTGCGAGTATGAGTCAAGGGCAAACTCGGTAGAGGTCATGAATTAGGTCGTGAAAATGGGACAGGCCCTTAACTCCTTCTCTGCATTTGCCCTAGTCCTATTTGTCTCTTTACTTTTACCTTCAAAATAGGTCAGGCCAAGCTGTTTATGCTTGAAACAATATGTTTGAAATCTGTGATGTATTGATGGTTCAGTTGGGTAAAAACTATGATAAAATATGAAACTTTGGAAAACGTGTTTCTTTTGACTTTCTTCAAAGCATGTACAGATCCTTCTGCAAAACCATAGGACAGCATGATTCATCTCCTCAAACACAATTGTTGTGAACTGTGGTCTGACAGCAAGTCCTCAGGTATACCTTGTCTCAGATCCATCTAGCTTTTTTCAATTGTATTCTATACTGGTGTAAAGCTAACTAAGTACACAAATGGACACATTTTAAATATGCATCAATGAAGACTAAAAAGCTGTCCTTCCATATTGACAAAAATCAACTCGATTTACTGAAAAGACACAAAAAGCTGGAGTAACTCAGCGGATCAGACAGCATCTCTGGAGAAAAGGAATATGTGACGTTTCGGGTCGAGACCCTTCTCCAGATATGCTGTCTGACCTGCTGAGTTACTCCAGCTTTTTGAGTCTATCTTCGGTTTGAACCAGCAGCTGCAGTTCCTTCCTACATCTAGATTTGCTGTACTGGCTGTGTCTGTGAATAAAGTGAATGAAATCCCAAGATATATGGTACATAGATATTATGCTTGAAAGCCAATAGTTTTGTTTTCTGTTTTGCAATTAGTTCCAGAAATCTCCACTTGCCAAGCAATGTAACCATTTCCGTGGCAAACAGACTATTCCCAAATCAGTGGTTTGAATTCCCTATGGGTTTCTAAGGATTGATTTGTATTGGTTGAATCATGGAACATTTTCTGCAATCTTATCACATTTGAAACTAAAAGATTATCGAGAGGAAAGGTTAGAAAATAGAATATAAAGGGGCAATTAGGAAGGGAAATTTCAGTCAGCAAGAAATGGTAAGATTAAACGAGAACTTACCAGTTTGAAGTTTGATCTTTATTTTATGAGGAGTAACGTTGAGGGATTACGTGAAGAACCCGCCAGTACGCATGCGTGTCAATCTTCAAAGCAGCGGTGTGAAATCACAGATGACAGTAAATGAACTGAACATAGTAAGATTAGAGAAATAGGATACCAGTTGAACTTTATGATCGAGGGTGGGCATGGAGGGCACGTAATCCCTCAATGTTACTCCTCATAAAATAAAGATCAAACTTCAAACTGGTAAGTTCTCGTTTAATCTTACTATTTTACTTCGGAATCACGTGAGTGACTACGTGAAGATTTTAAAGCTCAATTATTTCATGCCGTGGAAACAAGTCCAGGGGTCATACACAGCATCAGTGGGCCAATGATGAGTGAACATTAATATAGCATTCAGACATGACATAGATATAGACATGTTGATGCCATTAATGAGCAATAGTGGGAATCGTAACCTCCCTCAACCTAGAGGAAGTATGAGCCATACCTAACATAGAGTTGGCAAATACCCCCAATCTGGCAATAGGTTTATTCTGAATATTTGTACAGATTAATAGTTTGACCATCCTGCAGCCGCTAGGATGTTGTCCATAAGCCTGCTGCTGAGGTATAGCGGTCCTGGTAGAGTGGGACTCAATTTCAATGTACACTCCTGTATATGCCAGACCCATTTAACCCTCTGGAGAAGATTTGTAGTGATTCCTTCTAACGAGGTTTATGTAACTAACAATATTGCTAGTCAGAGTCTACGAGGCTCTTTGGGACCTTGACATATTGGTGTAGATGCGTGATCACATGCAACCCAAGGTCCTATGGTATATGCAACATCTGGTTTGGTCTGTGTCCCTGTCTACTCTGCTTGACTAATCATAAACAAAACATGTTATTATAGCCCACAGATATGATCATTCTATCCAGTGTAGCAATGACTGGACCCGTAGCGCTGTACTCAATGCTATGGCATAATCACTAGTACGTGAGATTGACCAAGGACAGGGATGTTGCTGGTGCCTATCGGCGAAGTGGCATAGCACAATGTTAACAACCCATATCTCTGCGTCCCTAGGCCTAGGAGGTTTTTCGTTGACGATACCCTTCATAATCTAGACGTCAGTGGGTGAGACCGGAAAGAGTGGTTTATATTTTCCGCAGCCAAATGATGAGGAGGTACTTCAGGCACAGTAAATGGAATTTTAACTTGATGTTATAATCCCATAAAACTGAATTTCAATGTGTCAGTCATCCGTGCCGAGTTAAACGTGAAGAAGAATAAACAATACTTCCCATCTCCTATTCGGTTTGCTGCTATTTGGTGCTATTCCTGCAATCTGCAGTGGGCACTCCTAATGCTTATGGTTAGACAACCCGAGCCACAGGAAACGGTCTCTCAGAGTCTGTAAGTCTATGAATTGATTATATCATGCAGAGGATGGTTTCAACATCACAACTGAACCAGCATCTTTTTTATCCGAAAATAACCATGTGAGGTTTTATGCCCATTCCCCACATCAGCGGGAACCATGGGTATATAACCCAGGCAGGGACTATGAAACCTGGAAGCGGGAATCTTGCTGAATTTTGCAAGACCCGTCTATTGAGGCCAAATGGAGGAAGACATAAAGAACATTCCTCCCTTGTGTAGCGAGAATGCAACCCAATCGCTACTAATATGCCTTGTATTTTTTGCAACTGTTGATTGAGCCTGGATGCAAGCATCTCAATCGTTAGTGTTCCATCGATCCACAATGTTATTAAATGCTTTGTGATCACACATTCATTCTGTGTTGTCATTGATTTTGCATGATAATACACCAGTGCTAAATGCGGTCACCGGATACTTTGTTTTGATTGTACCTTTGTGATTAACATATACCACCACCAAAGTGTATCACCTTGGACTTGTGCATGCAGGTTATGCATATCCACACGCTCTTTAATGCACAGAATGCACCTGGTGTCCATTGGCAGTTGATACCATAACTGAACACTTGATAACTCATGCTAATCCCATCTGCCTCCGTAACAAGAGATGGTATTAGTAGATTTCCCATCTTTGGGCAATAGCATCAGTTTGGAAATGACTGAAGATTTACAGATGAGAGGTTTTTAGTGGAGCAACGCTGAATGCTGTTCATCCATCATTGTGACTTTGTTAGTTTCAGCTGAGAATAGCAGAGGTCTAATCTTTTGTCTCAGAGCTGATCCCAGACAAATAAATGGTTTGATTGTATCCCAATAATCAATAGTTTCAGTTGTAATCAACTCAATTTGAATTTAACTGGACGGGTGAGAACCTCAATTTCTCAAATATAGCTATGTGGCTGATAAGGCTAATTTAGTAAAATACAGTATGTTCAATATCATCCAGATTGGCCATGCCACTTATTTGTTAGCTCTGTGGTCGAAGCACTGATTGTAGTGATTTGGTAATAATCTGGAAACTGAAGTTAGCCCATTTTGCAACACACCTTAGTGTATCATTGCCTCATCCAGTTAAATTTCAAATATCTTCTGTGAAAGGAAATGATCACATGGAAGTTATTCAGAAATGTCTATACTGCACATGCGGGTTGAGGCTGTTGACATTGATCAGTCCACATCCCATATTGTGAGCCTGCCTTGAAAGGCAAACTCCACCATACCTGTTGTGCAGTATAGACTAATCTTATGTTATCCCAAACCAGTGTAAATATTCAAACCAGTTTAAGTATTACCAACTTGTATCCGTGACGGGAGGCGTCACCGATGTGGCTCCATACCTTTATCCGAATGGGAGGACTTATGCAACCCGGCCCAGGAGCTGCCTCAACCATGTGTACATGATTTTGCACTTTTGCTCCTGAGAAGTAGAGGAGCTCGAGTACGGGGTTGGCGCATCTTCCAGGAAGGCCGTTCTGGGCTATGGCCTAAAAAGACCTTTGTTCTGGTTGTACGGCCTTCAAGCTTTCACCAGCTTCAGTGCATCGTGGTTTGCTGGTGGGTGCGTAGGGGTGCTGCCGCCGGAGATGTGAGGTCTTGTGTGACGATGTGGCCTTCCTGAGCCCAATGGCCCTTGTCGAGCTCCTGCTGCTGGTTTTGTTGTTCCTGCACCCCCTGCACACTTGTGGTATATTCAGCCAAACCCCTGTCTTCAGGGTCAGCCCAGAAGTGACTCCTAATGCTCCCCTCTGTCGAGGGAGATGCATTATGCAGCCCTCAATAAGGTGCTGCCTTGGGCATCCTAGGACCCCATGGTGACTAGACTCCATATACCGGATCTGCTCCATCAACCGCTCCATGCGGGATATGCTATCACAGTGCTCCCGCTGGCGGTGAGTCTTCACTGCCCGACTTGTCCGAGTCATCGGGCCTGTCCAACTTTGCTTGGCCTTCCCGCCAGTCTGAGGTGTCGATTCCAACTGTGCAGGTGCCAGGTTGGAGACTGATGATCGATTAGCGGTCTAGGTGTAGCCAACCGCAACTGACTGCCCGCACTCCCGCGGTCCTCCGCAGGCAGTCTCCATTTGGACTTAGTCCATGGTTCCTTTCCTGTAACACATCCTCACAGAAATAGAATTAAACAACCTGAGAGTAAAGAATTTACCTGCAGGTCCTGTTTTAAACCTTCTGCTGCGGGGGCAACGCTCCACCCCCCTTCGAGCTTGTTCTCGAGGTCATTGTATGCAGCAGGGGTTCCCTAGTAGTCGGGCCTTCCCCCCCGCCGTGCTGGGTATCTCTGCGGTTTCTGCAGCAGGGATATCCCGCGGTCCCTGTGAAAGGGATAGCCGCGATATACATTGTCGGGGGTATCCCCGCTGTGAAGGTGCCACTGGCACCTGTATGAAGCCGCTGGCTCCAACGCCAACGGCCCGAGAGACGACTTCTCCGCCGCCCGCTACCCATATTTCGGGGTCTTTCAAGCGGCTGTGTGTCGGGGTATCCCCGCTGTGTTTCCCAGGTGCTAGTAATATGAGGCTGCTGACACCAATGCCAGCGGCCCGAGAGGTGAATACACCGCCGCCCGCTCCCGCATTCCACGGTTTTAAAAGTGGCTTATGTCGTGGGATATCCCCGATGTTATCTCCCCCAGGTGCCACCGGCACCAGTGGAGCTGCTGACACCAATGCCAGCGGCCCGAGAGGCGAATTCACCGCCGCCCGCTCCCGCCTTTCGAGGTCTTAAAATCGGTTTGTGTCACGGGGTATCCACGGTGTTTCCCCCCCCCCAGGTGCCACCGGCACCAGGGTGAAGCTGCTGGCTCCAACGCCAGCGGCCCGAGAGGCGAATTAACCGCCGCCCGCTCCCGCATTCCGCGGTCTATAATGCGGCTATATGTCGGGTATGCCCGAGGTCGTGACTATCCAGTGTCCACAATTTATCCAGATTTATGGTAGGACAGAATAACTGGCTCTTCTTTAAATGGAAATGTCTCATACCAACATTTCCGAAATAACCATGGTGACTTCCTGTAGGAAGATAAAACCTGGAAAAAGTTTAAAAAACTTACCTTCAGGTCCGACTGTTGGCAGGAGAATCACGTTCAGCCTGCCAGTCATACGCAATGTATTAGACGATATGGACACGCATGCGTCCTGGTGGGTTCTTCACGTAGTCACTCACGTGACTCCGAAGTAAAATAGACTCTACAAGCCCACAAAACACAAGATATCCTTTATGGATATGATCTCCTCAGAGACAGCAATAATCTAGGGATTGCAAACCTGGTGGGGGACATGGTTTGCTAAATTCCTGATTACTTTACAATGCACACTTTGTACAAGATTGAAATGACAACATATGTGATATCATATCGTCAGAATACGATATCACACAGAATCATAAACACAGTCAGAAGCATAATCAATGGAACATCCTTCAGTGATGGGCTATCAATAGGGAAAGACCTATATATTCATTGATTCTTATTCGAGACCCTTCTTCTTGACCCAAATCATCACCCATTCCTTCCCTCCAGAGATGCTGCCTGTCCTGCTGAGTTGCTCCAGCTTTTTGTGTCTATCTTCGGTTTAAACCAGCCTTTTACACTTTTATTCTTATTGCTTTCCATTGGACACAACAGACTCGCAGTTTGCAGAAATGTCAATGCCAGTGGCAAGGCCAGGAATGTCAAGGCCAGGAATGATCATTGGCTAACATGACGCAAATAGTGGTAACAAATATGGTTAGTAAAGCTATTCTGATGGCAGCAACTGAAACAAGATCATATATAAATATTGCTTCAGACACGCAAATCACTTTGCCTTCCTGATCTGTAATGTACTGCATGATTAGTTTCATAGCAACGCTGAACATACCTTGTCAAGACCTTGTCAAGGGCGGCACGGTGGCACAGCGGTACAGCCACTGTATTGCAGTGCCAGAGACCCCGGTTCGATCCTAACTACTGCCGCCTGACGGATTTTGTACGTTCTCCATATGGATTTTCCCCGAGACCTTCGGTTTCCTCCCACACACCAAAGACGTACAGGTTTGTAGGTTAGTTGGCTTAGTATAAATGTAAATTGTCCCTAGTGTGTGTAGGAAAGTGTTAATAGACAATAGACAATAGATAATAGGTGCATGAATAGGCCATTCTGCCCTTCGAGACAGCACCACCATTCAATTTGATCGAGGTTGATCATCCACAATCAGTTCCTGCCTTCGCCACATATCCCCTGACTCCGCTATCTTTAAGAGCTCTATCTAACTCTCTCTTGACAGCATCCAGAGAATTGTCCTCCACTGCCTTATGAGGCAGAGAATTCTACAGATTCACAACTCACTAGGTGAAAAAGATTTTCCTCATCTCCATTCTAAATGACTTACCACTAATTCTTAAACTGTAGCCCCTGTTTCTTAATTCCCCCAACATCGGGAACATGTTTACTGCCTCTAGCATGACCAATCCCTTAATAATCTTATTTGTCTCAATAAGATGCCCTCTCATCCTTCTAAACTCCAGAGTGTACAAACCCAGCCGCTCCATTCTCAGCATATCAGTCCCGCCATCCCGGAATTAACCTTGTGAACCTACGCTGCAATCTCTCAAGAACAAGAATATCTTTCCTCAAATTGAGAGACCAAAACTGCACATAATACTCCAGGGGTGGTCTCACTAGTGCCCTTTACAACTGCAGAAGGACCTGTTTGCTCCTTTACTCAACTCCTCTTGTTATGAAGGCCAGCATGCCATTCGCTTTCTTCACTGCCTACTGTACCTGCATGCTTACTTTCAGTGACTGATGAACAAGGACCCCCAGATGCCGTTGTACTTCCCATTTTCCCAACTTGACACCATTTAGATAATAATCTGCCTTCCTGTTTATGCTACCAAAGTTGATAGCCTCACATTTATCCACATTAAACGTCATCTGCCATGCATCTGCCCACTCCTCCAACCTGTCTAAGTCACCCTGCATTCACTTAGCATCCACCTCATACTTCGCACTGCCACCCAGCTTTGTGTCAACTGCTAACTTGCTAATGTCACTTTTAATCCCTTCACCTAAATCATTACTATATATTGTCAATAGCTGCAGACCCAGCACCGAGCCTTGCGGCACCCCACTAGTCACTGCCTGTCACTCTGAAAAGGACCCGTTAATCCCTATACTTTGTTTCCTGTCTGCCAACCAATTTTCTATCCATGTCAGTACCCTACCCCCAATACCATGTGTTCTAATTTTGCTCACTAATATCCTATGTGGGACCTTATCAAATGCTTTCTGAAAGTCCAGGTACACTACATCCACTGGCTCTCCCTTGTCCATTTTCCTAGTTACATCCTCAAAATTTCCAGAAGATTAGTCAAGCATGATTTCCCCTTTGTAAATCCATGCTGACTTGGACCGATCCTGTTACTGCTATCCAAATGTGCTGCTATTTCATCTTTTATAATTTACTTCAGCATCTTCCCCACCACTGATGTCAGGCTAACTTGTCTATTAATTCCCTGTTTTCTCTCTCCCGCTTTCTGAAAAAGTGGGATAACATTAGCTACCCTCCAATCCATAGGGTCTGATCCTGAATCTATAGGTCATTGGAAAATGATCACCAATGCGTCCACAATTTCTACAGCCACTTCCTTAAGTGCCCTGGGCTGCAGACCATCGGGCCCTGGGGATTTATCAACCTTCAGTCCCATCAGTCTACCCAACACCATTTCCTGCCTAATGTGAATTTCCTTCATTTCCTCTGTCACCCAAGGTCATCCAGCCACTAGTACATCTGGGAGATTGTTTGTGTCTTTCTTAGTGAAGACAGATTCAAAGTACCTGTTCAACTCGCCTGCCATCTCCTTGTTCCCCATAATAAATTCACCTGTTTCTGTCTTCAAGGGACCCACATTTGGCTTAACTCATTTTTTCCTCTTCACATACCTAAATAATCTTTTATTATCCTCCTTTATACTCTTGGCTAGCTTACCTTCGTACCTCATCTTTTCTCCCCGTATTGAGTTTTTAGTTATCTTCTGTTGCTCTTTCAATGTTTCCCAATCCTCTGGCTTCCCGCTCATCTTTGCTATGTTATACCTCTTCACTTTTATTTTTACACTGTCCTTGACTTCCCTTGTCACCTCTTATTCCGCTTAGAATCTTTCTTCCTTTTTGGAATGAACTGATCCTGCACCTTCTGCATTATTCCCAGAAATACCTGCCATTGTTGTTCCACTGCCATCCCTGCTAGGGTATCTTTCCAGTCAACTTTGGCCAGTACCTCCCTCAAGCCTCCATAGTCCCCTTTGCTCAACTGTAATACTGACACTTCCAATTTTCCCCTCTCCCTCTCAATTTAAACTTATCATATTATGGTCACTACCTCCTAATGGCTCCATTATCTTGTTACCAAAATATCCTAATGTGCGGGGATCGCTGGTTGGTGCGGACTCAATGGGCTGAAGGGCCTGTTTCCATGCTGTATCTCTAAACTAAACTAAACTAAACCAATTACTGCATTAAAAATATCCAGTATGTTGATCCAATAGACATATCTAGTGTAAAATCATAGAAAGTCTTTGACATGTTTTAGTAAATGTATCTGAGAAAAATAATAATTTGATTATCCTGATTTTGACAACTTGGTGCAGAAGTTTATGAACAAGTCACTGACCATTGTGAAAGATGTCTTTGAGTCAATGAGGAATTACCTGCTTCACCCATAACATCCACATGTCCACTGCTCCCCTCTCATGGAAAAGACAAGACAGACTTGGATTGTTTTAGCTGGAACACCAGATGTTGCAATGAAACCTCATAAAAGCATATAGAGTCACAGAGTCATAGAGTGATACAGTGTGGAAACAGGCCGTTCGGTCCAATACTCCCACACCGGCCAACAATGTCCCAGCTACACTAGTCCTACTTGCCTGCGCTTGGACCATAACCCTCCAAACCCCGTCTTAGCCATGTACCTGTCCAACTGTTTTTTTAAACAATGGGATAGACATCATAAAATGATGAGTGCCACAGATGAGATAGACAGTCAGAACTAATTACCCAGGATGTAAACATCAAATACTAGAGGACGTAGCTTTAAGGTGAGAGGGACAAAGTTTAAATGAAAAGCACAAAGCCAGTTTTTTACTTAGACAGTGGTGAGAGAGCGGGGGTGGTGGTGGAGGCAGATACGAGCATGGCATTTAAGACTTTTGTATAAGCGCATGGATATGCAGGGAATGGAGGGATTTTGATTAGGTGCAGGTAGATAAAGTTTGGTCTTGGCATTGATAATATTGGCCAAATTAGTATGTCACAACATGTAGAATCTCTGCCTTTGCAAAACCTGCTTGTCATATTTCTGCAAAAAGCTGCAAAGCCATGAGGCTCATGGCTCCAGAGTGTCTGGACCCTGGGAGGAAGTCAAGCACAAGGTGATGTCCAGGTGTCCCCTCGAATGTTAATATGTATGAGGGTTTTGCAGAAAGAGCTGAGCTTGGCTGCAAATGCATGATCAGGATTGGTTACAGAATGGGGTGTTGTAAAAGTATTGTTAACTATGTTGCAGGGTCTTTACACTGTTATCTTGTGATTGTTTAAAGCATGGAGCCTTGCTCGAATTGTTTATGTTACCAGGGGAAACGTTTCTTTACTTTGGTGAAGTGTCTTTCAACTAGAACCTTCTGTGGAAACAGTGCCAGGGACCCGGGTTCGATCCTGACTACGGGTGCTTGTCTGTACAGTGTTTGTACGTTCTTCCCGTGACCTGTGTGGATTTTTTCCAAGATCTTCGGTTTCCTCTCACATTCCAAAGACGTCCAAGGTTGTAGGTTAATTGGATTGGTATAATTGTAAAATGTGTGTTGGATAGTGCTAGTGTGCGGGGAGCGCTGGACGGCGCGGACTAAGTGGGCTGAAGGGCCTGTTTCATGCTGTATCTCTAAACTAAAATACACTTAAATATATTATGCTTCATATATATTATGTTTCATACCAAATTTCTACCTGAAGTAGTGATGCTGAGAGCTGGTAGCTTCAGGGTGTCTCTGCAGTGACTATCGCGAGTCTATCCAACAAAATAATTTCTGACTGTTTATCTGCAGCTTAGTTGTGTCAACATGAGTTAATTTATGAAGCCCCAGTAAAATATCAGCACATCTAGTGTCTCCATTTTAATTACATGCGTCAAAGAGAGGATTTTGTTCCAACCGCAGGTGGTGCTTGAGAGGGACTACGCATTGTCCACAGGCACCCTGGCCGATTTCCGGGATCGCTGAGCACCTCGGGGAGGGGGGGGGGGGGGGGGTTGAATGTATCCTCAATAAGGATTGTAACATAGTTGTATAGCAGTTCATTTAGTAGTTTTGTTTGTCTTGTATTTTGTTGGTGGGTTTTGATATATTTCGTACTGTGAATATTATTGTAAATTAATTTTTGGTAAGAAAAAAAAGATTGGGTTTTGTATTGATGCCCAGTATTGCAGTGAGCCATGCCAATTTGTATTGTACTCAGAAAATACTATGGTTCCTGTAATAACATATTTCTTGATTTGTAAGGGTGTCGGGTTATGGGGAGAAGACAGGAGAATGGGGTTGGGGGTAAAGAGATAGATCAGCTATGATTGAATGGTGATGTAGACTTGATGGGCCGAATGGCCTAATTCTGTTCCCATCACATGACCTTATGACCTTATGACTTTATGATTAATAATATGGTGCTGGGCTTAACTTAATAACCGCCAAGATTGCATTTTTACTTAATATTACATAATTCTCTGGCAGCACTGTCAGATTGATTAGAATCATGCCATTGTGGCCCTTGATGAAAGAATCCACACTGTGTTTCAGATGTGTCTATCTGGAAACCATCAGCTGCAATACAGTGATTGCTGTTTTATATTTGACTGCTTTCTACAAAATTTAACTTCAGCAACAACCGCAGCAAAACGGGCGACACAGTGGTGCAGCGGTAGAGTAGCTGCCTAATGCCCCTGTCCCACTTAGGAAACCTGAATTGAAACCTCTGGAGACTTTGCGCCCCACCCAAGGTTTCCGTGTGGTTCCCGGAGGTTTTTGTCAGTCTCCCTACCTGCTTCCACTACCTGCAACCTCCGGCAACCACCTGCAACCTCCGGGAACCGCACGGAAACCTTGGGTGGGGCGCAAATTCTCCAGAGGTTTCCGTTCAGGTTTCCTAAGTGGGACAGGGGCATTACAGCACTTACAACGCCAGAGACCCGGGTTCGATCCCGACTACGGGTGCTGTCTGTACAGAGTTTGTACGTTCTCCCCGTGACTGTGTGGGTTTTCTCCAAGATCTTTGGTTTACTCCCACACTCCAAAGACGTACAGGTTTGTAGGTCAATTGGCTTGGTTAAAGTGTAAATTGTTCCTAGTGTGTGTAGGATAGTGTTAATGTGCGTGGATTGCTGGTCGGTGCGGAATCGGTGGGCTGTAGGGTCGGTTTTGATGCTGTATCTCTAAACTAAACTAAACTAAACATCTATCAGAGCGTGATGAGCCAGCTTTGGAGCAGTGTAAAGACAAGGAAGTCTCTCTCGTCTGAGCAAGAAGATCGGGTGTCGAGATCCCAGTGCACAAACCCGAGCATATAACCTAGGCTGACATTTTTGTGGAACAGCTGTACTTTTAAGGTGAAGATAGACACAAAAAGCTGGAGTAACTCAGCGGGACAGGCAGCATCTCTGGAGAACAGTAATGGGTGGCGTTTCGGGTCGAGTCCCTTCTTTAGAAGGTATTATCTTCAAGATGAGATAATAACTAGGTTCCTCATTTTTCCTTTCAGATGGTGGATCAGATCAAATGGCAATGTTTTTTTGTTTTCTGGGACATTGTTCGGCAATCGGCCCACATCTAAATCCAGAATATTTTGCTAGTTGTTTCAAAGGTTTACAAACTGGAATTTATCTTTGAGATATGACTGAATATAGATTGAAAAGCATAATCGGCGTGGAAATACAGGAGTAGTTTTAATTCAGTGCAGTTGCAACCACTCATCTGCACAACAATCACAGAAGGAACTGCAGATGCTGGTTTACACCGAAGATAGACACAAAATGCTGGAATAACTCAGCGGGACAGGCAGCATCTCTGGAGAGAAGGAATGGGTGATATTTCAGGTCGAGATCCTTCTTCAGACTGAGAGGCAGGGGAGAGGGAGACACAGAGATATGGAAGGATAAGGTGTGAAAACCAGAGATCAAAGGGGACGAAGTTGAAGGAAAATGCTGAATAGATCATTGTTAGCTAGGGGAAGGTGACAACGAAGCAAACTGAGATAAAATGTAATCGGGGACAGACTGGTCGGAGAACTATGATGGGGGATGGATGGAGAGGGAGGGAAAGCAAGGGTTACTTGAAATTAGAGAAGTCAATATTCATACCGCTGGGTTGTAAGCTGCCCAAGCGAAATATGATTAAGAAGGAACTGCAGATGCTGGAAAATCAAAGGTAGACAAAAGTGCTGGAGAAACTCAGCGGGTGCGGCAACATCTATGCAGCGAAGGAAATAGGCAACATTTCGGCCCGAAATGTTGCCTATTTCCTTCGCTCCATAGATGCTGCCGCACCCGCTGAGTTTCTCAAGCACTTTTGGCTACAAGCGAAATATGAGATGTGTCTTCGCTTAAAGACTCAGCCTCCATGGCAACCGGAGAACAGCAACATTCACAACGACTTATAAGGGAGAAGGGGATGGAATTCCACAATTTCTGGAAAGGGATATTAATCCGAATAATGAAATATCCCAGATGAGATTCAAAATCAAGTGAACATCCCCATGTACAAGATGTGTGGGAAGGGCAACAGTGGGACAGGCAGCATCTCTGGAGAGAAGGAATAGGTGAAGTTTCGGGCCAATACCCTTCTTCAGACTCAGATGTGTAGGAAGGAAATGCAGAAGCTGGTTATACACTGAAGATAGACCCAAAATGCTGGATTCTGCTCTTCCTGCTGAGTTACTCCAGCATTTTGTGCCTAACTCCACGTACAAATTCTCAGCCACATTTCCCACATCTGAGAAAAGGACAGAACAGGGAGTCCTGGAAGATGCTGTAATTGTGACTATCTTCAACAAAGAGAACAAATCAGATTGTGGTAGCTACAGGGAAATCCCCTGCGCTCTGCCACAAGGAAACTCTCTCTCAACTTGAAGTATGATTCTGCTTCTTTCTCCTCAGATGCTATTTATTTTGGATTAGACACAAAATACTGGAGCAGCTCAGCGGGGCAGGCAGCATCTCTGGATAGAAGGAATAGGTGACGTTTTGGGTCGTGTCTGAAGCAGGGTCTCGACCTGAAACGCTGTACTGTACTGCTTCTCACCACCAACAGTTCAATTCCATGATACTTTATTGTCACATGTACCTAGGTACAGAGGAATACATTGTAAACCCAGTAAAATCATGCAGCGGACCTCGGCAATACACGAGTGTCGCCATGTTTCTTGTGCCGATGAAGTTCAAAAGATTCACGGAACAGTCGTATCTCCTGCAGCCACCCCCACCCCTCCTCTCTCCCCAGTCTACACACACACCCCCCCCCCCCCACCCACCATCCGATCTTGGTGGCCCTCAGTGAGTCATCTTTCGTTCTTGCTTGCCCTCTGCCAGATACCTTGTTCGTCTCAGCGTTCCATCGCTAGGTAGTTCCCCTCCCCACTATTCGACGTCCCTCCTTATCTCTGACTGCCCCCCATGCTCTCTGTCAGCTCTCCGATGATCCTAGTCACTCTCCAATAGCCCAGCTCGCTCTCCAATCACCCCCCTCGCTTTTGAAAGCCCTCCTCGCTCTCCGATGGCTCTCCATCTCTCCGACACTCCTCCTTGATCTCCAATGGCCCAGCTCACGAGGGTTGCCAATTGTCCCGTATAAGCCGGGACATCCCATATATTGGGCTCAATTGGTTTGTTGCATACGGGACCGCCCTTGTCCCGTATTTGACTGCTACTACTCGGGTCGAGGGGACTGTCGGGTCGGAGCGCCGTGTCCTGTCCCCGCCTCACCCGTCCCGACGTAGTGCAGCCCTAGGAGTGCAGCAGCAATGCCTCGCCTGTGGCCCCGTCGCTCGGCAGCCCAGCCAGCTGCCCGACCTTCGGACCTTCGCTTACCGCCGACACCACCACCACCACCACCGCTCCTTCTCATGGCCGATCATCGGTTCATGAGTTGGATGGGGTGCAGCCTGGGCTGGGCTTTGTGTGCAGTCCAGCACCTGGGCCAACTCATCATTCACCCAGCCACGGCCGAGTCGGTCAACGGATTGCCGTCGGGAATTTGTCCCGTATTTTGACCTTTTGTCCCTTATTTGGGAGTGAGAAAGTTGGCAACCCTACTCCTCGTTCTCCGACAGCTCTCACCGCTCTCAACAACCCACCTCGCTGTTTGCGGCCCTTCTCGCTCTCGGCGGCATGGGTCCCATCGACGGCGGTGGGCGAGATAGGCCCACCGGGTTGGTTCTCCATGGCACGCTGCGATATCCACTTCAATACAGGTAATCCCTGATGAAACAGTTTTGGTGGAACAAACAGAGTCAGGCAGCGTCTGCAGAAGGAATGGACAGAAGATATTTCAAAATGGGACTCTTCTTTAGACTGATAAACTTGATCAAATGAAGATGGGTCTCAACCTTAAATGTCACCTATCCATTTGCTCCACGGATGTTGTCTGACTCATTGAGTTCCTCCAGCGCTTTGTATTTTGTGCGATTCCAGCATCTGCAGTTTCTTGGGTCTCCATAGCTAATCCGTATATTGCTTCCAGTCTAGAACCAAGCTCTCCCTAACTTTGACTGTTGTACACATAGGCACATGGATTAGTTTAGTTTAGTTTAGTTTTGTATAGAGAAACAGCGTGGAAACAGGTCCTTCAGCCCTCCGGGTCCGTGCCGACCAGCAATCCCCGCCTATTAACACTATCCTACACCCACAAGGACCAATTTTTACATTTACCAAGCCAATTAACCTACAAACCTGTACGTCTTTGGAGTGTGGGAGGAAACGGAAGATCTCGGTGGAAAAGGGCCACAGGGAGAACGTACAAATTCTATATAGACACGGTAGTCAGGATCGAACCCGGGTCTATGGCGCTGCAAGCACTGTAAGGCAGCAACTCTACCGCTGCGCCACTGTGCCGCCCTGATGACATGATGCTGATGAAGTGATGTTGACACTGCCGCATATTCGGAGAGTAAGCTCCAAGCCATCATTTACCCAATCATTTATGTGTGTGAGTACATGTTCCTTACACTAACATCCAGACTATAAAGCTTTCTACCACGCTGTTTCTGCAGCATAACACCTACCCAAAGAGTAAAGGTTCATACTGAGACATCGAAAAATAGAAACACATTTCTATTTCTCAGGAATCTCTGTAAAGGCAGATATTGGTGATGAAATTCAATGCCAAACTCTGTGTGACACCAGAACCTTTGACTAACTGAACAAAAGTCAAAACATCAAACAAGCTGAAAAGCTCATGTTTTAAAGACACAGTGGACCAGCTTGGTAACAGAGTGCAGCTACTACATCCAACCAGCTACTTAAATATCCAGTTAACTGAGTTGATCCTGCCTTTGAGTGTTGTCTATGTGGAGTCTGCATGGTCTGAAGGTCACCTGCCCATATCCTGAAGAGATGGCTTGTCCCCCT
Organism: Amblyraja radiata; assembly: GCF_010909765.2. Lineage (NCBI taxonomy): Eukaryota > Metazoa > Chordata > Chondrichthyes > Rajiformes > Rajidae > Amblyraja > Amblyraja radiata. The sequence continues at coordinate 13,086,473 of NC_045961.1, forward strand.
GAGTGACTGCAGCATTTGTGTTTTATTAAAATAAATCAGCATCTGCAGTTCCTTGTGTCTTCCTGCGTTTACTTTAGTTTAGGGATACAGTGTGGAAACAAGCCCTTCGGCCCACTGAGTCCGGGCCGACCAGCGATCCCCGCACACTAGCACTATCCTACACACACTAGGGACGATTTACAATTTTACCAAGCCAATTTGCCTACAAGCCTTTTTGGAGTGTGGGAGGAAACCGGAGAACCCGGATCAAACTCACGCAGATCATGGGGAGAAAGTGCAAGGGAACACCTGTAGTCAGGATCAAACCCGGGTCTCTGTAAGGCAGTAGCTCTACCACTGTACCACCATTTACACTATTCTTATAACAAATGTAAAGCACTTTGGCCAACGAGAGTTGTTTTTTAAATGTGCTATATAAATAAATGTGACTTGACTTGACCATGCTGCTCAACCTGTGACCGCATGTATTTCCGCCACATGCTTCAGTTTTCTCCCACCTCCCAAAGACGTGTGGTTTAGTTGGTTAATCGCCTGTTGTATGTTGCCGCTAGTAATAATAATAATAATAATAATAAATACTTTATTGATCCCCTCAGGGAAATTCAGATGTCCAGAAGCCCTCAACCAACAAACCCACAGATTCAAAACGAACGCAGACAGAAAATACATAGAATTTTGGACACTACCTGAGAGCAATAAATACTTAAAAAGACCAATAATTAACAGTTAAAAATTAAAAATTGCAGAATGCAACCAGTGCAACCAGTATCTGGTTGAATGGGATAATCTGGGAGAGTTATGGAGAAAATGCAATGGGAATTGTGTAGGGTTGGTGTAAGTGGGTATTTAAAGATCAGCACAGACTCAATGGGTTGAAGGGTCCGTCTCCTAGTTTTATGGCAACAGTAGACCCCAGTCTTTTTTTTAATTTTTATTTTTTTTTATTTTATTAGAAGTTAATACAGTACAAAACAGTACTGTGGAACCTAATTTTAGGTGCCAACTATGTCATACCGTAATCCATTATATGTACAACCTCTAGTTTTATGTTTTGAGAAGGAAGTAAGCAAGACAAGAAAAAGAAAACAATAGAAAGGGGAAAAAGAGGAAAAATAGATGGTAGAGAATAGAAAAACATGAAGCGTGTATATAAAAAAAAAGAAAAAGTGGAAAGTAGAAATAGGAGAGAAGGCCCCTTAAAAGAGAAATTATCAAATCTTTATTCGGAGATGTAGATCTATCCACGTCTCCGAATAAAGATTTGAAAATTTCTCTTTTAAGGGGCCTTCTCTCCTATTTCTACTTTCCACTTTTTCTTTTTTTATATATACACAGTCTTTAAGCATTTTATAGAACATTGACATCTCAACACATTGGAAAGATATCAGCAATCTTTTCTTCGAAAACGCCTCAAAATATTCTGCCAGATAAACTAATCTATGTCAGTGTCAAATCCTAGGCTAACAGTTATAACATGGCTTTAAATATGCTCATCCAACTCCTATACTGATGACGCTGAACACCTCCGCTCAGTCCGCCTAAACCTGCCTAATCTCCCGGCTGCTAAACACTTTAACTCTCCCTCTCATCCCACACTGACCTTTCTGTCCTGGGCCTCTTCCACTGTCAGAGTGAGACCCAGCGCAAATTGGAGGAACACCTCATATTTTGTTTGGGCAGCTTACAGCCCAACAGTGTGACTATCGATATCTCGAACTTCAAGTAACCATCTCTCTCCATCCCTCCCACATCCTAGTTCTCTGACCAGTCTGACTCTCCTTGATTAAATCTTATCTCTATAAGCTTCGTTATCAACTTCCCAGCTAACAAAGATCTATTCAACATTTTCCTTGACCTCCGTGCCCTTTGAAGTCTCATTTTCACAACTTAACCATCTATATCTCTGTGTCTCCCTCTCCCCTGACTCTCAATCCGAATAAAGGTCTCGACCCAAAACGTCACCCATTCCTTGAATCCAGAGATGCTGCCTGTCCTGCTGAGTTACTCCAGCATTTTGTGTCAAACACCATTTGAATGTCAGATGTTGGAGAAACAGTCAACATTTATATTATGTAAAGGATATGTTTAAATAAAGACTGCCGAGAAATTTAGATGGGATAGAGATATCCCGAGAGCCCAAAATGATGTGATACGTAAGTGTGAAACAGCAAGATGTTTGACAATGACAGGGCTAAGTTGCCTATGGCACCACTGATTAATATTCTTACCATACAGGGCTCAAGATTCTAACTTCAAATTGTGCAGAAATATGATAGTTACTTTATCCAGTTATTAGAATAGCTGAAATGCATTAAGGAATCAATATCATTTTAGTTTAGTTCAGTTTAGTTTAGTTTATTGTCACATGTACCGAGGTACAGTGAAAAGCTTTTGTTGAATGCTAACCAGTCAGCAGATTGATGCTCCTGAACACATCATCAGTGATGTAACCTGGGGGTCATTGGGTGTTTCGGGTCTTTCAACATCAGACACCCTCACCCAGGCAACCCAGCCGTGGTTGATTAGACCACGACTTGTGTTCAGGTGCAGGGCCTGTGCTAGGAATTGCGGGGCCCAATTAGAAAATTGATGGCGGGGCCCCTACTCTAGAAAAGTAAAAATTTATGTATGTTTATATTTCGTGTAGTATGCTCGTCTTTAACCAAAAAAAACATTAAATGCTTGATATACTAAAATTTTGAAAAACTATATGAAAGTGTCACACATCCAATAAAATGAGCGGCACTTTGAAAGATTGAATGTGTGTGTGTGTGTTTATGAGTGTATGCGATTGTGTCTCTGTGTCTGTGTGACTGAGTGTGTGTGTTTGTGTGTATGCGTCTGTGTGTGTGCGTGCATGGCCGGCCTTAGGGGGTTTAAACGGTTTAGAGATGTTTAGAGGGCTTCAGATGGGTTCAGGTGTGTTTACAATTGTTTAGAGGGGAATAGAGGGAAATAGGGGGGCTAGAGGGGGTTTAGAGGTGTTCAGAGGGTCCCAGAGGGGTTTAGAGACGTTATAAGCCCCCCGTGAGAAATTGTATTTCTCTGAAATTGAAGATAGACATAAAGCTGGAGTAACTCAGCAGACAGGCAGCGCAGCGACTCTGGAGAGAAGACCCTTCTTCAGACCGAACTGAACTCGCGTCGGTGAGAGTACTTGTGATTGTCTGAAGAAGGGTCTCGACCAGAAACACAACCCTCTCCCCAGAGCCGCTGCCCGTCCCGCTGAGCCACCTTCAACTTCAGAGCCAAACAAAAAACACAGAGTGCTGGAGGAACTCAGCGGGCCAGGCGAATGCCTCACCAGCTGAGTTTCTCCAGCATTTTTGTCTACCGCTAAACATCAATGATTCCGGGAATGCTGAGGGGACAGGATGATAGAGAGGGAGTAGGAGAGCTAGAGAGAGACGAGACGGGGAGCGGGAGAGAGAGCGCGAGAGAAAGAGGGAGGGAGGGAGTGAGCAAAAGACAGAGAGACACAACGTGGGTCGGTAGGTGAATGACTAACCTGCACACCAGGAAGAAGCCCCTTCTCGCGGTCCGGGGCCCTCACTCATGATGGTGAGTTAAATGAAATTCTCAACGTGTCATCGATCTACATTCCTCAGTAATGTAATTGTGTTTTAAACAAGTATTAATGACGCCGCGTGAATTTTATTCAAAGGAACACGGCGTCATTAAATGAGTCTGAAGAAGGGTTTCGGCCCGAAACGTCGCCTATTTCCTTCGCTCCATAGATGCTGCTGCACCCGCTGAGTTTCCCCAGCAATTTTGTGTACCTTCGATATTCCAGCATCTGCATTTCCCTTTTGAACACGGCGTCATTAATACTTGTTCAAAACACTATAACATTTACTGAGGAATGTGGATAGATGCAGATTCATGACGTCGCATAACAAGGTGTTAACTACTTACCGTTAAGAAGTGCTAACAGCACTAGTTAACAAATCGTTTGTGTATGATGGCCGTGCAGCGGTTGTTATGCATGTTCGTTTAAAAAAAATCCGGATGGCGAATTAAAAAAAATCTTTATTTAACAAAGATAATTCGTATTTTCGTACGAAATACTGAACATTAGTGCGGGGCCCCCATTAGGCGCGGGGCCCAATTGGGAGCAATCGGTCAAATCGGCTTAACGCCGGCCCTGTTCAGGTGGCATTCCCTCCTCCCCATGGACCTTCTCTCCTGATCCAGAGCCATTTCGAGAAAGACAATACATGATTGCAATTGAGCCATTTACAGTGTTTAGATACAGATAAGGAAACATGTTTAATGCAATGTAAAGCCAGCAAAGTCCGATAGTCCGAGTGGGACAATAAGTGAAAACAGCTTTTCAATAAAGCAGTTTTTAGTACAATTACAGATCACATTTTCACACAATAAGGTTTATGAACCCTGGCTTGTTAGTTTAGAACAGTCAAGTGCCTCCGCTACCAAGAGAAAGGTAACATTCCACCAGCTTGTGGACGGAAGGATAAGGGAAGAAGCAAGGCTGTTTCAGTGACAATTAAAAGCAACTACGGTAGAGAACATAATCCATGCCACAAGCAGTCATTGAATCCTTTATTTGTCATTCAGACCTTTCGGTCTGAACGAAATGCTGTTGCCTGCAGCCATACATGTAATAATAACAAAACACAATAAACACAAATTAACATCCACCACAGTGAGTTCACCAAACACCTCCTCACTGTGATGGAGGCAAAAGTCTTAGAGTTACTGTCTCTTCCCTCCTCTTCTCCCTCTGCGCTGAGGCGATACCCCACCGGGCGATGGTAAGTCAGTCCCGCGGTTCAAGCTCCGCGGCCCGGGGGTGGTCGAAGCTGCCGCCCTCCAGTCCAGCGGACGCAGCTGTTGCAACGGGTGCTCCGGAAAACAGGCACCAGCCTGTGACCTGCGAGCTCCCGACATTTTCATCCACTGGCCCGCGGCCGAGCCCCGGATCCAAGTCGCCGCCCCCAGAACGCCGCCTCAGCCGCCGGTGCACCGTCTCCGCCCTGCAGCCATGCCAGCAAACGAGCAGACTTGAGGTCTTAATCCATATCCAGTGCATTGAAACTGCTAAATACTTTTGATAATCAGTCAAGGTATGTACTCTAGCAAATTCAGCCCGAAACAATTGAAAAAAAATACCCAGTAAAAATGAAACATAGAAATTTCAAAACACAAAAAGGTGCAACACAATCTGGCCCTTTGGCCCACTTACACAGTACTGACTATTACATCAAATTAATGATAACATCTCATGGTCATCTTACAACCCAGCAGTATGAATATTGATTTCTCTAACTTCAAGAAACCCCTGCATTCCACTCTCTCCATCCCTCCCCCCACTAAAGTTGTCTTGTTGAGTCTCATTGTCTGTAACACGTTTTCACCTAGACCACAGCTAACAATGGCCTGTTTCCTTGATCATCATTATTTATTTACACATCTTTCATTAATTTGTTCTGTATCTCTCTACATCACCGTCTATATCTCTCGTCTGTAAACGCCTATCTCACCAGGGACTAACTCTACTGAACGTTCTTCCTTCCATTATTTATTTTGTAAAAGAATATGTGTGTTATGATTGTGTTTATAGTTTGTTTGGTTATTTGGTTGTTTGTCTTTTTGCACAAAAGTCCGCCAGCATTGCCACTTTCATTTCACTGCACATCTCGTATGTGTATGTGACGAATAAACTTGACTTGACTGTATGCTTCATTGTCAACTTCTCCTAGATAACAGCAGTCCACAGTATTCCACATTTTCCTTGAACTGCTTCCCCTTTGATCTCATTTTCACACCTTACCCTTCCATATCTCTGTGCCTCCCTCTCCCCTGACTCTCAGTCTGAAGAAGGGTCTCGACCGGAAACGTCACCCATTCCTTTTCTCCAGAGATGCTGCCTGACCCGCAGAGTTATGCCAGCTCTTTGTGTCTATCTTCATAAAATACCCTTTTGATTCAGGATTTCCTATTCCAAGCTAAATAAAAGCTTGCAAAATGTAAGGTATTGCTTGTATTAAGAAAATTAACAAAGAAGAATTAAATATAATAATTTGGGAAGAAATCTCCAGATTACATGAGCACAATGTAAAGTTGAAACAAAGCAAATGAAAGACCATGCACTTTGTCTTGAAGTTTATAAAATGGGCTATTACTAATGAAGGAAATCATGAATGCACTAAAGATAGTGCAGTATTATGTGAGATTCCTTGCAAGTCTTGATCGCATCACTATTGAAAAGGATCTTGGATGAGTAACTCAACTGGAGAAAAGCAATAGGTGACGTTTCGGGTCGAGGTCCTTCTTCCAACTGAGTCAGGGGAAAGGGAAACGAGTTATATAGATGGTGATGCAGAGAGATATAAGTAAGTAAGTAAGTAAGTTTATTGGCCAAGTATTCACATACAAGGAATTTGCCTTGCTGCTCCGCCCACAAGTAACAACATGATAAACAGTGACCGTTATGAATGGCTCAGAAAACACTGAACATTAATAATAATAAAACATTAATGATAAAACACCATTGATCAAGCATGTGACCCAATAAAATACCAGATCAACAAAATACCAGATAGAACAAATGAATGAATGATTTGCAGATTGCAGCATCTCTGGAGGGTGACTTTTTGGGTCGAGAGAATTCTTAAGACTCAAAGAATGGTCTCAACCTGAAAGGTCATGCATTCCTTCTTTGCAGAGATGGTGCCTGTCCCGCAGAGTTACTCCAGCATTATATGTCTATTTGTAAATGTTGTTCTACCGCTGAAGAACTGCTGGAAGTAAAAATGTGATCTACATATCAAATGAGGTTTATTCCAGCAGACTTAGTTAGACTGAGTGGCAGTGTCCCATGGAATGGTGGGCCTTGGTCTGTGCTTGGTCTCGCCGATGTAAAGGAGGCCGCTTCGAGAGCATCAAATGCAGTTGATGAGGTTACAGGAAGTGAATGTAAATCTCTATCCTTCCAAGAAAGGATGCTCAGGTCTCTAGATGTATGTGATGGAGGATGTGGGGATAGGTGGTACATCCAGACGTCATCTATGGCACAAGCAGTGTGAGCCGAAGGGCCTGTTCCTATGCTGTACTGTTCTATGTATGTTCTATCTCCTGCAGTTGCATGGGAAAGTTCCTGGGGGAGGGTGCAGATTGTGTGGGAAGGGCTTCCCTCACCCCTCCTCTCCCCCCCCACCCTTTTCCTGTGCCCCACCAAGATGTGCATCCATTTAGTATATTTTCAGTTTAGTTTAGAGATACAGCACGGAAACAGGACCCTTCTGCCCATCGTGTTCGTGCTGACCAGCATTCCCCACAAATTAACACCATCCTATACCCACTATGGACAATTTTGTTTAACATTTACCAAGACAATTAACCTACATACATGTACGTCTTTGGAGTGTGGGAGGAAACCGAAGATCCCGGAGAAACCCCACGCAGGTCACGGGGAGAACATACAAACTCCGTACACACAGCACCCATCGTCAGGATAGAACCCGTGTCTCCGGCGCTGCATACGCTGTAAGGCAGCAACTCTACCGCTGTGCCACCATGTCGCCCTATGGATCGTGTCCCCGGTTTCCCCTTGCACCTAGATCCCTTCCTCCTGCTTCACATTTGGTGCCTTTAATCTCCTTAAATCTCAACCTTTTGATTTTTTTCCCCCACTCTGACCTTTGTCCTTCAAAGGCCTTCATCTGTATCCACCTATCACTTGTCCAGCCTCCACCACTCTTCCAGCTTTCTCCTCCCCACTACAATCAGTCTAAAGAAGGGTCTTGGCTTCAAGCATTGCCTATTCATGTTCTCCGCAGATTCAGCTTAACTTGTTGAGTTACTCCAGCACTTTGTGTCTTTTTTTAGATGGTGGGAGTTATGTGTATCGAGTGGGATGGGGGTTGGGATTTAGGGGAAAGGGAAAGAGTAGGGGTTTGGAAAGTATTACTTGAAATTAGAAAATCAGTTTGAAGGGTAAAGGGCCAATCCTACTTTCATGACCTAATTCACGACCTCTGCCGAGTTTGCCCTAGACTCATACTCGCAGCATGGTCGTCACGAGGTCGTAGGAGGTCGTAGGAGTTCGTAGGAGGTCGTAGGCGGTCGATGGTAGGTCATTATGCTGGTCGTAGGTACCTGTGGCATCAAGTAGGTCGGGGCGTTTTTCTAGTCTGATGAAAAATGTCCACGAGTAAAAATCGTCATGAATTAGGTCGTGAAAGTGGGACAGGCTCTTAACCAAGAATAATATGAGGTGTTCTTCCTCAAGCTTTTGCCTGGTCTCACTCTGGCAATGGAGGAGGCCAAGGATAGAAAGGCCAGTATGGGAATGGTAAGGTCAGTTAAAATGTTTGGCAACTGGGAGCTCCAGTAGGCCTCAGTGGATTGAGCATAGGTGTTCTGCGAAATGAACACCAAGTCTAGGCTTGGCTGTTAGCGATGTGGTTGAGGCAAAGATGATAGTGACATTCAAGGGACTTTTGTAAAGGCACATGGATTAGTTTAGTTTAGTTTACTTTAGAGATACAGCGCGGAAACAGGCCCTTCGGCCCACCGAGTCCATGCCGGCCAGCGTTCCTCGCACATTAACACTACCCTACACACACTTGGGACAATTTACACTTATACCAAGCCACTAACCTACAAAACTTTAAGTCTTTAGAGTGTGGGAGGAAACCAAAGATCTTGGAGAAAACCCATGTGTGTGTATGTATGGGTATGTAAATACATTTGTTACTCCCAAAGAAGTTATTTGAATGTTAGAAATAATCTTTTTTTTTTTCTTCGGGCACGGAGCTGGAAAAAAAAATTTTCTTACAAAGGCTACGGAAGTCTTTAGAATTCTAGCCACGTTAGTGTGGCTATCACTAACTACACTAATTGTAGATGTAGTTCTTTTTCTTTCACCCTATACCCTATACTAACCTTCACCCTATACTAACCAACTCTATCACTTTTTTCACTTAAAATATTTTTATAACTTAATGTTTGAATGGAAAAATAAGACTAATACAAGGAGATGTGTTCGGAAGAGCGATGTTAAAGAGGTTCTATGTGTTGTACCTTCTGCTCGGTTATAGACCACCTTAGAAACAATATGCAAGATGTTAATATGACAAGAGGGGGTCAGGGAATAACATTTTGTAGTTGGAATGTCAAGGGAATCAATGAACCAATTAAGAGAGGTAAAGTTTTGGCACATCTAAATGTAATCAAAACAGATATAATATTTCTTCAAGAAACACACCTTAAAAAGGAATCTCTACATAGACTTAAAGCTAAGTGGATCGCTGAATCATATCATTCCTCCTTTTCCCATAAGTCTAGAGGAGTTGCAATACTAATTCATAAAGGAATACCTTTTAAGAACTCTTCAACAATAGTGGATATTGATGGTAGATATATTATATTAGTTGGAGAGTTAAATGGAGAAAAAGTGATTCTTCTTAATGTTTATGGGCCTAATTTTGATAACCCCAAGTTTTTTAATAAAACATTTAATAAAATTCCTGAATTTACACAATATAAATTAATAATTGGAGGAGACTTCAATTGTACATTAGATTCATACTTAGATAGATCATCAAGGCAAAAAAAAGTAAAATCTCAATCAAGTGTATTTCTAAATTCATTTATTAATACCACTAATATTAAGGATGTCTGGAGAATAGAAAACCCAACTGGACGGGAATATTCATTTTACTCACCAGTACACAAAACATACTGAAGAATAGATTATTTTTTAGTTGACTCTACGTTTATCCCATTTATTTATAATTCAAAATACCATAACATTATAATCTCAGATCACGCACCTGTAACATTCATGATTAAATTAAATGGAATGTCCGAGAAACAAGCATATTGGAGATTTAACCCACAAATTTTGAACGAAAGATCATGCCAGGAATATATTATTAAACAGATTCAAATATTTTTTGAGGTAAATGACAACCCTGACACACCTACTTCTCTTATGTGGGAAACGTTTAAAGCGTATGTTCGAGGTACATTAATTTCTGCTCAAGCATTTTATAATAAAGAGAACAGGATTAAGCAACAAACATTGGAAAGTGAAATCAAGCAACTAGATATAGAAAATGCGAGAATGCCATCTACTTTAAAACATAATAAAATTGCTGTATTGAAATATAAATTAAATAAAATGTATTCAGAACAAGTAATAAAACTTTATCAAAAAACCAAACAATTACATTTTGAATTTGGAGACAAACCACAAAAATTATTAGCACGTCAGTTACGAAAAATGGAAGGGGAAAAAACAATTCATAAAATTAGAACAGAGACAGGAGAATTATTAAAAATGCCCAAGGACATAAATGATAGATTTCTCCAATACTATCATAACCTTTATTCAACTAAAACCGTAGCACAATCAGAAGGAATAGCAGATTTTTTAATAAAATGTAATTTAAAAGGTTTAAATTCAAACGATAGAGAATTATTAGAAAGGGAGATTACGATAAAGGATATTGAGGAGTCTATTGGCTCTTTAAAAAATGGTAAAGCAGTAGGACCAGATGGTTTAGGTTCCGAATTTTATAAAAATTTTTATGACTTGCTTAGCCCACGTTTACAAAGACTGTATGAGTATATATATACTCAACAGAAACTTCCAGACACTTTAAATGAATCTATAATAACACTTATTCCTAAAGCTGATAAAGAACCGGAAGACCCGGGATCATACAGAGCAATTGCACTTTTAAATACAGATCAGAAAATTTTAACTAAAATACTAGCGCATAGATTAAGTACAGTGATGAATAAATTAATACACCCTGACCAAACAGGCTTTATTCAGAAACGGTACTCATATTATAATCTAAGAAGATTATTTAATATTATATATTCCAAGAGAATTATTAATGAAGATCTAGCAATAATTTCACTTGACGCTGAAAAAGCATTTGATCAGGTCGAATGGCCTTATTTATTTTCGGTGATGGAAAATATGCAGCTAGGGGAGAAATTCTGTACATGGATAAAACTGTTATATACAAATCCCACGGCTAGAATATTTACAAACCAAAGGTTGTCATCTAAATTTAGCCTATCTAGAGGTTGTAGACAAGGATGCCCATTATCTCCATTATTATTTGCGCTTGCTATTGAGCCACTGGCAGAAATAGTTAGGGGGCATCCGGAAATACATGGGTATAACACAAAGGACACAGTGAATAAAATTTCTCTATACGCAGATGATGTATTAATTTACATTACAAAACCAGAAATTAGTATTCCAAACTTATTAAAGCTAATAACCCAATTTGGTTCACTTTCAGGATACAGAATAAATTGGAATAAAAGTGAAATTATGCCAATAAGGGAACATAACAAACAGATAATACAACAATTTCCATTTAAAATAGTAAATGAAAAATTTAAATATCTAGGTATTTATGTAACTAAGATATATACATCATTATTTAAAGCAAATTTCCCCCCATTACTGAACAAACTACATAAGAATATTCAATACTGGAAAACACTTCCTATCTCAATGGTTGGCAAAATCAATGCCATAAAAATGATTTTTTTACCGCAAATATTATACCTTTTTCAGACAATTCCGATATATCTGGCAAAAAACTTTTTTTTTAAATTGGACTCTATTGTTAATGATTTTATCTGGGATTATAAGAATCATAGGATAAACAAAAGACACTTGTGTAAATCAAAAATAAATGGAGGCTTGGTTTTACCCAATTTTTTGTTTTATTTCTGGGCAGTTAATATTAAAAATATGAATTTCTGGTTGGAAGAAATAGATCATCAACCAGTCTGGTTAAAAATGGAAAAGGAAGATTGTTTACCTTTTGATATCGGTTCGATATTATTTGCTACGTCTAAATTAAACAAAAAAATTTATAGGGAAAACCCTATAATATTTAGTGCTATACGAATTTGGAAACAATTAAAAAAGACATTAAAATTAGATAATTTATCACTTTTTCTTCCAATTGTGAATAATCCTTTGTTTAAGCCTTCATGGTTGGATGGGGGTTTTACACAATGGAAGAATTATGGAATTAAAAATATGGGACAACTTTACAAGGAAGGCACTTTTCTGACATTTCAGGAGTTGCAACAGACTTATGGACTTCGAGGAAATGATTATTTCAGATATCTTCAATTTAGAGATTATGTAAAATCGAACTCCCAAAATTTTCGAATTAGAAATTCAGAAATTCTTGATGAATGTTGGAACAAACATCCTAATACAGAAAAATTAATATCTTATATATATAATATCTTATTAGACAGTGACATTCCTTCGACGGACTTACACAGACAAACATGGGAAAAAGAATTAAATCAAGTAATAACGAAAGATACTTGGGAAGAAAGTTTGCAACACATACATCAGTGTTCACTAAACGCCAGACATTCTCTAATACAATTTAAAGTAATACATAGGTTACATTATTCAAAAACAAAACTACATAAAATTTTTCAACATATCTCACCTATATGTGATAAATGTCAACATTTAGAAGCTACATTATCTCACATGTTTGCAAACTGTATAAAAATTAAAAAATTCTGGGTAAATATTTTTAGTATAATATCTAAAGTAACCAGCACACAATTGGACCCAGATCCAAAATTAATAATACTCGGAATATTAGAATTAAATCAAACACTTAGAACAACACAAAGAAACTTTATTGATTATAGTTTAATAACAGGAAAAAAATTAATTCTAAAATTTTGGAAAGGCCCTACGGCCCCCACAATCAAAATGTGGATTATAGAAATGACGGAGACCTTAAACGTGGAAAGAATCAGATTTTCCCTGTTGGACAAACAGGAATTATTCGTTGGAACATGGTCTCCTTTTATTGATTACTTAAAGGGTCAGAATAGTTCAGCACAGGAACCTGACTAGCACGCGGGCTAAAGAATGGATGAAATACTATACTCTGAAATGTACGAATATATCTCGAATGAAGTCTTTTTTATTTCAATAAATTTTTCCATTCTTCTTTAACTATCTTTTTCCTTTTTTTTTTTTTTTTTGTTTTTTTTTTTTGTTTGTTTTTTTTCTTTTTTTTATTATCTTTATTTTATTTATTTAATTAATATATCTCTTTAGTTCTATCTAGTTTAAAAAAAAAAAAAAAAAGGCAAAAAGTATTGGAGACAATGTAATAATAATTGACAATATTATCAATTTAAAAATGTAAGACTGTAATGATGTAAATAGGTTATGTACCTATCTCCAATAAAAAATATTTTCAAAAAAAAAAAAAAAAAAAAAAGAAAACCCACGTGGTCACGGGGAGAACTACAAACTGCATACGTACGATCGAACCCGGGTCTGCGGCGCTGCATGCGTTGTAAGGCAGCAACTCCACTGCTGCTCCAGGGTGCCACCCTGAAGGATGTATAAGGGATGGTGAATATGGATTATGTGCAGAGAGATATGAGCTGGTCTTGGCATGATATTCGGCAGAGACATTGTGGGCCAAAAGGCCTGTACTTGTGCTGCACTTTCTATGTTCTATTTTTTAATGTGTGTATGTGATCCCTTTATTTACACCTAAAGATTTACACTCAGCTCCGCCTGGTCTATCTGATAAAACGTACTAAGTTACAGTCATTATAAGAATTATGTGTAATTGAAAGATAAATGCATATTCCATCTACAACGGGTGAATCTGCGAAGCTTGGGGGTTGGGAGGGAGAGTACAATGTAAGATGAAGGATGAAGCAGAGCTTATAGCATCTTCTATATCCCCTACACCACTGCTGGCCTTGGCCTTGAAAGCACATTTACCAATGATGGTCAGGGTCTTCTCCTCAGGCTCTTAGTTTTGGAGAGCTAAGTATGTTAATAATCCTCTTATACAATATGATATGATAGAACTTTATTTATCCCAGGAGTGAAATTGATCTGACAACAGTCATAATACATAAGAAACATGAAAAATGAGATTAAAGTGATCAGTGGAAAGGATTGGGGATGTGCAAAGATTGGAGGGAGGGGGGGAAGAGTCAGTCTACCCCACGACAGAAGGAGAAGGAGTTGTACAGTTTGATAGCCACAGGGAAGAAGGGTCTCCTGTGGTGTTCTGTGCTGCATCTTGGTGGAACCAGTCTGTTGCTGAAGGTGCTCCTCATGTTGACCAGTGAGTCATGGAGGGGGTGAGCTGGATTGTCCAAGATGCTCCACAGTTTGAGGAGCATCCTCCCCTCCAAGACCACCACCCTAATTGATTGATGTGAATGTATATAAATAATAAATCTTTGTAACTATCATGATTAATGAATTAGTGCGTGAGGCTGAGGCTTGGACATGTGTTATGACGTTGTAGTGAAGCATATAGATATTGAGCAGGTCATATTTAGTTTGAGTTTTTGTTTCAGTTTCAGTTTCAGTTTAATTTCAGTTTTAGTTTTAGAGATACAACACGGAAACAGGCCCTTCAGCCCACTGAGTCTGTACCGACTAGCAATACCAGCACACTAGCACTATCTTACACACCTGGGACAATGTGTATTCTTTAACAAAGCCAATTAACCTACAAAACTGTACTTTGGTGAGTGGGGGGGAAACCAGAGCACCCGGGAAAACCCACACAGTCACAGGGAGAATGTATGACGTCCATTCAATCAGCACCTGTAGTCAGGATTGAACCCGGGTGTCTGGTGCTGAAAGGCAGCAAATCTACCACTGTGCCACCGTGATTCAGATGATTAGGATGCTCTGATAGAGCAGGGTGCGAGCCTGAGAATCTAAATGTTGAGAAATGAATCTAAATGATGTCTTCCCCACTGTTATTTTGATTGTGACATCTTTAGCTTTATTGCAGCATGCAGCAGATGCTTCATCACCAACAGGTCTGATCTCCTGAACACTGCCCATTTATCATGGATCAGAGATGTTCCTGGAACCATATGGAATAAGGATCATTACCATCCTCGCCATCTCACTCATCAAGGGATTCTGAGCCAAATCAGAAAATTATTTCCATCCATCCCGAATTATGACCTTCCCTATCTTTCTCAAAATTGTGGAGAATTAAGATCTCTCCTGAAATTATCAGATGTCATTCCCATGAATCCCAGCTTGCTTTTCTGCAGAAGATAGCATTTGATAAAAACAGACCATGCTGATTTGTGTTAAGGCACTGAAAAATTAATTGATTAGTTTTGTTCTGTCAACAAGAATTGTGTTGCCTCAAGGAACTACACAGATTGGTTTACCAAAAAAACCCTCAAAGTGCTGGAGTAACTCAGTGGGGGCAGGCAGCATCTCTGGAGGACATGGATAGGCAATGTTTACGGTCTTCAGATTGATTGTGGTAGGGGAGAAGGCTGGAAAAGAGGTTGGGGTGGGACAGACAAGGAAAGTGATAGTGGATGCAAGTGCTTGGCCAATGGGTAGAGATGAAATGAGACAAAAAGGTGTCAGGTAAGGAGAGAAGAAGAGTGTGAAGTAGGCATGGATTGAGGAGCAAGGTGACAGGGGGAAGAGGAAAGTAGAAGACCACCATGATGGGCATAGGTCACAGAGAGTAAAAGGGAGGGGAGGGGCGATTTACTAAAGATTGGAGAATTCAACGTTCATTCTTCTGTCTTGTCTTGAGGACATTAAGTCCTGGATGGCCCTAAACTTTCTAGGATTTAATGAAAAGAAGACAGAGGTGATTTTGTTTGATCCCAATGGCTGCCGTGAACCTCCATTTGTTGATTTAGATCCATTGTCACGGTACGTGAAGCCAACAGTTTTGAATCTGGGTTTTAGGATGGACAGTGACTTTAAATTAGATCACCAAATAGGCGCGGTGGTTAAGTCCAGCTTCTTTCACTTAAGGAAGCTGGCAAAGGTGAAACCCATTCTCGAGCGGCAGCATTTTGAGACAGTAATCCATGCCTTTATTACATCTAGGCTGGATTACTGTAACGCACTCTATTTTGGAGTTGCTTGTTCTTCTCTGGCTCGTCTCCAGTTGGTTCAGAATGCTGCTGCTCGCCTTTTAACTGGAACTCGAAAGAGGGAGCACATAACACCAGTTCTGGCCTCCCTCCACTGGCTCCTGGTGCACTCTCGAGTTCATTTTTAAATTCTGTTATTTGTTTTTAAATCTCTGAATGGGCTCGCCCCGCCTTACCTCTCTGAGCTGCTCCACCCATACTTCCTGCCCGGACCCTCAGGTCAGCTGATCAGCTGCTCCTGGAGGTACCGAGGTCTAAGCGAAAGCTCAGAGGGGATAGAGCCTTCTCTGTTGCTGCTCCGGCATTCTGGAACACTCTGCCATTGCACATCAGACTGGCCCCCTCACTGTCCATCTTCAAATCCAGTATTAAAACACATTTATACTCTCTGGCTTTTGACCATGCATGAGTCTTTGCTCCTGCTTGTAGTGTTTTTAATATTTCTTTATTTTGAATATCTTTACTTACTCCATCTTTTAACTGTTATTATTGGTGTGTATTAACTTTTTTGTCAATGATTAGTGATGTACAGCACTTTGTTGCAACTATGTTTGTTTTTAAAGTGCTCTATAAATAAAATTATTATTATTATTATTATTATATTAAGCTATCCAAGCCGTCTCTGAGGTGCTGTTCCTCAAATTTGCATGTGATCTCACTGTGGCAATGGAGGAGGCCCAGGACAGGAAGGTCGATATGGGAATGGGAAGGGGAGTTAAAATGCTTGGCAACTGGGAGATCCATCAAGCCTAGATTGTCCAAATGGAAGTGTCACCGACTCTAGGATTGGGCTTGCAGATGTCAAAGACGCCACATCGGGAGCACCGAACATGGTAGACAAGCTTTGAAGAGGTGCACGAGAACATCAGGAGCGCTGAATGCAATCGGAGGAGGTACATATGAACCTCTGTACCAACTGGAAGAGCTGCTGGGATCCCTGGATTGTTGTGAGGGTTAAGATGTAGGGATGGGTATTAGATCTCCCGTGTTGGTGTAGGGATAGGCGTGACAGCTCCAGTGGTTTGTCTCGTTCATCACGTTTAAATGGATAGACTTAAAACGCTCTAGTAACTCACGGCAGGCGGCATCTCTGGAGAGAAGGAACGGGTGACGTTTTGATCGAGACCCTTCTTCCTAGACCTGGACCCTGAAGAAGGATCTCAACCTGAAGCTTTGATCTGTCCTTTTCACACCTTACATTATCTTTGCACTCTTCTATATCTCTAGTTTCCCTCTCCCCTGACTCTCAGTCTGAAGAAGGGTCTCGACCCAAAACATCACCCATTCCTTCTCTCCAGAGATGCTGCCCGACCCACTGAGTTACTCCAGCATTTTGTGTCTATCTTCAATGCAAACCAGCATCTGCAGTTCCATCCTACACAGGTTTAAATGGGTGCTGGTTATTTATGCATCATGATCCTAACTCGTATTTTTCACTGCTGGCAAATGTTATGCCCGTGTGAAAGAGTCTTTGCTCTCAGGCTCAGTCTGTGATTGCATAAGATAAGACTTCTCTCATGCCATTTACTGTCACCAGCTCTTGACATTTAGATGGAGAGAATGAACCGACAGCAACAAAGGAGCCTATTTTACCCATTGTGTCTATGCAAGCACAACGTATTATTCAACTGCAGTTCTTTCTCAACGCTGGAAAATAATTTCTGCTCAAATTCTTATCTAAAGCCTTTTTAAAAACAATATTATTGCATTTACTTCAAACAACCTTTCAGGCAGCACGTTACAGATAGCATCATTTCACAATGTTTATTTTACCTTGTGGCATCTCTAATATTTTTTGCTGATTGATTTTAATCTGTTTTCTCTTCAGCCACAGAAAATCACATTCCTTTTTCCATTTCCGTTCTGTCCAAACACTTCATGGTATTGAAGCCCATGATAATTCTCCCGTTATAATTTCAACTGTACAGAAACTGAACTGAGAGACAAAGGGGAGGGGGAGGGGGCGGTGGGGGAGGGGGGAGAATAAAGGACGTCCCGGCGTTGGGGGGTATCGCCGTCAGGGTGTGTGAGGAGAATAAAGGGGTACCTGGCAGGGGGTACTTTGTCACTTTCTCAGCGTCCTTTATGTGGTGACTGTTTGAATACCTTACCAAGCGAAGAATTTCACCGAGACTTGACACACGTGACAATAAACTGAAGATTGACACAAACATGCTGGAGTAACTGAGCGGGACAGGCAGCATCTCTGGAGAGAAGAAACGGGTAATGTTTCGGGTTGAGACCCTTCTTCGGATTGGTTAGGGATAAGGGAAATGAGAGAGGGTCGACACAAAATGCTGGAGTAACTCAGCAGGTGAGCGGGAAATGAGAGATATGGAAAATATTTCAATCAATTTAAATTTATCTTTCTTTACTTGCGCTAATTGTGTGAAGATCAGTGCGCACTAATCACGTCTAGCTTTGTACTTTCAATTACCAATGGAGAGACAATGAACAATAACATCACATGTGTTTACAAGCAGCAAACAAAGATGTAATTTAGTGCTTCTATTGCTCCTGTTTTCAATGCTATCTATCTTTGTGTATACATTAGTTTTTATCCTAATATCTAAATTAATACGGTGAATAAATGCAGCTCCTGTGAAGGTAACTACAGGATGCCACGGGCACATTTTTTCAATTTGTGCACTTTCTAAATATTTCTTTTTTTTTTTCTCTTTCCAATGTGTCAACCTCCCAGTCATGCAAATAGTCTTTAATACCATGAATTTTAATTTCATGGAATTCAATTGGAAACTTTTAGTTCTCACCAAGCAAACAGCTGACAATGGCCTGTTTCCTTCATCTTTGTCAAGGCTCATGTCATCTCCTCTCTTGCCTCCATCAATCACCTGGGATAGATCCATCAGTTCCTGGATATTTATCCACCTTAATGCTCTTCAAGAGCTCCGACACTTTCTATTTCTTCATCTCAAACTGTCCTTGCATATTGGTGTTCTCCACACAGACCTCGCAGCCCTCTATGTCCTTCTCCTTGGTGAAGACAGACGCAATGTAGGCACATTAATAGCCCTGTCCCACGGTACGAGTTCATTCCAAGAGCTCTCCTGAGTTTTATAAAAAAATCAAACTTGTGGTGAGCACGGAGAATGAACGTAGCAGGTCCGTCAGAGCTCGGGGACGTCTCTTAGTGGCTCATTACGCTAACAGCAGGTACTCGGGAAGACTCGCGAACGGCAGGTAAGCACGGGAAGACTCGTAAAGATTTTTCAACATGAGTACCGACGAGTGGCCATTACCGTAAATCTCCGAGTTCGATTCAGGGCAAACTCGGGAGAGCTCTTGGAATGAACTCGTACCGTGGGACAGGGCTTTTAGTGTGTAACACTGCAGAAAGTTGGGCATAAAAATGGATTGTTGCAATATTTTAATAGATCTTTATTTACTAAAATTCAACCTGGGAACTATGACAGAAACAATCCGTTTTCTCACTCACTTTTCAGGAGTGTTGGAATACAATGACAAACGCTCAGCGAGACACTGGAGAAACAAGAAAGACACAAAGTTTTAAGAAGGTTCACAACCCAAAATGTTGTCTGCCCATTCCCTCCCCAGATGCTGCTTGATCTGTTGAGTACCTCCAGCACTTTGTCTTTTCCACAGGGAGAGACTGAATAAATTAGGATTGTATTTTCTAGAGGGGGGTAGGTGGGGGTTGTGGGGGGGGGGGGGGGGGGGTGTATTCCTGATCTCAATCTATGAGGGCAGAGATAGATAGTTTCAAATTGTTTTTCCCATGGTGAGAGCATCTAAGACAAGAGTGCATAGGTTTAAGGTGAGAAATTGGGGACTTCTTTCACACAGAAGATGGTTGGAGTCTGCAGTTCATTGCCAGGTGATGGAGGCAGATTTCAGAAGCATCAGGTAAGTAATTCAACTGCCCGCCCAGGATACCGATGGTCCTAATGCAGATAATTGGGATTGATGCAGAGAGGAATGATGAGCAGTGCGGATCATAGTGTATCGAAGGACCGGTTTCTATGTAATACTCTATGATGCTATGACAGAATGGAGCAAAACGCAGACAGCACTTGCTGGAGGTAGCCGCTATGTAAGATGGTAAACAGGCTGGAAAAAGCTGTCAGCGAAAAAAGTGGGCATCAGTACAGGTGGTGGCAGTAATAAAGAACTCCCCTGAAAACTGCCTGTTCACCCTGGATCAGATGGGCACACGTTACCGAAGACAGACACAAAATGCTGGAGTAACTTAGCGTGACATGCAGCATCTCTGGGTCTGGACCCGGAACGTCCATCACCCATTCCTTCTCTCCAGAGATGCTGCCTGTCCTGCTGAGTTACTCCAGCATTTTGTGTCTCTCTTTGGTGTAAGCCAGCATCTGCAGATCCTTCTTACACATAAATGCATAAAGCTGATAGATTATTTGTCAGGTCTGTCAATGATCTCCTCCCATGATGAATCCTGGTCATAATTAGAAGAGTATTGTTCTGGGATATTTCCTACAGGTGCCATCCATCCATCACTGCACACATAAGGAAGTCCAATTACCTGGAAAAATTGCAAACCACAAAGATATTTATTCCATCAGCATGTGGCCAGGATGCAACAATGAGAGAAAACAAAATATTTAGCAACTGCAAGGTTTGTGTAGATCTGCCTTGATGATTCCTTTCTGATGTCATATATACCATACAGTGCGGAAACAGGCCCTGCAGCCCAAATTGCCCACACTGGCCAACATGTCCCAGCTATACTAGGCCCACCTGCCTGCGTTTGGTCCATACCCCTCCAAACCTGTCCTATCCGTGTACCTATCTAACTGTTTCTTAAATGTTAGGATAGTCCCAGCCTCAACTACCTCCTCTGGCAGCTTGTTCCATACACCCACCACCCTTTGTGTGAAAAAGTTACCCCTCAGATTCCTATTAAATCTTTTCCCCTTCACCTTAAACCTGTCCTCTGGTCCCCGATTCAACTACTCTGGGCAAGAGTTTATGTGCTTCGAACTGATCTATTCCTCTCATGATCTTATCATTATCTTATAAGATCACCCCTCAACCCCTCATCCTCCTGCGTTCCAAGGAATAGAGTCCCAGCTTACACAACCTCTGATGTGGTCTGATCTATTTTAACCTGTTTGTAGAATTTAAAGTGGCTCTTCATAGATGACTGAAATTGCTTCAAATTTGGCTAATGACACCATGAGGAACAGCAGTGAATGTGAAGGAAGGATGGTCATGGGATCTCAAAAGAGAAGGGAATCCCTCAGTATTAGCAATGAAAAAGGAGCAAGTCATGGACTGCAGAAGGCAAACAGCATCAAAAGTGCAGGTTGAAATAGTTCAAGTTCTTTGGAGTTAATATTATCAATAACCTGGCGTGGCAGGCAGCTGAATCGGGCAGAGCCCTCTTCCGCTTGGTGCCGTGACTGGCGGATGGCCAGCTTGGCCAGGCCCAGGTCAACCCAACCAGGACATCCTCGGCCCTACCCTCTCCCCTATGCACAGGGTGTCCAAAGATGAAGATGATGGGTGAGAAGTGCTGCCAGAAGGCAAGGAGCAGCCCCTGTGGATACTGGAACAGAGGCTGCAGCCTCACACACTCCATGTACACGTGGGACACAGACTTGTCCAGCCCGCAAACGTGGCAAGCGGCTGGCCAGTCTGTGAACCGCAAGAGAAACAGGTTGCAGGGGACTCCTCGATACAGTACTCTCCACCACAGGTCCCTTATGTAGAGGGGGAGAATCCCTGCGTAGGGGTCCCCGCAACCGGAAGGCAACACCAACCACCACTTAGAGTCCGGACGGTGGACAAGGGCGAGGAAGTGTAGGGTGTGGAGGAGTGGGGCTAACAGACTGGCAGACATAATAGCAGACAGCTAGTGCTGTCAATTTTTAGGTTGCTGCTTTGTTATGAGGGGAATTCAGAGTAAGGGCCAAGTAAGAAAATAGCTTTGAGGGGATCTTCTGTGACTGGTCGGCAACAACAGATTAGGCAAATCGGCTTCATGAAGTTTCACTTACTTATGAGTCGACTGCTTTTATATATGTAGTGGAAGTGGCATTGTAGCATGCATTTCATGTCGCTGGTTGCTCCTCTGCATATCTGACCTCCTCTGGGTATACCCAGAGAAGCTGAAAGGAAAAGGGTAGATTTCATTGACCTCTTGGATGTCTCAAAATTTCTGTTCAAATTGCATTTTCATTGGAATTGAGCGATATGGTGCCCAAGGTGATGTGGTACCCATCCCTCCCCAGCCTTAGGATGCCCCAAAATATACGGCACCCACTTTGCTGAGACTAGTTCAGTTTAGCTTAGTTATTGAGTTCAGTTTATTGCCACGTGTACCGAGGTACAGTGAAAAGCTTTTGTTGCAGGGAGCAATTGGAAACACTAGGACTTTATTCCTCATAGATTGTTGTCAGAGAGGTGTAAAAAATAATGAGGGGACTCGATAGAGTGAATGAACAATGCATTTTATTCAGGGCAAGGGAATGAAGAAATAGAGGTTTAAGGTGAGAGGAGAAATATTTGATAGGAACCAAAACTGCAACGTTTGCACACTCTTGCACACTTTTTGCATGCTACGTAGCAACTTTTGATGGGTGCATGTTCCCGATGTTGCGGGAGTCCAGAACCAGGGGCCACAGTTTAAGAATAAGGGGTAAGCCATTTTGAACGGAAATTAAGAAAAACCTTTTCACACAGAGAGTTGGGAGTCTGTGGAATGCTCTGCCTCAGGTGGAGGCTGGCTCTCTGCATGCTTTCAAGAGAAAGCTAGACAGGGCTCTTAAAGATAGCGGAGTCAAGGGATATGGGGAGAAGGCAGAAACGGGGTACTGATTGGGGATGATCAGCCACGATCACATTGAATGGCATTGCTGACTCGAAGGGCCGAATGGTCTACTCCTGCACCTATTGTCTATTGTCTATTGAACTGCCAGGTACAATAACAGCATTTAAAAGACATTTGGACAGGTTCGTGAAGAGAAAGGTTTCAGCATTGTACTAGTCAAACACAGGATATGGGTCTAGCTGAAGTTTCCATGCTGTGTGACGCTATGACTGTGATAACATTTGTGTTTGTCCATTCAGAGGTTAAACTCTAAGTCATTGTTAGTTTCAACACTGAACCACATAGTGGGATGATGTTCACATTAATTATCTGGAAGGCAAGGGTTTACTAACCACCTGCCTCTAGCACGAAAAGCTGCCCTTTTTTTTAATCAAAAATCTAAATCTATGGTGAGACTCTGTTCCTCAGGGATAACTTTGCATAATTTGTGGCATTTCTCAGTGATGGCCTAAAGTCACCGTTGCCTCCCGACTGGCTGTTGACTGATTGAAGAGAATAATGTTAATGGTCCACTGACCAGCAGTGATTCCCACACTCATGTGTGTTTCAGAGGCATTGACAAACTACAACTGTCACTTTGAAACACTGGAGAACTACCACCAACTCAGTTTCAGGAAAATGCTCTGAATACAATGGCAGATTATCAAAGCAATGGCACAGCAGAAAAAGAATACATGATTACAATCGAGCCATTCGAACCTGCGGTTCATTCTCTGTTGATTTAAAGCCACGTGGTTTCGTGAAGGATGTGGACTTTATTTTTAACAGCAAATTAATCAAATCTGTGTATCAATGGCAAAGAGGAAGAAGAACATGCCTGAAAGTCTGAAGAAGGGTCTCGACCTGAAACATCAGCCATTCCTTCTCTCCAGAGATGCTGCCTGTCCCGCTGATTTACTCCAACATTTTGTGTCTATCTTCGGTGTAAACCAGCATCTGCAGTTCCTTCCTACACAAGAAGAAGAACATTTTGAAGAAGAAGAAGAGAGGTTACTTCAAATTTGGGGATTCAAAGGAATATGCAGCACTTGTCAAATATTTATCTTCACTGTTGCATTACCCCACCAGGAGACGTGTCTGAAACTTAATACCCTCACTGTATAAAGAGTGAAGTTTAACAGCTGCTGTCTCAAGTGTCAAAGGGGGTAGGTAGTCTGATGACGGACAGATTGCTCAACAATTTTTGGATACACTGTCCTAAAATTTTGCCGAGCACATGAATCTCCCATCGTTGCCCATCTAACTCAAATATTTTAACATTTTGAGGTAGATTATGCCGCAATATTGAAATGATAAATACGTAACTTATGGTGACGGTACTGTACATGGACGTAACGGTAGAGCTGCTGCCTTACAGTACCAGAGACCCAGGCTCGATCCTGACTGTGTGTGCTGTCTGTATTGAGTTTGTTCGTTCTCCCTGTGACCTGTGTGAGTTTTCTCCGAGATCTTTGCTTTCCTCCCACACTCCAAAATCGTACAGGTTTGTAGGTTAAGTGGCTTGGTATAAATGTATAAACGTTTTAAAATAGTCCCTAGTTTGTGTAGGATAGTGTAGATGTGCAGGGACGTGGACTCAGTGGCCTTTTTCCGCGCTGCATCTTCAAACTAAACTAGACTCAACTAAACTTAAGAATCCTGCTAATGTGTTGAATTATCAAGAACAAAAATACACAGACCATTGTTACATCCAAGATGTTCGCTCATTTTACACACTGAATATTAGTCATAAGGCCACAAGTGATAGTAGAATTAGTCTATTCGGCCCATCAAGTCTACTCCGCCATTCAATCATGGCTGATCTATCTCTCGCTGCTAACCCCATTCTCCTGCCTTCTCACCATATCCTGTACTAATCACGAATCTATCTGTTATCTATACATAACTAAAACTCTGATCTTGTTATCTTCCGGCTTGCACGGTCATTCTATTTGTACAAAAATGGTATGGGACAGCGCTACGATTTTCCCACCAGCTTACTCACCGTTCCCATGTGCTGCGAGTGCACCAAGTTTTGTTCCGATTGGTGGTCTAATGTAAAAGTTAGCGAGGGTTGAAAAATCTTAAAAACCGCACGTGCGCAGATCGATCTCCTCTCCTGCCAGTTAGCAGCGCATGGATTGGTCTTTTCTCATGTCACTCCGTGGGACGGTCCGCCCCTTCCTGTGCCATCGCATCTTTACTGGAGCTGAGGATGGCCGGTGGATGTTTCCAATCGGATACAATTTTCGGAGGGACCGGAAAGTGGAGAATCTGATTCCGGAGGAGGAGATCGTCCAGCGCCCAGCGACCAGCGCCCGCTGTGAGTCCCCATCGCACAGTCAACTCCAGCCCCTTCTCCTCTGGTCCCCCTCGCTGGATCCTGCCCCCTCCCCCGTGATACCCCTTTCTCCCTCACAACCCCCGTCTTTTATCCGAGCTATCTCCCCTCCCGCCCACACCCCCCCCCCCCCCTCCGTCAACAACCCACCCACCCCCCTCCCCCTGCAACCCTCCTCCCCACACACACCCCCACCCACACCACCCGGCCCACACACCCCCATCCTGCCACAAACCTCCCCCCCCCGTCCACATAGCTCCCTTTCCCCACAACTCACCTCGGCCCACACACCCCCGCCCACAGCTCCCCCCATGCACCTCTCTCCCCCCACAACACGCTTGCCCACACAACCACCTACCCCTGCCAACACCCGCCCCGCCCACACACCCCATCCCCCCGCCCACACTCCCCTCCCCCCGAATCCCCTCCTGCCCACACACCCCTCCCAAATAAATCACTGGGCCCCCAACTGAAGCCATCCCGTCCCCAGCTGCAGGATGTTCCCCCCCCTGCCCCCGACTGCCCCTTCTTGAAGGTGGGGAGCGGCACGGTAGGCCATGGCAGCGGTAGGGCATGACAGTGATCGGCAGTGGCAGGCCACGGCAGGGGTAGGCAGCAGCAGTGGCAAGCAGTGGCAGGCAGTGGCAGGGGTAGGCAGTGGCAGCAATAGGCAGTAGCAGCGGTAGGCCTCAGCAGGGGTAGTCAGCATCAGTGGCAGGCCGTGGCAGCGGCAGAGGTAGGCAGCAGCAGCGATAGGCAGTGGCAGCGATAGGCCACGGAAGTGGCAGGGGTAGGCAGTGGCGGGGTAGGCAGCAGTAGGCCATGGCAGCACTCCCCCCCCCTCCCCACAGGCCCCCGACAGACCCGCCTGCAGCCGTCCCCCTCCCCTGGCTGCAGAACGCAACAAGATGCGCAACGAGAAAAATGGACTGAATAAATCTCATCTTTAATGCTTAAATTTATATTTTTTAATTTTTTTAAAATTAAAAGTACAATAAGTTACAGTAATACACACCACATATATCTCATTACATTTGATGTACCCCTTCATTTTTTGAGCTTTAAAAAAGATAGAAATAAAAGAAGTAAGGAAAGTGAGAAAGAGTCGTGAAGGTGCAGGAAAGTGTTGGGAAAAGAAAGCCCCTTAGAAAAGGAGTTAGAGAAGAAAGTTAAGAAATAGACCCTAGAAAAGAAAGAAAGAAAGAGTAACAATCGCTCTATTATATATATATTTTTAAACTCTGCAAAAAGGGATATACCAACTGTATTTTTCACCCCCCGTTACCAGATCCTGGCACCATTTATTTTTTAAATTACTATTGCACCTTATGCTTGTAATAAGTCCATAAATGCAGACCACGTCTTTTGGAAGTGGTCTGCTTTGCCTGCTAGGAGGAATCTCATCTCTTCCAGATGTAATGTTTCGAACATGTTTGAAATCCACATTTTTATTGTTGTTATAGGAACGTTTTTTCAGAATTTGAGTATAAGCTTTTTTCCCATTATTAGCCCGTAATTAAGTAAACTCATTTGAAACACGTTTAGTTCAGGGCTACCTTCCGTTATACCAAAAATAATCCATTCTGCTTTTGGTATGAGTTTTATTTCAAATAGTTTTGTGAAGATTTCAAATATTTCTAGGAAAAGGGGAGATGCAGTGAGACCTGGGTGTCATGGTACACCAGTCATTGAAAGTAGGCATGCAGGTGCAGCAGGCAGTGAAGAAAGCGAATGGTATGTTAGCTTTCATAGCAAAAGGATTTGAGTATAGGAGCAGGGAGGTTCTACTGCAGTTGTACAGGGTCTTGGTGAGACCACACCTGGAGTATTGCGTACAGTTTTGGTCTCCAAATCTGAGGAAGGACATTATTGCCATAGAGGGAGTGCAGAGAAGGTTCACCAGACTGATTCCTGGGATGTCAGGACTGTCTTATGAAGAAAGACTGGATAGACTTGGTTTATACTCTCTAGAATTTAGGAGATTGAGAGGGGATCTTATAGAAACTTACAAAATTCTTAAGGGGTTGGACAGGCTAGATGCAGGAAGATTGCTCCCGATGTTGGGGAAGTCCAGGACAAGGGGTCACAGCTTAAGGATAAGGGGGAAATCCTTTAAAACCGAGATGAGAAGAACTTTTTTCACACAGAGAGTGGTGAATATCTGGAACTCTCTGCCACAGAGGGTAGTCAAGACCAGTTCATTGGCTATATTTAAGAGGGAGTTAGATGTGGCCCTTGTGGCTAAGGGGATCACAGGGTATGGAGAGAAGGCAGGTACGGGATGCTGAGTTGGATGATCAGCCATGATCATATTGAATGGCGGTGCAGGCTCGAAGGGCCGAATGGCCTACTCCTGCACCTAATTTCTATGTTTCTATGTTTCTATGTTTCTATTTCGTTCCAGAATTTTTGGATTTTTATACAAAAAACAAAATAGTGCGCTATGGTAGCTTCATGAGACTTACATTTATCACAAATGGGTGAGACATTAGGGAAAAGTTTATTTATTTTTGTTTTTGAATAGTATAGTCTATGTAATGTTTTGAATTGAATTAGAGTATGTCGTACGTTGATCGAGCATTTATGCACATATAGTAAGTGTTTATCCCAGCTCTCTTTTGAAATTTTTATAGCTAGTTCTTGTTTCCAGTCTCTTCTAATACCATCAGTTGTAGGTATTTCTATATTTAAAATAGTGTTGTATAAGTATGATATTAGGTTTGCTGATTCGGCCTTTGTCTTCATTGCTTCGTCCAGTAAGTCTGGAGGCATGTTATGATAGTCTTTTTTGTATTTTTTCAGATAGTCACACAATTGAAGATATTTAAAATATTGATTATTTCTCAAATTATATTTCAGTTGTAATTGTTGAAATGATAATAATTTTCCGAATTCATACAAGTCTCCGAGCGTTTTAATTCCTATTCTTTCCCATTGTGTAAATGATTTATCTATGGTAGAAGGTTTAAATGACGGATTATTGTCTATTGGCATTAAAAGAGATAGATTTCTTAATTTTAGATTCTGTTTTATTTGTTTCCAAGTTCTAATTGTGCTATGTATAATTGGATTTCTATTGTAATTTTTGTTATTCAGATTCATTGGTGAGAGGAGAGTCGCTCCTATATTACACGGAGAGCTGTCCTCTCTCTCCATTATAATCCAGTCCACCTGCTGGGCAGAATTGTCCAGCAGGTGAATCATATTTTTAAGATATACTGCCCAATTATAGTACATAAAGTTAGGGAGCGCTAGACCACCCAGCTCTTTGGGTTTACTAAGGTGTGTTCTTTGTATTCTGTGGGATTTATAGTCCCATATAAAATTTGTAATGTCTGAGTCCAGTTTTTTGAAAAACTTTTTTGGAAGATATATAGGTATTGATTGAAATAGATATAGGATTTGTGGTAGAAAGATCATCTTTATAGCATTTATTCGACCTATTAAAGACATCGGGAGCGTTTTCCAGATTAGACTATTTAGTTTCTTAAGTAAGGGACTATAATTGGCATTAAACATAGCATGATAGTTTCTAGTAATTTCAATTCCCAAATATTTAAATTTTTCTGTGGCTATTTTAAAGGGGAATTTTAAGAGATGTGTTGAGTCTTTCGGTTTTATCGACATAATTTCACTTTTGTTCCAGTTTATTCTGTTCCCTGAGAAAGATCCAAAGTCCTCAATTAGATTTAGTATGTTTGGTATACTAATTTGGGGTTTTGTGATGTACAGTAGTACATCGTCTGCATATAAAGATATTAGGTTATTTGAATATTTTGTATTATAACCGTAAATATCCGGGTGTGTTCGGATTCTTTCAGCTAAAGGTTCAATTACCAGAGCAAATAACAGCGGTGATAATGAACATCCTTGTCTATTGCCCCTTGATAATTGGAATTTCGTAGATAACATATTATTAGTTAATATTCTAGACTGTAGGTTTGTTATATAATAATTTTATCCATGCGATGCAGCTCTCTCCCATTTGAAAATTTTGCAATACTTTAATCATATAATCCCATTCTACTTGATGCGTCCAATGAAATGATTGATAACTCTTGTTCTTGAGGTTTGTGTGAATGCATTATGTTAAGCAGACGTCTCAGGTTATTAAATGAGTGTCTCTTGGGTATAAATCCCGTTTGATCCTCGTTTATTAATTTACTAACATATTTACTTAGTCTTCTAGCTAGTGTTTTCGCTAATATTTTTTGATCCGTATTTAACAATGCAATCGCTCTATATGAGCCTGGTTCTTCTATGTCTTTATCTTTTTTAAGTATTAATGTAATCGTTGATTCTGCTAGTGTTTCAGGTAGGATTTGTTCTTTAAAAGCATATGTATACATTTTCTGTAAACGTGGTGTAACTATGTCGTAAAAACATTTATAAAATTTGTTACTGAATCCGTCTGGTCCTGGTGTTTTTCCATTCTTTAGTGTGCTTATTGTGTCTTCTATCTCCTTAGATGTAATTTGTGCTCCCAGTACCTCTTGTTCCTTCAATTCTAGTTTTGGAAGATTACAATTGTCCAGGAACTTTGAAACTTTATTACTGTCTGTTAGTGTTTTGGATGTGTATAAAATCTGGTAAAATTGAGCTAATCTTTTATTGATACCATTGGTTAGTGTTAATAATTCCCCTCTATCTGATTTAATCTTTAAAATTGCGTGGTCTTTTTTCCTGTTTTTTCAGTTAGCGTGCCAGACGTTTTTGGGGTTTATCCCCAAATTCAAAGTGTTCCTGTTTTGTAATTTGGAATAGTCTTGAATGAATGAATGAATGAATGAATGAATGAATGAAAACTTTATTGTCATTCAGATATACACCTAGACACAGTGCACCTTGAACGAAATTTCGTTGCATTTGACTCTCCAATCAGGTAAATAGTAAAAGTAAAAGTGCTAGGTGCGTCCATAAAAATGCCTCATGTGCATGGTTCTGTAAAATAAATATATATTAAAAGTTTTTTTTTAAAAAAAGTGTCGATATTTTAAAAGTTCTAGCCTCGGTTTTTTTGATTGTTCAGTAATCTTATGGCCTTATAACTTTCTCTGATAATAACTTATTTAGTTTAAATTTCAATATTAATATTTTATTATGTTTATCCATAGTTGCTTTAGCATTATCTATATCTAGTTGTCTGATTTGTTCTTCTAAGTGTCTTTGTTCGTTCTTATTCTTTTTGTTTTGAAAAGCTTGGTATGAGATAATGACTCCTCTAATAAATGCTTTGAAGGATTCCCATAATACAGTAGGCGGTATGTCTGGTGTATCGTTTGTCTCAAAAAATAAGTCCATCTGTTTTTTTAGATATATACTCCCTTGTGGGTCTTTTAAAATTTGCGAGTTAAACATAGAAACATAGAAACATAGAAAATAGGTGCTGGAGTAGGTCATTCGGCCCTTCGAGCCTGCACCGCCATTCAATATGATCATGGCTGATCATCCAACTCAGTATCCTGTACCTGCCTTCTCTCCATACCCCCTGATCCCTTTAGCCACAAGGGCCACATCTAACTCCCTCTTAAATATAGCCAATGAACTGGCCTCAACTACCTTCTGCAGGAGAGAATTCAAGAGATTCACCACTCTCTCTGTGAAAAAAAGTTTTCCTCATCTCGGTCCTAAAAGATTTCCCCCTTATCCTTAAACTATGACCCCTTGTTCTGGGAAACCTCCAGAACGATTTATTCGTAGACATTCCTTCCAGTTTTAAAAAGAAAGTCAGCGGGGAGTGATCTGAAATCGTATTGGTGTGATATTTAGGGTTCATAGTATAAGGGATTAGTTTTGTATCCACTAGGAAATAATCTATACGTGAGTATGTTTTGTGTACCATTGAATAAAACGAGTATTCCCTTCCAGTCGGATTTGCGATCCTCCAAACGTCTGTTATGTTTGTATTTTTTGTGTATGTATTTAAGAGTTCACTAGTTTTAGATTTCATAATACATCTTTATTTTTGCATCGATTTATCTAAGTACGGGTCTAAAACATAGTTGAAGTCTCCTCCAGTTATAACATTTTGGTAGTTAAATTCTGCGATTGTATTCAAGATTTTATTGAAAAATTGAGGATTATCAAAATTGGGCGCATATATGTTTACCAAGGTGATTGGCGTAGCATGGATCTCTCCTATAACTATAAGATATCTCCCTTCCTTGTCTGATATAATGTTCTTCGATTTAAATGGTATTCCTTTGTGAATAATAATTGCGGTACCTCTGGATTTCGAGGAGTGTGAAGAGTGATATGTTTGGCCTATCCAATTCGCCCTCAATCTCATCTAATCTTGGTGTTTAAGATGTGTTTCTTGTAAAAAAGTAATGTCCGTGTTGTATGATTTCAACTGAGCTAGTATCTTGCCCCTTTTGATCGGTTCATTAATACCCCTTATGTTCCAGCTACACAGTGTGATTCCTCCCATTTTCTTTTGTTTATCGTCTTGCATTTTCGCTGATTTTAATACCCTTAATTATTATGGTGCATCCATACCTCAGGACTCTGGATATTTGGGGAACGTTTATGTTACTGACTTCCTTTGGTAGATCCCTTTTGCGATTGTCTTTTTAAAAAAAAACACATAGTTGTGACATATTGTGATAAAAAAAAAATTTGAACAAGTCAAATTACAGTGTCTAGAGTAGTCGACACTGTAATGAGTGTCCCACACGACTGTGGGGTTTGACATTAATTCGACTTCCGATGTTGACCCGCCTGAAGCCGTCCCCCTCCCCTGGCTGCAGAACACAACAAGAGGCGCAACGAGAAAAATGGACTGAATAAATCTCATCTTTAATGTTTAAATTGTTGTTATATTTTAAGAGTTACTCACATTTGAAGCTTTAATAAATCCCATTTCCACTTGCCGTGCCCGTCAGCTGCGCCTGCGCAATAATAACTGGGTGTTCTACGTCACTATGGGAACCCAATGGGCAGGAATGGCTGCGACTCCGGAGAGCCGCTAAGAGTGGATGGAGGGGGGGAGGGGGGGTTTGAGGGGGGATGGAGTGAGTGAGGGCAATGGGCGGAGTGGGGGGTAGAAGAGGGGATCAGGGGCGTCACAACAGGAATCTGTCAGCCCCGCCTGCACAGTTGGGGGCTATGGATGAATGGTGGAATAATGCATTGGGGGACCAGGCCTCCCATGTGAGAATGGGACCCAACAGGTCCCACTTAGTCTAGTCATATTATATTATTCCAAATGCTCTGAATGGCAACTATCCTGACAATTTTTAGAAACATCCAAATCCACATCATCTAAAATTCCATCTACTATCCAAAGGGGATTGACGGATCAATTTGTGAATGTAGTTCCATCTGCATCTCAAACCATAGCATGCCTCATTAATTTAGCTTCGAGCAATCGTTGTTTTGTGAGGTGGAATTTAAGGAATGATGATGAATTCCATGCTTTCAGAACATCAGTTTCTATCTTTTCTTCTTGAAGCATTTACCATGTAATAGCCTATAATGAGGTAGCATGCCTAGGACACAGCTTCCTGTACTACTGTATAAATGCCGAAGCCTGCAGCTTCAAGCAGCTGGCCTTTATTAGGTTATACAGTATCTCATAATGAGCCTTATTGCTTAACTAACGGTTCCCCATTAATAGTTATACCCAAGAAAACATTGCAAAATTGCCATAAATTTATCTAATGAGGACGTCAGGAGCCTGTGTACTAAATTGGTTAAAGAAAATCATTTTGTATAATTCAGAAGTTTTGTGCAAAAATCAAGCAAATTAGGAATACAGATCTGTATTGTTCTCCCAGTAGAATATTAACATGGCATGCTGCACATTACAACGACTCTTACAGACTGGATGTGGAAAGGAAATTAAATTATAATTGTTTTAATCAATTTTTTGCTCTTTTGAATGTGATATGCTACATTAGAGACTACATTAGAGCAAGTCTCCAGTCTAACCCTAACATAAACATTTTGAAAGCTACCATTTTATTTTCCAGAGAATGAAAAACAGAACAGTGCTAATATTGAGAGACTGGCACTTGGCATCAATTGCTCTTTAGATTGGTGCAAGTGGTACTCATTAAACAGTCTCGACCCGAACCGTCACCTATTCCTTCTCTGCAGAGATGCTGTCTGACCTGCCGAGTTACTCCAGCTCCTTGTGTCTATCTTCAGTTTAAACCATCTTCTGCAGTTCCTTCGTACACCACTCAGAAAATGGTGGTTTCTCACATTGGCAAAATTAATAAAAGATTTAGACATCAAATTTATGGTGTACCATGCGCATTTATAAATGCAAAAGCTAGTTTTACTTTCATTAATTTGCTTCCTTCCAATCCTGGCCTTCTGCTGCAGTCAATTTCTGCTGGATGTCAAGTCAAGTCAAGTTTTATTCGTCACATACACATACGAGATGTGCAGTGAAATGAAAAGTGGCAATGCTCGCGGACTTTTGTGCAAAAAGACAAACAAACAAACAACCAAACAAACTATAAACACAATCACATATTCTTTTACATTTTAAATATTGTGGGCGGAAGGAAAAACGTTCAATAAAGTTAGTCCCTGGTGAGTTTACAGTCCGAATGGACTCTGGGAAGAAACTCCTTCTCAACCTCTCCGTTCTCACAGCATGGCAACGGAGGCGTTTGCCTGACCGTAGCAGCTGGAACAGGAGTTGCACCTCCTGATGTATAGTTCCTGCAGGGGGGGCGAGTGAAGTTCCCATAGTGCGTTCGGCCGGACGCACTACTCTCTGCAGAGCCTTCTTGTCCTGGGCAGAGCAATTCCCAAACCAGATGTTAATATTTCCGGACAAGATGCTTTCCACAGCCACTGAGTAGAAGCACTGGAGGATCCTCGGAGACACTCTGAATTCCCTCAATTGCCTGAGGTGGTAAAGGCGCTGCCTTGCCTTACTCACGAGTGCTGCGGCATGTGATGTCCATGTATCCCCATTTATCCTCAATGGTGTGTACGTCCTCGGATGATGTGCCCTCCTAAAGTCCACGATCAGCTCCTTAGTTTTTTTGATGTTCAATAGGAGGCTGTTGTCCTGGCACCAGAGTGCTAGATCAGCCACCTCCTCCCAGTAGGCCTTCTCATCGTTGTCTGAGATCAGGCCCACCACCACATTGTCATCAGCAAACTTAATTATTGAGTTGGAGTTGAACCTAGCCACACACGCAACCCTGGGGCGATCCTGTGCTCAGGGTGAGGGACTTCGATGTATTCCCTCCCATCTTGACTACCTGGGGCCTGGCGGTGAGAAAGTCCAGGGCCCAGGCACATAGGGGGGTGTTGAGCCCTAATTCCAGTAGCTTCTCGGCCAGTCTGGTGTGGACTATCGTGTTGAAGGCTGAACTGAAGTCTATGAACAGCATCCTCACGTAGCCCCCCTTCTGGCTGTCAAGATGAGAGAGAGAGAGAGAGAGCGGTGTGCAAAACCTGGGAGACTGCATTGTCCGTGGATCTGTTCGGACGGTATGCGAACTGCAACGGATCCATGTTGCGAAGGAGGAAGGCGCAGATGTGTTTCTTCACCAGCCTCTCAAAGCATTTTATGACTACCGAGGTAAGGGCCACCAGACGGTAGTCATTCAGACAGGCTGGGGAGGCATTTTTTGGTACTGGTACAATTATGGATTTTTTGAAGCAGGCAGGGACCACGGACTTGTCCAGGTAGTGGTTGAATATTGTAGTGAGCATCGGAGCTAGCTGCGTAGCACAGGACTTGAGTACTCACCCCGAGATACCATCGGGGCCTGCAGCTTTCCTCGTGTTCACCCATGTCAGAGCCCTCCTCACATCGTGCTCGGACAGCGAGAATGTGTACACATTCCTCCCTTCAAAGTACATCCCGCTCTTGCGGGATGTACTTCACATCCCGCAAGAGCAGTTTTATTTTCTTCTCCAAGAATCCACAATTCAGAAGGGTATTCTGGTGGCATTGAAGAAGTTGAGGAAAATAGTCTTGTGTAATCTCTGACGTTCAAAAGACATGGAGGAAAGTGAACAAGTCTGTTCAAAGTAAAGAATTATCCGGGATATGTTCAAGCAACAGCAACTTATAGCAATATTTGACGAAGTATAGTGTAGGAAGGAACTGCAGGTGCTGGTTTAAACCAAAGATAAACAATCACATTTACTTTAATTCTACTAAATTTCAAAAGATACAAACACCTGCTCTGAACAACTTGTTCTTCAGAAGACAATGTACTCATTCCATCTCTTCATCTAATAATCCTTCTGTGAACTGTTTCCATTATATGAATGTTCATCCTTATCAAAAGAGTAATATTGTTCACAATATTCCCTTAATGGGCTAATCACTGCCACATACGACTGAAAACATAGTGAAGACAGGTGATGCTTCGGGTCGAGACCCTTCTTCAGACCAGTCTGAAGAAGGGTCTCGACCTGAATTGTCACCTATTCCTTTTCTCCAGGAATTTCTGTTTCCTCCTGGGTCTTTAGTTTCCTCCCACACTCCAAAGATGTACAGGTTTGTAGGTTAATTGGCTTGGTATAAATGTAAAAATTGTCCCTAGTGTGTGTATGATAGTGTTAATGTGCGGGAATTACTGGTCGGCGTGGACTCGGTGGGCCGAAAGGCTTGTTTCCGCGCTGTATCTCTAAACTAAACTAAACTAAGCTAAATCATGGCAGATCTAATTGTAACCTGAAATCCACATTCCACTCACCTGCAATAATCGTTTATCCCCTTGCATTTATCTACCACAGCCTAAAATATATTCAAAGACCTCTTCCACAAAATGTATCCACTTCATCTTCGTCTTAATTAGGCAAGACTACACTTTTTCCTGTGACCACTACGTTTGACCACAAGATGAAGTATTCTCTCTGTATCCACCCAGTTGTGACCACTCACAATCTGTGCTCTAACCAAATTTACTTTCACTCTACAAAATTACAAATGTTACACACCTGTCCAGAACAACTTGTTCTTCAGAAGACAACTTACCTGTTCCATCTCGTCATCTAATAATCCTTCTATGAACTATTTCCATTACATGATAGTTCTTCCTTAAGAAAAGAGACTAATATTGTACACAATATTCCCAAAGGGGGCTCATCATCACTGTCTTATATAACTGAAACCTTATATCACAGTATTCCGCGGTAAAGTTGCTGCCTTACAGCACAATGGACCCAGGTTCAATATTGACCTCGGGTGTTGTCCGTATAGAGTTTACGTATTCTCCCTGTGACTGCCTGGGTTTTCTCCAGGTTCTCCAGGCTCTGGTTTCCCCCCTACATTCCAAAGACGTGATGGTTTCTAGATTAATTAGCTTCGGTAAATGACCCCCAAGTGTGCAGGATGAAAGTGGGTCCAACATAGAACTCGTGTGCGGTTGATCGATAGTCGGTGTGACTCAGCGGGTGGAAGGGCCTGTAATTATGCTGTAGCTCTAAACTAAACTAAACTAAACATATTCTTGCATTCAATTCCCCTCAAAATAAACAAAAGTAATCTGCTATCTTTCCTAACTACGTTGACACACCCTGATCTTTTTCCAAGGGTGGAGATGTCAAATACTGGAGGGTGAGATAGGCAGCATCTCTGGAGAGAAGGAATGTGTGATGTTTTGGGTCGAGACCCTTCGGACTATTGGAAGCCCCATCATAGATCAAGAGGATAATATAACATCTACATCCACCTAATATTTAACATTCAACAAAGTAATTGTGGCCCTAAGAACAGATAATGCATGGAAAGAGGTTAGAGGATTCATTGACTCACTGGTAATTATGACGTTTGAATTCTTTTTCACCGTCAAGACATCTATTGCCTGAACAACCATGTGCAATGAATGCAATCCAGTCTCACACCTTCCCAGTCCAATTAAGAGATTTAACATGCATAAGTCATTGAAAAACAATAAGCCTCCTAAAGTTCCATAAATCGTTAAAGAGGAACTACTAATACATATTCATAGCCTCATCTCCTGTTAAGATAAGGACTGACCAGGGGTTTCAGTAACATTGTAATCATAAATATCTTCTGAAAAAAGATACAAATACAGTTTTGGTAATGACAGAAGCATCTTCATGCTGTCTGCCCAAGAGAAATTCAGTGCAACTGTCCTCCCAAGCTGGTTCCTCCAGGAGTCCAGAAATACTTCTTGGTGTGCTTCTATGAAGATCGTCTGAAACATTGGAAAAATCCAAGAAATATGCAAGAAGTAACATCAAACATTTGTGTTTTATTCTCAACCTAGGAAAAGCTTTCTGGTCTCTCACTTGAAGAACTTTGGCTTTGGCTTTGTTTTTCAACTGCTACACAATAACTTGCAAGCCATAGTTCTAATTGACAATTTTAATTTGAACTTATAAAGTGTATAAAATCATGAGTGGAATAGATTGGGTAGATGCACAGAGTCTCTTGCCAGAGTAGGTGATCGAGGACCAGAGGACATAGGTTTAAGGTGAAGGGGAAAAGATTTAATAAGAATCTGAGAGGTAACTTTTCACGCAAAGAGTGGTCGGTGTATAGAACAAGCTGCTAGAGGAGGCAGTTGAGGCAGGGACTATCCCAACGTTTAAGAAACAGTTAGATAGGTACATGAATAGGACAAGTTTGGAGGGAAATGGACCAAAGGCGGGCATGCGGGACTCCATGGGCAGCACTACGTCGGGATGGGTGAGGTGGGGTGGACGTGGCATTCTGACCCTCCAGTCCCCTCGACCCGAGTAGTAGCAGGCAAATACGGGACAAGGACAGTCTTCTACGGGACAAACCAATTTAGACCAATATATGGCATGTCCCGGCAGATACGGGACAGTTGGCAACCCTACATGCACAACTTATCAATTCTATCAACATCACCACCACCCTCAAATTCACCAATTATTCCTGACTCCTCTCTCCCTTTTCTTGATTTCCTTTTTAGTTTTGTTTAATTTAGAGATACAGCGCGGAAACAGGCCCACCGAGTCAGCACCGAGTCAGCAATCCTATCCTACACACACTAGGGACAATTTTACATTTTACATTTATACCAAGCCAATTAACCCACAAACCTGTACCTTTGAGTATTCTAGAAAGGCGCTATATAAATCCCATCCATTATTACCTTGTTGGTGTGTGGGAGGAAACCGAAGATCTCTGAGAAAACACACGCAGATCACGGGCAGAACGTACAAACTCCGTAGAGACAGCATCCACAGTCGAGCAAACCCGGGTCTCTGGCACTATAAGGTTGCAATTCTGCCGCTGTGCCACCTTGCAGCGGACAAACCGGCATTTACTATAAACTTGCTGACTTCCACAACTACCTGTAGTACATCACATCCCATCCTGTCTCTTGTAAGTACAACATCAATTTCTCTCTGTCTCTATCTTGGCTGCATCTATTCTCGTGATGAGCCTTTTCACTCCAGGTTATACATGATCTCCATCGTATTTTAGGAAGAGGGGCTTCTCCCCCCATTGTAGTTGAGGCAACCCTCACCCACATCTCCTCCATTTCCTGCACCACCACTCTCACCTCACTTCTCCCAAGACCTCTCCCAAGGGGCAGCATGGTGGCGCAGTGGTAGAGTTGCCGCATTACAGCGCTTGTAGTGCCGGAGCTCCGGGTGTGATCCCGACTGCGGGTGCTGTCTGTATGGAGCTTGTACGTTCTCCCGTGATCTGTGTGGGTTTTTCTCCGAGATCTTTAGTTTCCTCACATACTCCAAAGACATAGAGATTTGTAGGTTAATTGGCTTGGTATAGGTGTAAATTGTCCCTAGTGTGTGTAGGATAGTGTTAATGTGCGGGAATTGCTGGTCGGGATTCGGTGGGGCCTGTTCCCGGGCTGCATTTCTAAACTGAACTAAGCTAAGACAGAACAAGATTAGAGTTGCCTTGGGCATTATTTTCACCCCACTAGCCACCGCATCTGGCATATCATTCATTGCTGACAGCTACAATATGATACCAACATGTCACGCATCCCCTCCCCACCCCTTTTTGTTTTCCCACAGAGACCATTCTCCCAACAACTTCCCTCCAAATCGTAGAAGATGTCACACCTGTTACCACACTTCCATCCAAGGACCACCAGCCCTTCCAGGTGAGGCTGAGATTCACTTGAACCTCCTTTAACCTTGTCTATTACATTTGGTGCTCTCAATGAGGCGTTCTGCTATATTCCTGCCAAATATATTCTGTTGTGCTTAAGCAAAGCAAGAATTTCATAGTCCTATCTGGGACACATGACAATAAACTCTCTTGACTTGACTCCCACAGGGTTCATTCACTCACGGTTCCCACCTGCAAACCCATCTCCCTTCTTCTTATCGAGGCCACACACAAAAATAGAAGTTGTTCAGGCAGAGCTGAACACACTTCTCAGCATCTGCATACAATGGTGTCTGTCTTGTCGCTTCTTGTGCGTGGTGATGGAAAGATTGGTGGAAACAGGGCCGCAACGCTCTTTCCTTGACCCCAACCCACCTCCCTTATCTGGTTCCATACTTGGCCGTCTTTTGTAATCAGACTCCAACGTCCACAACCCTTTGTTGCCTCCATCCATCACCTCCAGGCCTCTGTCATTATTTCAATCCTTCCTTGCCTCTCATGCCTCCATCTGCTAATGGAACTGTTTGAAGCTGAATCCACATTCTGCCTGTCAGCACTTGCCCCACCTCTTCCCCCTCACTTCTCTTCACTGGCTATCCCTCCACTAAACTTAAAGATGACAGCTCAACGTCTGAAACATTTAGGTTTAGGTTTAGGTTCATTATTATCACGTGTACTGAGGTACAGTGAAAAGCTGTGTTGCAACATGCTATTCGAGGACCTGAGGACATATCTTGGGACAACAGATGGCACAATGGGCTAAGTGTTCGGCTGGCAACCGGAAGGTAGCCGGTTCGAATCCCGCTTGGATTGCATACTGTCATTGTTTCCTTGGGCAAGACACTTCACCCACCTTTGCCTGTGTGTGAATGTGTGTGAATGTGTGTGAGTGATTGGTGGTGGTCGGAGGGGCCGTAGGCGCAGATTGGCAGCCACGCTTCCGTCAGTCTGCCCCAGGGCAGCTGTGGCTACAGAAGTAGCTTACCACCACCGAGTGTGACTGAGGAGTGAATGAATAATGCGATGTAAAGCGCCTTGAGTATTAGAAAGGCGCTATATAAATCCCATCCATTATTATTATTATTATATCATAGGTTTACGGTGAAGGGGAAAAATTTAACAGGAATCTGAGATGTAACTTTTTCACACAAAAGGTGGTGGGTGTATGGAACAAGCTGCCAGAGGAGGTAGTTGAGGCAGGGACTATCCCAACGTTTAAGAAACAGTTAGGCAGGTATATGAATAGGACAGGTTTGGAGGGATATGGATCATACGCAGGCAGGTGGGACTAGTGTAGCTGGGACATGTTGGGTGGTGTGGGCTAGTTGGGCCGAAGAGCCTGTTTCCACACTGTGTCACTATGACTATGATTATTCAATCAGATCAGATAAGACTATACATAAACACAATCAAGTCAAACGCAAGTAATATATATACAGAGAGCTGAATATAGTTCTCAGCATTGTTGCACAGCAGTTCCAGAGACAAAGTAATTATCCACAATGGGGTAGCGATGGACTAGGCAGTACCCTGGATTATGGATGGACAACTCAGAAGCCTGATAACATTGGGGAAGAAGCTGTTTCTGAGTCTGGTGGTGCAAGCTTTCAAGTTTCAATACTATCAGTTGGAGAGTGACAGATAAGAGGAGTGACTAGGGTGGGACAAGTATTTGATTATGTTGTGTACGAAGGAACTGCAGATGCTGGTTTAAACCGAAGATAGACACAAAAAGCTGTAGTAACTCCGCATGACAGGCAGCATCACTGGAGAAAAGGAATGGGTGACGTTTCGGGTCGTGACTCTTATTCAGAATGGTTAGGGATAAGGGAAACAAGAGATATAGATGGTGATGTGGAGAGATAAAGAACAATGTAAAGGAAACAGGCTATAGGGTGAAAATGAGAAGATAGTGTGACTTGGTGGGGGGTGGGATAGAGAGAGAGGGAATGCCGGGGTTGAAGTTTGAGAAATCAATATTCATACCACTGGGCTGTAAGCTGCCCAAGTGAAATATGAGATGCTGTTCCTCCAATTTGCATTTAGCCTCACTCTGACCAAGGACAGAGGAGACCAAGGACAGAAAGGTCTGTATAGGAATGGGAAGGAGAATTAAAGTGCTTAGCAACCGGGAGATCAGGTTGGTTCAGACGGGCTGAGCAAAGGTGTTCCGCGAAACGATCACCCAGTCTGCGTTTGGTGTCGTCGATGTATACGAGTCCCCATCTTGAACAAGGGATACAGTAGATGTGGTTGGAGGAGGTGCAAGTGAACCTCTGCCTTATCTGAAAGGATTGTTGGGAGCCCTGGACAGTCGAGGGAGGAGGTATCTTATGCAGTTGCAGGGGAAGGTACCTGGGGAGGGGGTGGTTTGGGTGGGAAGGGATGAGTTAACCAGGGAGTTGCGGAGGGAATGGTCTCTGTGGAAAGCGGAAAGCAGATGGGAAAATGTGGCTAGTGGTGGGATCCCGTTGGAGGTGGCAGAAATTTTGGAGGATTATGTGTTGTATGCGATGGCTGATTGGGTGGAAGGTAAGGACTAGGGGGACTCTGTCTCTGTTGCAACGAGGGGGAGGAGGAGCAAAGGCGGAGCTGCGGGGTACCGAGGAGACCCGAGTGAGGGCCTCATCTATGATAGGAGAAGGGAACCGCCATTCCCTAAAGAATGAGGATATCTCGGATGTTCTAGTATGGAACACGTGATCTTGGGCACAGATGCAGCGTAGCCCGAGGAATTGGGAGTCGGGGATAGAGTCTTTGCACAAAGCAGGGTGGGAAGAAGTATAGTCAAGGTAGTTGTGGGAGTCAGTGGGGCTGTAATAGAAGGCAGTCAATAGTTTATTTCCTTTGATGGAGACTGTAAGATCAAGAAAGGGGAGGGAGGTGTCGGAGATGGTCCAAGTTTGTAGATGGAAATTGGCAATTAAGGTGATGAAGTCCATGAGTTCTGCATGGATGCAGGAGGTAGCACCAATGCAGTCATCAATGTTATGGAGATAGAGTTCAGGAATACGGCCAGTGTACGCCTGGAACAAGGATTGTTCAACGTACCCAACAAAGACGCAGTCATAGCTGTGACCCATACGGGTGCCCATAGCTACGCTTTGAACTTGGTGGAAGTGGGAGGAGTCAAAGGAGAGGTTGTTAAGGGTGAGGATCAGCTCCACTAGGCAGTGTAGAGTGTTTGTAGTGGAAAATAGTAAGATTAAACGAGCTTACCAGTTTGAAGTTTGATCTGTATTTTATGAGGAGTTACGATGAGGGATTACGTGAAGAACCCGATCAGCACGCATGCAGGACATATTTCATAGCAGCGGTGTGGAATCACAGAAAGACACAATAATTGAAATAAACATAGTAAAGAAAAGGAGAGCTTAGATACCAGGTGATCTCTATTATTGAGGGTGGGAGCTGAGGGCACGTAATCCCTCATCGAAACTCCTCATAAAATACAGATCAAACTTCAAACTGGTAAGTTCTCGTTTAATCTTACTATTTTACTTCAGAGTCACGTGAGTGACTACGTGAAGATTTTAAAGCTCTGTGATTTCAAACCGTGTAACAGTTCATACTTCACTCACTGCCGAAGTCGTTTGAGGGAGGAAGTATGTTATCGTAATCAACCATGAATCTGTTTGTAAAAACAATAATGGTGTTTATTAACAATAACAAAAAACAAATTGCTCCCCCGGGCTAAATTATATATTTGCAGATTCTAATATTTTCTCTGCAAATGATGCAGGTTCTGCCAACGGCTTATTATAAAAAGTTTGAAACGTTCTTTCCCCAGACCACCCCGCTGTAGCCAGGATGTGGTCTATTGGTACGTCTAATCTCTTAGCCGCCGACGTGGATGCTGCCCTGGTGGAGTGAGATTTATACATGTTAGTATTTATACCAGCGACTTTCAGCACCTGCTTGAGCCATCTTAAAATGGTTTGGCTCGTCACCCGACCATAAGGT
This sequence comes from Amblyraja radiata, assembly GCF_010909765.2. NCBI lineage: Eukaryota > Metazoa > Chordata > Chondrichthyes > Rajiformes > Rajidae > Amblyraja > Amblyraja radiata. Next base: position 13,129,610 of record NC_045961.1, read on the forward strand.
TTCTTGTGGCTGACCCATAAGGCTTTTTCTCTCCCTCGAGGGATTTTAGTTGTGTCAATATAGTTCAGTAGGTGGGTCATGGCACATAACCATGGTTCTGGTGGGTAAGCCCGGAATTCCATGACTGGATTTGATGTTCCTGGCCTGCTCTGTTTGACCAGCCCCTGGATAGTAAATGAGACATGGTCTGGAGTTACGATCATGTTGTCCAGTCGTAATAGGTGAAGTGACTGGACTCTTTGTGCTGACACAAGTGCCATCAGCATGACCGTCTTCATTATTGTTCCAGGGTGAGGGATCTGGCTGGTGACCATCCCCTAAGGTATGTCAGGACCACACTGACATCCCAGATTTGGGTGTACCTTGGTCTGGGGGGATTGGAGTTAAATATTCCTTTCATGAGCTTGATCACCAGCGGGTGGCATCCCATGGCCTGTTGTCCTGGTGCCTGAATTAAATAGGCAGACAGAGCACTTCTGGCTGTATTAATGGTGCTGTAGCTGAGTCCTTCATTATGGTGAAGGCCTGCCAAGAACTCCAGTACATTGGTTACAGTTGTAGTTGAGTATGTGGTTCCTGTATCTGAACAGTATTTTTCCCACTTCTTGATGCTTGACAAGTATTGTTTCCTAGTGGATACATGGTGGGATGCTGTCATTGTGTTGATGGTGTTTTCTGACAATCCCAGGCCCAGCAGAGGCCTTTTCAAAATCTGCAACCCAGGAGTTTCATTATATCGTGGCATGGGTTGCTTATGCCAGATACTGGGTGAGTTAGCAATTCTGGGCTACTGGGGAAAGTCATTGGGGTCTCGACGATCATGTCGAGGAGCACTGGGAACCATGGCTGTGTAGGCCAGTCAGGTACTATCAAGATACCTGAAGCAGAGTCCATTTGTATTTTGCGTAGTACCCGACTGATGAGGCAGAAGGGAGGAAATGCATAAAAGAAGAAATTTCCCCTGTCCAGCGCGAACGCATCTACCGCTGCTGCCTCAGGGTCTGGTCCCAAGCGACATACATAGGAACCTGGTGATTTAATCTGGATGCAAATAGATCGATATCTGGCGTGCCATATTGCTTGGTAATTTTAGCAAATACTTTGGGATTTAACATCCATTCGGTGTTATAATTGAATTTGCGTGACCTGGTGTCTGCCACTGTGTTTAGCTTACCTGGAAGGTAAGTTGCTGATAGCCAAATATGTCTGTCGACACACCATTGCCAGATTGTGTTGACCAATTTGTCACATGATATCGATTTTATGCCGCCCATATGGTTAATATAGGCCACCACCGTGGTATTGTCTATTTGTAACCGAACATGCAAGTGATGCATATTTGTTGAATATGCTTTTAATCCATAAAATGCACCCAACATTTCTAGATAATTTATGCCCAGTGTAAGTAGTAACGATGACTCTAGGTTAGTCCATCTACCACCTCTGCTGGATATGGAATTAGTTGCTCCACAGCCTTGAGCACTGGCATCTGTTAGAATAATTAACGTAGGGTTAATGATGATGATAGGGCTGGAACTATGCCAAATGTTTCCTACCCACCACTGTAACTCTGATATTGCTTCAGTGGGTAATTTCATGACTCGGTCAAAGTGACCTGCATGTCGTTTTAACGCCTGCACTTTTGCTCATTGTAAGTTTTGATAGTGCAGAGGTCCAAATTGTGTAGCTGGGAATGCTGCTACCATCTTTCCAATTACTCTCGCCACTTGTCGAATGGTTGGTCGATCGTTGACCATTAAATTGTTACATGTTTGTGCCAATTCTGCTGTTTTGTCTTTTGGCAAAGTTACAGACATGTGGACTGAGTTAATTGTGAAGCCCAGATAGTCCATGGTTGTGGATGGCGTCAACTTAGATTTATCTGGATGTAAGACAAATCCCAAGGTTTCAAACAATTGTTTGGTAGCTGACAGCTGATTTAGCCAATTCCATGGTTTTGCCTACTATTAAGATATCATCAAGATATGCCATGGCAATATGTTTTTGTTTTCTTAATATTGCCAAGGCTGGTTTTAGTATCTTGGTGAATAGTCTTGGGGCTGATGTTAAACCGTCAGGCAATGCTTTAAATTGCCATTGTTGCCCCATCCAGGTAAATTTCAGGTCTCTGCAATGATCCTTATGAATGGGTGCTGAATAGTAAGCATCTTTAAGGTCGATGCTTGCCATGAAGTATCCTTTGGAAATCAGTTGTTTGGCAGTTACAAACGTTTCCATTTTGAAATGTATATACTTAACAAACATATTTAGTGAAGTTAAGTCAATGATGATGCAACACCCACCATCTTTTTTAGTTTTAGTGAATACATTAGAGACAAATTCCAAGGGTTCATGTTTGGTTTTTTCAATGATACCCTTTGTAATTATCCTCACCAGTTCAGCTTGTCCCTCTCGTTTTTCTTTAACTGAGAGGGAAAATACCCTTTGGGATGAATGCTGAACTGGTGGCATGTTTTCTTGAGTAAACTCTATTTTGTATCCACGAATGCTGTTGAGTATATATTTGTCATTCGTGATAGACCTCCATGCTTGCACAAACAGGTGTAATCTCCCCCCTGTTAGTATAAAACCCCCACTTTTTATAAGCTGGTAGGAAACAGACCCACCTACCTCCATGGTTACGGGTGTTTCTTCTGTTTCTTTGTCGGACGATGAGTTTTCTGATGTGTTGTCTGATGTGTTGCTGTTGGTTGGGGGTGGCGCATTTTCCATGGGGTCCGCTCTGGGCCTTGGCCCAAAAAAGGCTTCCGGTGGTGATGTGCGGACCTCGAGCTTTCACCAGTCCCATAGGGTTGATGTCGACTGGTGGACGTGGTGGGGTACTGCCGCTTGGGTTTTGTGGGTTTGCTCGTCCCGGGGCCTGCCCTCATGAGGCCAAATGTTTTGGACTCCTCCTCCGTGTCCTTTACTTTTTTGGAGAGGTCCTTGCTGAAGAGCAGGATTTCTGGCTCTGTGGTCGGCATTTTGCACAAACCCGTGAATTTCGGGTTGAGGGCAGATCTTATAACAGACTGGTCGCCAACTCGAACGACTAATAAAAAAATCATCTCTCACAGTCCACCTTGAAGCTTACAAACTCCACCTCACTGACTACAAAGATGCCCTCATTGCTGCAAAATCTGCCTACCTCTCCTCCATATTCACCGATCCCTGCCTAAACCACAGAACCCTCTTCTCCACAGTGGGCAACCTCCTCAAGCCTCGAGCCAACACTCTCCCTACCTCTACTCCGGATCTCTGCAACTCATTCCTCCACTTTTTCGCTGATAAAATCAGCACCATCTATCAATCTTTATCCCCTGTACCCGACTCCTCAGCATCTACTCCACCACCTACCACGGCCCCTCCTTTCAACATCTCCACTGACCTCCTTACCCCTCCTCCACACTGCTTCCTCTCCCAGTTTGACCTGGTCACCCCTATTGAAATCTCCAAACTCATCAGCTCTTCCAAACCCACCACCTGCTCCCTCGACCCTCTCCCCACTCCCCTGCTGAAGTCCTGCCTCCCCGTACTCTGCCCCTACCTCACTAATCTCTTCAACTCCTCATTGTCCCAAGGAATTGTCCCCTCCGCTTTCAAAACTGCTGCCGTTACACCAATCTTAAAGAAACCTGGTCTTGATCCCTCCTCTCTCATTAACTACCGCCCAATCTCAAACCTCCCCTTCCTTTCAAAAACCCTGGAGCGTATCGTTGCGTCACAACTTCATTCCCACCTCCTTGCGTATAACCTACTTGAACCCCTCCAATCTGGCTTTCGCCCCCTCCATAGCACAGAAACTGCTCTCCTCAAAGTCCTCAACGACCTCCTCACCTCTGCTGACACTGGTTCCCTCAACATCCTCATCCTCCTCGACCTGAGCGCAGCCTTCGATACAGTGAACCATAACATCCTGCTCACCAGACTCAAGGACCTCGGCATTGAAGGCTCTGCACTCAGCTGGCTCCGTTCCTACCTTTCCAACAGATCCCACTTCATCTCTCTCCACAACCACACCTCTGCTACAGCCGCAGTCACTCAAGGCGTTCCCCAAGGCTCCGTACTCGGCCCCCTCCTCTTCATCATCTACATCCTCCCCCTTGGTCAGATACTCCGCCACTTCAATCTGGACTTCCACTGTTACGCTGATGACACCCAGATTTACCTTGGCACCAAATCCCCCCACAACCCCCCCCTCTCCCATATCAACTCCTGTTTGTCAGCAATAAAAACCTGGATGCAACATAATTTCCTCAAACTCAACAGCGATAATACAGAATTTCTCCTCATAGGCTCCAAAGCCACACTTAGCAAAATCAATAACCCCACTCTCACCATCGACGGCACCACTGTCTCCCCATCTCCCCAGGCCCGCAACCTTGGCGTGATCTTTGATTCCACCCTCTCCCTTGAGCCTCACATCCGCCATGTCATTAAAACCTCCTTCTTTCATCTCCGCAACATCGCCAAACTCAGACCCTCTCTCACACCGCCTGCTGCTGAAAGACTCATCCATGCCTTCATCTCCTCCCGACTGGACTATTGCAACTCACTTCTCCTTGGCATCAGCTCCACCTACATCAACCGACTCCAACTGGTCCAGAACGCAGCCGCCCGACTCATCACCCACACCAAATCCTGGCATCACATCACTCCAGTCCTCAAAAAACTTCACTGGCTTCCCGTCTCCCACCGGATCACCTACAAAATCCTGGTCCTCACCTACAAAGCCCTCCACCATCTGGCCCCCACATATCTCATTGACCTCCTCTCCCCCTACCAACCCTCACGGTCCCTCAGATCCACATCAGCCGGTCTCCTCTCCATCCACAAGTCCAACCTCCGCAGTTTTGGGGACAGAGCCTTCTCCAGGGCAGCTCCCAGGCTCTGGAACTCCCTCCCCCAACTGATCCGCAATTCCGTGTCCCTCCCCATCTTCCAGTACCGCCTCAAGACCCATCTCTTCACCTCTGCCTATCCTTAGCCCCACGTCCCCGTCCCTTTTCATCTGTGCATTAATTGCCTCATGCTGTGTTTTGTATTGAATTCTGTCTTTACTTTGTGTACTAGTCATGTCTCTACTATTTATTTCATTCCCCTTACATGTTTTTCCTATACATGCTCAATTTTTGTAAGGTGTCCTTGAGACTCTTGAAAGGCGCCCATAAATAAAATGTATTATTATTATTATTATTATAATCTCGTTACGGAGGTTGTTAATTTCGAATTGGGTATTGCACAGCAGTGCGAGTGTATCCTGCTGATTCGTGGTCATTTCTACCCCATCCACGGAACGAGCATAGGAAATGATGGCTGACGTCAGGAGCCTGAGGATCCGCTGTAGTTTGAGCTCTTGTTTGCGGATGTTTGGCCCAACGTGCCCCCAGATTTGGCTATTGACGGCCGGCACATTGAGCGAGGCGCAATTCTCTGGGGCCGAATACAGCTCTAGGGCCTCATTAACTACCTGCTCTTGTAGGGGCTTGAAGGACAGCTAGTTAATGCTGGCCGCCAGTTTTGGCTCTAATGGCCGTCCTACTCGTGGAGCTGCCACGTAGCGGTCTACCACACCCAGCAGCTCTTCCTGGTCCTGTACCCCAAGCGTACTCCCGACATCTTCAGCCAGTGACACCTCTTCTTGACCAGCCCAGCCCTGTGATAGCCAGTGCATTGTGAGGCACTGTGGTGGGAGTGCCTGAACTCCCTTTGTGAGACTGCTCCATCTCCCGAAGCAAGTCTCACTGGAGCATTTGCTCCACGAGCCACTCCAAGCGGCTCAGGCGGCTGTCTCTGCCCCGCACTGTCTCTGCCCCGCACGTCCCCGTCCGAGGAATTGGATGCCACCGGCCGGTTGGTCTTCCGTGCTGCTTTACATCCAGCCCGCTGCTCAGGCTGCGCTAGCGGGACTGGGCTCAGCATGGTGTCGGGGATGGCGGCCGCAGGGTTTGCGGTCCTACCGCCTCTTGCCCCCCACTGATGGAACGCTCCTCCGTTGGAGTCGAACGGGGGGCGGACTTCTTGGCTTGTCTTGTTTTGCTCATATTCCTGGTGAGACAAAACAAAACACTTCTTTTCGGAAAAAACGACCTCAGAATAAACTTACCTGACGGTCCGTCTTTTTTAAGCTGTAGCGGGAGCGCCTGTACTCCCGCTCGTCGCTGTTGCACTGCATGAACGCTCATGTCGCGCATGCGTGCTGGACGGGTTCTTCACGTATTCACTCACGTGACTCCGAAGTAAAATTAGATGTTTATGCGGATGAAACGGAAGACTTTAAGGCCTTCTTGGTGGGGGATGGAGGTGTAGAGTGACTGAACATCCATTGTAAAGATGAGGGAGTGGGGGCTCGGAAATTGGAAGTCATTAAAGAGACAAAGGGCATGTGAGGTAACTTGGACATAGATCTGGAGAGATTGGACCGAGGGGGATAGGATGGAGTCGAGGTGCGTGGAAATAATTTCCGTGGGCAGGAGCAGGCAGAAACAGTGGATCTGCCAGGGCAGTTGTGTTTGTTGATTTTGGGGAAAAAATAAAAAAACGGACTGAGCGGGGCTGGGAAATTATATAGTTGTAGACTGTGGAAGGCAGACAGCCAGAAGTGATGCAATCAGTTGTCTTCATTTCGAAGGCGGTGTGAAACGTCGATGGAGTCATACAGTCATATAGCTTGGGAAAAAGGCCCTTTGGCCCAACTTGCCCATTCCGACCAAGATGTCCCATCTACACCAGTCCCACCAGCCTGCGTTTGGCCCATATCCCTCTAAACATTTCCAATCCATATACCTATCCAAATGTTTCTTAAATGTTGTTATAGTACCTGCCTCAACTACCTCCTTTGGCAGCTCATCCTGTATACTCTCCAATCTCTGTGTGAAAAAGTTCAGGTTCCTATTAAGTCTTTCACCCTCTCACCTTAAAGCTATGTCCTCTGGATCCCAGAGTCAATGGTGGGACGTCAGGTCTGTGCAATGGACCGGGCTACATCTACCACGCTCTGCAACTTCTTGACGTCTTGGGAAGAGCTGTGTGCAATCCAAGCTATGATGCAACCTGAGAGTATGCTTTCTATGGTGCATCTGTAGAAGTTTGTTAGTCATTAGAGACATGCCGAATTTCCTCAGTCTTCTGAAGAAGTAGAAGCATCGATGTTCGCTGTTGCTTCAATGGGGTTGGTCCATGACAGATCATTGGTAATATTAAAGCCACGGAACTTAATGCCATGGACCAGATCTCACCCATTTCTACATAGGCACCATTGATGCTGTTTGCGGCATGTACTCCACCTTGCGACCTGTAGTTGATAACTAGTTCACTTGTCTTGCTGACATGGAGGGAGAGATTATTGCTCAGACACCACATTACTAAGTCCTTTATTTCCTGTCTGTAGTCTGTCTCATCGTTGTTCGTGATCCTGCCTAACACAGCGCTGTCATCGGCAAATTTGTGTATGGAATTAGAACTGAATTTGGCCGTACACTCGTGAATGTCTAAAGAGTAAGCAGAGGACTAAGAATGCATCCTTGTGCGGCACTGATGTGGAGATTTATTGTGAGGAGGTGTTGTCACCTATCCTCATTGAGTGTGGTCTGTGTGTCAAAAGGTCAAGAATCTATCAGCAGAGGATGTGTTGATTCCTAGGTCCAGGGGCTTGGAGATTACTTTGGATGGGATTATGATTTAATTTTTTAGTTTAGTTCAGTTTAGAGATACAGCACGTAAACAGGTCCTTCAGCCCACCGCTCCAACCAGCGATTCCCACACATTAACATTATCCTACACACACACTAGGGACAATTTACATTTATACCAAGCTGATATTACTGTACATCTTTAGAGTGTGGGAAGATATGGAAGATTTTGGAGAAAACCCACACGGTCACGGGGAGAATGTACAAACCACATACAGACAGCACTCGTATTCGGGATCGAACCTGGGGCTCCGGCGCTGTAAGCGCTGTAAGTAAGCAACTCTACCGCAGCACCAGCGTGCCACACCATGATGGTGAAGGCAGAGCTCTCGTTGATAAATAGCAGTCTAATGTCAGAGTCATTGTTGTTTACATGTTCCAGAGATGTGTTTAGGGTCATTGAGATGGCATCTGGTGTGGACCTGTTGTGATAGTAAGCAAACTGCAGTGGGCCAGCGCTGCTGGGTGGACGGAGTTAAACTACGCCATCAACAAACTCTGGAACCACATTAGAATAGTGGATGTCTGAGCCATTGGATTGTAATCATTAATTGTAATCTGGAGGAGGAGCCATCTTGGGGAATGACTGCTAACCAGCAGCTGTCCGTTTCAATTCACTTTTTTAAAATTAGTTTTAGTGAATTTTGTCCCATGTTTGTTGGGAAATTTGACTTTTTTATGTGGGGGGGGAAGGGGGAAACTATTTTCTAGGTCCCTACCTGGTCGGTGAGGCAGCTTTTTCCCCGAGCTGCACCGTCGACCCGTCCTTGCGGCCTACCAGCGGGAGTGGAGCGGCGTTTTCCTGGCGGGGACCGCCCAGCACCTTCAGCTTCGGTGGCGACACAGCGCTGGAGCGCTATCGCGGAGCGGAGCGGGCGATGCCTTGTCTGGGTCGCCGCGCTGGAGTTCCGGTATGCCGAGACCGCCGTGTTCAACACCGTCGAGCTGCGGGACTGTGGAGCGGCCAGCCGCGGGTGGCGGTGCCGACTTTAACATCGGGAGCCTCGGAGCACCAACCAACGCGGCCCTGTCGGCTTCGGAAGCTACGGACTCCGGTAGGAAAGTAGGAAAGCCGCTGTGAGGACTCTCCCGATGCCGGAGCAACACCACCCGTCGAGAACGGCCAGGAACATACATAGAAACATAGAAACATAGAAAGTAGGTGCGAGAGTAGACCACCAGGTCCGTCGAGCCCGCACCGCCATTCGCTCATGGCTGAACACTAAACAGACACACTTACCCACAAACAGTAGACACAAGACACAGAACACAAGACACTACCCTCCCCTTTATACCGCTATCACCCCTCTCCACCCCAAGAACCTCGTGATCTTCTGGGGGAGGCAAAAAAACCGGATAAAAACCCAGGTCCAATTCGGGAAAAAAATCCGGGAAATTCCTCTCCGACCCCAATCCAGGCGATCAACACTTGTCCAGGAGATCACTCAGGTCTTACTATACTAACCATACCTAGGTCCATATCCCTGCCCTCTCCCCGTAGCCCCTTATCCCCTTGGCAGCTAAAAAAACATCTATTTTAGACTTAAATATATTTAACGTTTCTGCTTCCACTGCTCCCTGGGGCAGTGAATTCCATAAATTAACCACCCTCTGGGTGAAGAAGTTCTTCCTCATCTCAGTTTTAAAAGAGCCCCCCCTTATTCTGCAACTATGTCCCCTAGTTCTAGTTTCCCCGATCATTGGGAATATCCTCGGTGCATCCACCCGATCAAGGCCCCTCACGATCTTATATGTTTCAATGAGATCGCCTCTCATTCTTCTAAACTCCAAAGAGTAGAGTTCCAACCTTTCCTCATATGTCAATCCCCTCATTGCAGGAATTAATCTTGTAAACCTTCGCTGCACTGCCTCCAGGGCTAGTACATCCTTTCTTAAGTATGGACCCCAGAACTGTACACAGTATTCCAAATGTGGTCTCACTAATACTGTGTACAGCTGCAGCAAGACCTCCGTGTTTTTATACTCAATCCCCCTAGCAATAAAGGCCAAAACTCCATTGGCCTTCCTGATTGCTTGCTGCACCTGCATACTAACTTTTAGTGATTCATGTACTAATACCCCTAGATCCCTTTGCGTTGCATTACAACGCAGCTCCTCCTCATTTAGAAAATAACTTGCCCTATCATTTTTTTTCCCAAAGTGAATGACTTCACATTTATTAGTATTAAACTTCATCTGCCAAGTTGTTGCCCACTCACCTAGCTTATCTATATCCTTTTGCAGACTCTTCCTATCCTCCTCATCCCCTACTTTTCCTCCCATTTTTGTATCGTCCGCAAATTTTGATATATTACACTTGGTTCCCTCCTCCAAATCATTTATATAAATTGTGAACAACTGGGGTCCCAGCACCGACCCTTGCGGAACCCCGCTAGTTACCGGTTGCCATCCCGAGTATGAACCATTTATCCCCACTCTCTGCTTCCTATTTGTTAGCCAATCCTCTACCCATGCTAATATATTACCCCCAATCCCATAATTTTTTATTTTTAGCAATAGTCTCTTATGTGGCACCTTGTCAAAAGCCTTTTGGAAGTCCAAGTATACCACATCCACCGGTTCCCCTTTATCCACCCGGGTTGTTACTTCCTCAAAGAATTCGAGCAGATTCGTTAAACAGGACTTCCCCTTCACAAAACCATGCTGGTTCTGTCCGATGAAGTCATGTTTATCCAAGTGCCCCGTTAGTGTTTCTTTAATAATTGTCTCTAACATTTTACCCACCACCGATGTTAGACTAACCGGTCTATAGTTACCCGCCTTCTGTTTACTTCCTTTTTTAAATATAGGTGTTACATTGGCCATTTTCCAATCCACTGGGACCGTTCCTGCCTCCAGGGAGTTTTGGAAAATTATCACCAATGCATCCACAATCCCCACCGCTATCTCCCTCAAGACCCTTGGATGTAATCCATCAGGCCCAGGGGATTTATCCTCCTTCAGTCTCATTAATTTCCCTAATACCACCTCCTTGGTGATCTTAATAGTATTTAGCTCCGGCATCGGGCCTCCGTAGAGGCAACTGTGGAGGCCTCAATAGGCCTGACTATGGGAGAACTGGGGATGGGGACTGGACATTGTGCCTTCCTCCACAGTGGTAACCATTGTGGGGGGGTGTTTTTTTTGTGTGTAAATTATTATTTTATTCTGTGTCCAAGATGGCTGCCGGAAGGGAGAGTGTACGCTGGCGCGCTTTAGCTGCCGCTGCTCTCTCTTCATATTGTGTTTTTGATTTTTGTCTTTGGATTGAATTCTGTCTTTAATTTGTGTACTGGTGATGTCTTTACTATTTATTTTATTCCGCTTACATGTTTTTACTCTATTTGCTAAATTTTGTAAGGTGTCCTTGAGACTCTTGAAAGGCGCCCATAAATAAAATGTATTATTATTATTATTAAGAACCCAAGATGGGAAAAAGATGATACTGGTCTTCTTCAAGCTGATGGGGTCCTCAGAACAAAGTAGTGAGAAGTTAAAAATGTCTGGGAATACAGTGCCTCTGCCAGCTAAGTGGTACAGACCTGAGGACATGGCCAGGGACTCTATCTGGGTCAGTTGCTTTCCATGGATTCACTCGCAGGAAAGTCGATCGTTTATCAGCACAGCAACCATTGGTATATGGACACCCAAGACTGACAGAGCAGATGACATTCATCCACTGACCTTCTTTTCAAGATAGACACATCTAGACACAAAATGCTGGAGTAACTCAGCGGGACAGGCAGCATCTCTGGATAGAGTGAACAGGTGATGTTTTGGGTCAAGACGCTTATTCAGACGCAGTCCCACTGAATTACTCCGGCATTTTGTGCCTATCTTCGGTGTAAACCGGCATCTACAGTTCCTTCCTATGTGATCTTCTGTTCAAACTGGGTGTTGACTATCCATTTCCCTTGGCCATCATGTACCCCATTTTTAGACTAATCCCACTCTACCCATTTTATTCTTCCTGTGTTACATAGAATAGTACAGCACAGGAACATGCCCTTCAACCCACAATGATGGACATATAATGCCAGGTTAAATTAATCTCCTCTGTTTAGTTTAGTTTAGTTTAGTTTAGAGATACAGTTTGGAAACAGGCCCTTCGGCCCAACGAGTCTGCACTGAACAGCGATCCCCACACATTAACTACACATATCAGGGACAATTTACACTCACACCAAGCCAATTAACCTACATATTTGGAATGTGGGAGGAAACCGAAGATCTCGGAGAAAACTCACGCTAGTTACGAGGAGAACGTACAAACTCCGTACAGACAGCACCCGAGGTCCGGATCGAAGCTGGGTCTCTGTCGCTGCAAGTGCCGTAAGGCAGCAACTCTACCGCTACACCACCGTGCCGCCCGCTGCCTGCATGTTATCCACACCCTTCATTCCCAGTGCATCCATGTGCAATCTAAAAGCCTCTTAAATGCAACTATCATAACTGCCTCTGCCTCTACCTCTACCCCTGGCAGTGCTTTCCAAGCACCCACCACTCTCTGGGTAAAATGTCCTCCTTTAAACTTTGCTCTGCTCCCCTTAAAGCTATGGCCTCTGTTATGCCACATGTCCATCCTTGGAAAAAGTTTATCCTGTTGATTACAGATTCTAGTAGTGCAACTGTTACCTTGACTTTAACTGGTAAAGCTGGGGCAGGATCAAGCCACAGAAGGTCAGGGGTTAGCCCTCGATGGTTTTTGGGAAGATCTATTTTCATTCTGTCCGTGCAATGATCATCAGTACTAAATAATTGAATTTCTAGCCCTGAAACTTTAATTCTGTTTCCGCAAATGCTGCCCTACCTGCTGAATATCTCCAGCTTTTGCAGTTCTTTTGGCTCTTTAAATTTCTGTCCATTATTCTAACTTTGCCTTTAACTCACACAAACATAGAACATAGGTGCAGGAGTAGTCCATTCAGCCCTTCGAGCCAGCACCGCCATTCAATATGATCATGGCTGATCATCCAGAATAGTAAGATTAAACGAGAACTTACCAGTTTGAAGTTTGATCTGTATTTTATGAGGAGTTAAGATGAGGGATTACGTGAAGAACCCGTTCAGCACGCATGCGCGGCATACTTCAAAGCAGCGGTGTGGAATCACAGATAGACTCAGTTATTGAAGTAAACATAGTAAAGATAAGGAGACATCAGTTTATGAATTTGACCCATATTATTGAGGGTGGGAGCTGAGGGCACGTAACCCCTCATCGTAACTTCTCATAAAATACAGATCAAACTTCAAACTGGTAAGTTCTCGTTTAATCTTACTATTTTACTTCGGAGTCACGTGAGTGATTCCGTGAAGATTTCAAAGCTCTGTGATTTCAAACCATGTAACAGTTATTACTACATCACTGCCGAAGTCTTTGAGGGAGGAAGTGTGTTATCGTAACCAACCAATGAATCTGTTTGTAGAAAAACACAATGGTATTTTTTAACAATAACAAGAAAGAAATTAAATTGCTCCCCTGGGCTTAAATTAAATATTTGCAGTCTGTAAAATCTTTCCTGCAAATAAAACAGGTTTTGCCAACGGCTTATTATAAAATTTCTCAACGGCCTTTCCCCCCACCATCCTGCTGTAGCCAGGATGTGGTTTATAGGCACGTCCATTCTTTTAGCCGTCGACGTGGATGCTGCCCTGGGGGAATGAAATTTGTACAGGTTAATTTTTATACCAGCAGCTTTTTGCACCTGCTTGAGCCATCTCGAAATGGCTCGTCACCCGACCATAAGGTTTTTTATGACTGACCCACAAGGCTTTTCATCTCCCTCGAATATTTTGGTTGTGTCTATGTAGGATAATAGGGTCATGGCACATAACCGTGTTTCTGGCGGGTAAGCCCGGAATTCCACGACTGGATTAGGTGTTCCTGGTCTGCTGTGTTTGATCATTCCCTGGATAACGACAGAGATCTGGTCTGGAGCTGTGAGCATGGTGTCCAGTCGCAATAGGTGTAGTGACTGGACCCTCTGTGCAGCTACAAGTGCCATCAACATGAGTGTTTTGAGCATAGATGCTTCCAGGTTGAGGGATCTGGCTGGTGGCCATCCCCTGAGGTATGTCAGGACCACACTGACATCCCATATATGGGTGTACCTTGGTTTAGGGGGTTAGAGTTGTAAATACCCTTCATTAGTTTGACCACCAGCTGATGGGACCCCATGGCCTGTTGTCCTGGAGCTGGCTTTAAATAGACAGGCAGGGCAATTCTAGCTGTGTTGATGGCTCTGTAGCTGAGTCCTTCATCGTGGTGAAGGTTCGCCAGGAATTCCAGTACGTTGGTAACTGTAGCGGTTGAGTAGGTGGTCCCTGTATCCAAGCAGTACTTCTCCCATTTTTTGATGCTGGACAAGTGCTGTTTTTTAGTGGATGTTCGGAGGGATGCTGACATGGTGTCGACGGTTTGTTATGATAATCCAAGTCCCAGAAGTGGTTTGTGCCGAATCTGCAACCCAGGAGTTTGATTTTTTCATGGCACGGGTGGCTTGTGCCCGTCACTGGGTGTTAATAACTCTGGGTCACTGGGGAATACCATCGGGGTTTCAACAACCATGTCATGGAGTATTGGGAACCATGGCTGTGTAGGCCAGTCGGGTACTATCAAAATACCTGAAGCAGGGTTCATTTGTACTGCGCGTAGTCCCCGACTGATGAGGCAGAAGGGTGGAAATGCATAGAAGAAGAATTTCCCCAATCCAGCGCGAACGCATCTACCACTGCTGCCTCAGGGTCTGGTTCCCAAGCGACATACATAGGTACCTGGTGATTCAGCCTCGATGCAAATAAATCGATACCTGGTGTGCCATATTGCTTGATAACTTTTGTGAAATTTTTTTGAGGGGGTTTTAACATCCATTCGATGTTGTCATTTTTAAGCAATTCTGCCATGGGTATTAAAAATTTGGAGACACAAGAAACTTTAGATGCCGGAATCTTGACCAGAACTAACTGTTGAGCCTTCCCAAGGTGTTGTGGGCCTAACTCAATGAAACTCCAGTAAAGGGAGATGCCCACTGGATAACCCCAATGATATACTTGCATCTACACAGTCAGTTTCTTTATGTGCTTGTTAACATGTAGGTAGCTGATTATTGCATATAGAATAACTTAACATAAGTTTCGAAAATCAGTTTAGATAGTACATCTAGGAAGTGGCGGCGCTGGGAACGGCTGTGGCTCGCCTGCAGTCCGTTTGTCTTTACTTTTTTGTGTTGTTTTTTTCGTTTTGTGTAGTTACGTTTTTGGTTTTTAAGCTGTGTTTATGTGGGGGGGGGGTGGTGGGTTGAAACGGGGCTTGCTGTCTCTCCCTTCGGGGGAATACGACTTTTTGTCGTAACCCCCTTCTCTGCCTCCGTCTGCGCTGTGGCCTAATGGCGGAGCTGGCGACCTCGAGGCTCCGGAGGTAGAGCCTGTCAGGACTCACCCTGGGCTCACTCCCGTGAGGGCGGCCTGACGAGGGGCTGAGACTCTCTCGTGAGGGGCTGTGACGCTCCCGTCGGAGTGGCCCAGCTCGAGGTGGAACGGCACTTCCGTCGGAGTGGCCCAGCCCGAGGTGGAACGGCACTCCCGTCGGAGTGGCCCAGCCCGAGGGTGGAACGGCACTCCCGTCGGAGTGGCCCAGCCCAAGGGTGGAACGGCACTCCCGTCGGAGTGGCCCAGCCTGAGGGTGGAACGGCACTCCCGTCGGAGTGGCCCAGCTCGAGGTGGAACGGCACTCCTGTCAGAGTGGCCCAGCTCGAGGGAGGAGCGGCACTCACGTGAGGGCGATCCGGCTCGGGGCTGGAACGGTGCTCCGGTGGCTGGGACGGCGTTCTGGCGGCGGCGACCTGAGTCCTGGGTTCAGCCGCGGGCCAGCGGCTGCGTCCGCTGGACTGGAGGGCGGCAGCTTCGACCACCCCGGGTGTTTGAGCCGGCCCGTTCGCGGGGTTCGGTGAGCCGCGGGACTGTTTGTGCCATCGCCCGGTGGGGAATCGCCTCAGCGCAGAGGGAGAAGAGGAGGGAAGAGACAGTAACCCTAATATTATTGCCTCCACCACAATGAGGAGGTGCTTGGAGGATACACCGTGGTGGATGTTAATTTGTGTTTAGTGTTGTTTTTTATTGTATGTATGATTGCAGGCACGGAATTTCGTTCAGACCATAAGGTCTGAATGACAATAAAGGTATTCAATTCAATTCAATTCAATCAATTCAATACATTGGCTGTGGGCTTGGTTTTTTTGGTAGAGCGCTTATCCTGGTTTCACAGCGAGGGTTGCCAACTTTCTCACTCCCAAATAAGGGGCAAAAAGTCAAATTAAAGGACAAATTCCCGGCGGCAATTTGTTGACTGACTCGGCCGTGGCTGGGTGAATGATGAGTTGGCCCGGGTGCTGGACTGCACAAAAAGCCCAGCCGGGGGGCCAGCTGAGGTGTTTTGGTCCGCACAACATCCAGCACCCCATCCAGCTCATGGACCAATGATCGGCCATGAGAAGGAGGGGTGGTGGTGTCGGCGGTAAGCGAAGGTCCGGAGGTCGGACAGCTGACCGTGCAGCCGACCGACGGGGCCACGGGAGAGGCGCTGCTGCTGCTGCACTCCATGGCCTGCACTACGTCGGGACGGGTGAGGCGCTCAGACCCGACAGTCCCGTCGACCCGAGTAGTAGCAGTCAAATACGGGACAAAGGCGTTCCCATACGGGACAACCCAATTTAGCCCAATATACGCGATGTCCCGGCTAATACGGGACAGTTGGCAACCCTAGTTACAGCACAAGTACTTTGTGTTTTAATTATAATTTAAGCAATTCTACCAAGGTATGAAAGATCTGGGGGGACAAAAGACTTCAGATGCTGGATTTTTGAACTGAAAAACTTTCCAAAGATTGCAGCCTTCGATCCATCTCCCCTTCTAGCAGCTGCAACTTTCCCTTTCGTCAACCCACCCTCCGGATGTCCTAATTTCCAACCATTAGCTACGGAAGCTCACCAACTTCATTTAAATTAGGCCCAGCCACAGGGATGGCTCTGTAAAACAAAAGGCATGTGGAACACAAAGGTCCAAATAAGTTAATGGTAATCTCCTGTTATAATATCTGAAGCTCAGTAGCCTACAGAATGTAGTTTAGAAAATTGACATTTTAATGTCCCTCAGCAGGCTCCAGTATCACATAGGATCACTGAACTAAATTGGGTGCCAGTGCTTAGGCTGTGTGGACAAAAACAATAAAAGCTTAACCAAAGTGCAAGGTTTCCCTCGTGGTTGGATAACTCACCAAGCAGCACATATGGGGACTGACGAAACAAATCTTCCGTCTGGCTGGGGATTTCAAGTATAGGCTGCAACTGGATCCCAGCATTTTATCAGGATACATCATCACAGCTCGGTTTGGTAACAGCTCCATCTGAGACCGCAAGGAATTACAGCGAATTGTGGACGCAGCCCAGACCATCACACAAACCAACCTCCTTTCCATTGATGCTTTTCATACCTCACACTGCCTCGGCAAGGCCAGCAGCATAATCCAGGATGAGTTGCACCCCAGCCACTCCCTCTTCTCCCCTCTCCCATCGGGCAAAAGGAAAAGAAGTGTGAAAACGCACACCTTCAGATTCACGGACAGTTTCTTCCCAGCAGTAATCAGGCAACTAAATCATCCTACCACAACCAGAGAGCAGTGCTGAACTACTATCTACCTCTTTGGTGACCCTCGGATTTTCTTGATCGGACTTTGCTGGCTTTACCTTGCACTAAGCATTATTCCCTTATCATGTATCTATACACTGTAAATGGATCGATTGTAATCATGTATTGTCTTTCTGCTGACTGGTTCGCATGCAAGAAAAGCTTTTCACTGTACCTCGCTACACGTGACAATTAAATAAACTGTATTGTGGATCCATTTCGTTTAATAGAATTGTGATGGATCGGATATTGTGTATGTTCTGAATGATTTGGTCTCAGTTGAATTTTGATATTTACGTGAAAAGGGCCACCTACTAAACCATGAGATTGTGTCAGTTTCTCCCCGAGTACAGTCAGACAATATTATAAACTGGATAAGAAAAGCTGCCTGATTGAACAGAATATTCTTGGAGATTGTCTCCTTCTTAACAGTAAATATTTGCAAAGCATTTAATCTGTTTTATCATATAATGAGCACATTAAAATTGTATGAGTACATCACCAGCTTGTTCTCAGTTATATGATTATACAAATGAATATAGCCTAAACCTACCCTAAGGCAAAGCTCTTTTTTTCCCTGTGCAAAATGGTTTCCTATTTGATTATCTATGCTTCTCATTATAGTGGGTTTCTTTTGCTTCAGTGTGTTACATTAGAGTATAATTGAAAAAATACAACTTTCTGTTGTGTTAAGTGGGCATTGGTTAATGTTTCCTCTTTCTGCAGTTATTACCTTGCCATTGTTTATATTTACCAATTATAAGGTGGAATGGAGAATGTGTGGGAAGGAACTGCAGATGCTGGTTTACATTGAAGGTAGACACAAAATAGCAATGATTTTAAAAATCAAGTCTGCAATTTATCCCATCAAATAAAGCATAAAAGAAGTTTAATTTGACACATAATTCACTTTCATCTCTTCAGTATTAAAAAAAGTTATGGACATTTTCATACTGAAATTAGCATCTTGTTCCCTATTGCTTTTCCATTGACTTAACACAAAAGCTGTGATCAAGGACTGTCAAAAGCCCATAATTTTCTTAAGAATTAAGAGAGCTGAATGAAATTTTCAGTTATTATAGATTGAAGCATTCTGAAACAAATATGAAACAATCTTACTTGGATGACCTGAAATTAAAGCATATAATTAGTTAGTTACCCAATTATAGCTAATTACAAAATTCAATTACTAGATCTAAACATCTATCCATTTCTTAAGAAAAGGTTAACATTTAAAAAAAGCCTAAGTGTCCAAATAACATTCACACAAGAATTCACAATATAACATGATTTTTAAATCTAATTGTCATGAATTTATAGGCCAAATGGAAGGAATTTAGTGTTTAATTTATGTAAATTAATGGCCATTTTAATCATCTTGCGAGTGGGATTTTGTGGAACGCGCTGGTTTGGAACGTTGCGGTTGCAGTGAATTTAAACCCCATATCGGCAGGAAAAATACTGCTGGTTTGTATATTTACATAATGACATTTTCGCAACTTGAAATTTTGATTAAAGGCATCCTAAGAACCAAGTTTATATGAAAAAATAAACGGCATACCTTGCCTTGTCCCTTACGTGAGATCCGTCCCGTTGTCGGCCTTGACGGCATTTGAAGATGATATTAATTTTATTCCAAAAATTAAATGATCCAGCGCTAATTTTAATAAACTTAATAAAACAGCAGTCGAAGCGATTTTTCTTTAGCAACTAAACAGCCTGACAGAGATCGATTTGAATAGGCTGCAGAAAAATCGCATTTTAAACCCGCCCCCCTCTCAAAGGCGCCAAAGTCGCGCACACGGGCAGCGACAGAACTGCAGCGCCGCTGAAGGTGAGTTTTGTAACATACCTACACAAAATGTTGCAGTAACTCAGCAGGACAGAAAGGATCACCCATTCCTTTTCTCCAGAGATACTTCCTGGTGCGCTGAGTTAATCCAGCATTTTGTGTCTGGAGAATGTGTACTGTGTTCTTTGATTTAATTTAGTTTTTAGTTTTAGAGATACAGCGTGGAAACAGGCCCTTCGGCCCACCAAGTCAGTACCGACCATCGAACCCTGCACATTAACACTATCCTACATGCACTAGGGACAATTTACACATACACAAAGCCGATTAACCTACAAACACCTACAGAGCGGAAACAGGCCCTTCGACCCAACGGGGCCGCGCTGACCCGCGATCCTCATATATAAACACTATCCTACACACATTAGGGACAATTTTTACATTTACCAAGTCAATTTACCTACATACCCATACCTCTTAGGAGTGTGGGACGAAACCAAAGATCTCGGAGAAAACTCACGCAGGCCACGGGGAGAACGTACAAACTCCGTACTGACAAGCATCCGTAGGTGGGATCGAACTGGGTCTCTGGCACAGCAAGCGCTGTAAGGCAGCAACTCTATCGCTGTGCCACTGTGGCTGCCCAATCTTTCATATTCCTGTGCATTCATTAGTGCTTCCGTCTTCTTCAACCTATCAAACTCTCAGTGTCAGTATTAGCAAAATATCAAATGAGTAAAGCAAACAATGATTCTTCCACTAAATGGCATAATGAAATGCAATGGTGAACCAATGTATATTTACCATTCTCTTCAATGTTTATAAGTAGAATTCTCTTTCTGTCATGTTCAATATTATCATTATGCATAGAGAGCAGTCCTGAACTACTATCTATCTTATTGGGGACCCTCGGATACCCTTGATTGGCCTTTACTGGTTTTACCTTGCACTAAATATTATTCCTTTCTCATGTAAATGTAGACTGCGTATGGCTCAATTATAATTTTACTTCGGAGTCACGTGAGTGACTACGTGAAGACCCCGTCCAGCACGCATGCATGACATAGCATCTCACGCAGTGCACAGCGACGGACGGGAGTATGAGCTCTCCCGCAACAATTTGAAAACGGACCTTCAGGTAAGCAAATCTTACTCTGAGGACATTGTGTTTTCGAAACCCTGTTCTGTTTTATTTTTAAATAGGAATAGAACAGGGAAAACACCAAGGAAGGTCGTTCCCCGTCGGGCAGCTATGGACCAGGAGGGTTCCAGTAGTGGGGAGCGACCGGCGGCACCTGGACCGCACAACGCTGCGGTCCACAGTCACCGACAGCATTCCGAGCCGAGCCCAGCGCCGCTAGCACATCTCAAGGTAACGTTGGTGACCAACCGCAGCGGGCTGGAGACAGGCACATGGAAGTCGGACCGGCCGGTTCACTCAGAAGAGCCCGGCACGGTAGACTCCCGCCCGAGAGCAGCTAAAGGTGACCATTTCAAGCCTTATGGAAAGGCTCATGGAGCAAAAGCTCCAGCGAGACTTGCTCCAGGGGATGGGGCAAGCTCGCCAAGGGAGCACAAACACTCCCGCTCCAGTGCACTAACAGCACTGGCCATCGCAACTCCCTCAACAGAGGGGAGCGTTGGCGACCAGGACTGGGCTGGTCAAGAAGAGGGGTCACTGGATGAAGAAAACTGGGAGTATGCTTGAGGTACAAGACCAGGAAGAGCTGCTGGGTGTGGTGAACTGCTACGTGGCAACACAACGAGCGGGACGGCCGTTACAGCCTAAACTGGCGGCCAGCTTACTACCTGTCCTTTAAACTTCTCCAAGACGTAGTCATTGAGGCGTTGGACTTTATCACGCCTCCCCAAAATTGCATTTTCTCAATGTGCCTGCCATTACTGGGGGTACATTGAGCAGGGTATTTAAACCCAAAAACTTAAAATTGCAAAAAATGATGATACCCCTGACGTCGGCTGTCACTTCACATACTCATTCCATGGACAGGGTTGACATAACAAAACACCCTGGCTCTACTGTGCAACACAGTATGTGATTGGCAACCTCTGGAAGGAGGTCATAAGACCTGCCCTTAACCTCAAAAATTCGCAGGACTGTGTAGAACACCGGCCTCAGAACCACAGATCCTGCTATTTGGCAAAGAATTACCAAATCAAGCCTAAAATCTGGACAAAGAATTCAAGGCATTTGGCCTCATGAGGGCAGGACCTGGAATGAGCAAACCACGCAAAACCCAGATGGCAGTACCTCTACGCATCCACCAGTAGGCGTCTACTTCATGGTACTGGTGAAAGCTCGGGGCCCGCATACCATCTCCGCAAGTCTTTCGGGACAAGACCCAGAGCGTGCCCCATGGAAAATGCGCCACCCCCCAACAGCACCACCCCGACAGACAAGGAACCAGAAACCGAAGAAATGAACACACCACCAAACAACAGTGGAGGTAAGTGGGTCTGGTTCCTACCATCACATAAAAGGTGAGGGGATTGTGCTAACAGGGGGGGAAACTACACCTGTTTTGGGAAGCATGAAGAACTATCACACTTGGTAGTTATATACCAAAAAGTATTCAAGGATAAAAATTGAATTTAAGAAAAACTTGCTACCAGTTCAGCATGCACCCCAAAGGGGTTTACCCTCTCACTAAAAAGAAAACATGAGGGACAGGCTGAACTGGAGAAGTTATATACAAATGGAAGTCTAAATATGAACCTTTGGAATTCGTATTAAATTTACTAAAAAAGATGGTGAATGTCGCACCATCATTGACTTAACCACATTGAATACTTTTGTCAGGTATACATACTTTAATGGAAAACATTTGTAACTGCCAAACAATGGATTTCCTAAGGATACTTTATGGTAGGCATCGACTTAAAAGATGCATACTGTTCAGTACCCAATCATAAAGATCATCGGAGATACCAAAAAATTTACCTGGATGGGGTAACTATGGCAGTACAAATTATTGACTAATGGCCTAATATGAGCCAACACTGTTTCCAAGATATTTTAACCAGCCCTGACACTATTAAGGAAACATATTGTCATGGCATATCTCGATGATATTTAACAATAGACAAAACCATGGAATTAGCTAATTCAACAGCATTAGCTACTAAAAACTTATTTATCCTTGGGCTTTGTCATACATCCAGATAAATCTACATTGATACCATCCACAGCTATGGACTATCTGGTGTTCAATTAACTCAGTCCACATGTCTACAACGTTGCCAAAAGAAAAGTCAGCATAATTGGCACAAACCTGTAACAAATTAATGGTTAACAATCAACCAACCATTTGACAAAGTGGCAAGAGTAATTGGGAAATTAGTATCACCATTATCAGCTACTTAGAGCAAAGATGCTAGCGTTTTAAACAACATACAAGTCACTTTGACAACCATGAAATTGCCTATTTTCAGACCTATAATGATGGAAAAAGAACATTTGGCATAGTTCCAGTCCCATCATTTATCAATAACCCATATCCAGAACAGGTGGTAGATGGACTAATCTAGAGTCATCACTACTACAGACACTGGACATAAAACCTAGTTGGAAATGTTGGGTGCGTTCTATGGGTTAAAAACATATTGTTCAAAAGTGCACCATTTTGCATGTTCGTTTACAATTTGACAACATCACAGTGGTGGCTTATACTAACCACATGGGCGGGATAAAATCGATATCATGTGACAATTTGATCAACACAATCTGGTAATGGTGCGTCGACAAACATATTTGGCTATCAGCAACTTACCTACCAGGTAAGCTAAATGCTGTGGCAGACATGATAAACCCAAAAGTATTTGCTGAAATTACAAAGTAATATGGAACACCAGATATCGATTTCTTTGCATCCCGACTGAATCACCACGTACCGATGTATGTCGCTTGGGAACCAGACCTTGAGGCAGCGGCGATGGATACATTCTCGCTGAACTGGGGGGGAACTAATCGTTATGTTTTCCCCCCCTTTCTGCCTCATCAGTCAGGTACTACGCAAAATACAGATGAACTTTGCTTCGGACTTTTTGGTCGTACCCGACTGGCCTACACAGCCATGGTTCCCAGTGGTCCTTGACAGGGTCATTGAAACCCATGACAATTTCCAGCGGACCAGATCTACTGATCCACCCTGTATCAGGCGAAAGTCACCCATGCCATGACAGAATAAGCCTACTGAGTTGCAGATTCCAAAAAGACCTTTTGATGACCTGGGATTGTCAAATAGGACCATGGATACGATGACAGCATCTCACCGACTTCCACCAAGAAACAATATCTCTCTAGTATAAGAAAATGGGAAACATACTGCTCGAGAACAGAGACAACCTACTAATCAACCACCATATCTATGTACCGGAGTTCCTGACCAGCCTTCACCATGATGAAGGTCTGAACTATAGCACTATCAAATGTGCTAGAAGTGCACTGTCAGCCTATCTAAGACAGGCACCAAGGGAAACAGGCCATAGGGTCTCATCCACTGGTGGCCAAATTAATGAGAGGTACCTTCTATTCAAAACCCCCTAGACCTAGATATACCTAGATCTGGGATGTCAGCATTGTCCTGACATACCTAAGGGATGGCCACCAGCCAGATCACTTACTCTGAAAACAGCTACCCTGTATACGGCCATGCTGATGACTTAGTCTCAGCATAAGGGTCCAGCCCTTTTAACTACTCAGACTGGACAATATGGTCGTAACATCAGACCAAATAACATTCGCCATTCAGGAGCTGGTAAAACAGAGTAGACCAGGAACTTCAGGACTCATTATGGAATTCCGGGCGTACCCACCTGACCACCGTTATGTGTCATGACTCACCTTCTACAATATATCAACACAACCTAAAATTCCCGAGGGAGGCAAGAAGCAATGGGTCAGCCATAAAAAAGCCACTGGGTCAGGGTACCGAGTCAAACCATCTCTAGATGGCTCAAACATGTATTGGGAGCTGCTGAAGTGGATACCGATATTTACACATCTCACTCCACCAGAGCAGCATCCACGCCGGCGGCTAACAGTATGGATGTGCCATTGGACCTACCCTGGTAACAGTGGGGTGGTCCATGGAAAGAACTTTTCAAACATTCTACATCAAGCCATTATAAAACCTGTTTTCACTTGCAGAGAGAATTTTAGACGCTGCAAAAAATATATAATTTAAACCCGGGGGAGCATTAATTTCTTTGTTACTATTTTCAAATAATACCATTGTTGTTTTACAAACAGATTCATGTTTGATTACGATAACATATTTCCTCCCTTGGATGACTTCGGCAGCGAGTGAAGTATGGGCTGTTACGCGGTTTGAAATCACAGAGCTTTAAAATCTTCACGTAGTCACTCACGTGACTCCGAAATAAAATAGTAAGATTAAACGAGAACTTACCAGTTTGAAGTTTGATCTGTATTTTATGAGGAGTTACGATGAGGGATTACGTGCCCTCTGCTCCCACCCTCAATTACAGAGATCAACTGGTATCTTAGTTCTCCTTATCTTTACTATGTTTATTTCAATTATTGTGTTTTCTGTGATTCCACACCGCTGCTTTGAAGTATGCCGCACATGCGTGCTGGACGGGGTCTTCACGTAATCCCTCATCGTAAGTCCTCATAAAATACAGATCAAACTTCAAACTGGTAAGTTCTCGTTTAATCTTACTATCATGTGTCGTCTTTCTGTTGACTGGATAGCACGCAACAAAAGCTTTTCACTGTACGTCAGTACATGTGACAATAAAACTAAACTGACACATTTAGACCTATATTTTTATGTACTGTTTGTGTGGGGGTAGTAATGGTGGGAATGGTATTGGTGGGGCAGGATGGGAGTGCAGCAGGGAGATGTGGAAGAGGGTTGAGAGGTGGAGAGAAGAACGCTGACTGGCTAAACCTTTAATGGCAATTATAACTATTCATCAGACAAGATCATAACTGTACTGACAACCAAACTGCCACAAATATATTTAAGTTAATAAACAAATCAAAGGAACTGCAGATGCTGGTTTAAACCCAACTCTGTCCAGGGACCCCAACAGTCCTTTCAGGTTAGGAAGAGGTTCACCTGCACCTTCCTCAACCTCATCTACTGCATCTGTTGTTATGATGTGGACTCTTATACATCAGCGAGACCAAACATAGAATGGCTGATTGTTTCAGTGAACACCTTTGCTTAGTCCGCCTGGACCTACCTGATCTTCCCCTTGCCAAACACTTTAATTTCCCTTCCCAATCCCACACTGACCTTTCTGTCCTGGGCCTCCTCTTTTGGCAGAGTCAGCAAGTTGGAAGAACAGCATCTCATATTCCACTCGAGCAGCTTACAACCCAGTGGTATGAATATTGATTTCACTAACTTCAAGTAACCCCTACATTCCCTCTCTCTCCATCCCTCCCCCACCCAAGTCGCACCAGCTTCTCGTTCTCACCTAGCAAAGAGCTAATAATGGCCTGTTTCCTTTATCATCATTCCTTTTTTGCATAGCTTTCATTCATCTATATTACTAAAAGTCTGATCTTGACCACTTCCTGTTGTTCTGTATATTGATTTTAGAAAAAACGCTGCCACTTACGGCTGTGATTTTTGGCCATCTTACTCAGAGTCCCCCTCCGCTGCGCAGGACAAGTGGATTTTTCCCATCGATGAAAAATAAAAGAGTTATTAGTATCTAAAAAAATTTGAGATTCTCTCTCCTGAAGGCCACGCCCTTTCCGGAGGGACTATAAAACCCGGAAGTGTGGAGGTGCCTCAGTTCTCTGCAAGATTGGGGAGCGAGAGGGCGCAACTCTCAGTCTGAGCTGTGAATAACACTGAACGCATGTCTACTAAACTGTGAGTGGTTTTGCTGACCTGTCTGTGCCCTTAATGTGGTTTGAAAATGTAGTTTGAAAATGCAAAAGTGCTAAAGCTGTGTTGCCTTTGGTTTTGAAAGTGAAGCAAGCTGCGATGCCTTTGGTTTTGAAAGTGCTTAAGCAAGCTGCTTTGCCTTTGGTTTTAAGAGTGCTAAAGCAAGCTGCCTTGCCACTGGTTTTGAAAGTGTTAAAATGAGCTGCCTTGCCTTGGGTTTTGAAAGTGCTTAAGCGAGCTGCCTTGCCTTTGGTTTTGAAAGTGCGAAAGCAAGCTGCCTTGCCTTTGGTTTTGAAAGTGCTAAAGCGAGCTGCCTTGACATTGGTTTTGAAAGTGCTAAAGCGAGCTGCCTTGACATTGGTTTTGAAAGTGCTAAAGAAAACTGCCTTGCCTTTGGTTTTGAAAGTGCTAAAGCAAGCTGCCTTGCCTTTGGTTTTGAAAATGCTAAAGCGAGCTGCCTTGACATTGGTTATGAAAATGCTAATGCGAGCTGCCTTGACATTGGTTTTGAAAGTGTTAAAGCAAGCTGCCTTGCCTCATTAGAGCTACCTTGTCTCATTAGAGCTGCCTTGCCTAATTAGAGCTGCCTTGCCTAATTAGAGCTGTGATTTTTGGCCATCTTACTCAGAGTCCCCTTCCGCTCATCAGGTGCCGAGGATTTGTCCCATCGATGAAAAATAAAAGAGTTATTAGTGTTTTAAAAATGTTGAGATTATCTTTCCTGTCAATCACGCCATGAAGGACACGCCCCTTCTGGTGGGATGGGGGAGGGACTATAAAACCCGGAAGTGTGGGCATGGCTCTGTCTCTGAAAGATGGGGGAAGGAGAGCTCACGACTCGCTGTCTTTAGTGGCCTTGCACCCTGCTTGAATTGGCATGAAACTGCACTTGAATTTGATGCCCTTGCACCCTGCTTGAAATGGAATTTCAAGGAATAGCCGTGAGTCAACTGAAAGCCCACCAGCCATGAGTGAGCTGCCAACACAACAGGCTTAAGTGACTGAGCCGCCAGCCAAGTATCCATTTGGCCCACAATGTTCATACTAGCTCTCTAGAAACCAGTCCCTTCAGCGCACAACACCCATACTAGCGCTGCAGAAAGCCCCCCCCCCCCCCCCCTCCACTGGCCACCAATATTGGAATTGGTGGAGAGATGGAATATTGCGTTGGGGGACCAGCCCTCTTGTGTGATGCTAGGACCCAACGGGTCCCACTTCGTCTCGTTTGTTCCATATCTCCCTACATCTTTATCTCTCGTTTCCCTTTCCCCCGACCCTCAGCCTGAAGAAGGGTCTCGCCCTCACCCACGCCCTTACTACGGGACCTGAATGTGTGGCTGAGGAACTGGTGCACGGGGCAGGGATTTAGATTCTTAGATCACTGGGATCTGTTTTGGAATAAGGGGGAACTGTACAAAAGGGACGGATTGCATCTTAACAGGTGGGGGACCATCATTCTGGCAGGCAGGTTTGCCACTGCTACACGGGTGGTTTTAAAATGAATAAGGGGGATGGGGTGTCAAATGGGATAGTCGAGGATGGAGTTAAAGGGAAAGGGTTTCTTAAATGTGTGAGCGTAGAGACAGAGGGGTGTAAAATGAGGGTAGAAGCAATAGTTAGCAAGGTGAAAAGTAAAAGTGGCAGGCAGACAAATCCAGGGCAAAAATCAAAAAGGGCCACTTTTCAACATAATTGTATAAGGGGTAAGAGTGTTGTAAAAACAAGCCTGAAGGCTTTGTGTCTCAATGCAAGGAGCATTTGTAATCCGGTGGATGAGTTGAATGTGCAGATAGCTATTAATTACTATGATATAGTTGGGATAGACATGGCTCCAGGGTGACCAAGGCTGGGAGCTGAACATCCAGGGATATTCAATATTCAGGAGGGATAGACAGAAAGGAAAAGGAGGTAAGGTAGCATTGCTGGTTAGAGAGGAGATTAATGCAATAGAAAGGACGGACATTAGCTTGGAAGATGTGGCATCGATATGGGTAGAGCTTCGAAACACTAAGGGGCAGAAAACGCTAGTGGGAGTTGTGTACAGGCCACCTAACAGTAGCAGTGGAGTTGGGGATGGCATCAAGCAGGAAATTAGAAATGCATGCAACAAAGGTAAAACAGTTATAATGGGTGACTTCAATCTACATATAGATTGGGTGAATCAAATTGGCAAGGGTGCTGAGGAAGAGGATTTCTTGGAATGTATGCAAGATAGTTTTCGAAACCAACATGTGGAGGAACCAACGAGAGAGCAGGCTATTCTAGACTGGGTATTCAGTAATGAGGAAGGGTTAGTTAGCAATCTTGTTGTGCGTGGCCCCTTGGGCAAGAGTGACCATAATATGGTTGAGTTCTTCATTAGGATGGAGAGTGACATTGTTAATTCAGAAACAAGGGTCCTGAACTTAAAGAAAGGTAACTTTGAAGGTATGAGACGTGAATTGACCAAGATAGACTGGCAATTGATTCTTAAAGGTTTGATGGTGGATATGCAATGGAAGGCATTTAAAGACTGCATGGATGACCTACGACAATTGTTTATCCCAGTTTGGCAAAAGAATAAATCAGGGAAGATAGTGCATCCGTGGATAACAAGGGAAATCAGGGATAGTATCAAAACAAAAGATGAAGCATACAAATTAGCCAGAAAAAGCAGCCAACCAGAGGACTGGGAGAAATTCAGTCCAGCAGAAGAGGACAAAAGGCTTAATTAGGAAAGGGAAAATAGATTATGAAAGAAAACTGGCAGGGAACATAAAAACTGACTGCAAAAGTTTTTATAGATATGTGAAGAGAAAAAGATTAGTTAAAACAAATGTAGGTCCCTTGCAGTCAGAAACAGGTGAATTGATCATGGGGAACAAGGACATGGCAGACCAATTGAATAACTACTTTGGTTCTGTCTTCACTAAGGAAGACATAAATAATCTGCCGGAAATAGCAGGGGACCGGGGGTAAAATGAGATGGAGGAACTGAGTGAAATCCAGGTAAGCCGGGAAGTGGTGTTAGGTAAATTGAATGGATTAAAGGCCGATAAATTCCCAGGGCCTGATAGGCTGCATCCCAGAGTACTTAAGGAAGTAGCCCCAGAAATAATGGATGCATTAGTGATAATTTTTCAAAACTCTTTGGATTCTGGAGTAGTTCCTGAGGATTGGAGGGTAGCTAATGTAACCCCACTTTTTAACAAGGGAGGGAGAGAGAAAATGGGGAATTACAGACCAGTTAGTCTAACACTGGGGAAACTGCTAGAATCAGTTATTAAAGATGGGATAGCAGCACATTTGGAAAGTGGTGAAATCATTGGACAAAGTCAGCATGGATTTATGAAAGGTAAATCATGTCTGACAAACCTTATAGAATTTTTCGAGGATGTAACTAGTAGAGTGGATAAGGGAGAACCAGTGGATGTGTTATATATGGACTTTCAGAAGGCTTTCGACAAGGTCCCACATAAGAGATTAGTATACAAACTTAAAGCACATGGTATTGGGGGTTCAGTATTGATGTGGATAGAGAACTGGCTGGCAGACAGGAAGCAAAGAGTTGGAGTAAAGGGGTCCTTTTCATAATGGCAGGCAGTGACCAGTGGGGTACCGCAAGGATCAGTGCTGAGACCCCAGCTATTTACAATATATATTAATGATTTGGACGAGGGAATTGAATGCAACATTTCCAAGTTTGCGGATGACACGAAGCTGGGGGGCAGTGTTAGCTGTGAGGAGGATGCTAGGAGGATGCAAGGTTACTTGGATAGGCTGGGTGAGTGGGCAAATGCATGGCAGATGCAGTATAATGTGGATAAATGTGAGGTTATCCACTTTGGTGGCAAGAACAGGAAAGTAGACTATTATCTGAATCGTGGCCGATTAGGAAAAGGGGAGATGCAACGAGACCTGGGTGTCATGGTACACCAGACATTAAAAGTAGGCATGCAGGTGCAGCAGGAAGTGAAGAAAGTGAATGGTATGTTAGCATTCATAGGAAAAGGATTTGAGTATAGGAGCAGGGAGGTTCTACTGCAGTTGTACAGGGTCTTGGTGAGACCACACCTGGAGTATTGCGTACAGTTTTGGTCTCCTAATCTGAGGAAGGACATTCTTGCCATAGAGAGAGTATAGAGAAGGTTCACCAGACCGATTCCTGGGATGTCAGGACTTTCATATGAAGAAAGACTGGATAGACTCGCCTTGTACTCGCTAGAATTTAGAAGATTGAGGGGGTATCTTATAGAAACTTACAAAATTCTTAAGGGGTTGGACAGGCTAGATGCAGGAAGATTGTTCCTGATGTTGGGGAAGTCCAGAACAAGGGGTCACAGTTTAAGGATAAGGGTGAAATCTTTTAGGACCGAGATGAGGAATACATTTTTCACACAGAGTGGTGAATCTCTGGAATTCTCTGCCACAGAGGGTAGTTGAGGCCAGTTCATTGGCTATATTTAAGAGGGAGTTAGATGTGGCCCTTGTGGCTAAAGGGATCAGGGGGTATGGAGAGACAGGATACTGAGTTGAATGATCAGCCATGATCATATTGAATGGCGGTGCAGGCTCGAAGGGCCGAATGGCCTACTCCTGCACCTATTTTCTCTGTCTATGTTCTATTCCTTCTCTCCAGAGATACTACCTGTCCTACAAACCTAAGGCTGCTATTATTTTTTGCAATGCTAAGTAAAACCATTTCATCATTCAAAATCCCTTCTGTTATTTTCACTAAGTCTCCCATTATCAGAAATCTTGTCTTTCATTCTCATTCTGAAATATTCCCCGGTGAGTACATGGATTTTCTCTCTTTTAACATTTCAAATCACATTTAATAATTTAACTCAGTAACATTAATATTTCTACTTGAAAAATGCACCTGTCTTATTATAAGCTATTATATTCTGAATGTTCTCACCCTGCAGATATGTCTCTGTGCTGTTGAG
This sequence comes from Amblyraja radiata, assembly GCF_010909765.2. Lineage (NCBI taxonomy): Eukaryota > Metazoa > Chordata > Chondrichthyes > Rajiformes > Rajidae > Amblyraja > Amblyraja radiata. The sequence continues at coordinate 13,160,589 of NC_045961.1, forward strand.
TTTGAAGATCAAATTGTTCATTTGAGCACTATGGTTCATTAATGTGACTTCAAGCTGATTGTTTCTTTCTTTGTCTCAGATAGATAGAGTATAATCTCTAAACTGCGCTTCGAATTTGGATTGCAGAAGTAGTCCTGGCTATTGTCATAGCTCCAATTACTCATCGAAGAGTGATGCATGAAAAAAAAATGCCTTTTCCATACCGTGAACATTGAACTGGTCTTACACTAACCACATTTAAAGGCAGATTGCATTTCTATTCCAAGTATCTCATTAAATTTTCAGAGGGTACAAACGTTTTCTTTTCTTAAAAACACATGAGTTTTTGCATATACAAATGTGAAACGTTTAACATTTCAATCAGGTCTACTGCATTCTACATGTGCCTTCACTGAGAGGATAAGCAAGCAACCATTGGTCTTGCTTCTGCAAAAGACAATACTATCATTGCTCTTGGCATCCTCACAAAGGAAGCAGGGTAGGTACAGTTAAATATGTAGGGAAGAACTGCAGATGCTGGTTTAAACCGAAGATAAACACAAACTTAGCAGGACAGACAACATTTCTGGAGAGAAGGAGTGGTTGATGTTTCGGGTCGAGACCCGTCTTCAGACAGATGAAGGTCTGATGACAATCTGAAGAAGGGTCTTGACTTAAACAGCACCTATTCCTTCTTGCCAGAGATGCTGCCTGTCCCGCTGAGTTACTCCAGCATTTTATGTAAATCTTAGGTACAGTTAAATATAGATATTTAAGGAGCTGCCTGTTTGTGTAGTTACGCACACCAAAAAACATACACATTACTAAAGGCACAGGACATCAACAGTTAATCTGCTCTAATTGAAGGGAGTCCACCAGTTTTATCTCAAAGTCTGCATTCAAAACCAATGGCACCCTTTTACGTATATAATTATTCTCCTCTTAACACTTCTTTTAATTACTTTAAATGAACACCCCTGTTTTCATCAGTGGAGTGGCAGTGAAGAAAGTGGTGAAGACATCTTCCAGCTCCTGGCCATGGACATTTCTGATGATCCGACTTGGAAGAGGCTTTTTCATGCAACTGAAAACAAAGCCCAACAATGCCTGAGGAGATTTTGTGTATCACTGAATATCCTATCAAACTGCTACAGGTGTATGATGAAAAGCATGCTCCTTGGTTACAGCATTGGCTGGTTCACTGTTGACTGTGCCTGAACCCCACTGTCAGTGGATCATCAACTTCCTGACAGACAGGAAGCAGCATGTGGGGCTGGGAAAGCACATCTCGGACCCGCTGTGCCTCAGCATAGGAGAACCGCAAGGCTGCGTACTCGCCCCTCTCCTTTACTCTCTCTACACCAATGACTGCACCTCCACTGACTTCTCTGTCAAGCTTCTCAAGTTTGTGGATGACACAACCCTGATTGGATTGATCTAGGATGGGGAGGAATCTACTTACAGACAGGAAGTGACACAGCTGGCGTCCTGGTGCCATCACAACAACCTGGAGCTCAATGCTCTTAAGGCAGTGGAATTGATTGTAGATTTTAGGAGAGCTCCCCCTTCCCTCACCCCACTCACCATCAACAACACCACAGTCACATCTGTGGAGTCATTTAAGTTCCTTGGAACCATTATCTCCTGGGAACTTAAATGGAACCATCATCTCCTGGGACCTTAAATGAGGATGTACTTCCTGCAGCAGCTGAGGAAGCACAATCTGCCACAGACAATGATGGTCCAATTCTGCACAGCGATCATAAAGCCTGTCCTCACCTTTTCCATCATGGTCTGGTTTGGCTCATCAACCAAGCATGACGTCCGGAAGCTGCAGCGAATCGTTCGATCAGCCGAGAAGATTGTTGGTTGCAACCTTCCCTCCATTGATGAAGTGTACACTGCAAGCGGCCAAAAAGCGAGCGTGTAAGATCATCTCTGACCCCTCTCACCCTGGCCACAAACTCTTTGAATCACTTTCCTCTGGAAGGCGACTCCTGGCTGTCAAAGCCGCTAAAGCCAGACATAAAAAACAGCTTTTTTTCCCATGAGCAGTAGCTCTACTCAATAACCAAATGTCTGTAGCCTCCTGTTGCTCTGGTATTTTATTTCATTCATGGCAGCTCTGTCACTCGGGCCTGGTGGGCTGGCAGCTCTGTCACTCGGGCCTGGTGGGCTGGCAGCTCTGTCACTCGGGCCTGGTGGGCTGGCAGCTCAGGCCAAACAACTCATAGCATTTTCATTAAGGGCTAACAAATAATTTATTGCAAGTACATTGCACACTCACAGTTCAGTTGACTCACCGCTTAGAATCACAGTTGTGGACTCTCCCTCACAATCTTCCAGAGTGACTGACTGACTGACATCCAGCATCCGGAGATTTATAATCCTGCCCCCCCCCCCCCCCCCCCCCCCCCTGGAAGGGGCCTTACCTTCATCATGGTGATTGACAGGCAAGAGGACCAATCAGCTGATGTCACGATTTTTTAAATATTCATCATTTTTTTACTTTCCAGAGATCTGAAAATATTTGGGGCTGCTGCAGCAGAGGAGGACTGTGAGTAAGATGGCCAAAAATCATAGCGATATAGGGTAGCGTTTTTTCTAAAATCAATATTCAGTGCAGACAGGAAGTGGTCAAGATGAGACTAGATGATACACACATATGTAAATAAATATATATGCATGTATACATATATATGTATATTTTTTAATATGTGTGGCTAGACACAAAATGCTGGAAGAATTCAGCGGGACAGACAGCATCTCTGGAGAGAAGCAATGGGCGACGTTTCTGATCGAGACCCTTCTTCAGACTGATGTCAGAGGAGTGGGCTGGACAGAGATAGATTGTAGTCAGAGACAGTAAGACTAGTGGGAGGACTGAGAAGGGGATGGAGAGAGAAAACAAGAAAACATGATAAGTCAATATTCATACAGCTGGGGTGTAAGCTGCCCAAGCGAAATATGAAGTGCTGTTCCACCAATTTGTGCTGGGCCTCACTCTGACCATGGAGGAGGCCCAGGGCAGAAAGGTCAGTGTGGGAATGCAAAGGGAACTGAAATTGTTTGGCAACCAGGAGATCAGGTAGGTTGAGGCAGACTGAGCAGAGGTGTTCAGCGAAACGATCGCCGAACCTGCGCTTGGTCTCGCCAATGTACAGGAGTTAACACCTGGAAGACCAGATACAGTAGATGAGTTTGGAGGGCGTGCAACTGAACCTCTGCCTCACCTGGAAAGACTGTTGGGGTCATTAGATTGAGTGGAGGGGGGAGGTAAAGGGACAGGTGTGTGTGTGTGTATGTGTGTGTGTCTGTGTGTGTGTATGTGTGTGTGCGTGTGTGTGCGTGTGCTTGTGTGTGCATGTGCGTGCGTGTGTGTGTGTGTGCGTGTGTGTGCGTGTGTGTGCGTGTGTGTGTGTGTGTGTGTGTGTGTGTGTGTGTGTGTGTGTGTGTGTGTGTGTGTATACACACACGTTAAACTTTTTTTTTCTTGTTTATTATATTGTTTACAGTGCACTATGTTTATGTATTCTGTTGTGCTGCTGCAAGTAAGAATGTCATTTTTCTATCTGGGACATATGACAATAAAACACTCTTGACACTTGACAATATTCATCGCCCACAGTGCACCATAAAAAATAGATTATCTGGTCCCTTGGAGCATGATGTTGGGAAATCGGTAATGAGAATGAGCTATTTTGGATTATATTTCCAGGAGTTACTAAAATCACCACTATAATCACAGATAACCAAAGGATTAAAGGAAGTGGACAACATTAAACAAGTACCATTCATGGAGAAAAATATCCAAGACAAACTAACGGAGCCAGAGGGTAACAAGTTCTTTGGACATAATGACCTCCAGTCAAGGCTCTGAAAAGATGGATTGCTTACAATTCTCCAACATTTCCTGGATCTCTATCAGAACTAAAAAAAGGAGAAAACAATTTGGGTTTAAGGTACAGAGACAATGAGAGTTGGATGATCAAGAGAAAGGAATATCTTTGTGTAAGAAGGAACTGCAGATGCTGGTTTACACCCAAGATAGATACAAAATGCTGGAGTAACTTAGCGGGACAGGCAGCATCTCTGGAGAGAAGGAATGGGTGACGTCGAGACCAATATCTTTGATGGAGTTGCACCATGGTTACCATGATCCCAAGAGTTAGGGTTGTGCCAGGATGACCAAGGTTACCTGGCCTCACCATATCACAGATATTCCTTCTGTTCGATCCATTCTTCCCAACACTCTTTTGCATTTAAAACAATATCGTTTTGTTACTTAATTTCTGGGATTTCTTTTTAGTTAGACAATAGACAAAAGACAATGGACAATAGGTGCAGGTGTAGGCCATTTTGCCCTTCAAGCCAGCACTGCCATTCAATGTGATCATGGCTGATCATCCCCAATCAGTACCCCATTCCTGCTTTCTCCCCATATACCCTGACTCAGCTATTTTTAGGAGCCCTATCTAGCTCTCTCTTGAAAGCATCCAGGGAACATGCCTCCACCGCCCTCTGAGGCAGAGAATTCCACAGACTCACCACTCTCTGTGAGAAAATGTGTTTCCTTGTCTCTGATCTAAATGGCTTACTCCTTATTCTTAAACTGTGGCCCCTGGTTCTGGACTCCCCCAACATTGGGAACATGTTTCCTGCCTCTAGCGTGTCCAAACCCTTAACAATCTTATATGTTTCAATGAGATATCCTCTCATCCTTCTAAACTCCAGAGTGTACAAGCTCAGCTGCTCCATTCTCTCAGCATATGACAGTCCCGCCATCCTGGGAATTAACCTTGTAAACCTATGCTGCACTCCCTCAATAGCAAGAATGTCCATCCTCAAATTAGGGGACCAAAACTGCACATAATACGCCAGGTGTGGTCTCACTAGGGCTCTGTACAACTGCAGAAGGACCTCTTTGCTCCTATATTCAATTCCTCTTGTTATAAAGGCCAACATGCCATCCGCTTTCTTCACTGCCAGCTGTACCTGCATGCTTACGTTCATAGACTGATGAACAAGGACCCCCAGATCCCGTTGTACTTCCCCTTTTCCCAACTTAACGCATTTAGATAGTAATCCGCCTTCCTGTTTTTGCTACCAAAGTGGATAACCTCACATTTATCCGCGTTAAACTTAATCTGCCATGCATCTTCCCACTCCCCCAACCTGTCCAAGTCACCCTGCATTCTCATAGCATCCTCCTCACAATTCACACTACCACCCAGCTTTGTGTGATCTGCAAATTTGCTAATGTTACTTTGAATCCCTTCATCCAAATCATTGATGTATATTGTAAATAGCTGCGATCCTAGCACCGAGCCTTGCGGTACCCCACTAGTCACTGCCTGCCATTCTGAAAGGGACCCGTTAATCCCTACTCTTTGTTTCTTGCCTGCCAACCACTTCTCTATCCATGTCAGCACTCTACCCCCAATACCATGTGCCCTAATTTTGCCCACTAATCTCCTATGTGGGACCTTATCAAATGCTTTCTGAAAGTCCAGGTACACTACATCCACTGGCTTTCTCTTGTCCATTTTCCTAGTTACATCTTCAATAAATTCCAGCAGATTAGTCAACATACAGACAGCGCGATAACAGGCCCTTCAGCCAATCGAAACCGCATCGTCCAGCGATCCCCACACATTAACACTATCCTACACACACTAGGGACAATTTTCATTTATACCAAGCCAATTAACCTACAAAGGTCTTTGGAGGGAGAAAGGAAACCAAAATTCTTGGAGAAAGCCTACACGGTCACGGGGAGAACGTACAAAATCTGTATAGATAGCACCCGTTGTCGGGAACGAACCAGGGTCTCTGGCTGCAACTCTACACTGTGGCACGGTAAGGCAGCAACTCTACACTGTGGCACGGTAAGGCAGCAACTCTACCACTGTCCCACTTTACCACCAGCAAATTGAATTGATATTTTGGCACCATTCACTGTTTTGTTGGAGGCCAGAACATGGTTTTTAGACATGTATTTGTTTTTAAAGCCATTATTCAAGTTAATATTACAGGCCCAGCAGAGTAAGTGGAATTACTTGTAAAGCAGTGACTCAAAGTTCTTTGAGTTCTGCAACATTGTCGTCTGCTAACAATGAGGAATGGTGTCGGCATTCTTTACAGATTAATGTTGCCAACAGACTTGTAAAATGTTGCTCATAAAATGTTTAAATGAATCATGTTCAATTCAGATAGAAGCATCATATCATTTAATATACAAAATGGGTGACATTTTATTCCAAGAGCAGTGTAAAGTAGAAGTTAATTTGGCAATTTATTTTGTACACTATTCACTATTCCCTATTCATTGAATGAGGGAATTACGATTTTTTAAAGTTTTGATTTGGGCATTTATTTATCTACTTACAAATTAAACAAAAAATTGCTTATCTTTCACTAACATTATTGCTTCCAATAAAATGTCAAAAGAATATATTCTATACTAGGTAACAATTCCAAGGGTAGAATTCAACCAGGTGAAGACAATATTGTGTAGCAATTCACTAAAGCTCTTTTAACTTGAAAGATGTATTTTAGATTTTAAAGTTTTAAATATAGATGTAGAAATAAATTTAGTATGTTTCAGTGCATATCTATCTTACAAACTAAATGTGTCTGGATTTATTTAATAAATATATATAGTTACTTCTTCATCAGGAACTGTCTCGGGCGACATGGTGGCGCAGTGGTCGAGTTACAGCGCCAGGGACCCTGGTTCGATCCCGACTGTGGGTGCTGTCTGTTCGGAGTTTGTACGTTCTCCCTGTGACCTGCGTGGGTTTTCTCCGAGATCTTCGGTTTCCCCCCACACTCCAACAAGTACAGGTTTGTAGGATAATTGGCTTGGTGTGAGTGTACACTGTCCATAGTGTGTGTAGGATAGTGTTCATTTGCAGGGATTGCTGGTCGGTGTGGACTCGGTGGGCTGAAGGGCCTGTTTCCGTTCTGTATCTCTAAACAAAACTAATCTAAACTAAACGAATAGTTCTGCGAGAATCATGTATTGTCTAAGGGGAATGGGCATTTGGATTGTTAAAGTGAAACAGTGATGGATTGAGGATGATCTCTTTAACTCCGAGGCCTGTCAGTTCACAGGACAGGAAATCAATCATTTGGCAGTACACAATTTATATATAATGTGAAGATAGGCACAAAAAAGTGGAGTAACTCAGTGGGACAGGCAGTATCTCCTGAGAGAAGGAATGGGTGACGTTGAGGGATCGAGATCCTTCTTCAGATAATGTGAGTTAATGAACAGTGTCACTTCACACTGATCTCTCAGGACTCAGCTCAACTAAGGCGGCAGCATGGCGGGCGCAGCGGTAGAGCTGCTGCCTTACAGCATCAGAGACCCGGGTTCGATCCTGACTATGGGTGCTGTCTGTACGGAATTTGTATGTTCTCCCCATGACCTGCGTGGCTTTTCTCTGAGATCTTTGGTTTCATCCGTACATGGCGTTTCATGGCGTACAGGTGTGTAGGTTAATTGACTCGCTATCAAATGTACAATTGTCCCTAATGTGTGTAAGGTCGTGTTAATGTGTGGAATTTGCTGGTCAACACGAACTCGGTGGGCCGACGGGCCTGATTCTTCACTGTATCTCTACATTAACCAGAACTAAACTGATGCATATTGGTCACATAATTACGTTAAAATCGTCATTCAGAGATCACAAAAAGGATGGATGGTCAATACAGCAATAAATCTGTGTCACACCATAGATTTGCAGGAAGATGTCAGTCCTTACCTGACATTGCCCTGCCAATTAGTTAGAGGATGAGAAGCAACAAGTAAGTGAATGCTCAGTTGGTTTAAATAGAACTGTGGCTGCAGACCGATACACACATAGCATGGTACTGTTAACCAGGGTGTTATAGGATGGAGTGATAGAGATTGGATTCACTGAGGTATTTTCTTAGATATTGTCCTTAGTTCCACTTCCATATTTCTAACTGGTCAAAGAGAACGCAAATCTTCCAGCAAAAGGAACCAAGATATATGAAATAGCATGATATTAAAAATCTGTTTGTCTCATAATATATTGAATGCATTGTGGGGCACATGTTGTTGACCTCCCCGTGGTGAGCCCTGTCAACTGACCTCAATCAGGCGAACGACAACAAACAGAGTCAGCAGCAGCGCCGCAGCTTGGCGCCAACACGGAGCGTGCGCCCTTTATTAGGGCGGGTGCCTACCGATGTCGAACTGGATGGCATCACCCTGCTGCAGTCTTTGCTGCCTCAAATGCAAGAAGAAGAAGAAATGTTGCTAAGAAGAAGCATTGTTACCCTGACAGAGGTACATTTAAGGGAGAGTTAACCCATACAGGTCCAAGATACTGCTCCCTGTGACGAACTAGGAAATCTGGTTTTGCTAAAGAATGTGCAGATATAACTTGGGCAAGTCCCAAATCACTTCACAGCCCAAGTCAAGAGCGTTTAATTGTCATATGTTCCAAAACGGAACAATGACATTTCTTCGGTAAACTTACTTTCCCCCTCTGCTTTGGGGATGGAGCCCTCACCTATTTCTCTCCTAAGTCATGTCCTTCTGCATTCACTCCCCTGTCCACAGGCAGAACAAGGGTAATGTTCTCCTGTTTCTCCCCTTTCACATCACAGGCTCCACATCCAACACATTATCTCCTAAATTTTAGTGTGTGCTAACCAGTCAGCAGAAAGACAATATATGATTACAATCGAGCCATTCAATGCACAGTGCAGTTACAATGTATTGCTGCACATTTACAGTACAGTACGATGTCATAACATTTAGTGCAAGGCTAAGCCTGATCAAGGAAAGTCCGCGTGTCACCAAAGAGCTAGAAAGTAGTTCAGCAACTAGTTCTCTGGAACCACAGGAGATAGACAACAGACAATAGACAATAGGTGCTGGAGTAGGCTATTTGGCCCTCCAAGCCAGCACCGCCATTCACTTTGATCATGGCTGATCAACAGATGTAACCTGTCCCTACATATCCTCTCTCACTTCCATCCAGGAATCCTTAGTTAGTATCCCTGATAATTGTTTCTTTTGCTTTCACTGCTTTAGATCGGCGACTATTTCGCCAAATGCTCTATGAACCAAAGCTTGCAAATTCCCCTTTTCATTGTAAACTGACCTCTCCGTTCTTGGCCACCTCTATTGCCTTGATTGCAAATGCAAACTGGAAGAACAGCACCTCATAACCTCATATTCTGCTACAGCCCAACAGTATCAACATTGAACTCTCCAATTTCAAGTGTATGCACTCCACTATGCCCCCTCTGTTTCGCCCACCAAGATACAGCCACATTTCCCCACCATCTCCCAAACTGCTCCTTTCCCCTCCTTTGTAAGCTCATCCTCATCCCGGACTCCCATTATTTATTTTTTATCTCCCCCTTCACCCCATCCAATTCCATCCATATCACTGCCCCCAGCTTCACACCTCCTCTTCTGTCCTTACTTGATACCCTTTTGTCTCATTTTCACATCAAGCATTTGCAACTTACTCCATCCATTTGCCATTCACTCCCCCCCCCCCCCCCCATCACCTGTATCCACATCACATCAGGCTATGCATTACCCCTCCCATTTCTTTTCCAGTTTTCTCCCCTGACTCCAGTAGTCCAAAGAAGAATCCCAACCTAAAACATCATCTGTCCATTCCCCCCACAGATGCTGCCTGACCCACTGAGTTCCTCCAGTACTTTTGTTTGTCTGAAGAAGGGTCTCGAGATGAAACGTCACCCAATCCTTTTCTCCACAAATGCTGCCTGCCCCGCTGAGTTACTCCAGCATTTTGTGTCTATCTTCGATTACAACATCTGTAGTCTCTTTTATCTCTAAGATGATTCATTAGCAAGCTTAGTATTATATTCTTCATTGACTAAAGAATGGAAGTCTTCAGACCATGGCTGGTTTAGATAAAAACAAGTACAGAAAGGAGACAGAAAATGCTGGAATAACTCCAAAATGCTGGAGTAACTCAGCGGGACAGGCAGAGCCTCAGGAGAGAAGGAATGGGTGACAATTCGGGGCAAGACCATTCCTCAGACTGGAAAAGATGCTCTTGTTTGTGGGTAGTTAAAGGAGCAATAGAAATCTGAAACGTCACCTGTCCATGTTCTCCGGAGATGCTGCTTGTCCCGCTGAGTTATTCCAGCACTTAGTGTTCTTTCAAATATTCAGAGAGTTGTTTAGATTTGGAGTTTTCTGCTTATAAAGCAAGTGGGACAGAAACAAACAGACCTTTTGAAAATAAATTAGATGGGCACCAGAGAAAGTAATTTTCAGGCTTATTGGGAAACCCATGGTGAGATTCCTCAACCAAGAGCCAGGATGGACACAATGAGATGAACGGCCTGTTTCTGATTTTATAGTTTCACGATTCTTAATTCTTAATTCAGTTCCTGTTTCTTTATAATGGGTTGAGAAATTCATCCTTAAGCACATGAAGATAAAAAATAGTAAGTTTAAACGAGAACTTACCAGTTTGAAGTTTGATCTGTATTTTATGAGGAGTTACGATGAGGGATTACGTGAAGAACCCGCTCAGCACGCATGCGCGGCATACTTCAAAGCAGCGGTGTGGAATCACAGATAGACACAGTTATTGAAGTAAACATAGTAAAGACAAGGAGACATCAGTTTATGAATTTGACCCATATTATTGAGGGTGGGAGCGGAGGGCACGTAATCCCTCATCGTAACTCTTCATAAAATACAGATCAAACATCAAACTTCAAACTGGTAAGTTCTCGTTTAATCTTACTATTTTACTTCGGAGTAACGTGAGTGATTCCGTGAAGATTTCAAAGCTCTGTGATTTCAAACCGTGTAACAGTTATTACTACATCACTGCCGAAGTCTTTGAGGGAGGAAGTGTGTTATCGTACCAACCAATGAATCTGTTTGTAGAAAAACACAATGGTATTTTTTAACAATAACAACAAAGAAATTAAATTGCTCCCCTGGGCTTAAATTAAATATTTGCAGTCTGTAAAATCTTTCCTGCAAATAAAACAGGTTTTGCCAACGTCTTATTATAAAATTTCTGAACGGCCTTTCCCCCCACCATCCTGCTGTAGCCAGGATGTGGTTTATAGGCACGTCCATTCTTTTAGCCGTCGACGTGGATGCTGCCCTGGGGGAATGAAATTTGTACATGTTAGTTTTTTATCCCAGCAGCTTTTAGCACCTGCTTGAGCCATCTCGAGATGGCTCGTCACCCGACCATAAGGTTTTTTATAACTGACCCACAAGGCTTTTCATCTCCCTCGAGTATTTTGGTTGTGTCTATGTAGGATAGTAGGGTCATGGCACATAACCGTGGTTCTGACGGGTAAGCCCGGAATTCCATGACTGGATTAGGTGTTCCTAGTCTGCTCTGTTTGATCATTCCCTGGATAACGACAGAGATCTGGTCTGGAGCTGTGAGCATGGTGTCCAGTCGCAATAGGTGTAGTGACTGGACCCTCTGTGCAGATACAAGTGCCATCAACATTAGTGTTTTGAGCATAGATGGTTCCAGGTTGAGGGATCTGGCTGGTGGCCATCCCCTGAGGTATGTCAGGACCACACTGACATCCCATATATGGGTGTACCTTGGTCTAGGGGGTTAGAGTTGTAAATACCCATCATTAGTTTGACCACCAGCTGGTGGGACCCCATGGCCTGTTGTCCTGGAGCTGGTTTTAAATAGACAGGCAGGGCAATTCTAGCTGTGTTGATCGGCTCTGTAGCTGATCGTGGTGAAGGTTCATCAGGAATTCCAGTATGTTGGTAACTGTAGCGGTTGAGTAGGTGGTCCCTGTATCCAAGCAGTACTTCTCCCATTTTTTGATGCTGGACAAGTGCTGTTTTTTAGTGGATGTTCGGAGGGATGCTGACATGGTGTCGACGGTTTGTTATGATAATCCTAGTCCCAGAAGTGGTTTGTGCAGAATCTGCAACCCAGTAGTTTGATTTGTTCATGGCACGGGTGGCTTGTGCCCGACACTGGGTGTTAATAACTCTGGGTCACTGGGGAATACCATCGGAGTTTCAACAACCATGTCATGGAGTATTGGGAACCATGGCTGTGTAGGCCAGTCGGGTACAATCAAAATACCTGAAACAGAGTCCATTTGTACTGTGCGTAGTCCCCGACTGATGAGGCAGAAGGGAGGAAATGCATAGAAGAAGAATTTCCCCAATCCAGCGTGAACGCATCTACCGCTGCTGCCTCAGGGTCTGGTTCCCAAGCGACATACATAGGTACCTGGTGATTTAGCCTTGATGCAAATAAATCGATATCTGGCGTGCCATATTGCTTGATAACTTTTGCAAATTTTTTGGGGTGTAACATCCATTCGATGTTGTCATTAAATTTACGTGACCTGGTGTCTGCCACTGTATTTAGCTTACCTGGCAGGTAAGTTGCTGATAGCCAAATATGTCTTTGGACACACCATTGCCAAATTGTGTTGACCAACTTGTCGCATGATACCGATTTTATGCCGCCCATATGGTTAATGTAGGCCACCACCGTAGTATTATCTATTTATAACCGTACATGCAAGTGATGCATATTTATGCATATGCTTTTAAACAATAAAAGTCACCCAACATCTCTAGATAATTAATGCCCATTAATTATAAGTGTAAGTGGTAATGATGATTCTGGGTTAGTCCATCTACTACTTGTGCTGGATATAGAGTTAGTTGCTCCCCAGCCTTGAGCACTGTCATCTGTTTGGATAACTGACGTAGGGTTAGTGATGATAATAGGCTGAAAACTATGTCAAACGTTTTTTGCCCACCACTGTAGTTCTGATATTACTTCAGTGGGTAACTTCATGAAATGATCATAATGACCTGTATGTCGTTTTTGGTACAAAGGTCCGAATTATATAGCCGGAAATGCTGCTACCATTTTCCCAACTACTCTGTTACTTGTCGAGTAGTTGGTAGTTTGTTGTCCATTAAATTGTTGCATGATTGTGCCAATTCAACTATGTTGTCTCTTGGCAATGTTACAGTCATGTAGACTGAATTAATTGTGAAGCCCAAGTAGTCCATGATACTGGATGGCTTCAACTTAGATTTATCTGGATGTAAGATAACCCCAGGGTTTCGAATAACTGTTTGGTAGCTGAACAGCTAACATAGTCAATTCCATGGTCTGGCCTACCATTTAGGATATCATCAAGATATGTCATGACAATATGTTTTTGTCTTCTGAATATTGCCAGAGCTGGTTTTAGTGTCTTGGTGACACTCTTGGCTGATGTGAACCCATTGGGTAACCCTTTAAACTGCTATAGCTGCCCCATCCAGGTAAATCTGCGATGATCCTTGTGAATGGTACTAAATAGTAAACATCTTTAAGATGAATGCTTCCCATGAAGTATCCTTTGGAATTTAGTTGTTTGGCAGTAACAACCGGTTCAATTTTCAAATGTATATACTTAACAAACATATTTAGTGAAGTTAAGTCAATGATGATGCGACATCCACCATCTTTTTTGGGTTTAGTGATTATATTTGATACGAATTGCAAGGGTTCAGGTTTTCCCATGATACCCTTTGTAATTATTCTCACCAATTCAGCTTGTCCCTCTTGTTTCTTTAACAGAGAGGGGAAAAATACCCTCTGGGGTGAATGTTGACCTGGTGGCAATGTTTCTAGTATGAACTGTATTTGTATTCACTAATGCCATTGAGTAAATACTGATCACTCGTGATAGACTCCCATGTGTTAGTATTACTCTATATACTGGTAGGAACCAGACCCACCTACCTCCATGGTTATGGGTGTTCTTCTGTTTCCTGCCGGTCCAACGAGTGTTGCACGTCGTCTAACGTGGCGGTGACGTTGGGGGGTGGCACATTTTCCATGGGGTCCGCTCTGGGCCCTGGTCTAAAGAAGACTTTCGGTGATAGAATGCGGACCCCGAGCTTTCATCAGTCCGATATGATAGACGTTGACTGATGGACGCGATGGGGTGCTGCTGCGTAGGAATGACTGTTTTTGGTTACTCGTCCCGGCCCTGCCCTCATGAGCCGAAAGTTTTGTAAAACCTCTTGCATGTCCTTCATATGCTTTGTGAGGTTTTTGCCAAAGAGCAGTGGGTCTGGCTCAGTGGCTGGGGTATGCACAACGCCGCAATGTAGGATTTTATGGCAGGTCTTATGACTTGTTTACGAAGGTTGTGGTCATCTCCGTATTTGTCCATGGAACGAGGAGAAAACGATGTGATGGCTGACGTCAGGCTTTTAACGGCCTCCTGTACGTGGGGTTTCCACACCTAGCAGCTCTTCCTGTTCCTGCACCCCTTGCATACTCCCGAGATCTTCAGCCATTGCCCCTGTTCTTGACCAGCCCAGTCCTGGTCACCAAAGCTATCCTCTGGAAAGGAGGAAGCAATGGACAGTGCACAAGGCACTGTGGAGGGAGTGCCTGACCCCCCTCTGCGAGAGCGCCCCTCCTGGGGTGCTCCTCGCTGGAGCTCCTGCTCCAAGAGCCGCTCTAAGCGGCTCAGGCGGCTGTCTCTCCCCCGCCTGGGTGGAGAGACGTCCCCGTCTGATAAGTCGGAGCCACTGGCCGGACGCCTCTTCCATGGCTTTACATCCAGCTCGCTGCTCAGGCGCTAGCGGGCTGGGCTCGGCGCGGTGTCGTGGTATAGCGGACTGCCCGGTAAGTGGTCCTACCGCCTTGTTGCTGCCCCCGCGAGATGGAACGCTCCTCCGTGGAGTCGAGCGGGGGCAGGTCTGTTCAGGCGGCTGTCTTTCCCCCCGTGCGGGTGGAGAGACGTCCCGTCCGATAAGTCGGAGCCACCGGCCGGACGCCTCTTCCGTGGCGGTGCTTCCAGCCCGCTGCTCAGGCGCTAGCGGGCTGGGCTCGGCACGGTGTCGGGATAGCGGAGCGCCGGGTAAGTGATCCTACCGCCTTGATGCTGCCCCCCAGATGGAACGCTCCTCCGTGGAGTCGAGCGGGGGACAGGTCTGTTCTGTTGCTGCCCCCCCCCCAGATGGAACGCTCCTCCGTGGAGTCGAGCGGGGGACAGGTTTGTTCTAGAGCCTTTCTTCTCTGCCTGACAGCAGAAGGCTCCCTGTGAAAGAAAACCCGACGTCAGCTTACCTGACGGTCCGTTCTTTCACCTCCATAACGGGAGCGCCTGACTCCCGCTGTGCCACTGTTGCTCTGCTGGACGTAATGCCGCGCATGCGTGCTGAGCAGGTTCTTCACGGAATCGCTCACGTGACTCCGAAGTAAAATGGAGGCTTCCTGTGACGTAGTTCCTTCTGATTTGAAACTTACCCAAAGTTTTTAAGACTGATGTACTTTGCAAATGTTGTTGTACAGGATGGAACTGCGGATACTAGTTCAAACTGAAGATAGACACTAAAAGATGGAGTAACTCATCGGGACAGGCAGCATCTCTGGAGATCTCTAGCGTTTTGTGTCTATCTTCGGTTGCAAATGTTGATATGTCAAAATCTGTCAATTGAGTTCTTCAATTAAAGTCCCCAGAATTGATCATCTGTTTCTCGTCTGCTTTGTGCAATAAATATTGACTACATCTAGCCAGTCCACACTCCCCACCACTGCTCCCCCAGCCAGCTCCAATATTGATTTCTCTAACTTCAAGTAACCCTTGCATCCCCCCTATCTCTCCGTCCCTCCCCCACCCAAGTCGTACCAGCTTCAAAGTTGTCTTGTTGTCTCATTGTCTGTACTCATTTTCACCTTGGCTACAGCTAACAATGGCCTGTTTCCTTCATCATCGTTACTTTTTTGCATATCTTTCATTCATTTGTTCTATATCTCTCTATATCACCGTCTGTCTCGCTCGTTTCCCTTTTCCCTGACTCTCTGTCTGAAGAAGGCCCGAAACGTCACCCTTTCCTTTTCTCCAGAGATGCTGCCTGTCCCGCTGAGTTACTCCAGCTTTTTGTGCCTATCCCATGTTCTGACTGTTGGGTGATATTTATTTTCCCCCCAGCTGGCGAAAAGTCAATTGGAACCTGCTTGCATGCGGTTGAAGCTAGGGCTTCAGAGAGGAACAGCAGACTCATGCTGAGCGCCAATCACGCTCTCTGCCCCAATTGTTAAAACAGCCTCAAATTTTTAAAGCAGCAAAATCCTCCTGAGCTTCAGGGAGGGAGATTCTACTTTAGTACTGACAAAATGAACTGCAAAGCTTCAAGAAGACAGCAAGGGATAGGGACAGGTAGAGTGCCTAAAAATGCTTAAAATCATCTTCATGTGGTATAATAATTCTGTGCTTTGAAGAAAGTTGAAGCTGAGCGTGTGTAACTGACACTGTGGTCTACATTGGTCAGATTCTGTTCTCTGTTGTCAAAGGACAAATGGCAATTGTAAAACAATAAAATAAGGTCGAAACGGTAACAGGACATTTGCTTATCTGTAATGGGGTGGAATTGGGCTGTGTTTAATGTGCTGTGACTTTCAGAGGTGCACAATTTATATTTGTTATAAGAACATTTGGAAGAAGGAAAAGGATGGACACAAAAAGCTGGATTAACTCAGCGGGTCAGGCAGCATCTCTGGAGAGAAGGAATGGGTGACGTTTCGGATTGAGACCCTCTTCAGAAGAAGTAAAAGTTCTAAAGTGCCTTCTGCAATAAAAAAAACATCAAAGATAAATCTATATATTAGGAGTGGATGAATCTTTGTTCGTTGGGCAATCTCCTACATTGCTCCCAGTGGTCACTGCATTTGGCGCTCTTAAATCGTCTTGATTATCTTGCCCGATCTTTGTGTTTTCATCTTTGCCTTTATATTCTAGTCCTCTCAAAATGAATGCTAATATTGCATCTGTTTTCTTTACTACAAATTCAACCTGCAAATGAACCTTTAAGGAATCCTGCACCAGCACTCCCAAGTCCCTTTGCACCTCCGATTTCTGAATTCTCTTCCCATTTAGAAAATAATCTACACCTTTATTCCTGCTACCAACGTGCACAGTCACACACTTTACTACACTGTATTCCATCTGCCACTTCTCTGCCCACTCTCCCAACCTATCCAAGTTCTTTTGCAGAGTCCCAGCTTTCTCTACACTGCCTATCTTCATATATCATCCACAAACCTGGCCAGAAAGTAATCCATTCCATCATCCTAATCATTAATATACAACGTGAAGAGTAGCGGACTCAACACCAACCCTAATGGAACACTGGTAGCCAACCAGAAAAGGCCACTTTGCTTTCTGCTATTCAGACAATCTTCTAACCATGCTAGTATCTTTCCTAGAATACCATGGGCTCTTTAGTAGCCACATGTGCAGCACCTTATGAAAGGCCTTCTGAAAATCCAAGTAAAAACATCCACTGACTCTCCTTTGTCTGTCCTGCTATTTATTTCCTCAAAGAATTCCAACAGATTTGTAAGGCAAGGTCTCCCCTTCACAAAACCATCCTATTTTTATCATGCACATCTAAGTAGTCGGAATGGCAGCACCCAACTTGGTGTTTGCAAGGTAAGTAAATGATTAACCACATCTTTGTCTATCCTTATTAGAGCTACTCTGTAACAAACGGAAGATAGACACAAAATGCTGGAGTAACTCAGCAGGACAGGCAGCATCTCCGGAGAGAAGGAATGGGTGACGTTTCGGGTCGAGACCCTTCTTCAGAACCTTCTGCAACAAACAGATGGTTTTCATATAATATCATAGCTTTACATGTTGATAAGTAATAGTGACACACTAAAGGACAACGGGATTCCTTCTAGAGAATCTGTTTCCAATATGTTCACTTGGTTGATAATCGGAAGGAAGGCTATTGTGCCTGAATCAATGAAAGAGCTACCACAAAGCCAGGCAAGTTCATCGTTATTTATGATATTGTTCAAATAACATTACTTTCTACCTATTTTTTACACATGAGTGATGATAGACATAAAACATTGGAATAATTCAGCGGGTCAGGCAGCATCTCTGGAGAAAAGGAGATTTTTTCTTGAGACCCTTCTTCAGACTGAGAGTTAGGCGAAAGGGAAACGAGAGATATTGATGGTGATATAGAGAGATAAAGAGCAAATGAATGAAAGATATGCGAAAAAGTTGCTGGCAGGACCGGAAGTAACTGTGGTAATTAAATGAGAGGATACAGTATTGTTGAATGCTTTCGAAATGTATGTGAAATACATAATCATCAAAACTATATCCATTGGCACACATTAGTTGACATTTTATATGAAAAACCGATAATGGTGTTTAAATGTGTAGGAAGGAACCGCAGGTGCTGGTTTACACCGAAGATAGACACGAAATGCTGGAGTAACTCAGCGGGACAGGCGGCATCTCTGGAGCGAAGGAATGGTTGACGTTTCGGGTCGAGACCCTCCTTCAGACTGTCTAATGGTGTTTTAATCTCCTCGGTGAGTCGATTTCCTCATTTTTTCAGATTATTGACACATTGAGGAAGTACATTGGAAAACAAGACCAAACTTGTCCCTGTGAATTGTTTAAATTCAGAAAATGTTAGAAAATGCTCTTCTCTTTGGGGAATAAGCAGGTGGTAATGATTTCTGAACAGTTTAATAAATAATGTGTGACCACAAAATCTATACCACTCTTTCATACATCATACCCAATTAGAGCTCTCCAACAAATGAAAGATAACTGATCAAGATATCCCAGAAGACAAGCGCTGACTGTTGAAAGATACATTTTTCGGCTTTGACTATCCACAAGCTTGATTTCCCCAGATAATTCTCAGCGGAAGACTTTGCCCACTTCATATAATCCTTATGTGAGTTGTTTCTCAGCACTTTCTGCTGGATACACAGCAGGTCACAGCTCCCTGTTTGGCCGTAGCAGCTGTGGTTTGGAGAAGGGATTGTGAATCAAAGCCTCACTTGTCTGTAGGGCATGTGATCCCCTGGGAAGCAAAAGGTCAGGAGGAGACGTGGCTGAGGATGGAGTTTCTTCAAACATGACCTTCAAGTGTGACTCCACGGACTGAATCTGCAGAA
Source organism: Amblyraja radiata (assembly GCF_010909765.2). Lineage (NCBI taxonomy): Eukaryota > Metazoa > Chordata > Chondrichthyes > Rajiformes > Rajidae > Amblyraja > Amblyraja radiata. Next base: position 13,179,560 of record NC_045961.1, read on the forward strand.
GGATGTGCATAATGAGATAAATATAATATTGTGGTCTTTATTAGAGAATGCTTTCAATTTAGTCTTTGGTTGCCTGATGATGGGAATAGTGATTGTTTTTTAGCACCTCAAATAATTTCAATTGTGCGAACAGCTAGTTTCATTAAATGTTCATCATCTCCACATCTTGATCACAGCTGCACTTCAGAGATAATGAGATAAAATCTTCAAACACATCTTTGAGCTTCTCAAGATTTTAAGAACTGTTCAAATAGAGTGGCCTGCTGCCACTGACACCGTTTTACTGAGGGAGAAAACAAAATATAACAGCTTGCCTTCAGGGGATAGATGCTAAACACCATTGACTTTCTTGTAAACATTCATTGCATTTTTTGTCACTGTCAGCTATTCTCCTAAATTCGTTTTAGAGATATAGTGTGGAAATGGGCCCTTTGGCCCACCAGGTCTGCGCTGACCAGCATATTAACACTATCCTACACACAGTAGGGACTGTTTTTACATTTACCAAGCCAATTAACCTACAAACTTCTACGTCTTTGGAGTGGGGGAGGAAACTGAAGATTTCCGAGAAAACCCACGTAGGTCACAGGGAGAACGTACAAACTCTGTATAAACTCCGGTGTCGGGATCGAACCCGGGTCTCCGGCGCTGCAAGCGCTGTAAGGCAGCAACTCTACCGCTGTGCCGCCCTACAGTGTTGCATGCAGTGATATGTAAACCTTTTTAACAAAGGCAAAGGACATTTATTTAACATAAAACATAAAACCATCCCCCCATAATGGTTCCCACTGTGAGGGAAGGCAACAAAGTCCAGTCCTTTTCCTCTTGTTCACCCCGTAGTCAGGGCCTATTTGAGACCTCTGCAGTCGCCGCAACGGCGGCCCGATTTTTGCAGTCCTCTCGCCGGATGATGAAGCTCCGGCGTCGGGAGAACACTCTTCAGCGGCTTGGAGTGTCTGGAACGGCCGCTTGCTGCCACAGACTGCGGCTCCCGAAGTCCACAGGCCGCGCTGGTCGGAGCTCTGACACTGGCGATCTCGGCGAGAGATCCCAGGCTCCGCGGTTGATAAAAGTCAGCGCAGCCGCAGCTGGACGCTCCTCAGACCCCACAGCTCTGCAATGTTGGAGTCGGCGGTCTCAGCACTCCGAAGCTTACTACACGGCGACCCTCGGTAAGGCATCGCCCAATCCGCGTTGGTACTACAGCGCCGAAGCTGAAGTTCTGGAAGGTCCCGGCAGGAAACGCCGCTCCAGTCCCGTTGGTGGGCTGCGAGGAAGGAGCGAAGAAACGGCTTGGAGAAAAAACGCATCTCCGACCAGGTAGGGACTGAGAAATGCAGTTTCCCCCTACCCCCCCCCCCCCCACTCACATGAAAAAGATTAGACCTCCAAAACAAAACTTTTAACAAACTAAAAAAAATGTTTAAAGGGTGAAAGGACGGACAGCTGCAAGCTGGGCAGCCGTACTAGACGGTGCCCCCACTCAACCATATTCCAATGCAAATTATTGGAAGAAAGGAAGAGGTGGAGCCAGTGGGCTGAGGGAGAGCTGAGAAGGGGAGGAGAAAGTAAGGACTACCTGAAATTAGAGAAGTCAATGTTCATACTGCTGGGGTGCAAACTGCCCAAGCAAAATATGAGGTGCTGCTCCTCCAATTTACGGTGGTCCTCACTCTGGCCATGGAGGAGGCCCAGGATAGAAAGGTTGGATTCCGAATGGGAGGGGGAGTTGAAGTGCTGAGTCACCGGAAGATCACCGGTTATTGCGAACCGAGCTGAAGTGTTCGCAGAACACTCCCGTGACTCTACTCTCACTCCTCATCTCCCCACGCATAACAAGGGCAGAGTCCCCCTTGTCCTCACCTTCCACCCTACCAGCCGTCACATACAACAAATAATCCTCTGACATTTTCGCCACCTCCAACGTGATCCCACCACTTGCCACCTCTTCCCATCTCCTCCCCTGTCTGCTTTCCGCAGAGACCGCTCCCTCCGGAACTCCCTGGTCAATTCGTCCCTTCCCACCAGAACCACCCCCTCTCCGGGCACTTTCCCCCATGCAACCGCCTATATCCTTTGCTCCAAAGATGCTGCCTCACCCGCTGAGTTTCTCCAGCATTTTTGTCTACCTTCGATTTTCCAGCATCTGCAGATCCTTCTTAAACGATAGATCGGCTATGATTGATTGAATGGTGCAGCAGACTTGATGAGCTGAATGGCCTAACTCTGCTCCTATCACTTATTACCTTATGATCTCTCTGCCGACTGCATAAGGAAATATGTGCAGAGTAGGGCATAGCTCCTTAAGCGTGTCCTGCTGTTCAATACATCATAGCTGATCTGGCCAGGTGTTATTTCCTCATCTGTGCCAGGTTTCATAGCCTCAATCAATGATCGTCAAAATAAATGATCTACTTCCTTTTTAAATACTCCTATCAATCTGGCCTCCATGCTCCCCATCTGGAGAATTCAAGTGATTCACCATTCTCTCTGAGAAGAGGTTCCGATGTACCTCGGTTCTCTAAAGACTGCTATCTAACTCTGTAACTATGTCAACCTGTTCATGGGTCGCCTGCTTGTGGAAACATCTCAACATCTACCCAGCCAAGCATCCACTGAATTTTCACACATTCACACGTTATAGAATTAGGCCAGTCGGTCAAACGAGTCCACTCCACCATTCAATCAAGGCTGAGCTCTGCCTCCTAATCCCATGTTCCTGCCTTCTCCCCATAACCTTTTTACACCTATTCTCATCAAGAATGTGTCTATCACTGCCTTAAAAATATCCACTGACTTGCCCTCCACAGCCCTCTGGGTCAATGAGTTCCAAACATTAACTACCTTCGGACTAAAGAAGTTCCTCCTCACCTCCTTTCTAAAGAGCGCCCTTTAATTCTGAGGCAATGACCTCTGGTCCGAGACTCTTCCACCAGTGGAAACATCCTTTCCACATCCACTCTATCTATGCCTTTCATTATTCTGTAAGTTTCAATGAGGTCCCCCCTCAACCTTCTAAACTCCAGCAAGTAGAAGCCCAGTGCTGTCAAAGGCTCATCATATGCTAACCCACTCATTCCTGCAAACATGAAATGTCCTGGAATTTTATCTGCTTCAACAAGATCACTCTTCATTCTTCTAACCTTTAAAGATCATAGATCTTATTCCTTTAACCAATCGCGATAGAATAATCATCTTGTCCCAGGAACTTGCTTGTCTGAAGAAGGGCCTCGACCCGAAATGTCACCCATTTCTTCTCTCCAGATATGCTGCCTGTCCCACTGAGTTACTCCAGCATTTTGTGTCTATCTTCACTTGCTCAGTCAATTTCATTTGGACTCCCTCCAATGCTGATAAATCTTTTATATAACAGTCCAAGACAGCACTTCAGATATGACTCCTGTATATTTGTTACACTGCTTCCCAATTCCAACCCACTTGTGATAAAAGTAAATGAGCTATTTGTCTTTCTGTCGACTTGTTGCACCTTCCTGTTAACGATGTGGGGCAGAAACAATGCAGCAGATCTTCATGGGGGAGGTTGAAGACTGTTCCATCATGAACGTTCGTCAGGATGTTGTTTGGATCAGAGAGTATTAGCTATAAGGAGACTTGGGACTAACTTGTGTAGGAAGGAACTGCAGGTTCTGGTTAACACTGACGATAGACACAAAATGCTGGAGTAACTCAACGGGACAGGCAGCACCTCTGGAGTGAATTTTGGATAACATTTCAGATCGAGACCCATCTCCAGAATGCGATTCAGGGGAGAGGTAATCTAGAGGTATGGAAGGGTAAGGCGTGATCAAATCAGATGCTGCTCAAGGAAATATAGAATGGTTAATTGTTAGCTATGGGGAAGATGACAACAATACATACAATCGGCAAGACTAACTTGTACTGTTTCTCTGCAGTGTAGCAAGCTAAGGGGCAAGCTGTTATTTTTAGAAGTTTATAAATTGATGAGAGGAGTATTTTTTCCAGTCAAATATTGAAGGACATAGCCTTAAGGGACTCTATTTCTTGGAGCGCAGGAGGATGAGGGGTAATCTTATAGAGGTGTATAAAATCATGAGAGGAATAGATTGGGTCGGTCCACATTAACCAACCTGATCTCCCGGTGGCTCATCACGTCAACTCCCCCTCCCATTCCGAATCTGGCTTCGCTGTCCTGAGCCTCCTCCATGGCCATAGTGAGCACCACCGGAAATTGGAGGAGCAGCACCTCATATTCCGCTTGGGCAATCTGCACCCTAGCGGCATAAACATTGAATTCTCCAATTTCCGGTAGCCCTTGCTGTCTCCTCTCCTTCTCAGCCCAGGGTCTCTTGCCCAGAGTAGGTGAATCGAGGACCAGATGACATACAGTTTAATGTGAATGGGAAAACAATTAATGGGAATCCGAGGGTAACCTTTTCACACAAAGGTTGGTGGGGGTATGGAACATGATGCCAGAGGAGATAGTTGAGGCAGCGTCTATTCCAACGTTTAAGAAACAGTTAGAAAGGTACATGGATGGGACAGGTTTGGAGGGATATGGGCCAAACGCGGGCAGGTGGGACTAGTGTAGCTGGGACAGGTAGCCAGTGTGGGCAAATTGGGCCTGTTTATACACTGTATCACTCCATGACTCTGTGCGAGGGAGAAAGATTAAAGAGGATTTATGCGGCAAGTTTACTACACACAGGTTGAGGGGTGCCAGCAACCCACTGCCAGGGAACCAATGGTGCAGATACAATAGTAAGATGTAAGAAGCATTTAAACAGACAGTGAACAGTTGGAGCCATAATGTCAAGCAGGTTTGAGGGGGGCAACTGCTAGCGAGAAGGACAAAAGTGTTGGAACCACAAAAACAAAGAAGCACCAAACAAGGGAACGGTCAGATAATTGACAGAAGAATGTAAAAACAAGGAACTCCGGATGCTGGTTTACTAAAAAAGGACATAATGTGCAGGAGTAACTCAGCGGACCAGGCAGCATCTCTGGAGAACATGGATAGGTGTGTAGGAAGGAACTACAGGTGCTGGTAGAATCCGAAGATAGACGAGAAATGCTGGAGTAACTCAGCAGGACAGGCAGCATCGCCGGAGAGAAGGAATGGGTTGTAGTGAGACCAGATAGGTTGAGCAAAAAGTTTTTTTGAAAATTTTAATAAAAATGAACAACGAAAACCATGAAGTTCGCAAGTCTGTCTGCACTAACAATAATAAGCTCTTGTCGCTGGAAGCAGGGCCGGCGTTAAGCCGATTTGACCGATTGCTCCCAATTGGGCCCCGCGCCTAATGGGGGCCCCGCACTAATGTTCAGTATTTCATATGGAAATACGAATTCTCTTTGTTAAATAAAGATTTTTTTTAATTCGCCATCCGGATTTTTTTTAAACGAACATGCATAACAACCGCTGCACGGCCATCATACACAAACGATTTGTTAACTAGTGCTGCTAGCACTTCTTAACGGTAAGTAGTTAACACCTTGTTATGCGAGGTCATGAATCTGCATCTATCCACATTCCTCAGTAAATGTTATAGTGTTTTGAACAAGTATTAATGACGCCGTGTTCAAAAGGGAACTGCAGATGCTGGAATATCGAAGGTACACAAAATTGCTGGGGAAACTCAGCGGGTGCAGCAGCATCTATGGAGCGAAGGAAATAGGCGACGTTTCGGGCCGAAACCCTTCTTCATCTCATTTAATGACGCCGTGTTCCTTTGAATAAAATTCACGCGGCGTCATTAATACTTGTTTAAAACACAATTACATTTACAGAGGAATGTAGATCGATGACATGTTGAGAATTTCATTTAACTCACCATCATGAGTGAGGGCCCCGGACCGCGAGAAGGGGCTTCTTCCTGGTGTGCAGGTTAGTCATTCACCTACCGACCCACGTTGTGTCTCTCTGTCTTTTGCTCACTCCCTCCCTCCCTCTTTCTCTCGCGCTCTCTCTCCCGCTCCCCGTCTCGTCTCTCTCTAGCTCTCCTACTCCCTCTCTATCACCCTGTCCCCTCAGCATTCCCGGAATCATTGATGTTTAGCGGTAGACAAAAATGCTGGAGAAACTCAGCTGGTGAGGCATTCGCCTGGCCCGCTGAGTTCCTCCAGCACTCTGTGTTTTTTGTTTGGCTCTGAAGTTGAAGGTGGCTCAGCGGGACGGGCAGCGGCTCTGGGGAGAGGGTTGTGTTTCTGGTCGAGACCCTTCTTCAGACAATCACAAGTACTCTAACCGACGCGAGTTCAGTTCGGTCTGAAGAAGGGTCTCTCCAGAGTCGCTGCGCTGCCTGTCTGCTGAGTTACTCCAGCTTTATGTCTATCTTCAATTTCAGAGAAATACAATTTCTCACGGGGGGCTTATAACGTCTCTAAACCCCTCTGGGACCCTCTGAACACTAAACCCCCTCTAGCCCCCCTATTTCCCTCTATTCCCCTCTAAACAATTGTAAACACACCTGAACCCATCTGAAGCCCTCTAAACATCTCTAAACCGTTTAAACCCTCTAAGGCCGGCCATGGACGCACACACACAGACGCATACACACAAACACACACACTCAGTCACACAGACACAGAGACACAATCGCATACACTCATAAACACACACACACACATTCAATCTTTCAAAGTGCCGCTCATTTTATTAGATGTGTGACACTTTCATATTGTTTTTCAAAATTTTAGTATATCAAGCATTTAATGTTTTTTTTGGTTAAAGACGAGCATACTACACGAAATATAAACATACATAAATTTTTACTTTTCTAGAGTAGGGGCCCTGCCATCAATTTTCTAATTGGGCCCCGCAATTCCTAGCACTGGCCCTGGCTGGAAGGAGCGCTGACCAACTCCTGGACACACCCCAAAACTGGCACCCTGTGGTCACACGAGGGTTCTGCCATCTCCACCCCACCACTAGGTGCCGCTATAGGGTGATGTTTCTGGTCAAGACAATTAAGAAATGTCACGCATTCCTTCTCTCCAGAGATGCTGCCTGTCCCGCTGTAGGTAACAACATGGCTATCTAGTGAGGCCTTGAGATGATAAAAGGAAGATATACGACCATTTTGCAAAGGGGACAAAAAGATGAGAGGGAAAATAGAAAAAGCAACATCATTAAGAACTGTCTAGCCTCTGCAGTTCCTTCCTACACAACATACCTGTACATCATACTGGTTCTGGGATGGTGGGTCTGACAAATGAAGACCAATTCAATAGATAGGCTTCTACAATATTTTGAAGGTAAGAGGTGATCTCATTGAAACATAGTGCTTTATTAAGGAGCTCAATAGAGTTGATGTAAGTAGAATGTTTCTATAAGATGAGAAATCTAGAAATATACACCACAATCAGACATTGAAGAAACTTTTAACTCAGGATGTGAAGCCTCATTCATTGATTATATTCAAAACAGTCGTTAATAGATTAAATGACATGATAGGGTTGGATAATGTTGATAAAAACCAGAAATGATCGCATTGAATAAAAGAGCAGGCTGAATGGTCCTTTCCTGCTCTTGTTTAGTTTAGTTTAGTTTAGTTTAGTTTAGTTTAGTTTAGTTTAGTTTAGTTTAGTTTAGTTTAGTTTAGTTTAGTTTAGTTTAGTTTAGTTTAGTTTAGTGATGAAGAACAGAAACAGGCCCTTCGGCCCACCGAGTCCACGCCGACCAGTGATCTCCGCACATTAACACTACCCAACACACACTAGGGACAATTTTAAACATACACCAAGCCAATTAACCTACAAGCCTGTACGTCTTTGTGGTGTGAAGGCGGATATCGCGGAGAAAACCCACACAGGTCACGGGGAGAACGTAAAAACTCTGTAGAGACAGCACCCGTAGTCGGGATCAAACCCGGGTCTCTGGCATTGTATGGCAGTAGCTCTACCACTACGCCACCGTGCCACCCGATTATTTATTACAAGATACAAGATACAAGATACATTTATTTGTCACATGTGCCAGTTGGCACAGTGAAACGTGATCACCATACAGCCAAACAATAAAATAAAGAACACAACACACGATAGAGTTCAACATAAAACATCCCCACACAGCAGAATCAAAAGTTTCCCACTGTGAGGGAAGGCACCAAAGTTCAGTCATCTTCCTCTGATGTTCTTGATGTTCACCCGTGGTCGGGGCCTCCGGAGCCCTCCGCAGCCGCCGCTAAGGGCAGCCCACCGCTCAGGCCCGCTCGCCGGAATGTTGGAACTCCGACATCAGAACGGGAGGCCAACTTCAGCGGCTTGGACCGCCAAAACGGCCGCTTCCCACCGGAGTCCACAGCTCCCGACGTCCCCAGGCGAAGTTTCAACGCTGGCGGCCCTCGGCAAACACTGTTCTTATCAGGAATCAATAGAGAAAGGAAGCTACTCAGGGGTGTGTTCAGTGCATAGGTCGCTCTTATTTTCTATTGACAAAGCTTACCAAACCAACCCACACCAGGTCAGAAATTGGTGGGAACGAGTCATGGTGTGGGCAGATGGAAGACCAACTTCAGTGGAAATTCACCACGTTCAGAACTATCTGAGGCTTCATTGTATGAGTTCAAGCATGTGAATAACAAACAGATATGCTGGGCGCACCCGTGGAAGAGATCAGAACATAAGGCAGAATTAACGTAAGAAAAAAAAGTGACAAAAAAGAGTTAGTATGCAAACCTTTAACAACGTTTATATTGAATATGTCAGAAAATATGAATTATATTGGACATAAGGCAACCAGTTTATTTTTTATACAATACATTCAGTGCTTAATAATTAACAGGGCAAATAAGTGGCATAGTTGAAATGATTGGACCATTTATTGTGTTCTTTGAGCCATGGAGTTATCCAGTCTGATAAAAGTAATTTGAAAATTAAAATTGAGATATTAAATGGTTCAATAGGGCAATTAAACAACTACTGATTGAAACACAGCATTTGGAAAAGTAGGTTGTGGAAAATTGGTTGCAGTAACAATTAATTCATGCCTAAATGCATTAATGTTCACCACTACAGGACAGCACGGTGATGCAGCAGTAGAGTTGCTGCCGTATAGAAAACTCAGATATATCTTTAAAATAATTATTAAATAGTGAATTAGATAATTATTTGTAATGTGAAATTATTAACTGTTTTGGAGAACTATTATTTTAAGGTCAGTGAGTTTCTGCAACTTTAAGAGACTGGTCATCCAGTCACTGTATGTTTTAAAAAGAGAATTAGAATTAGCTCTTAGAGCTAACGGAACCAAAGGATATGGGGAAAAAGGAGGAAAGGGGTACTGGTTTTGGTTCATCAGCCATGATCATATTGAATGGCGATGCTGGCCCGAAGGGCTGAATGGCCTGAACCTATTTTCTATGTTTCTACATCTAACTCTCTCTTGAAAACAGCCTGTAAATCGGCCTCTACTGCCTTCTGAGGCAGAGAATTCCACAGATTCACAACTCTCTGGGTGAAAACGGTTTTCCTCATCTCAGTCCCAAATGGCCCATCCCTTATTCTTAAACAGTGAACCCTGGTTCTGGACTCCTCCAACATCGGGAACATTTTTCCTGCATCTAGCCTGTCCAATCCCTTAAGAATGTTATATGTTTTCATCAGATCCCCTCCCATCTTTCTAAATTCCAGTGAATACAAACACAGTCAACCCATTCTTTCATCATATGTCAGTCCCGTCATCCTGGGAATCAACCTTGTGAATGTACGCTGCACTCCCTCAATAGCAAGAATGCCCTTCCTCAAATTAGGAGACCAAAACTGCGCACAATGCTCCAGGTGTGGTCTCACCATGTCCCTGTACAACTGCAGAAGGACCTCCTTCCTCCTATACACAAATCCTTTCGCTATAAAGGCCAACATGCCATTTGCTTTCTTCACTGCCTGCTGTACTTGCATGCTTACTTCAGTGACTGATGTACAAGGACGCCCAGGTTTCTTTGCACCTCCCCTTTTCCTAATCTGACACCATTCAGAAAATAATCTGCCTTCTTGTTCTTGTCACCAATAACTGCACATTTATCCACATTTTACTGCATCTGCCATGCATCTGCCCACTCACCCAACCTATCCAAGTCACCCTGCAGCCTCATAGCATCCTCCTCACAGCTCACACTGCCACCCAGCTTTGTGTCATCCACAAACATGGAGATTTTACATTTAATTGCCTCGTCTAAATCATTAATATATATTTTAAATAACTGGGATCACAGCACTGAGCCTTGTGGCACCCAAAGCCTCTGCCTGCGATTTTGAAAAGGACCCGTTAATTCCTACTCTTTGCTTCCTGTCTGCAACCAGTTCTCCATCCATGTCAATACCCTACCCTCAATACCACGTGCTCTAATTTTGCACAATAATCTCTTGTGTGGGACCTTGTCAAAGGCTTTTTGAAAATTCAGTTACACCACATCCACTGGTTCTCCCTTATCCATTCTACTTGTTACATCTTCAAGAAAAACGTAGAATAGATTCCCATCCTAGTTCTCCGACCAGTCTGACTGTCCTCCAGATTAAATTTTCTCTCTGTATGCTACGTTGTCACCTTCTCCTAGCTAACAATGATCTATTCTACATTTTCCTTGATCTTCGTCCCATTTGAGCTGTCATTTTCACATATCTCTATGTCTCCCTCCCCCTTGACCCTCAGTCTGAAAAGGGGTCTCATCTCGAAACACCACAATTTCCTTCTCTCCGGAGATGCTGCCTGTCCAGCTGACATACTCCAGCATTTTGTGTCTGTCTTTGTGGGCATTTAGAGAGTACCTGTTCAGTTTGTGGGAGTTAGCGGGGAAGGCTAATTTCAGAACATGTCTAGATTGAGCATTAAGGAATAGATTTGTGTGCATTAATTGATAAGAGAATATAAGTCAGTCTTTAACATAAGCAAATACGTTTCAATGCAAAAGCCACTGAGTAAAGTCAAGGAATTATTGTCAGTTCAATGCAGATGTAAATTTATTGGCCAAACCCACTGGGGCAGTAATGGCAGCATCACTCATGTCTTCTCCATCAGGAGTTGGTCACATGGGTGTTAAGGGTAGCTTTGCTGGGAAATGAGTTAACCAAAGAAAGCAGAAAGTCAGGAAGTCAGCAACACATGATTGCAAAAGCCAGCAGGATGCCTTGCTAATGATATTTCAGTTCGTATCAGAATGGGCTATCTTCGCTACAAGTCATCCATCTGTGAGTTTGGCTCAGTCGTTCTCTCTTCATTAGTAGAATGACAAAGTGTCTCAGATCTGAAATTTAAACTCTGTTTCTTTTTCCCCAAACACTGACGTCGTGTTTCGAGCATTTTGGTTTTATTTCAGATTTCCAACATTTGCAATTCCTTTTTGATTTTCTGTCCTGTTTTGTAAGAAAAACTAAGCAAATGTCACCCATGAATTATAGCAGCCCTGTTATCATTTATACAGCTGGACTTTTCGTACCTGCTTTTGGAAACAAGCTTGAGTTGATTCACTGTGTTACTCCAGCATTTTGTGTCTATCTTTAATGCTTAGGGTTTGCTGGTCTGAGAAACGACTCGTGGAGTTTTCAACAGATCTTTATTCGAAAGTTCAAGTTGCAGCATAGAGGCTTATCAGACACATCTGCCCACAACGGTGGTCAGCGCTGAACTAATGCGCGCAAGGGAAAAACAGCGCGAAAACAACAGCCCCTCCCGAGTCACGTGACCGCGGCTTCCGAACGCCGGGTTCGATATATGCGTGTGCTAGCAGGCGCCGCTACAAGGGCACCTTTTCTAGACACTCCCATTTTAGGATTAGCATTTCTTTCTCTAAAATGGGCTTCTCTGACTGTTCCCAAATATCTTGCTGCCTGGGTTCAAAGAAGGATGACCACTGATTAGGAGGATGTCTACCTGCAGGTTCACAGCTACGACTCCCAGTAAGAACCTCGTCCATTATTTCACTTTTCCTTTGTCACCTCAGGGTTTGAGGACAGTGGGAAAAAAAAGTTGTAAATGTCTAATTGAAGTGAAGCATTCAACAAAGCCAGTTTGTGAAAGAAATTAATCGGACAGTGAATGCTGTCTACATAAATGTTAGTAAGTAATTTAACAAAGTCTCTCATGGTAGGCTGATCCAGATTAAGATGCATGATATCCACAGAGGCCTGGTCCTTTGGATTCAGACCAAATGTGTAGAAAGGAACTGCAGATGCTGGTTCACACTGAAGATGGACACAAGGTGCTGGAGTAACTCAACCGGTCAGGCAGCATCGCTGAAGGAAAAGGATAGGTGATGTTTTCAGTCGAGCCTCTTCTTCAGGTTGAAAGTAGGCAAGCGGGGGAAGGGGTGTGAGGAGCTAGAAGCCAGCTTGTTGGCTTGAGAAGGTGTGAAATTAAGAGGTATACGATGAGGAGAGCTGGAGAACTGAAGAAGGGTTTCGGCCCGAAACGTCGCCTATTTCCTTCGCTCCATAGATGCTGCTGCACCCGCTGAGTTTCCCCAGCAATTTTGTGTACCTTGGTTAAATGACTAGGTTGGTTGAAGGGAGTAAGGGGTGAAGGTAGGGGTTTAGGTAGAAGTTACTTCAAATTCTGGAATTCCACATTCATACCACTGGTTGTAAGTCACCTAAGCGAAATATCAGGTGCTGTTCCTCCAGTTTGCATGCGGCCTCACTCTGGCAATCGAGCAAGCCTTGGATGGAAGGGTCAGTAAATGAACTGTAAACAGATGTCTGTAAAGACAGCAATCATCATGTGACTGAAACAAAAAAGGTGCAGGTATACATCAATAGGCATGAGGTGTATATCAGTGTTTGGGATCTAAACTATAACTGTCATAACCTATTGGAAATTTCAGTGGAGATAATACATGGCAGAGGGATGCCACACAAATTCCCTGGACACCAAGGAATCTTTAATTACGCATATAAGTTCATAAAATGTAACCAGTCAAGTCAAGTCAAGTAAAGTCAAGAGAGTTTATTGTCATGCCTCTGGTGCCTGGGGAGGGATGCAGACCACAGTCAGGATGATGGAGGTGAATTCCCTTGGGAGGTAGAAGGGACGGCACTTCACCGCCAGATGTTCCAGGTGTGGAGAGCAGGAGTTTGACAGAACTGCCACGTCTGAGCACCACGCAGAGTTGACCATGAGGCAGACGCCCCCTCCTCTCCCTTTTCCAGATGCCAGGGCACGGTCCATACGGTGGATGGAGAAACCTTCAGGCTGGACCTCTGCGTCTGGGGAGCTGGTGGTGAGCCATGTCTCTGTGAAACAGAACACAGAGCATTCCCTCAGCTCCCTTTGATAAAGCAACCTTGCCCTTAAACCCTCCACTTTGTTTTTTTTAGTAATTGTACGTTGGCCAATAGAATGGTTGGGAGAGGGGGCCGAAGTCTTCTACGCTTCAGTCTTACTTGTAGTCCTGCCCGACTACCACATTTCCGTACTCCATGAAGCCCTCCTTGGTGTTTTAAGGTACAGTACTTACGAGTCTCCGCGAGGTCGGGGATTCCCCTGAGATCGGGAATTCCCTTACAGTCGGCACCTCCAGTTCCGTTGCTGCTGGGAGATCCTGCCCGATGACCCAGATTCCAGACTCCATGAAGGCCTCCCCAGCGTTCACAGATACAGTACTTACTGTATGTGCGCGCCTCCGCGAGGTCGGGGATTGCCTCCTTTTGGGGATTCGCTTACCGTCTCTATCTTTGGGAGTTCGCATTTAAATGCGTTGGCAGCTCGCTACTTACATCGTTGATTTATGTAAATTCTTTGATACAGGTGAGCTCAGAAATACTATATTTGAAGATTTTCTGTTGTGCCACTGGCTAAATGTCGCCACAGGAAGGCGCCATCTTGGAAGCCACATTTTTAAGTTGGCATATTGAATGTGACACGGTGTGCAAGTTTACAATAGAGCTGTCCAGAGGTTCCTGTTCCTGTCCAATGGACTCCTATATATCAGCGAGACCCAAATGCAGGCTCGGTGATTGTTTCTGTGAACACCTCTGCTCAGTCCGCCTAAACCTACCTGATCTCCTGGTTGCTAAACACTTTAACTCCCCCTCCCATTCCCACACTGACCTTTCTGTCCTGGGCCCCCTCCATTGTCAATGTGAGGCCCAGCACAAATTGGAGGAACAGCACCTCATATTTCGTTTGGGTAACTTAGTGGTATGAATGTTGACTTCTCTACCTTCAAGTAACCGTTACTTGCCCTTTCTCTCCATCCCTCACCCCTTCCTAATTCTCTGACTAGTCTGACTGTCCTCTTTTACATTTTACCTTTGTTTGCTTTGTTGTTACCTTCACCTAGCTAACAATAATCTATTCTACATTTTCCTTGATCTCCATCCCCTTTGTCTCGTTTTCACACCTTACATTTCCTTATCTCTGTATCGCGCTTTCCCATGACTCACTCTGAAGAAGGGTCTCGACCCGAAATGCCTCCCATTCCTTCTCTCCAGAGACGCTGTCTCTCCTGCCCAGTTACTCCAGCCTTTTATGTCTATCTTGGGTAAATGGTGTCTGTGCAGTCCCTTTCTGCATATGTTACACTTCTTTCTGTTTAAAGGGTGGAGTAATGAAGCTTAGGTTTGTAAGCTACTAAGGAAAACTGCTACATTAAAGGTTGTGGGAAACTGCTCCCCTAAGAATGCACACCAAAAAACTCTCTCTTAAAACCATGGTCACATCTTAATTGAAGTTTATATTTATACAAACTCCATATCACAGCCCTTAACAATTGGGAAGAAGCCAGAAAACTGTACACCATACAACTACTGGTCGGCCATAGGTTTCAGACATCCTTGCAGACTTCATATTACACGAGATGCAGTTCAAATGTCAGAGTAATGTTCACTTACTCTCCGGCAAGCAAATCTTTGAAGCATGAGTTCTCCATTGTAACAGCAAAGTCAATAGTATCTCATTTGACAATCAGACATAACGGAAGCCAGAATGGGACAGGATGCTTCTCCAAATATTCACAGGAAGGCCTGAGGTGGTACCAGTATCATCGACCGTGTGTCTGAATACTTACAGCATGTGAATTGTGTGAACATATAGACCCTAGGATCAAGCAAGGAAGAAACAACATCAGGCAAAGTCTGAATCATACTCAAGCAACTGGTCATCACATGATTTCCTCGACTACATTACAGGGAACTGAAGTGAAAATTCTCAATTCCTGTTTAGTTATTTAACAATCGATTTGCTTGTCTAGTTTTTAGTTCTCCCATTTGTGAAAATGTAGAATCCCCGGCTGTTATTAGGCAACTGAATCATCCTACCACAACTAGAGAGGAGTTGTGGACTGCTATCTACCTCTTTGATGACCCTCAGTGATGACCTATCCTTGATCAGACTTTGCTGGCTTTACCTTGCGCTAAACGTTATTCCCTTATCATGTATTCATACACTGTAGATGGATTGATTGTAATCAGGTCTTGTCTTGGAAACATAGAAAATAGGTGCAGGAGGAGGCCATTCAGCCCTTTGAGCCAGCACCGCCATTCATTGTGATTATGGCTGATCGTTCCCTCTCAATAACCCGTGCCTGCCTTCTCCCCATAACCCTTGACTCCACTAGCCCCTAGAGCTCTGTCTAACCCTCTCTTAAATCCATCCAGTGACTTGGCCTCCACTGCCCTCTGTGGCAGGGAATTCCATAAATTCACAACTCTCTGGGTGAAATTTTTTTTTTATCACCTCAGTCTTAAATTACTTCCCCTTTATTCTAAGACTGTGGCCCCTGGTTCTGGACTCGCCCAACATTGCGAACATTTTTCCTGCATCTAGCTTGTTCAGTCCTTTTATAATTCTATATGTTTCTATAAGATATCCCCTCATCCTTCTAAACTCCAGTGAATACAAGTCTTTCTGCTGGTATGCCTACTTTGAAGAAGTTCTCCTCCCACACTTTGTCAAGTCTTTCTGCTGACTGGTTAGCACACAACTAAAGCTTTTTGCTGTACTTCGGTGCACCTGATAATAAATCAAACTAAACTAAAGTAAACTAAACACTTCTAGGCCCCAAACATGGGCGAACAAAAGGAGAAAGACTGACTGAACTTTGTTGCCTTCCATCACAGTGATCACCGTGGTGGATGTTTATGTTAAGTTCTATCGTTCTTTTAATTGTGTTGTGTTCTTTTAATTGTATGGCTGCATGGCAACTCAAATATCACTGTACCTTAATTGGCGCATGTGACAATAAATGTGAGTTTTAATTTAATTTGAATTTGAATTTGAATAATCCATCACAATTGAACGGACAGGTTTGTTAGATCCACTGATATTCTGTTGTACAACATTTTGTACGTTCTTCTGTTTCCATGCTGTATGACTCTATGTCCCTCTATTGTCCCTGTTCATATGCAGTTTATAGCTGAATTGTGCTTTATTAGAATGTCAGCAGGAGATTTCACGTTGGCCACAATTAGAATGAACGTAGCACGAAGAAACTTTGAATCTTGTTCTGCCTGCCTTTTAAATACATGATATTGAATAATAAGAAGCCTGTCAGGCATTACACAAAGTCTAGAAATTATGTGTATTCTGTTGAGAAATTCATTTCATAGATTGAAACTTTGCAAATATGATTGCTCAGAAATTGGATTGCATTTATATTTGGTACAGGAAAAACATTGCTGCATTTTGCAGTAACATCAAATTATCTCCCCTGCAAAAGAATAATCACAAAATTAACCAGATCCAGTGAGAAATAATATTTGTATGGTTTATTGCAACTTTTGCTGAGACCCAACCCAATTTAGTGTTGTGACAGTGATGACAGGAACATGGATAGGACAGGTTTGGAGGGATATGGGCCAAGCCTAGGACTAGTGTAGATGGGACATGTTGGCCACTGTGTGGGCAAATTGGGCCAAAGGGCCTGTTTCCACACTGTATCGTTTGCACATACCTTGACTCCATCCTATCCCCCCTGGTTAAATCCCTCCTGACCTATGTTCAAGACACCTCAGACACTCTTCGTCGTCTCCTGACATTCCATTCACTAGGACCCCTCATCTTCACCATGGACGTCCAGTCACTCTATACATCCATCCCCCACCAGGATGGCCTCAAAGCCCTCCAGTTCTTCCTCGACCAGAGAATCAACCTATACCCGTCCATTGATACTCTCCTCCACCTAGCGGAGTTGGTCCTTACCCTCAATAACCTCTTTTGACTCCTCCCATTTCCTCCAAATACAAGGCATAGCTATGGGCACGCGCATAGGCCCCAGCTACGCCTGCCTCTTTGTCGGGTACGTCGAACAATCCTTGTTCGAGACGTACCAGGGCCCCATTCCCGACCTCTACATCCGCTACATCGACAATTGCTTTGGTGCTACCTCCTGCACCCACACACAACTGACTGACTTCATCCGCTTCACCACTAACTTCCATCCGGCACTCAAATACACCTGGACCATTTCTGACACTTCCCTACCTTTTCCTGACCTCACTATCTCCATCGCAGGTGATAGACTTCTGACCGACATCCACTATAAACCCACTGACTCCCATGGCTATCTAGACTACTCTTCTTCCCACCCTGCTTCCTGTAAGGACTCCATCCCCCACTCCAAATTCCTCCGTCTACGCCGCAGCTGCTCCCAGGATGAGGTGTTCCACACCAGGGCATCGGAAATGTCCTCATTCTTCAGTGAACGGGAGTTCCCCTCCCCTACTATAGATGAGGCTCTCACCAAGGTCTCTTCCATACCCCATAACACTGCTCTCTCTCCCCATCCCCCCACTCGTAACAAGGGCAGAGTCCCCCTAGTCCTCACCTTTCACCCCACCAGCCGTCACATCCAACAAATAGTCCTCCGTCATTTTCACCACCTCCAACGTGACCCCACCACTCGCCACATCTTCCCATCTCCCCCCCTGTCTGCTTTCCGCAAAGACCGCTCCCTTCATAACTCCCTGGTCAATTCTTCCCTTCCCTCCCGCACCACCCCCTCCCCGGTCACTTTCCCTTGCAACCGCTAGAGGTGCTACACCTGTCGCTTTCCTCCCCCCTCACATCCATTTAAGGACCCAACCAGTCGTTCCAAGTGCGACAGAGGATCACCTGCATCTCCTCCAACCTCATCTATTGCATCCGCTACTCTAGATGTCAGCTGATCTACATTGGTGAGACCAAGCGTAGGCTTGGCGATCGTTTCGCCGAACACCTCCGCACGGTCCGCATTAACCAATCTGATCTCCCGGTGGCTCAGCACTTCAACTCCCCCTCCCATTCCAAATCCGACCTCTCTGTCCTGGGCCCCCTCCATGGCCAGAGTGAGCACCACCGGAAATTGGAGGAGCAACACCTCATATTCCGCTTGGGCAGACTGCACCCTAGTGGCATAAACATTGAATTCACCAATTTCCGGTAGCCTTTGCTGTTTCCTCCCCTTCTCAGCTCTCCCTCAGCCCTCGGGCTCCTCCTCTTCCTTTTTCCTTTCTTTTCCCTTTCAGCAGTCTCTTCCAGGGATGAGAATCCCTTAAGGACAGGCACCAGGAGAATACATTTGTGTAGGAAGGAACTGCAGATGCTGGTTTACACCGAAGATAGATACAAAATGATGGAGTAACTGAGCAGGTCTCGCAGCATTTCTGCAAAAAAGAAATAGGTAACGTATTGGGTCGAGGCCCTTCTTCAGTCTGAAGAAAGGTCTCAACCCAAAACGTCACCTATTCCTTTTCTCTAGAGATGCTGCCTCACCCACTGAGTTACTCCAGCTGTTTGTGTCTATCTGCAGAGAATACATTTTATGTTCTTCCATTTCACCACTGACTACTCAGCTGGGAGTAAGTCTTCACAGGAAAGTGTACATAAGACTAAGTTATTTACAAGGTGGCTCTCATCTGGAAACACGGAGATGTTGGAACAAGACGTTTACGTAATTGAGCAGAGATTCAATCATTTGTGTTCTAGCAGCAGTGCATGCGTGTCTGCAAAGCAAATCGGAGAGATTTTTGAGCATTAATGAGGCTTGTTTAATGTGCTTTTTTTCTTCTTCAAATATACACAAACAATGTTGGTAGAAATAATTAGAGAGGGGAAAGTCGTTTGGTTTGAATTGAAGATGATGATTTTATGGGGGGAAGTGTCTGCCAGGAAAGCAAGCATAGCTTTTATTATAGGCACAAAGAACTGGAACAATGTAGTGCATCAGGCAGTATCTCTGAAGAACATGGAGAGGTGATGTTTCGGGTCAGGGCCCTTCTTCTGACTGACTGTGGTGGGCGAGGGAGGGGAAGAAGCTGAAGGAGGGGAGGGGCAGATTGAAGCCCCGGTGCGTGACAGGTGCACAGAGGTGAGGTGGGTTTTTCAGAGGCAGATGGTTGTACAAAGGACAGGTATCCCGGTGGTCATGGTGGCGCAGCGGTAAAGTTGCTGCCCTACAGTCAATGCAGCGCCGGAGACCCGGGTTCGATCCTGACTACAGGTGCTGTCTGTACAGAGTTTGTACGTTCTCCCCGTGATCTGTGTGGGTTTTCTCCAATATCTTCGGTTTCCTCCCACACTCCAAAGACATAAATGTTTGTAGGTTAATTGGCTTGGTAAATGTAATAATTGTCCCTAGTGGGTATAGGATAGTGTTAATGTGCGGGGATCGCTGGGTGGCGCAGACCCGGTGGGCCGAAGGGCCTGTTTCCCTGCTGTATCTCGAAACTAAACTAAACTAAACTAAGATATAAAGACTACAGCTGTGGGAGAGGAGCTGCCTAAAATTGATTGGAAGGGGACTCTAGTAGGAATGACAGTGGTCCCCAAAGGCAAGGGTATAATAAGGCAGATGCAGGAACTTTTCATTCAGGGTTGAGTGAATCAAGGAGTTGTGGAGGGAACTGTCTCTGCAGAAGGCGGAGAGGGGTGGGGATGGGAAGATGTGTCTGACGCTGGGCTCAGATGGAGGTGGAAGTATTGGAGAATGATGCGTCGGATACGGAGGCTGGTGGGGTGAGAGGTAAGCTCCAGTGTTCTTGTTCATTCTTGCTATATCCTTGTTCTTTCTGGTGGGAGAGGGAGCAAGAGCAGAACTATAAATTGCCGAAGGGACACGGGTGAGGAATCCATCTATGTCACCAGTGGGGAAACCACATTAGCTAAAGAAAGAGGACATCACGGATATCCTAGAATGGAAAGCCTCAACTTGGGAGCAGAAAATTGGAGATGGAAAAATTGAGAGTAGGGGGATAGCATCTTTTGAAGAGGCAGGGTGGGAGGAGGTGTCGACCAGGTTACTGTGGGAGTCAGTGGGTTTGCAGTAGAGGTGATGGAGACAGAGAGGCCAAGGAAGGGGAGAGTGTTGTTAGTGATGGTTCGTTTAAATTTGAGGGCAGGGTGGAAGTTACTGGTAAAGTTGATGAAATAGCAAGTTTTTCAAGGGGGTCGGAGGTAGTCCCGATGCAGTCATCGATGTAGTGATGAAAGAGAAAGAGGATAGTGGACATGAACATTTGGAATAAAAATTGTTCCATGTAACCCACAAAAAGGCAGTCGGTAGGTTTGTAGTAGATGTCAGTCGGTCGTCTGTCCCTGGTGGTGGAGACATAGAGATCGAGATAGTTGGAGATTTAGTTTAGTTTAGTTTAGTTTAGAGATACAGCGCGGAAACAGGCCCTTTCTTCCCACCGGGTCAGTGCTGACCAGCGATCCCCGCACATTAACACTATCGTATACCCACTAGGGACAATTTTTACATTTACTAAGCCAATTAACCTACATACCTGTATGTCTTTGGAGCATGGGAGAAAACCGAAGATCTCGGAGAAAACCCACGCAGGTCACGGGGAGAACGTACAAACTCCGTACGGACAGCACCCATAGTCAGTGTCAAACCCGATGCTGCATTTGCTGTAAGTCAGCAACTCTACTACTGCGCCACCGTGCCGCCCTATTTGAGGGCAGGGTTGATGTTAGTGGTAGAGCTAATTAAATCAATAAGTTCTGCACGGGTGCAGGAGGCAGCCCCGATGCAGTCGTCAATGTAGTAGAGAGTTGGGGGAAGGTGCAGTATACATTTGGACAAGGGCCATTCTCACCATCGACGGCACCACTGTCTCCCCATCTCCCCAGGCCCGAAACCTTGGCGTGATCTTTGATTCCACCCTCTCCCTTGAGCCTCACATCCGCCATGTCATTAAAACCTCTTTCTTTCATCTCCGCCACATCGCCAAACTCAGACCCTCTCTCACACCGCCCGCTGCTGAAAGACTCATCCATGCCTTCATCTCCTCCCGACTGGACTATTGCAACTCACTTCTCCTTGGCATCAGCTCCACCTACATCAACCGACTCCAACTGGTCCAGAACGCAGCCGCCCGACTCATCACCCACACCAAATCCTGGCATCACATCACTCCAGTCCTCAAATAACTTCACTGGCTTCCCATCTCCCACCGGATCACCTACAAAATCCTGGTCCTCACCTACAAAGCCCTCCACCATCTGGCCCCCCCATATCTCACTGACCTCCTCTCCCCCTACCAACCCTCACGGTCCCTCAGATCCACATCAGCCGGTCTCCTCTCCATCCACAAGTCCAATCTCCGCAGTTTTGGGGACAGAGCCTTCTCCAGGGCAGCTCCCAGGCTCTGGAACTCCCTCCCCCAACTGATCCGCAATTCCGTGTCCCTCACCATCTTCCAGTCCCGCCTCAAGACCCATCTCTTCACCTCTGCCTATCCTTAGCCCCACGTCCCCCTCCCTTTTCATCTGTGCATTAATTGCCTCATACTGTGTTTTGTATTGAATTCTGTCTTTACTTTGTGTACTGTTCATGTCTCTACTATTTATTTCATTCCCCTTACATGTTTTTCCTCTACATGCTCAATTTTTGTAAGGTGTCCTTGAGACTCTTGAAAGGCGCCCATAAATAAAATGTATTATTATTATTAAGGGCAGTTCGATGTAACAGACAAAAAGGCAGGCATAACTGGGGCCCATGCGAGTGCTCATGGCTATGCTTAATACTGAGAGAAAATGAGAGGAGTCAAAGACGAAGTTGTTGAGGGTTAGGACCAGTTCCGCCAGGCGGTGGAGAATTTTTGTAGAGGGAAACTGATTGGGTGGAGCTGAGAAATAGAAAGGGGATGATCATCTTGTGAAAGTTATAACGTTTATCATTGTAGGTGGTTTTAACTTTCCCAATAAAGACTGTGATTGTCAAAGTGCCAAGGACTTAGACAGGGCGGAAATCGTCAAATGTGTTCATGAATGTTTCCTCAGGCAGTATGTGGATGGCCCTACAGGGGAGAGGGCAAAGCTTGATCTACTTGTAGGAAATTGGGAAGGGCAAGTGACTGAAGTATCTGTGGGCGAACCTTTTGGGACCAGCAACCACAGTTCAATTAGCTTTAAAATAGTTATGGATAAAGATATTGCGGGCCCACAAGTTAAATTTCTGAATTGGGGCATGGTCAAACGTGATGGTATTAGACAGGAACCTGCTTAAGTTGATCAGACTAGCTTGTTTGTGGGAAAGGGAACATCCAGAAAGTGGGATGCTTTTAAATGTGTCATGACAGGAGCTTGCATGTTCCTGTCAGAGTGATGGGCAAGGCAGTGGGGGTGGGGGGGGGGGGGGGGGGGGGATCTTGGATGATGAAGAAATTAAGACTCTGCTCAGGAAAATGAAGATGACATGGTTCAGGTACAGGCAGCTGGGATCAAGTGTATCTCTGCAGGAATGTTGGGAACTCAGCGGAATATTTATGAAAGGAAATCAGGAGGACAAAAAAGTGGCAGGTGATTGCTCTGGCATTTAATATTAAAGAAAATCCAAGGAGATTTGTTGTGTACATTAAGGGAAAGAAAATAGAAAGAAAGATTTATGAGGATGTTGCCAGGACTAGGGGGTGTGAGCTATAAGGAGAGGTTGAGTAAACTGGGATTCTATTCCATGGAGTGCAGGAGGATGAGGGGCAATCTTATAGAGGTGTACATAATCATGAGAGGAATAGATTAGGTAGAGTCACTTGCCTAGAGTAGGTGAATTGAGGACTGAGGCCATAGGTTTGAGGTGAAGGGGAAAAGATTTAATAGGAATCTGAGAGGTAACTTTTTCACACAAAGGGTGGTGGGTGTATGGAACAAGCTGCCAGAGGAGGTAGTTGAGGCAGGGACTATCCCAATTTTTAAGAAACAGTTAGACAGGTACATTAATAGGACCGGTTTGGAGAGATATGGGCCAAACCTAGGCAAGTGGGATTATTGTGGATGGGACATGTTGGCCGGCGTGGACAAGTTGGGCCGAAGGGCCTGTTTCCACGCTGTATCATTTTATGACTCTATGAAACCAAAACCTTCATGTGTGAGTGGAGATAAGCAACGTCATCAATGTGTATTTCTCTGTTCTTACCGTGGAGAAAGACATGAAGACAGGGAACCTGGTAGTGTAAATGGAAATGTCTTGAGGACAGTCAGTATTATGGTTGAAGAAATGCTGAAAATCCAAAGGTGAAAGAAGGTAGAGAGGAAATTGCAGCTACTCTGGCTGAGATATATGAATGACTATTAAACATGGGTGAGGTGTCATAAGACTGGAAGGTGGCTAATGTTGTGCTTCTATTTAAGAGTGTAAATATGCTCTTAAAGCTTACCCCCCTAGTCTAGTTCAGTAAAAACACAGACTCGAGCACTGGACCAACTAATCTTTATTTTTAGAACAAATACAAATTCCCCTATACGATACCTAAACCACCACTGGTTCGATCCTTATCTCTGCCTGGTCAAGCCCTTCAGCCTCATGCAAGCAGACACTGCGCAATAGGCCACACAGTCCCAGGCGCCCTTCCAGAAGATTGACTCTGATCCAAAATGGGGCTGCCTCTAATAGCTATTATATACCTTTTATTATATACCTTGAGGGGCCGAACTATATAGTGGTGGTCCCCTTACAATCCAAGCATATATATCAATTCCATCAATACATTATTGACAGTTCCCCAAACCAATTACAGAGAGTCTTAAACAATGTTTTATACAGAAGCTTCTAGAAGGAAGCTATCAACTGAATAATGCAACATTTACCCTGGAACACAAAACAATTCTTCCAGGGCTTAACACTTTGGCCAATCAATAAACAGCAGGGTAAATGTCTTGCAACATTATTTCCATTATTTACAATTCCTTTGCAGCAATCCAATCAAACTCAAGCATTTACAGCACATTGGAAGTCCTCTGCAAGATTCTCATACCTACTAACAATTGCAGAGATACTTATACCTTTTTTATCTGAAGCACTGATCTGGGACCCAGACTTCCTGGCACCAGCTAGCAGCCTGTGGCTTCTTATACAGAAATAGAGAATTGGCTAAAAAGGCCTTGTAATGCATGATCCTCTGCTTTAATTTGGCTCTATTCTGGCCAGGATTTACAAGTTAAGGAAAGCCTAGGAACTATGGACTGGTGAGCGTAATATCAGTGAAAGGAAATTTACACAAGAGTATTCTGAAGGATAAGACATATATGCTTTTGAATGGACATGGGCTGATTAGGGGTAGCCACCAAGATTTTGTATGTGGGAGATCGTGTCCAACAAATCTGATTGTTTTATTGAAGGAGCAAACAATAGATAGTGAACATGTTTATCAAAAATTACAACAATATCTTGATCAGTTGAGGAAGTGGGCTAATGGAGTTTAAGTACAATAATTTGCATTCTGGAAAGACAAACCAGGGTGTGACCTTCACAGTGAATGACAGGGGCCTGTGGAGTATTGTGGAGCAGAGGATGGTCAAGAAAGTGTTTGGTAAATAGGCCTGCATCAGTCCAGGTATGAGTTTAGAAACAGAGATGTTATGTTACAGTTGTACAAAATGTTAGTGAGGCCCCATTTAGAGTACTATGTTCGGTCTTGCTCACCCTGCATTAGGAAGGATATACAATGATACAACAATGATACAATTTATTTGTTGTCATTTGAACCTCATTGAGGTTCAAACGAAATTTGGTTTCTGCAGTCATTCACA
The DNA here is from genome assembly GCF_010909765.2 of Amblyraja radiata. Taxonomy (NCBI): domain Eukaryota; kingdom Metazoa; phylum Chordata; class Chondrichthyes; order Rajiformes; family Rajidae; genus Amblyraja; species Amblyraja radiata. Next base: position 13,204,482 of record NC_045961.1, read on the forward strand.
CAAGAAAACGAACCAAGACACAACACAATTTACACAAACATCCATCACAGTGAATCTCCTCCTCACCGTGATGGAAGGCAAAGTCATATCTCTCTCCTGCACTCCTAATTCTCCTTCCGATGTCAGAGTCAAAGCCCCCGGCGGGCGATGGTAAGTGTCCCGTGGCCATTAAAGCCGCGCCAGGTGATGCAAGGCCGCGCTCCGGGTCTTGGTGTTGGAACCCCCGGCGTGCGCTAGCAAGTCCCGCGGCCATTTAAAGTCGCGCCGGGCGATGTAAGGCCTCACTCCAGGTAATTTTCAACTCGGGCGGGAGAAGTCGCCGTTGCGGAAGCCCCGAAAAGCGGTCTCCCAGCAGGGACCCGCGGGCTCCCCGTGTCACCGTCCACCAGACCTGCGGTTGGAGCCTCCGAATCTCTGGGGTCGGGCCGCAGCAGCGCGCCACCACAGCTCCTCCCGCTCCGAACTCGGCCAACTCCGCGATGATAAGTAAGTCTGCAGCTCCGTGACTGGAGCCCCAGGTCGTTCCTGCTGGAGGCCTCCCATGTGCTAGACCCCAACGACAACGGAGACCCGACAGAGAAAAGGTCGGGTTCTCCGTGCAGGGGAAAGATTTTAAACGTTTCCCCAACCCCCGCCCCCACACACATACCCAGTTAAAAAAAAAGCTTATTGTTAAGCTGGAAAGATTTCAAATAAGATTTACGAGAATATTGCCAGGACTGGAGGCCCTGAGATATAGGGAAAGGTTGGGCAGGCTAGGACTTTATTCCTGGGAGTGTAGGAAAATGAGGGGTAATCTAAGAGTTGTGTATAAGATCATGAGCGGAATAGATACGGTCATTTACCCAGAGTAGGGGAATCAAGAACCAGAGGACATGGGTTTACGGTGAGAGCAGAAAGATTTAATGGGAATCTGAGGGGCAATTATTTTCACACAGAGGGTGTTGGGTATATGGAACGAGCTGCCAGAGGAGGTAGTCAGGAGAGGTATTATAACAACATTTAAAAGACATTTGGACAGGCACGTGGATAGGAAAGGTTCAGAGAGATATGGGCCAAATGCAAGCTGGTGGGACTAGTGTAGATGGAGCATCTTGGTTAGCATAGGCAAGTTTGGCCTTTGGGTTAATTTCCATGCTGTATGATTATATGACTCTGTGGTACATCTGATATCTCACTGGTTGTTTGATCTTCAGTAATGGCACGCATTCGTCATCTCCTCAAAGTTTGTAGAATGGCCAGTTATTGTCATAGTGGTAATGGGTGGGGATGTGAGCTCTTGTTTATGTTGGTTTCACTGGACACATTTAGTGCGTGACTGTTGAGTTAGTTCGCAAGCACCCAGCTCAATTTAGTAAGTTCTGCAAACTCACCTGATAATGATTGCTACCAAAATCTAGTCAGAGTAAAGTAGGATTTTGTGAGTTGCTGCCTTACAGCGCTTGTAGCACTGGAGACCTGGGTTCGATCGTGACTATGGGTGCTGTCTGTATGGAGTTAGTATGTTCTCCCTGTGACTACGTGGATTTTCTTCAAGATCTTTTGTTTCCCCCCACACTCCAAAGCCATACAGGTGTGTAGGTTAATTGGCTTGGTACGAATGTAAAGTTGTCCCTGGTGTGTGTAGGATAGTGTTAATGTGCGGGGATCGCTGGGCAATGCGGACAAGGTGGGTTGAAGGACCTGTTTCTGTGCAGTATCTCTAAACTAAAAACGAAACAGGTTTGAAATGGATGTTTATGTGATCCAGGTTCCAGGCTGATAAACACAGATGTTGTTAACAGATGTTGCTCTGAAACTCTAAACAACATGTAAATTGTATATACAATGTCACTCATAAAGATTCGGAAACAACTTTTCTTGTGAATAAAAGACTCATTAGTGATGAGGCTTATGATTATGAACAGTAAAAAAAGTTTTAAAACAAGTTCAGTATGTGAGACCATGTGCTTTTGAGCTGTAAAGAATCAAATAACTTACCCTTTGTAACGAAACAAAATGAAATTGAGAATAAACTGACACAGGAGGAATTTCTGTGAAGGCAATACATCCTCATCAGTTCTGTCCTCTTTTAATAATCATTTCTCAATGCTGACAATTCTATTGGTTCTGTCAAGTTTATGCCATATTGGTAAAAAATTTGCCCAAAAAAAAGTAATTTGCTGCTTATTTTCAGATCACACAAAATGCATTTTTGCCAGTCAAAACTTGTACCTTAGGGAACGAGATAGTGATTGATAGGCACAAAATGCTGGAGTAACTCTGCGGGACAGGCAACATCTCTGGAGAGAAAGAATGGGTCGAAACCCTCCTTCAGACTGAAGTGTGTCTATCTTCGGTTTAAACCAGCATCTGCATTTCCTCCTTACACAAGATAGTGACTGAGATTGAGATGTTGCTGCTTTTGTTCAACATGAAGAGGAAAAGTCCTCTAAAATTTATATCATTTCTATCATTTTGATCACTCTTACATCTGAAATGCCGTGCATCTGTTGCAGGGCAGCTCTTTGTCACCATGACACCAGCAAGAATAATGAAGTCGGTGGTAAGAAATCGACATGGATTGCCTCACTAACAGTAAATAAAGAGTCAAATATTTTCAGATTTGCAATCAGTGTTAAAAGGTGTGTCATTATGATCACTGCTGGGATCTCAACTATTTACAAACTATATTAATGACTGGATATTAAGCTATAAAACTCTAGAGCAATTAGGCAAAATCCACCATAACTAAAACGCAAGAATTTGGCAGATGGAACATAACATAGGAAAATAAAAGTTAAACTACAGTGAAAGGAATATTTAAAATACAATTTTAATTGGAATATAATAAGACTATAAAATGTTGTTCCACAAAAATGTTGGTATTTTAGTACGTAAAATAGAAAGGGTCCAAACACATAAAACATAAAGTGACAGCAAATAATTAGGAAGTTCTAATGAAATGTTGGCTTTCATTACAGGGGCCTGGAGTATAAAAGCATGAATATTTTGATGTTGCTTTTGATAGGGCTCATGAAACTACATCTGGACTATTGTGGTGATATTTGAAAGATGAGCTTGCATTGGTGGCTACTATTATGGCTTCATGGGACGACAGATGGCACAATGGGCTAAGTGTTCGGCTGGCAACCGGAAGGTAGCCGGTTCGAATCCCGCTTGGAGTGCATACTGTCGTTGTGTCCTTGGGCAAGACACTTCACCCACCTTTGCCTGTGTGTGAATGTGTGTGAGTGATTGGTGGTGGTCGGAGGGGCCGTAGGCGCAGATTGGCAGCCACGCTTCCGTCAGTCTGCCCCAGGGCAGCTGTGGCTACAGAAGTAGCTTACCACCACCGAGTGTGACTGAGGAGTGAATGAATAATACGATGTAAAGTGCCTTGAGTATTAGAACGGCGCTATATAAATCCCATCCATTATTATTATTATGGACGATGTACAAGGAGAATTTGAGTGAGTTGGGCCTTTATTCCTCAGAGTCTATAGGAAGAGAGTCAAAGTAATGTAAACACTCAAGATTCTGAGAAGGATGATGAGATGAAGTTCCCATTGTTTAAAACTAGGGTGGCATAGTTATAGGATGGGATGGTGAAGGATAGAGATGCTGACTGTTCCGCTGTGTTACCCCAGCATTTTTAGTCTATCTTCAGTTTAACCAGCATCTGCCGTTCCTTCCTACATATTTTGTCTGAATCCAAAGGACCAGGCATCTGTGGATATCATTCATCTTAATCTGGATCAGCCTACCATGGGAGACTTTATCACATTACTTACTGACATTTACATGGACAGCATTCACTGTCCTATTATTTTATTTTGCAATTGGGCTTTGTGCAATTCTTCACTTCAGTTATAAACTTACATCTCTTTTTTTCTACTATCCTCAAACCTTGTTTCTTGAGGAAAGGGTGAAATAAAGGTAGAGGTTCTTACTATCCAGAGATGCTGCCTGTCCCGCTGAGTTATTCCAGCATTGTCTGTCTATCTTTGGTGTAAACCAGCATCTGCAGTTCCTTCCTGGAGATTAATCAAGGTTCGGGGAAAGCACAGGAAAAATATGTTGAGGCCAACTTTTGAAGGTCCATGATTTTACTGCTTTGAGAACCAGGCCTGGAGAGGTCAATAGGCCTGATCCAACTCCTGATTCTTGTTCATTTGCTTTCATGCTCTTAATCTCAATCTCTAAAGAAGGTCTCTAGCGAAGACCAGCAGCATAATCAAGAACGAGTCGCACGCTGGCCACTCCCTCTTCTCCCCTCTTCCATCAGGCATAAGGTACAGAAGTTTGAAAACTCGTACCTCCAGATTCAGGGACAGTTTATTCCCAGCTGTTATCAGGCAACCGATTCATCCTACCACAACCAGAGAGCTGTCCTGAGCACGGTGCCTTACAATGCTTGCAGCGCCAAAGATCCGGGTTCGATCCCGACTACCGATGCTGACTGTATGGAGTTTGTACGTTCTCCCCGTGATCGCGTAGGTTTTCTCCGAGATCTTCGGTTTCCTCCCACATTCCAAAGACGTACAGCTTTGTAGGTTAATTGGCTTGGTGTAAATGTTAAATAAATGTCCCTAGTGTGTGTAGGATAGTGCAGGATCCCTGATCGGTCGGCCAAAGGGCCTGTTTCCACGCTGTATCTCTGAACTAAAACTAAACTAAACTATCTACCTCATTGGTGACTCTTGGACTATCTTTGATCTTACTTTACTCGCGTTACCTCACACTAAACATAATTCTCTTATCATGTATCTGTACACAATGGATCGATTGTAATCATGCATTGTCTTTCCGCTGACTGGATAGCACGCAACACAAGTTTTTCACTGTACCTCAGTACACGTGACAATAAACTAAACTGAACTAACTTCTGATATCCATGGCTTCTAATATCATCTTAAGATCATAAATAAATATTATTTTGTTATCCAATGCCCTTTTATGCTAAAGCTAAATGGAAGATCTTTGTGTTCAGTTCTAAAGTTTAATGAGCCTTCAACCATATTCAAGTGCCTCCTTTCCAGCTGTTCCAAATACCAGGAGTGCCATTGTTCTTGGGTTTTGTAGTTTGAACCCCACTTTATGGAATACTGTCAAAGATCAAATTAAATCAGAAAGCAAGATTAAAAAACATCTTCTGTAACCTTTAGACACCCAAATGATAATATCAATCAAATCATTTTGAAGGATCTTCACTATTGTAATGTAAAAACTGTGTTTGCCGATTATCTCTCAAACCTTCAAAAATATCGGGAGAGGGAGAGGGAGAGGGAGAGGGAGAGGGAGAGGGAGAGGGGGAGGGGGAGAGTGGAGGAAGGGGTGCGGGAGAGGGGGTGGGGGAGGGGGAGCGGGAGAGTGGGGGAGAGGGGGAGAGGGGAGAGGGAGAGGGAGAGGGAGGGAGAGGGAGAGGGAGAGGGAGAGGGAGAGGGAGAGGGAGAGGGAGAGGGAGAGGGAGAGGGAGAGGGAGAGGGAGAGGGAGAGGGAGAGGGAGAGGGAGAGGGAGAGGGAGAGGGAGAGGGAGAGGGAGAGGGAGAGGGAGAGGGAGAGGGAGAGGGAGAGGGAGAGGGAGAGGGAGAGGGAGAGGAGAACATAAGGATCAGAGAGGGAAAACATAAGGATCTAGCAATTTGGTTTCAAAAACGTGATATATGCTTTTATTTTTTAAAAAAATAAAGGGCATAAAACATTAATATGTTTTAAGATCCAGACACATAGCTTACTTTTTGTCTGACATTTTTATATAATATTTAGATCATCAATAACACCACTTTAAAGGTCCTTTTAAGTTAAGTCTTTCCTGCAACAAGTCATTGGTGGTGTGTAAACACAATTAATCTAGATGAGGATGTGAGTCGATTGTTACTTTCTTCAGGTGTGTGCACAGTACTATTGCCTAAAGCACAAATTCTTTTCTTCCTTTTGCCAGAAGAGAGGTTCTCTCCGGGAAAGGTTTACAATCAAGTTGATATACAGGCCACATGTAGCCATAGTAATGTCAGCAATCAATGTGATGGCAGATAAAGCTTGTGATGCACAATTCTTTGACTGTTTCATTGAACTAAAGGCTGTGTAGAGCAACCTGAAAAAAGAGATGAATTGTTCCTACAATCCCTTAAACAGAGAAATATTTCTACATTAGCTGAAAATGCAGATATATCACTTTCAAAATGTCAGTTCAGAAGTTTTGTTTTTCAACTGACCTTTAGCAATGAAACAAAAAGTCAATGTGCCAGAAAATATGTTAGTTCTGAAGTTATAGTTTCTTTTATCCAGGATAAATCATTTGACATGCCAACCTAAGTTAAATCTTCTGGGACTGTGGAGTCTCCGTCTGTCCCCATTCATTCTCCTCTCTCTGTGTTTTTTACCTGCTCCCAGAAGGGTATTTGTACACTGTAAGTAAACATAGAAATATAGAAAATAGGTGCAGGAGTAGGCCAGTCGGCTCTTAGAGCCAGCACCGCCATTCAATATGATCATGGCTGATTATCCAAAATCAGTACTCCATTCCTGCTTTCTCCCCCCTTATCCCTTAATTCCGTTAGCCCTAAGAATTGGCATCCACTGCCTTCCATGGTAGAGCATTCCACAGATTCACAATTCTCTGGGTGAAAAAGTTTGTCCTCATAGTCCTAAATGGCCTACCCCTTATTCTTAAACTGGTACTAAACTCCCCCAACATCAGGAACATTTTTCCTGCCTGTCCAATCCTTTAAGGATTTTATATGTTTCTATAAGATACCCTCCCATCCTTCTAAATTCCAGTGAATACAAGCTCATTTGATCCATTCTTTCATCATATGTCAGTCCCGCCATTCCAGGAATCAACCTGGTGAACCTATGCTGCACTCCCTCAAGAATGTCCGTCATCAAATTAGGAGACCAAAACTGCACACAATACTGCAGGTGTGGTCTCACCATGGCCCTGTACAACAGCAGTAGGACCTCCATGTTCCTATACTAAAATCCTCTCACTGTGAAGGCCAACATGCCATTTATTTTCTTCACTGCCAGCTGAATGATGTTTGTTTTTTCCTGAGAACCATTCAGTTTACATCTTCCACTTTCCAAAATAAAAAGAGGGACAAGGGCTGCAACTGCCCTTTTATGCTTCAACTTTAGAGCAAACAGATGAGGCAAGGTTGGTGATGGACAGTATTTCTTTGGATGAACCAGTCAACAGCAAAATTGTGTTGGAAGGAACTGCAGATGCTGGTTTAAACCGAAGATAGTCACAAAAAGTTGAAGTAACTCAGCGGGTCAGACAGCGTCTCTGGAGAAAAGGAATAGGTGCCATTTCAGGTCGAGACCCTTCTTCAGACTGGAGAATGGTCTCAACCCGAAACATTAGATAGAGCTCTTAAAGATAGAGTTAGATAGAGCTCTTAAAGATAGCGGAGTCAAGGGTGGGGGGGGGGGGGGGGGGGGGGGGTAGAAAGCAGGAACGGGGTACTGGTTGTGGATGATCAGCCATGATCACAGTGATTGGCGGTGCTGGCTCGAAGGGCCGAATGGCCTACTCCTGCGCCTATTGTCTATTGTCTATTGTCACCCATTCCTTTTTTACAAAGATGCCGTCTGACCCACTGAGTTACTACAGCATTTTGTGTCTGAAGAGGGGTCTCGACCTGAAACGTCACCCATTCCTTTTCTCCAGAGATGCTGCCTGTCCCTGCTTCAACTTCAGCTTGTGGTGTTGACATTAGTGGAGGAATTTAAAACTGAGGTAAGAAAGAAAACAGAAAAAGATAATTGGGGAGAACATTTTCTGCACCAGAAAGCCGTCAATGCTATGATTATGTTTAACCTGCTGGAAAAAATACCTTTAATTACTCGACAATTACATGCTCAAAGTTACTATTTTCCTCCTTAACACATGCATATTGTAAAGCAGCGTTCTGCACAGTAATCAGAACTGAGATGCAAATAATGATGTGGCTATGGTTAATAATGTGTAAATTGAGGAACACACACATTCCAAATGGGCTCTGCTTTTGGCGGGTGTGGGTAAAGAATCGAAAGAGACAGCATGGAAACAGGCCCTTCGGCCCACTGTGTCCACATCAACTAGCGATCCCCGCACATTAACACTACCCTACACATATTAGGGACAATTTACATTCATACCAAGCCAATTAACCTATAAACCTGTATATCTTTGGGGTGTGGGAGGGCACCGAAGATCTCAAGAGAAAACACATGCAGGTCACGGGGAGAACTTACAAACTCTGTACAGACAAGCACACGTAGTCGGGATCGAACCCGGGACTCTTGAAGTGCTGCAAGGCAGCAACTCTATCGCTGCGCCACTGTGCCGCCCGAGAGAGTTCCTGATGATGAGCTAACATTTCTTGTGCAAGAGATGAGGATACCGCACCACTAACCTCTCTTGCCCAAACAAAGACTCAACAAATCAGAGAGGCACAGCCACTGAGGTAGAACAACATCACCTGCTCAGCTCGGAACAGTGGAGACTCGAAGATAGCACTGCCTCACATTCATGGATGTCAAACGCCTTGCCAAAGATACATCACATGCTGTCAGAAGCTTCATTAAAACCATAGGATCCTGCCTCGAGCTATCCAAATACTTCATCATTAAAAAGCCATTTGCTGCTCGCTGGCCGGTGGAACAAGGTGACCTGATGGAACAGACTTCAGATTCTGTGCGACAAGTTAAAAAATAACTGCACCGAGAAACACCTGAGATTTGCGCTGTGCGTTAGCTTCTCAAAATTGTTCAGGCACCCGGATATGAATAAAATCTGTCCTTAAAGAAGTTGAAGTGTTTTTACTTGCACACATGGTTTCTGCTTTCCTTATTGTCTACCTCATTATTCTACAGGGCCAATTGCATATCAGGATGTCTCGGTTTCTGTGCAGGTGTAGATACAACAGTCGTAGACATGCTGATGGTCAAAGTCCAGTATGAATGAATCCCCTGCTGCTAGACTCAACCTTGCGGTGACTGCCACAGCAGCAATCCGCAGAAGAAAAGGTCCAATTTCACCACAGATAGACACAACATGCTGGAGTAACTCAGCGGGACAGGCAGCATCTCTGGATCGAAGGAATGAGTGATGTTTCGGTTCGAGACCCTTCTTCAGACTGAGAGTCAGGGGAGAGGGAGACACGGAAATAAGGAAGGGTAAAGTGTGAAAACGAGACATCAGAAGAGATGCAGATTCAAGGAAAATGTAGAATAGATCATTGTAAGCATGGAGAAGGTGACAACGAAGCAAACAGAGATAACATGTAATCTGGGGGACAGTCTGAAAACTAGGAAAGGGGGGGAAAGGAGAGAGAGGGAAAGCAAGGGTTACTTGAAATTAGAGAGTTGACCAGGGAGTTGCGGAGGGAATCGTCTCTGTGGTAAATGGAAAGGGGTGGAGATGGGAAGATGTGGCCAGTGGTGGGATCCCGTTGGAGGTGGCGAAAATGCCGGAGGATTATGTGCTGTATGCGACAGCCGATGGGGTGAAAAGCTATTCCAATTTCACTATGTGTGCATCCAAACTCTTATTATAAGGTGAGTTGGTGCATGATGGCCTCTCTGTTTCATTAATTGGGGTCTCTCACCTATGCAAAGGTAAGTGCAGGTAAGTTGCCATACTCACTTTATTTTAATGTTTGAACATATTCTTTAATGAATTCTAAAAAAAAATAAATAATTTAAGCATCTTAATTATTTCAAGCAATTTAAACAGAATTTAATTGTCTGTGACTATCAGAGACATAAAATAGTCGGAAAAACCTTTGGCAGCAGACCAAAGGCTGCCTGGGAAAACGGCAGAACAGGGCTTCAGAATAAGCTGCCAGAAACTTACTCACACACTACAAGCAACTTGAGCTTGAGGGGCAGCACGGTGGCGCAGCGGTAGAGTTGCTGCCTTACAGCGCCAGAGGCCCGGGTTCGATCCCAACTACGGGTACTGCCTGTACGGAGTTTTACGTTCACCCCGTGACCGTGTGCGTATTCTCCGAGTGCTCTGGTCTCCTCCCAGACTCCAAAGACGTACAGGTTTGTAGGTTAATTGGCTTGGTGAAAATGTGAATTGTCCCTAGTGTGTGTAGGATAGTGTTAGAGTGCGGGGATCACTGGTTGGCATGGACTCGGTGGGTCGAAAGGCCCGTTTCCGCGCTGTGTCTCTAAATTAAACTAAACTAAACTTAACATACTCTTCACTTACCTGCCAGGTATGGAACTCCTGCTTCTACTTCCTTCGACATACAGAAACTATAGGTGCAGGCTTGCGGGGATAGTGATCAGTGAGTCTGGGCCAAGACTGGGTTCAGGATCAGTCCAACTTGGCCTACCTGATCTCCCGGTTGCCAAACACTTTAATTTCCCATCCCATTCCCACACTGACCTTTCTGTCCTGGGCCTCCTCTGTTGTCAGAGTGAGGCCCAGGGCAAATTGGAGGAACACCATCTCATACTTCGCTTAGGCAGCTTACACCCCAGCGATATGAATATTGATTTCTCTAATTTCAAGTAAACCTTGCATCTCCTCTCTCTCCATCCCTCCCCCACCCTTGGCATTGTATTAGTTTCACTGTCGTCTTGTTGAGTCTCATTGTCTGTAACTCATTTTCACCTAGCCCACAACTAACAATGGCCTGGTTCCTTTATCATCATTACTCTTTTGCGTAACTTTCATTCATTTGATCCACATTTCTCTACATCATTGTCTATATCTCCTGTTTCCCTTTCCCCTGACTCTCAGTCTGAAGAAGGGTCTCGACCCGAAACATCACCCATTCCTTTTCTCCAGAGATGCTGCCTCACCCGCTGAGTTACTCCAGCTTTTTGTGTCCATCTTGAGTTCAGGATTCCCTGGGCCATTGTTTTGCAGATTGGATTAGAAAGGAATTTTCGTCCATGGCAGCAAGGGAATACATAGTCATATTCTTCAATTAGAAATCACTGCACTGTTAAATCCTATTGATTTTTACCAATATCAAATTGGTATGTTTTCTCCAAATGTTGAATAAATACATAGAACTGAATAGCACAGGAATTGACTCTTCATCCCACAATGGCTATGCTGCACATGATGCCAAGCTAAACTCATCTCCTCTGTCTGCAGATGACCCATATCGCTCCAATCCCTGCATTTCCACGTGCCTATCTAAAAGCTTCTTAAATCCCAAAGTCAAATGTAAATATATCTACCAGTTACAAAGCAAAATATTGCAACTAACAAAAGTTGAAATTTAAAAAAGGTACAGAAAAAATACTCTGCAGGTCAAGTATGTGCCCATGGGAGGAAAACAATGCTCTGAGTCAATGACGACATCAAGGAAAGGTTGAGACGTATGACCTAAGGGCATTACTACCAAATAAATAAGGGAGCAAGACACAAAAAGCTGGAGTAACTCAGCGGGACAGGCAGCATCTCTGGAGAGAAGGAATGGGTGACGTTTCGGGTTGAGACCCTTCTTCAGACTGAGAGTCAGGGGAGAGGGAGTCTAGAGATAGGGAAGCGTAAGGTGTGAAAAAGACTGATCAAAGCAGATGATTGTCCTCGTCGTTACAACTCTGCTGACATTTCTGGGATAAACTATTGACCAGGATCCATTGCCTCCACAGCAAGTGTCAGATCACTTTCTTCCTGTTACTCTGAGAAATCTACTTGTCCCCAAAGTATCTCACATATATTTTCTTTCCAGTTAATCTAATGATTTCCCTCAGCTGGTAGACACCTCAACTGTCTCCATTTAATTTTCTATTGAGATGCAGAGTCAGAACATTCTGAACCAGATCTTCTAACTAGAATCACAACACTCTTGAATCCAAGGTTCTGGCCCACATTTTGCCTGGGCTGTGGAACTCCGTGACTAGAATCCATACCCTGACAGACTTTCACTGTTGGCAAAGCCAAGACAGAGATCTGACACAGTAAAAACTGCAAATGAGAGATGTTAAAGTATTACATATTTACGTAAAGAATTTAAAAAGACTCAAAAACCTTTAGAAGAAGTCAACCAAAAACATATGCAATCCAAAACATTGAAGGAAAATAATAATCCAATAATCAGGCATTGTAGTGATACGCCAGTGAAGTTTATACCTCATAGCACCAGAGACTCAGGTTTGATTGTTCATTCTGGAACCATGTGGGTTTTCTCCAGGTGCTCTGGCTTTCTACCGCATTCCAAGACATGCAGGTTTATAGGTTAATTGGCCTTGTAAAGAGTGCCCCTAGTATGTAGGAAGGAACTGCAGATGCTAGTTTAAACCAAAGGTAGACACGTCTCGACCTGAAACGCCACCCATTCCTTCTCTCCAGAGATGCTGCCTGACCCGCTGAGTTACTCCAGCATTCTGTGTCTATCTTCAGAAGCAATTACTAGCAGTGATATTAGGGGTACGGCTCTTGTTTACATTCAGAGCTAAAATAACTAAAATGCTTTTTTACCCTGTAATCGGCAACACATATCATTTTATTTTTAAAACTCGGTGTACATTTTAACAAAAGAGCATTCAAGAGCAAATTCCAAATCTTGTGGAGTCACCTGCTTTAACCGTACCACAATTATGTGAGTTTTTCCAGGCCTTAGGCCATGGGAAGCCGTCAAAATGTAGAGATCATTGAGAAGTAGATACTGTAATATTTCTGTTTAAATCTGCAATCTGTCTTAAATTTATAGGCAGAACATCTGGCCCCCGCCTTGCTCATAAAGATTCTCTTTCAGAAGAATGCAACTGCACTGTCATGACATGCTCCTGACTCAAGCAGGGAAGTTAAATTGATTTTCCACCGCATGCTTTTAATGAACTTCCCAGCTCACTCCGAATTCTGCCTCGGTGTCTTCCCATGTTAGGCTCTAGGAGAATAGTGAACCCAATGATTTTGGGCAACAGATGACTGCAATTGTTTCCTGCCGTCTGGAGGTGCATATGGAGGTCAAAATAAGTGCTGAATGAATCTCGCTAAATTGTCTAATTGAAGCTTCTACTTGTAGACAGCCACCACTATCACACTGATTCAACTAATAGCAAGATACGATAAAACACATTCACATTCCCAAGGTGTCAAGCTATAAGCTTTATTTATATCGTCTGTGCTCTGTCTAATGGCACTTGAGGTAATCCTCATTCCATTTACAGCTTGGTGTTCATAGTCAGGGTTGATTTCATTGCAAAAATCTCTATTTATAATGGGCAACTCACTAGTCTGATCAGCGCTGAAGCCGTCTGTCTGGATGAGCTGAGAGGTTCATTGCTCACCTTCCATCAGGAATGGATAGAAGCCAGAGCACCCATAATCCAGCCACATGTAAATGGTAAATTGAAATTATATCATAATATACATTGTGCAATAGAAATGTCAAAAGAGAACATGTCATGAGCAAAGTGTGTCAAAATGCAAGGATACTAAAATGAAACTATTCTGCTAATCAATTGAAAGTGCATCTACTTTACCTACTTGCCAAGATTTATTTTTGATAAAAATGTGAGAAACAATCTCAGATTCAGATTCAGATTCAGATTCAATTTTAATTGTCATTGTCAGTGTACAATACAGAGACAACAAAATGCATTTAGCATCTCCCTGGAAGAGCGACATAGCAAATGATTTGAATAAATAATAATAAGTGATAATAAGTGTCCGGGGGGTGGGGGGGTGATTGGCAGTCACCGAGGTACGTTGTTGAGTAGAGTGACAGCCGCCGGGAAGAAGCTGTTCCTGGACCTGCTGGTTCGGCAACGGAGAGACCTGTAGCGCCTCCCGGATGGTAGGAGGGTAAACAGTCCACGGTTGGGGTGAGAGCAGTCCTTGGCGATGCTGAGCGCCCTCCGCAGACAACGCTTGCTTTGGACAGACTCAATGGAGGGGAGCGAGGAACCGGTGATGCGTTGGGCAATTTTCACCACCCTCTGCAATGCCTTCCGGTCGGAGACAGAGCAGTTGCCATACCATACTGTGATGCAGTTGGTAAGGATGCTCTCAATGGTGCAGCGGTAGAAGTTCACCAGGATCTGAGGAGACAGATGGACCTTCTTCAGTCTCCTCAGGAAGAAGAATCTCTTACAAATCTCTTAAACAATCTCTTATCTCTTACCTCCCTGCCATTCCGCTGCATCACTTGGTCCTATAACACTCCTGTTCTATAAAAATGTAATAATCTGCTCAGAAAGGGAAATTTATATTTAGAACACTTTAATGACGTGGCATAAAGTGCAAGAAATATGCAAAAAATATTTTAGAGGGGGTGAAGTTCTTTTAATATCCTGTGGCGTGATCATAAATCACACTCATCTAATTAGGGACTGAAGAAGACCCTTCCTTTATCTGAATTCCCACCCCTGGCCACCCATCTCTCCAGATTCTGCAAATGGGTCGGGTCACCATCTTGTTCTCAGAAGTGGATGACAAGTCGAGATAAGACTTGCAGCAGTGATTATTGCTATCCAACAAGGGTAACACATCAAGGGGGGTAGGGGAGTGTAGGTAGGAAGAGGGCAGGGTGCATATTGAAGGCACTGAATATACAAAACATACATATTCTTGAAAAGAAGGACAAAAATCAAAAAGAAATCAACCAGACTACAAAAAAAAAGTCTAGTGGGTCCAATGCTTTTTTAAGTCAAGGTTTGAGCTATAGGATATTGCAAGGGGTGGACATATAAGAAAGTTATGGATATGGTGAACTAATCCCGTAAATTGTCGAAGAAAATTTAGAAGAGCGGCCCAGTGGGGTTCGAAGATGCCACTGTTGTGGGATGAATCACAGATGGTGATGAGTTTGCCGAACATACCACTGTTGTGGGATGAATCACAGATGGTGATGAGTCAGAGTATAGATCGACCGATTGACCAAATGTGCCAGCACATCAACCTGGCTCTCAACACCAGTAAAACCAAGAAACTGATTATAGACTTTGGAAGGGGAAGGATAGGGACCCACAATCCTGTTTATACGGTGGAAAGAGTCAAAAACTTCAAATTCCTCGGCGTGCATATTTACGAAGATCTTTCCTGGTCCCAGAACACTGATGCAATTATAAAGAAGTCACATCAGCGCTTCTACTTCCTGAGAAGTTTATGGAGAGTCAGTATGTCAAGGAGGATTCTCTCGAACCTCTACAGGTGTACAGTAGAGAGCATACTGACTGGCTGCATCGTGGCCTGGTTTGGCAACTTGAATGTCCAGGAGCGGAAAAGACTGCAGAAAGTTGTGACCACTGCCCAGTCCATCATCGATTTTGACCCCCCCACCATCGAAGGGATCTATCGCAGTCGCTGCCTCAAAAAGGCAGCCAACATCATCAAAGACCCACACCACCTGCAGCAAGTAAGAATTTCATTGTCCTATCTGGGAAACATGACAATAAAACTCTCTTGACTCTTGGCGAAGCGCCGGAGACCCAGGCTTGATCCCAACTACGGACGCAGTCTGTACGGAGTTTATACTTTTTCATCGTGACCGCGTGGGTTTTCGCCGAGATCTTCAGTTTCCTCCCACACTCCAAAGACCTCCAGGTCTGTCAGTTAATTGGCTTGGTACAAATGTAAATGTGTGTAGGGTAGTGTTAATGAAGGGGGTCAGTGCGGACTCAGTGGGCCGAAGGGCCTGTTTCCACGCTGTATCTCTAAACAAAAAAATAACTTGGTAAATGCCCCATCCCATTGTAGACACAGGAAATTGCAGATGCTGGTATAAGATAGTGGATAACTAAGTTATAGTAGATAACTAAGATAGTAGACAGTAACTTGGCAACATTGCCTCCATATTTCCCTGCTGTTAGGAGTATATATTAAAGAGATGAAGCAGTGACTGCAGAGTGCTACATTGTTCAGCAAAATTTCAAATTAGTTTAACATAGACTTGACTTTAGGCTTGTCTGTATCCATCTTTACTTGAAACATAAAATATATTACTGAACTATATAACACAAATTTGTGGAATGCAGCATTGATCAATTATATGGTTTCAGCATTCTAGCCAACAGTATCAGCTACTTTTTGTTTAGTTTAGTTTAGTTTAGTTTAGTTAAGTTTAGTTTAATTTAGTTTAGTTTAATTTAATTTAATTTAGAGACACAGTGTGGAAGCAGGCCCTTTGGCCCACGCCGACCAACATTCCCAGCATATTAACACTATCCTACGCACACTAGGGAAAATGTTGAATTATACAGAAGCCAATTAACCTACAAACCTGCACGTCTTTGGAGTGTGGGAAGAAACCGGAGTACCCGGGAAAACCCCACATGGTTACAGGGGGAACGTACAAACTCCATACAGACAGCACCTGTAGTCAGGATCGAGCCCGGGCTCAGTAAGACAGCAACTCTACCAATGCGTTCTCTTGGTCTTATAAAACCCTATTCTATAAAAGTTTAATCATCTGCTCAGTTAGGGAAATATATATTCAAAACACTTCAATGACATGGCATACAGTGAAAGAAAGAAACATACATGAACAGAGTATTTAGATAATTGATTAGTTAAAGTGCTTTTTTTTGCAGCACTGTTAACTAAGATACTGGCAGAAGTTTCATTCTGATTCAAGTAGTCTTTGGAAGAGAGCAAAAATAGATTCAATCTTAATTCAAAAGATGGCAACAATGTGTATTCAGGTTTAAGATCTTCCTGCTGATGCTGGAAAATCGAAGGTAAACAAAAATGCTGGATAAACTCAGCATGTGAGGCAGCAGGACCAGAGAATGTTACCAGAATATCTGAATATCTTTCAATTCCTTTCTTCCTCATGCACTCCCAGTTTCCCTTTATTGACATCAAAGTTACACAACTTTACTTTATTTGGTAACAAATGCCTCATTCTAACCATTTGATGATAAAGGGAAGTTGCTCATAACATGTTTAATCTGATTTATTTATATTGTTTGAATTTGAGTTTAACAAAAGTAGGATTGAAGCTCCCCACAGAGATTGTGAGTTGTTTGTGTTCATCTTGAGATCACCAATATGGAAGGCGAAGAAATCAATATGAAGGCATGGACTTTGTAGCAGGTTAATCTCTTCGGAAAGTTTAGGCACAGGGACTTGTGAATCACTCAGGACAAGCAGTGTTACAGCGAAGGGATTGAAAGAGGTATTAACGGAGTAGGTCTCAGTGCAGTCATTGTACATTTCTAACCTGAGATCAAGTTCTGCATTTAAGGAAATAGTAAAAAGTAGTAAATGAAGCATATTTATTAAGTGTAGCTAAGAGCAAAACTAGGTGAGAACAATCCCACTCGGATGAACATTAGATGACAATGGAGGAAGATGGCATGGTCAAATATGTCAAAGATTGCAGATATTTTAATAAGGAGGGAAACTAGGTGTTGGAGTCCGAAGAAGGGTCTCATCCCAAAATGTCACCTATTCCTTCTCTCCAGAGATGCTGCCCGTCCCGCTGAGTTACTCCTGCTTTTTGTGTCTATCTTTGTTATAAACCAGCATCTGCAATTCCTTCCTACACGTGTTGGAGTAATTCAAGGGTCAGGCAGCTAGACAAGTGACGTTTTGGGTTGGAACCCTTCTTCAGACTGATTCTTCTTCAGACAGACAATCTTCTGACAATCAGTTTGACCCGAGATGTCACCTATTCATGTCCTGACCCGAAATGTCACCTATTCATGTTCTCCAGATATGCTGCCTGGCACAGTGTTAATCCTGCACTTTGTGTCTTTTTATGTAAACCAGCATCTGCAGTTCCTTTTGTCTCGAGTTTAATAAGGATATCATTTATAATTTTAATTGGGAACATTTGATTGTATTATCGTATCAGGAATCTTATTCTGTTTATTAATAGTTCAACGATTTAACGATGCTTTTCTTGTCACATGCAAATGAACACTGAAATTATTGTCTTACATGCGGTCCAGTAAAGTATCACCATGCCGAAGCACAATCTCTGATTAGCAAAGTGTACAATATAGTCCACTGAGCCTGCATGCAAAAGGCAAGAGTTCGATTTAACTCTTAGGGCTAAAGGAATTAAAGGATATGGGGGAAAAGCAGGGACAGGGTACTGATTTTAGATGATCAGCCATGATCATATTGAATGGCGGTGCCGGCTTGAAGGGCTGAATGGCCAACCCCTGCACCTATTCTTCTCTGCACCAGATTTTGTCACAATTTTCAAAGTCTATTCCACGCTCTAGGTCTTATGAGTGGTGCCCGATCCAGGTGAGCCCAGGCTGCTGAAGGGCCTCCAGCCATTACCTTCCTTGGACGTGTGGATCGACCAGCGAACCAAGTTCTTCTCCTCGTCCATGCATCTTTGTGCCCAGGTGGTGCTTCCCGTGTCCGACTTTCAAGGTGCAGTAGATCCTGTCAACCGGCCATGGTCCTCACCCGCCACCTCCGTCGTCACCGCCAGCTCCATCCTTCCAATCTCTGCTCTTCAGGGGATAAGTAGAGGCCGCCTCAGCTCCCCCCTGCAGGCCATGGTCGGCCGGGTCCTGTGTTCAGTCGTGGTGGATGAGTAGGGACTGGCTTGATGCGCCCCCTGCAGGCCGCGGTGGCCTGGTAGCTTCTGATTCTTAAAATAGCGGAGTCAGGGGATATGGGGAGAAGG
The DNA here is from genome assembly GCF_010909765.2 of Amblyraja radiata. Classification (NCBI taxonomy): domain Eukaryota; kingdom Metazoa; phylum Chordata; class Chondrichthyes; order Rajiformes; family Rajidae; genus Amblyraja; species Amblyraja radiata. The sequence continues at coordinate 13,223,015 of NC_045961.1, forward strand.
CAGGAATGGGTACTGATTGGGGATGATCAGCCTTGATCACATTGAATGGCAGTGCTGGTTCAAAGGGCCGAATGGCCTACTCCTGCACCTATTGTCTATTGTCTATTGTCTATTGATTGGGGACCATTCCCCAATCTCCAAAAATTCGCCTACACCTGCCCCTATACCTCCTCCCTTGACTCTGTCCAGGGACGCTGACAGTCCTTTCAGGTGAGGCAGAGGTTCACTTGCACCTCCTCCAACCTCATTTACTGTATCAGTTGTTCAAGTTGTGGATCCTTATACATTGGCGAGACCAAGCATTGACTGGGCTATCGTTTCGCTGAACACCTTTGCTCATTCCGCCTGGACCTACCTTATCTCCTGGTCGTCAAGTGAAGATCCTTCAGGAAGGTGAACCCTTGGAAAGCATCTGGACCTGAATGTGTTCTCAAAACCTGCATGGAGTTTTTGTCGACATCTTCACCCTCTCACTACGGAGGTATGAGGTTCCCACCTGCTTTAAAAGGGCATCAATAATACTGGTGCCCATGAAGAGTAAAGGCACAATGACTTCCAACTGGTGTCACTAACGTCCATGATGATGAAGTACTTTGAGAGGTTGATTATGGCACATAGAACCTCAGCAAGAACCTGGATACATTGCAATTTTCCTTAATCAATCAATGGAGGATATGATTTTGCTGGCTCTCCACTCTGCACTGGACAACATGGACAATTTAAACACTAACCTTAGGCTGTAGCATATAGACTACAGCTCAGCGTTCAACACCATAATTCGCTCTAAACATAGAAACATAGAAACATAGAAAATAGGTGCAGGAGTAGGCCATTCGGCCCTTCGAAGCTGCACCGCCATTCAATATGATCATGGCTGATCATCCAACTCAGTATCCTGTACCTGCCTTCTCTCCATACCCCCTGATCCCATTTGCCACAAGGGCCACATCTTACTCCCTCTTAAATATAGCCAATGAACTGGCCTCAACTACCTTCCGTGGCAGAGAGTTCCAGAGACTCACCACTCTCTGCGTGAAAAATGTTTTTCTCATCTCGGTCCCAAAGGATTTCCCTTTATCCTTAAACTGTGACCCCTTGTCCTGGACTTCCCCAACATCGGGAACAATCTTCCTGCATCTAGCCTGTCCAACCCCCTAAGAATTTTGTAAGTTTCTATAAGATCAAACCTGTTACCAAATTGGGGAACTGCGTCTCTGCGAATCCCTCTGCGTCTAGATCCTTGACTCCTTCATCAACAAAACACAATCAGTACGATTTGGCAACAACTCTTTCCCCCCCGATATTCATCACCACCTAGTGGTTACATTACCTTAAGCTCCCTAATCAAATCCGGTTCATTACACAATACTAAATCCAGAATTGTCTTTTCCCTGGTAGACTCAACTATAAGTAGCTCTAAGAAACCATCCCGTAGGCACTCTCCAAATAGACACTCTCCAAATTCCTTCTCTTGGAGTCCAGTACCAATCTGATTTCCCAGTCTACCTGCATATTGATATCCCCCTTGACCATCGTAACATTGCCTTTCTTACATGCCGATTGTATCTCCTGACCCTATATCCTGGCTACTGTTTTGGGGCCTTTAAATAACTCCCATCGGGGTCTTTTTACCCTTACAGTTTCTTAGCTCTAACCACAAAGATTCTACCTCTTCTGATCCTATGTTACCCTGTTACCCCTTGATAAGGACTGAATTTTAATCCTTACCAGAGGAGCTACCCCACCCCCACTGCCCACCTGTCTTTCTTTTTCGATAGGATGTGTAATCTTGGATATTCAGCACCCAGCTCCGATTCTCTCTCAGCCGCGACACCATAAGGCCCACAACATTGCACGTACCAATAGCTAACTGTGTTACAAACTGCATACATGATGTGCATTCAAATAGAACATCTTTACTTTGGTATTCATCACCCCTCTTCTCACATTGGTCCCGATTTAACCTGACCCCTAGTCTCTTACTCCTTAAACTCCTTGTCCTGTTACTGGATTCTTCATTAACCTCTCCTGCACTCTCCTTCCCGTTAACTCCACCTTTACACTTCCATTATGTTGACCCCCACTATTTAGTTTAAAGCTCTATCTATGGCCCTGTTATACAGTTTGTCGGGAGTCTGGTTCCAGTCAGGTCCAAGTGGAGTCCGTCCCTTTGGAACAGTTCCCTCCTTTCCTAATACTGGTGCCAAAGTTACACAAATTCAAACCCACTTCATCCACACCAGTCTTTGAGCCACACGTTCAACTCTCATCTTCTCAACCCTATGCCAATTTGCAGGTGGCTCAGGGAGCAATCCAGAGATTATTACCTTTTTGGTTTTGCTTTTCAATTTAGTGCCTAGCTGCTCAAATCCCCTCAGCAGAACCTCTATGTTTAAGAAAGAACTGCAGATGCTGGAGAAATCGATGGTAGACAAAAATGCTGGAGAAACTCAGTGGGTGAGGCAGCATCTATGGAGAGAAGGAATAGGTGATGTTTTGGGTCAAGACCCTTCTTCAGACTGATGTTCTACCTAATCACTCTTATTTTCTGGTGTCAATTGCTAGGAGCAAATTATCTACATGGACATTTGCTGAATTACACATCAATACTTTTGAACTCCATGAACCCTGTAATCTAGTAGTTTCTCAGATTTCCATTTTATCATCTCTGACTTTCAGAGAATTTCATTATACAACCTCTTCCACAGCTTGTTCTTGTAGTTTGCATTGGGATTCTTAATCTGCTTGAAATGTCTTTTTTCCATTTTGAATTTTAAATGGGTCTGAGCAAGGCTTCTTTGCATCCCGAGTCTCCTTTGCAATGGCATTTCCACCGGAGGATATCCAGTTATGCACTGTTCCATGGCCTTGAACATAGAACACGTAGAACAGTACAGCACAGCAATGGGTTTGTGCCAAACATGATGCCTAGCTGAACTGATCTCATCTGCCTCCGCATGATCCATATCCCTCTATTCCCTGCACTTTCACGTGCCTATTTAAATGGCACTATCGTATCCTTAACTTCCTCATCAACAGACCACAATCGGCACGAATTGTCAGCAAGACTTCCTCCTTGATAACTAGCAGCCCAGGGGCACCTCAAGGCTGTGTGCTCAGCCCACTACTCTATACTCATGATTGGATCAGGAGAGGATGCTTCCACTAGTGGGAGAGTCTAGGACTAGAGGTCATAGCCTCAGAATAAAAGGAATTTCTTTCCGGAAGGAGATGAAGAGGAATGTCTTTAGTCAGAGGGTGGTGAATTTGTGGAATTCTTTGCCACAGAAGGCCGCAGAGGCCAAGTTAAGGGCTTGTCCCACTTGGGCGACCTAATCCGTGAGTTCTGGCGAGTTTGCCCTCGACTCATACTCGCAGCATGGTCGACACGAGCGAGTAGGAGGTCTTCGTAACTCTCCTTCATGCTCGAGCGTGGTCTCCGCGTACTCAAGGCCTCAGCTAGGTTGTGGCATTTTTTCAATATGTTAAAAAATGCCCGCGAGTAAGAAAAGGTCGCCGTGGAAAAAATCGATAGTTTTTTTACACGTAGGTTTAGTCGTAGTAGGTCGTAGTAGGTCGGCATGTTAGTCGTAGGTAATCGAGGGTAGTCGAAGGTAGTCGTAGATAGTCTTCATCATAGTCAAAGGGAGGTCGAAGGAGATCGATTGAGGTCGTCTTCACTCTCCACTATTCGGTGTACAATTTTCCCGAAGTTAGTGGTAGCTAGTCGTAGCTAGTCGAAACTGGTATTCAACATAGTCGAAGGAGGTCTTCAACTTGTCATTTTTTCAAACTCTTCTAAACTCGCCAATTAGGTCGCCCAATTGGGGCAGCCCCTTGGGTGGATATTGTTAAAGCAGAGATAGATGGATATTTGATTAGTATAGGTGTCAGAGATTATGGGAAGAAGGCAGGAGAATGGGGTTAGGAGGGAGAGAATGGATCAGTCATGATTGAATGGCAGAGCAGGCTTGATGGGCTGAATGGCCTAATTCTACTCCTATCACTTATGACCTTATCACCTTATGAATGTGTAGTTCATAGACATAGTTCAAACTCCATCATCAAATTCAACGACAATGTCACTGTTATTGGACGAATTACAGGTTACTGACCAAATGATGCCAGTACAACAACCTTGTTCTCAACATCAGTAAGAACAAGGAACTTTGAAAGAGGAAAGTTGAGGATCCACAAACCTGTCTTCATTGATGGGACGGTGGTGGAGAGAGTGAAGAACCTCAAATTCCTGGGTGTGCATATTTCTGAAGATCTGTCCTGGACCCAGCACCCAATCATAAAGGAAACCCATCAACAGCTCTACTTCCTTAGAAGATTAAGGAGATTTGGTATGAGTATGAATATTCTCGTGAACTTCGACAGGTGTACAGTAGAGAGCACATTAACTGGTTGTATCACAGCCTGGTTCAGCAACTCAAACACCTAGGAATTAGGAAGATTGCAAAAAGTTGCGAACACTGCCCAGACCATCACGGGTTCTGACCTCCCCACCATTGAAGGGATTTACCAGAATCGCTGCCTCAACAAGGCAGCCAGCATCATCAGAGACCCACACCATCCTGGCCATACACTCATTTCACCATTGCCATCAGGTAGAAGGTACAGGAGCCTGAAAACTGTAACATCCAGGTTCAGGAAGAGCTTCTTCCCTACAGTCATCAGGCTCCGAACTAAATAAACTTTGGGGCATTGTTTTTGTCATTGCACCATTATCGTTTGTTTGTTTGTTTATTTATATATAATATCTATCTATCTATTTATCTAAAAATATAGATGGATAGATGGATAGATGGAGAGATGGATAGATGGATGGATGGATGGATGGATGGATGGACGGATGGATGGATGGATGGATGGATGGACGGACGGACGGACCGACAGACAGACGTGTATACACACACACACATATAAATTACATATATATAGATAAATAGATATGTATATAAGCAGCATAATAAACAACAACAGAAAATTATATATATATAAATTTGTTTGTGTTTTTTATTATGCTGCTTACAGAGTATTATGTTTACATATCTGTTGCTGCTGCAAGTAAGAATTTATTTATATATATATAAAGAATATATGAAACACTCTTGACCTGATTCTTGGCATCACCGACACCTGGCGCTGCGTTCCAGGCCACCACCATTCTCCATGTAAAAAACTTGCTCCACACATCTCCATTAAACATTCCCCCTCTCGCCTTACAGGTGTGCCCTCTAGCGTTGGACACTTTAGGAAAACCATATCTGAGGAAGGATGTGTTGGCTCCGGACAGTGTCCAGAGGAGGTTTACAAGAGTTTACATCCCAGGAATTAGTGGGTTAACCTACGATTAGCATTTGTCGGCACTGGGCTTGAGCTCGCTGGTGTTTAGGAGAATGAGGGGGGGACCTCATTGAAACATACAGAATAGTGAACAGCTAGGATATAGTGGATGTGGGGAGGATGTTTCCATTAGTGGGAGAGTCTAGGATTAGAGGTCATAGCATCAGCATTAAAGGACGTTCTTTTAGAAAGGAGATGAAGAAAAATGTATTTAGTCAGAGGGTGGTGAATTTGTGGAATCCTTTGCCACAGAAGGCTGTGGAGGCCGTCAGTGGATATATTTAAGGCAGAGAGAGAAAGGTTCTTGATTAGTACAGGTGTCAGAGGTAATGGAGAGAAAGCCGGAGAATGAGGTTAGGATGGAGATAGGTCAGCCATGATTGAATGGTGGAGTAGACTTGATGGTCCGAATAGTCTAATTCTACTCCTACTCCTTAAGACCGTACGACCTTATAGAAACATAGAAACATAGAAATTAGGTGCAGGAGTAGGCCATTCGGCCCTTCGAGCCTGCACCGCCGTTCAATATGATCATGGCTGATCATCCAACTCAGTATCCCGTACCTGCCTTCTCTCCATACCCTCTGATCCCCTTAGCCACAAGGGCCACATCTAACTCCCTCTTAAATATAGCCAATGAACTGGCCTCGACTACCCTCTGTGGCAGGGAGTTCCAGAGATTCACCACTCTCTGTGTGAAAAAAGTTCTTCTCATCTCAGTTTTAAAGGATTTCCCCCTTATCCTTAAGCTGTGACCCCTTGTCCTGGACTTCCCCAACATCGGGAGCAATCTTCCTGCATCTAGCCTGTCCAACCCCTTAAGAATTTTGTAAGTTTCTATAAGATCCCCTCTCAATCTCCTAAATTTTAGAGAGTATAAACCAAGTCTATCCAGTCTTTCTTCATAAGACAGTCCTGACATCCCAGGAATCAGTCTGGTGAACCTTCTCTGCACTCCCTCTATGGCAATAATGTCCTTCCTCAGATTTGGAGACCAAAACTGTACGCAATACTCCAGATGTGGTCTCACCAAGACCCTGTACAACTGCAGTAGAACCTCCCTGCTCCTATACTCAAATCCCTTTGCTATGAAAGCTAACATACCATTCGCTTTCTTCACTGCCTGCTGCACCTGCATGCCCACTTTCAATGACTGGTGTACCATGACACCCAGGTCTCGCTGCATCTCCCCTTTTCCTAGTCGGCCACCATTTAGATAATAGTCTGCTTTCCTGTTTTTGCCACCAAAATGGATAACCTCACATTTATCCACATTATACTGCATCTGCCAAACATTTGCCCACTCACCCAGCCTATCCAAGTCACCTTGCAGTCTCCTAGCATCCTCCTCACAGCTAACACTGCCCCCCAGCTTAGTGTCATCCGCAAACTTGGAGATATTGCCTTCAATTCCCTCATCCAGATCATTAATATATATTGTAAATAGCTGGGGTCCCAGCACTGAGCCTTGCGGTACCCCACTAGTCACTGCCTGCCATTGTGAAAAGGACCCGTTTATTCCTACTCTTTGCTTCCTGTTTGCCAGCCAGTTCTCTATCCACATCAATACTGAACCCCCAATGCCGTGTGCTTTAAGTTTGTGTACTAATCTCTTATGTGGGACCTTGTCGAAAGCCTTCTGGAAGTCCAGATACACCACATCCACTGGTTCTCCCCTATCCACGCTACTAGTTACATCCTCGAAAAATTCTATAAGATTCGTCAGGCTTAAGCGTCTCATAATTTTATATTTTTTTACCACGTCTCACCTCAATCTCCGGCACTCCAGAGAAAACAATCCAAGTCCAAGTTTAGGCTGTACTCCCAGTTTCTCAACCTCCAGACCAACAGCTTAGCCAATGGACAGACCCTGAGCCATGCACATGTCTGATCCTTGCTGTGTTGCTCCTGTCCTTGGAGTCAGCTCTCTGCACAATCTGGGTGGACTCTACTCACAATGAAGAGCGAGGGCCCATTTATGTACACCTGTGGAAGGGTGTTTTTTTCCTGCGTGACATCCTTTTACGATCAGTCTGAAGAAGGGTCTCGACACGAAACATCACCCATACTTCCTTATCTCTGTGTCTCTCTCTTTCCCCTGACTCAGTCTGAAAAAGGGTCTCGAAAGGAACCCGAAACGTCACCCATTCCTTCTCTCCAGAGATGCTGCCTGCCCGCTGAGTTACTCCAGCATTTTGTGTCTACCTTTGATTTAAACCAGAATCTGGTTCCTTCCTACACATCCTTTTACTTACACAGGGCAGCACTTTGCAAAGTACAAAGGGCTTGGTGTTGATGGATAGCAGCCAGCTGCAGATGTGTTTCCACCACTAATGTCCCATTGTATACCTTGAAATAGCTTAAAGTGAAGAGTGTAGAGTGACTCCTCGTTGCTGAATGGTTAAACACTTTCTTGGCTTGCATTTCAGTCCTTCAGTGGTCAGTAACATGGCAGAGTGAGTTGAGTGGTTATCTCAAGCATCAGTGATCCAGCTTCAATCCTCACCCAGGCATTGGCTTCACACTGCCTCCCAGTGGCCATGGACATTTTCTCTGGGTGCTCTGGTTTGCTCCAACATCTCAAAAATACACAGTTTGATAGGTTGTTTGGACACTCTATATTTGGCCCTCATCTACAAGTAAGAGGCAGAATCCACGGATGTAGAGATAACTCGTCAGAGGTTGAATAGGCTGGGACTCTATTCCTTGGAGTGCAGGAGGATGAGGGGTGATCTCGTAGAGTTGTATAAGATCATGAGAGGAATAGATCGAGTAGATGGGCAAAGTCACTTGCCCAGGGTAGGTGAATCGACATAGGTTTAAGGTGAAGGAGAAAAGATTTACTCGGAATCTGAGGGGTAACTTATTCACACAAAGGGTGGTGGATGTATGGAACAAGCTGCCAGAGGAGGTCGTTGAGGCTGGCACTATCCCAACATTTAAGAAACAGTTAGACAGGTACGTGGATAGGGCAGGTTTGGAGGGATATGGACCAGATGCAGGCCGGTAGGACTAGTGTAGCTGGGATATGTTGGCAGGTGTGGGTAAGTTGGGCCAATGGGCCTGTTTCCAACTGTATCACTCTTATGACTTTCATATATTGCAGAGCACATTCGCAGTGAAATGGGATCGCCCTGTGAACCAGCATAGAATCAATGGGCTGAAGTAAATATGAAATATATCTTGTCTCTCCATTGACTGATAATCCAATCAATATGTTGTTCTGTACATTACTCTCAGTTATTGGAGGACTCACAAGCTTGTATCATTACTGAACAGTAGCCTAAAATGTGGATGATCTCAAACAGTGTTTTAATCCACGGAGTAGATCTGAGGAAATACATAGTATTGAGAGGTCACTTGTCTGAGCTGGATGCCCCTCATCAGGAAATGCAAATAATTTGTGTTAAGCCATTAATGGTCTCGGGTCAGAGTTGCATTCAATGGCAGGATGTGAGGGGATTTAAAGCAACATCTGTTCTCTCTTTGTTGATTATTGGGTTGGATGGTATTGATTGTTGTGTGGAGAGGGTCAAAGGTTTGAGTAAGGGAATTACATTTTTCAGGCCCCTTATGAGAGTTATCTCTGTGCAGGAGTCCCTGGAGCCACACATAGCCAGAGCGTGACTCCTCCACTCATCTGGGAGTTGAATGCTGTAGCTGACAATCAATTACATACCCGACACACCCGCCTTCTTCTTCCTCCTGGACCTTTCACTCCTGCTGCTCCCCATCTGTGGGTTGTTACCAGAGTGATTTACAGACTAACCCTATACTTTATTGAGTTTACAACAAAAAAATGAAAGGTAGACACATTGAAACGTATAAAAGTTGTTCTGGACTGAAAAGTACACAAATGCAGAAGAAGGGATTGACGAAGAATCTCGACCCGAAACGTTTCCGAGCTAACAATGATGTATTATACATTTACCTTGATCTGCATCCTCTTTGATGGCCAATTGGGAAAAGGAGAGATGCAACGAGACCTGGGTGTCATGGTACACCAGTCATTGAAAGTAGGCATGCAGGTGCAGCAGGCAGTGAAGAAAGCGAATGGTATGTTAGCATTCAAAGCAAAAGGATTTGAGTATAGGAGCAGGGAGGTTCTACTGCAGTTGTACTGGGTCTTGGTGAGACCACACCTGGAGTATTGCGTACAGTTTTGGTTTCCTAATCTGAGGAAAGACATTCTTGCCATAGAGGGAGTACAGAGAAAATTGAGGGGGGATCTTATAGAAACTTACCAAATTCTTAAGGGGTTGGACAGGCTAGATGCAGGAAGATTGTTCCCGATGTTGGGGAAGTCCAGAACAAGGGGACACAGTTTAAGGATAAGGGAGAAATCTTTTAGGACCGAGATGAGAAAAAAAAAGTTCACACAGAGAGTGGTGAATCTCTGGAATTCTCTGCCACAGAAGGTAGTTGACGCAAGTTCATTGGCTATATTTAAGAGGGAGTTAGATGTGGCCCTTGTGGCTAAAGGTATCAGGGTGTGTGGAGAGAAGGCAGGTACAGGATACTGAGTTGGATGATCAGCCATGATCATATTGAATGGCGTTGCAAGCTCGAAGGGCCGAATGACCTACTCCTGCACCTATTTTCTATGTTTCTATGTTTCTATTTCAACACTGTATACTTCCTTATCTCTGTGTCTCTCTCTTTCCCCTGACTCTCAGTCTGAAAAAGGGTCTCGAAAGGAACCCGAAACGTCACCCATTCCTTCTCTCCAGAGATGCTACCTGTATTGCTGAGTTACTCCAGCAATTTGTGTCTATCTTTGGTTTAAACCAGCATCTGCAGTTCCTTCCAACACAGTACAGATGCAAAGTTGGTGATAACCCCATCGGAACTTAGTCATTCTGGATAGAAATGAGGAAAATGTCTTCACTCTAGGAATAATGAATCTTTGGATTTCTCTACCAGAGTGGCTCAGTCATTAATTATATTCAAACAGATATTTAAAGAATAAGGGAATCAAGGAAAATTGAGTAAGTTGATGAAAATTGCACTGAGATAAATGGTCAACCATCTTATGAAATGGCAGAGAAGGCATGGACTGCTCCTACTTCCATTGTGGTGTCTCCCATCACCTTCAGTTCCAAGGTGCCTTGAACTTCCCTTGGAGCTGGCTCCTATCTTTGACTGGGAATGTTGTACGGGATGCCAGAGATAACTTGGTGGGTGTACCACAAGAAACCCCAAACTGAACGAGACAGCAACATCTCATCTTCAGGTGACCCATGCTATTTTCCAGTCGTATCCTTGATCTTCAGTGGCTGCCTTGTTATTGGACAATCATCTCGTTCTAGAATCATAGAGCATGGAAGAAATACAACACTCTTCTTGTCGTGCCGCTACACTTTTCCAAGCCACTGCATTACGCAGGCTCTGGCACATGGGTTGAAGACCCTGAGATCTTCTGCTTTGCAGGGCTCTGGGAGGAGGGGGCAGGTAAGTAGGTGCTCCATAGTTTGGGTTGCCTCCCCACCGTCACAATCGTTGTTGTACCCCCCACTTCTGCATGAGGGCTTTACCGAACCCTTGCTGACCATTCACCCACTCATATGCATTATTCCCACGTTAATCCCATGTGTTCATCAACTGCCCCCAGATTCTACCATTCACCAACAGACTGGAGGCACTTTCCAAGGTTCAAAGGTTCTTTATTTGTCACATACACCAAATGGTGTAGTGAAATGCTTCTTGCCAATGCAGCACATTAAAAAGAATACAACATAACAATAATAAAGAAATTTAAACATAAAAACATCCCCCCACAATGGTTCCCATTATGAGGGAAGGCACAAAGTCCAGTCCCTGTCCCCATGTCCACCCATAGTCGGGCCTATTGAGGCCTCCACAGTCGCCTTTACAAAGGCCCGATGTTCCAGGCCCTTCTCACCGGATGATGGTGCTCCGGCATTGGGAGAATCCTCTCAGCGGCTTGGGAAACCTGGAACGGCCACTTCCTTACTGGAGACCGCGGCTTCCGAAGCCGACAGGCCGCGCTGGATGGAGCTCCACCACTGGTGATCTCGGCGAGAGATCCCAGTCTCCGGATGTAAAGTTCAGCGCCGCCACCCGCAGCTGGCCGCTCCACAGACCCGCAGCTCCGTGATGTTTTTATCGGCGGTTCCAGCATGGTGACCCGGGCAAGGCATCGCCCGCACCGCGTTAGCGCTCCAGCGCTGTGCCGCCGCCGAAGCCGAGGTTCTGGCCAGCCCCTCAGGAAACGCCACTCCACACCCTGATGGTAGGCCGCGAGGACGGCTCGAAGGTGCTGCTCGGAGGAAAGCTGCCTCTCCGACCAGGTAGGGACCCTGAAAAGCAGTTTCCCCCTTCACCCCCCCCCCCCCACCCAACACATAAAAAGACTAAACCTCCAAAAAGAAAACACTTGGCTCACTAAAAATTAAAAAAAAAGAGGTGAAAAAACGGACAGCTGCAGGCTGGGCAGCCATACCCATACAGGAAGGTGCCCCCTTGTAGTGGCTAATTAACCAAACAATCTGCATGTAGTTGGGAATTTATGGGAAACTGGAGCACGCAAAGAAATCTACTGTACGTGTCCACAGGGAAAATGTGCAAACTTCACACAGACTGCATTGAAAACACAGTGGGTTCATGGCACCGTGAAGCAGTCATTCCTCCAGCGTGCTGTGTCTATCTTTGGTGTAAACCAGCATCTGCAGTTTCTTTTCATATTTTGTTCTACTAGCTGTGTTCACTGCACCTCCCAATATGCTGGTAGGTTTGCACATTGCACCAGCATGAGTAACTAGGGAAGAAGAGAGTAGTAATTTTCCCCTTGATCCACACTTATTGGCAACAGTATTAGCTGCAAATGCCCAGGCCCTGTGCAGTCAGGAAGAAAGAGTTACATGTGTATCCAGGAACAGAGCATTCACCAGAAAAAAGTTCTTCTCATGATTTAATTAATTATGCAAATGGAGTTTTGTTTTCCTCAGCAGATAAACGTTATGTTCTTATTGTGAGTTTTAGATAAATGTGATCTGTGGCTGCTTGCATGTCTGAGACAGCAGATCATTGTCCAAGAGGCTCTTATACATCGATGAGACCAAACGTAGATAGGGTGAGGGATTCACTGAACACCTTCGCTCAGTCCGCCTGGACCTACCTGATCTCCCGGTTGCCAAACACTTTAATTCCCCTTCCCATTCCCACACTGACCTTTCTGTCCTGGGCCTCCTCCATTGTCAGAGTGAGGCTAAACGCAAATTGGAGGAACAGCACCTCATATTTCGCTTGGGCAGCTTACAACGCAGGGGTATGAATGTTGATTTCTAATATCAAGTAACCCCTACATCCCCTCTCTCTCCATACCTCCCCCACCCAAATCATACCAGCTTCAACGTCATCTTCTTGTCTGTCTGTAACTCATTCTCACCTAGGCCACAGCTAACAAAGGCCTGTTTCCTTTATCATCATTACTTTTTTGCATATCTTTCATTCATTTGTTCTATATCTCTCTACATCACCATCTATATCTCTTGTTTCCCTTTCCCCTGACTCAGTCTGAAGAAGAGTTTCGATCCGAAATGTTACCTATTCTTTTTTTTCAGAGATGCTGTCTGACCTGCTGAGTTACTCCAGCTTTCTGTGTCTATTTTCATGTTCAAGAGGCTGCTGTGATTCAGCAAAATAAAAGAGGGAGAAATAAATAATTCATCAGAAAAGCTGTGTGTAGGTGACCTCTCTGATGAGAATAGTGAGTAGCAAATTGAAAGCCCAACAGGGTTTGATGCGGTTGCTTTCAAAGACCTTATAGCAAGAACATTAAGAATTTTACTTCGGAGTCACGTGAGTGACTACGTGAAGAAGCCCGCCAGGCGCATGCGTGCCATTGCGCTACACGCATTGCAACTCGTCGTTGTTGGGAGTCGCTCTGACGTCCCTCCCGAACGGCAGAGTTTCGAACCTGCAACAGAAAGGTAAGGGAACGTCGTTATTTACTTACCTTTTCCTACAGGAAAGCTGTTGAAAGCTGGCAAGGGAGGAATCTGCAACAGCAGGTAGCCAGCAAACGGCCACTAGCACGACAGTCCCTTAGCGGGAGTTCGTGCGACTTCAGCTGAGGGGGAAAAGAACGCCGACAGGAGTACCCTGGAGCCGTCAGCCCGACATCTCGGCAACAGCCCAAGGACCTACGCTACGGGGTCCGTGGGGCTGCGGGAGGAAGGACGTTCTTCCCGAACGGCAGGCTGAGAACCAGCACAGGTAAGAGAATTCTCCTTACCTTTTCCTTTACAGGCGTCGCTGCCGTTTACTGAACAGCAGCAGGCAGCAACTAATGTCGGCACCAGCATCTCCCATAAGGGAGCAAGTGGCAAAACTTCACCCCAAACGGGTAGAGGATCAGAGCCAACAACCCACAGAGACAGTGGGTTGTATTTATGTTCTGTCCCCTTTTTTAAAACAAAGGGACATAGGAGAATAGAAGGCATGCTAACTCCCGTTATGGGAACAGCTGTGTCCAACTTTCTCCCGACTCGCTCCCACACCGGTCAGGGCGGGAGAGGGAGCAAAACTAATGTTTTTCCCCGCATGGGTCTTTACAGAAGGGGAAGCTGGACAAAGGAGTGTCCACAAGTGCTGCTAGTGAAGCTGGCTGGGGAAGACAGCGGAATCGCAGGCAGCCAGCAGCAGCTGTAGGCACGTTTTATCTCCCGCTTTGGGAAGAGCAGTGCCGACTTTTGGTTTCCACTCCGGCCAGAACACCACGGCCGGGCAGGAGACCATTCATATTTACTTCAAGTTGACTTTTGACAGTCAAGTAAGGCAGCAGACGGGGTGGAACGACGTTCACCCGTAGCTACGATTTAACTTGGACCTGCAGGTAAGAGTTGCAGTCTTTTTGTATTTCCTTGCTAATTGCAGGTGCAGAAACAATGGGCTGCGATAAAGCTGGTGGGCTAGATGAAATCAGCTGTGCCAGATGTCCTCCACACGGGCCATATCCACTCCACGGAAGGACAGTAAGGACAAAGCTCGAAACGGAGGACCGTGGAGCAGCGGGCAACCAGCAGCAGCCAGCGGCACTTGGATCACCCATAGTGGGATCAGCTCAATGTCGCCTCTGCACCAGCCAGGTCCACGCGGCTAGGCGGGAAGGCTAGACACAAAACAAACAAGGTCGTGGACTCAGAGGAGTCCGACTTTGAATAACCGCAGGCGGCCAGCGCCCGAGAGCGCTGGAACGGAAGAAGCTGTGTATGGATCTTTGCTCCAATATGACAGACTCCGGGAGATGGAGTCGGGTCACTGTGGGCCCTATGATAAACCCACAGCAGTACCTCTTTGAGGGCTGCACAATACTTCTACCTCGTCAGAGGGGAGCACTGCGGGTCAGTTCTGGGCTGACCTGGAAGAGGGGTCCGCAGAAGAAAAGATAAGCTCGAAGGACCGGTATCCAAAACATGAGTCTTTTAAAGGCCATGACCCAGGTCGGCCATCCTGGAAGATGCGGACCCCCATCGCCGAACAAAACCGAAAAATCCAGACTCCAGCGCTACAACAGCAGCGAAGAACCTACAAGAGGTAAACCTGCCACTAGAAACTGTGGAGGTAGGTGGGTCTGGTTCCCTACAATATACAATGGGAACGGAGATTGGGTAGAGTTTACACTCTTATTTCTGAATGCATGGAGCATGATTAAGCAGTATCCAGGGATATACAACAGAGTTTACACACTAGTACAGCCCTCCAGTTCAATATATACTGCCAAATGGGTATCATCAGCCCAGGCTGTACATGGCATATTTAAATGACATACTCATTATGGGCAAAAATTTGGAATTGGCCAAACTGTAACAGCCACAAAAAAGTTATTTGGAAAACTGAGATTTATTTTCATCCAGTTAAATCTAAACTAACGTCTTCCACTACTATGGACTACCTGGGGTTTCACCTTTGACTCAGTTCACATGTCGGTGACTCTGCCTAAGGGAAAGGCGAGAGATTTAATAGAGGTTGCAATAACCTCACTGACATCAGCAAACCATCCATCAGATTGGTAGCAAAGCAATTGGCGTAATAATGGCTGCCTTTTTTCCAGCCACAATTTTGGACCTCACTACCAAAACAAACAGAGCAAAATACAAGCACTCTAAATTATGCAGGTCACTTTGACAGATCTATGAAACTACCAATCAAGCTAAAATGGAACTAAAATGGTGGATAGATAACATCTGGCCTTGTTCCTATCCAAGCATTGTCAGTAACCTTTCCAAGGTACTACAATCTGATGCCAATGCACTTGGGTGGGGAGCCACCAATACCAATACCACCGTGGTAGCATACGATAACCACAGGGTGGAAACAAATCGACATCATGTGACAACCTGGCTATACAAATTGGCAATGGTGTATCCAGAGAGATATTTGGATATCAGCCACTTACCTACCAGGAAGACTAAATTCAGTGGCAAATACCAGGTCACGCAAATTATGGAAAACACCAAATGGATGTTGAATAAAATAGTATTTGCTGATATCACAGCAAAACATGGAACTCCAGATGTCGATTAATCCGCGTCCAGACTTAACCACCAGTTATCAAGTAATGTTACGCGGGAACCAGACCCTGAGGCAGCGGCGACAGATGTATTTTTCGCTCCATTAAGGGGAATTGTATATTTACGCATTTTTCCCTCCTTTTTCCTGCCTCATCAGTCGGGTATTAAGGAAATACAACAAGACTCTGCATCTGGTATTAATAGTACCCGATTGGCCTACACAACCATGGTTCCCAGTGGTATCGAACGTGGAATCAAAGACATGAACATCCAATCTGTTCTGGAATATCTGGCAGGCCTCCAATATGATGAGGGGCTCAGTTACAGTGCCATCAACTGCGCCAGAAGTGCCCTATCGACTTACCGATGGCAGGGGACAGAGCATTACACTGTTAAGACTCACCCACTGGTACAAAACTTATGAGGGGAATTTTTAATACTATCCCCAAGAACCAGATACTCCCAAATATGGGATGTAAGAATAATCCTGAAGATGCTCAGGAATTGGTCTCCAGCAACAGTTCTGTCCCTACACAGATCGACAGAAGTCCCTTATTGACCTACCTAACCAGACTGACATTAACAGTCATACTAAAGGTATTGGTCACGGCACGAAGGATACGGTCACCACAAACACTAGACTGGACAACATAACTTCTCAACAGATAAAATTAAGTTTCATATCTTTGAGATAATAGCAGAACAGAAAAAGGGATCAGCAGGCCTCAATATACAATTAGGCCATACCCAACAGATGACCGTCTGTATATAATAAGACATCTGTCGTTATACATGAAGAAAACGAATATCCTAAGAGGCTATGAAAAGGCACATTTTGGTCAGCCACTAGCAACCACACAAAGAGTGACGGTCCAGACCATCTCAAGATGGCTGAAACAGTTGCTAACCCAGGCTGGGGTGGATATTAAAATTTAAAAAAATCTTTTCCACCAGGGCTGCAGCTACATCGGCAGCATACAGTTGCCAATGGTCCAAATCCTCAAGGCAGCAGGATGGTCTGGAGGGGAAACATTCCAATTATTTTGTAATAAACCAGTAATGAAACCTGGAACGTTTGCAGAAACAATTTAAGTTCTGTAAATTAATTTAAACCCATAAAAGGGGTTATAAACTTGTGTTAAACATTTTATGATTTCAAAGTCGAATTCATGTCCAAATTATGTTAACACAATTCCTCCCACAGTCAAGGCAGACGTGATGCATGGACTCGTTCCACGGCATGAAATCACAGAGCTTTAAAATCTTCATGTAGTCACTCACGTGACTCCGAAGTAAAATAGTAAGATTAAACGAGAACTTACCAGTTTGAAGTTTGATCTGTATTTTATGAGGAGTTACGATGAGGGATTACGTGCCCTCCGCTCCCACCCAGATCATATACTTAACTGGTACCTCTTCTCTAATCTTACTATGTTTAGTCATTACAGTTATCTGTGATTCCACACCGTTGCTTTGAAGAATGACACGCATGCGCCTGGCGGGCTTCTTCACGTAATCCCTCATTGTAACTCCTCATAAAATACAGATCAAACTTCAAACTGGTAAGTTCTCGTTTAACCTTACTATCAATGTTGCTTTGCCTCCATGGAAAAGAACAACTGGCATGAAAATCTTGCCCAAGGTTTAGCTGCAGAAGGTTGCATCTCTCAGCGACCACAGCATTGGTAAATTTGAGCCTGAGAATAGAGAGACCAGAGACCAAAGGCATAGTTTCTTGTAGATATTGTGGGCAAGTTTTCACTATCTGCCACAACATAGCTGACCCATACTGAATGACTGGTCCTTCCTGTGATGATACCATCTGTAATGGAATCTTTAGTTTAGTTTAGTTTAGTTTAGAGATGCAGCGTGGAAACAGGTCCTTTGCCCACCAAGTCCGCACCACTCTGTTTAATAGAGAACTGCAGATGCTGGAAAATTCGAAGGCAGACAAAAATGCTGGAGAAACTCAGCGGGTGAGGCAGCATCTATGGAGCAAAGGAATAGGTGACATTTCGGGTCGAGACTCTCTATGATATCTTTCAGTTTTATTTCAAAATCAAGCATATGCAAATCTCCCCTTTTAGTTTAGTTTAGTTTTGAGATACAATGGGAAAAAAGACCCTTCAGCCCACTGATTCCGCGCCGACCAGCGATCCCCGCACATTAACGCAACCCTACACACACAAGGGACAATTTACAATTATACCAACCCATTAACCTATAAACCTGTACGTCTTTGGAGTGTGGGAGGAAACCGAAGATCTCGGAGAAAACCCACGCAGGTCACGGGGAGAACGTACAAACTCCATACAGACAGCACCCATAGTCGAGATTGAACTCGGGTCTCCGGCACTGCAAGCGCTGTAAGGCAGCAACTCTACCACTGCGCCACCGTGCCAGCGGAATCTTACCAGTCGGGTCACTACTAGGGCACTTATTGAATATACGTCTCAGGTTAAATGTTACAAGCAGTCCGTGTTGGTTGTATCACGTTCTTCAAACTTTGGATTGTTTTTGAGCAGCCTCCACTCAACTCTAAAGGTGCCCCATTTGGTCTCCGGAAATCAACAGCCCATTTAAACTATGTAAAAAGAAACAAAACTAGAACAATGTGCTGAGATTCTTTTACAATAGTCATGGGTTTTAGGTTTCTGCTCCAGTTTGTGGCAGTATAAATGGAGGTGGATAATACACGGCTAATGAAATTATTTGACAGTACACAAAAAGTCCAGACCATTATAATTTGTGGCATCATTTTGTCGGGCAATGTTCTTTAGTGCGATCAACGCTGTACAAAATCAAAATTGGACGAGAGGGGACCCAGAATCAGGTACAATGTGATCCAATTTCTCAACTGAAGATTGTCAAGGAAACAGAAGGATGGAATCAAAGAAAAACAGATGAAAAATGAGAAGATGACAGGTGGGTAGCAGACAAATAAGGGTGCATGGGTGAGAATGCGTGATAAGGGCTAAAACTATTATTTTAGTAGCTGGGAGAGTCAGGCGGTGAGAGAAGTGGTCAGGTGGGGACATTTTATGCTACGGGCCTTGCATTATTACCCATAAACATAGTTTTCTTTCAAAGTCAAGTTGCCAATGATGCATTTATCTACACAAAGGTTAACGTTTAGTCCCCTCAGCTAGATAATTGACAAGGATTATGAACAACTGGTGCCCAAGCATCACAGTCTGCTAACCTGATACCTTTCTTACTACTCTTTGGTTTGATTGTACTTCACAATCTATGCTAGCATATAACTCGCCATTTGCATCCACGTTGACTACATTTGGCGTCAAAACTTTTCGAAAAAACGTAAAATCCAAGTATACCACATTCACTGGTTTCTACTTGACTATCCCACCTGTCACATCTTCAAATAACTCCTGTAATAACTCCTGTAGATTAATGAAACTAATTTTCCTCTCATTCTTCTTCTTATCAAGTCCAGATACAAGATTGGAAGTTGTATGTGGACTTGATAGAACTTCTCGGCATCTGCACATTGGTGCCCGTCTTGTGCTTCTTGTGCTTCTTGTGCATAGTGGTGGAAAGGTTGGTGGAAACAGGGCCGCGACGTGAACGCTCTTTCCTTGACCCCTTCCTCTCATCAATCCAAGCTGACTCGTCTTATTCTTTTCAAGATATGTTATTACATGCCAGCATTATCCCTACGATAGACACTGAGTGCTGGAGTAACTCAGTAGTATAGATAATTCTTGGGAAGGAACCGCAGTTCATGGTTTATACTGAAGATAGACACCAAATGCTGGAGTAACTCAACGGGACAGGCAGCATCTCTTGATTAAAGAATGGGTGACGTTTTGGGCCAAGATTCTTCTTCTGCTTGAGAGTCAGGGGAGAGGGAGATATGGAGATAAGGAAGGGTAAGGTTTGAAAATGAGTCATCAAAGGGGAGGTTGTTCAAAGAAAATGTAGAATAGATCATTGCTACTTCTTTATCTCAGATTCAGATTCAGATTCAATTTTAATTGTCATTGTCAGTGTACAGTACAGAGACAACGAAATGCATTTAGCATCTCCCTGGAAGAGCGACATAGCAAATGATTTGAATAAATAATAATAAGTGATAATAAGTGTCCGGGGGGGTGATTGGCAGTCACCGAGGTACGTTGTTGAGTAGAGTGACAGCCGCCGGGAAGAAGCTGTACCTGGACCTGCTGGTTCGGCAACGGAGAGACCTGTAGCGCCTCCCGGATGGTAGGAGGGTAAACAGTCCATGGTTGGGGTGAGAGCAGTCCTTGGCGATGCTGAGCGCCCTCCGCAGACAACGCTTGCTTTGGACAGACTCAATGGAGGGGAGTGAGGAACCGGTGATGCGTTGGGCAATTTTCACCACCCTCTGCAATGCCTTCCGGTCGGAGACAGAGCAGTTGCCATACCATACTGTGATGCAGTTGGTAAGGATGCTCTCAATGGTGCAGCGGTAGAAGTTCACCAGGATCTGAGGAGACAGATGGACCTTCTTCAGTCTCTGTGTCTCCCTCCCCCTGCCTCTCAGTCTGAAGAAGGGTCAGCCATTCCTTCTACCCAGAGATGCTGCCTGTCCTGCTGAGTTACTCCAGCATTTTCTGTCTATCTTTGGTGTAAATCATGAAATGCAGTTTTATCTTTACTACTTATATAACGTTAACAATTCATGAGATTGTTGCTGTGTCTTTCTCCATTCCTAACTTGTTGACGCACATCACCAGGTATTAGGCAGAGTTGATAGAATTTTGGAAAATTATTACCATTGTAGCGGCACCAAACATGGTGATAAAGCCAGACGTCAGGCAGGTCAGTCAGGTAGCTGACGTCACACCTTGGTTGTTATTATCTCTGAAATAATCTTTGTCAACCTTTATAGAGTGCCTCCGAGATGGATTCTTAGAGCAGCTTGTAATGGAGCCGACCAGAGAAAAGGCAATTCTGGATTTAGTGTTGTCCAATGAACCAGCTATGATAAGAGAACTCAAAGTAAAGGAACCACTTGGAGGTAGTGATCATAATATGATTAGTTTTAATCTGCAAATTGAGAAGGAGAAGGTTAAATCGGAAATATCAGTGATGCAGTTGAACAAAGGGGACTATGAAGGCATGAGAGAGGAGCTGGCCAAGGTAGGCTGGAAAGGGATCTAGCAGGAATGACGGTGGAACAGCAATGGCAGGAATTTCTGGGCATAATCCGGAAGACGCAGGATCATTTCATTCCAAAAAGGAAGAAAGATTTTAAGGGGAGTAGGAGGCAACCGTGGTAGACAAGACAATTTAGGGATAGAATAAAACTAAAAGAAAAGATGTATAACACAGCAAAGAGTAACCGGAAGCCAGAGGATTGGGAAACTTTCATAGGACAACAGATGGAAACAAAACGGATAATACGGGCTGAAAAGATGAAGTACGAAGGGAAGCTGGCCAGGAATATAAAGAAGGACAGTAAAAACGTCTTTAGAAATCTTAAGGGAAAAAGAGTAGTGTGAGTGTGTGAGAAAGTAGACCGCGCTGGGTCAGCACATGGGGCGGCACGCTGGCGCAGCGGTGGAGTTGTTGCCTTACAGTGCTTACAGTGCCAGAGTCCCAGGTTCGATCTGGATAATTGGGCTTCGCGGAGTTGGACTATATCCTCAATAAAGATGGGGAAATAGTGATTTAATATTTAAGAATGTTTGCATTATTTTGTATTATGATGGTGGGTTTGTTTGTATTTATGTACTGTATTTTTAATAAATAATTGATTAAAATTTTACTTCGGAGTCACGTGAGTGATTCCGTGAAGAAGCCCCGCCAGTCCGCACGTGCGTCATTACGTCGATCGCATGGCGAAGCACCGGACTGGCGGACGCATCACTCCTGCCAGCGGTAAGTTTAAACCTACAGGTAAGTTTTGTATTTCTTACCAGATTGTGTGCTTTCTTTCAGGAATCTCTTTTATAAGAGGTTTCCTGCTGGATGTCGGGGCGAAGTCCTGATGGGCCGCGGGACACCGGTTATGGGCCGTGGGGAATTGACACTCTGGTCAGCACCGCGGAAGCGCGGGTAACCTGCGGCCGTCAGGTTCACTACCGCAGTGGTTCCCGTGGAGGAGATAAGTCCAGGAGCGGTGTCGCCACCAGAGTTGCTGACAGTATGGTCAGCAGGTCCCTGACCGATGGTGTGCCCATGAAAAGAGGTAAATCTAACAATAAGTTGATCAGGCCGAAGGACTCGGGGAGTCAGTCCAGGAGGGTTCCCCTCCTTCAAGGGCTAGCGTTTTCAGACGTTTAGCCCTTATGGAGCACCTAATGGAGAGTTTGCTCCACAATGATATGCTCCAAAGGAAGGAGCTATCAGCCCGGGTCTCCTTGGGAGTCCGTGGCAGCAGCACCTGTTCAGGGCTGTCTGGAAAGAGCTCCTGATGGAGAGGATGCTCCATCACGATTTGCTCCAGCAAGAGGAGCTTTATATCCGCGGGTCTCCTCGAGGGCTCATGGCAGCAGCACCTGTAGGGATGCATAATGCTCCCTCTCAGAGGAGGTGAGCATACGGGGTCAGTTTTGTACTGACTCCGAGGTCGGAGGTATAGCCGGGGAGCATACCTCGAGGCAGGAGCCTGCGGCAGCACCTGTTCAGGGATGCCTACGAACCTCCCTCTATGTGGTCAGTGGGTAACTGACCTCAAATTGTAAAGTATGTCTGTGGAATGTACTGGAGCACGTGCGTATGGATTCAAGGGAGTCCTCGCAAACGAAGGTGGTAGAATACACGGAAGGGGCCAGAGTTCCCCTCATGCTATAAAATGCCGGGATTGAACAGGTGTGACATTAAAGACCAGCCACCGAACCTTCTCTTCAGGTAAGACCTATTCAACAGGTAAAACCTGGATGAGGAAGCAAAAGCTGTCGGACCAATCGAGATACCAATGACGAGCAAAGCTTCATTGTTGCGGCGACAACACACCCCACGCCTTCAGTGGTAGTAAGCAGTTCACTGAAATTGGTGGCAGCATGAAAGCTGGGCTTCAATCCGAGGCCCAAGTCAGTCTCAGGACAAATATGGGACCATCTACAAGTTGGTAATATTTACACTTGTTTTTGTACAAATGATGGTGGGCGGCGCGACTTTCGTCAGCAGCGGCCTCTGCAGTCCATCTGCGTTTTTATTATTTTATGTCTTATGTTTTTATGTAGTTTTTGTTATTTTTGTTGGGGTATGTGTGTGGGGGGGGGGGTGGGGGTGGTGTGGGTAACTTTTAAATCTCTCCCTGCACGGGAGACCCGACCTTTTCTTTGTCGGGTCTCCGTTGTCGTTGGGGCTGCAACGAGGAGCGGCCTCCAACAGGAAGACCGGGGGCTCTGGTGCCGACTACTCACCTCACCGTCGCGGAGCTGGCCGAGGCCAGAGCGGGTGGAGCTGTGGTGGACGCTGCTGCGACCCGACCCCCGGAGATTCGGTGGCTGCAACTGCGGGTTTGGCGGACGGCGGCACCGGGAGCCCGCGGGTCCCTGGAGGGAGACCGCTTTTCAGGGCTTCCGCAACGGCGACTTCTCCCGCCCGAGTTGCGGGGTTGAAGAGCTCCTGGAGCGGGGCCTTACAGCACTGCCCCGCGCGGCTTGGAATGGCTGCGGGACTGCGAGCGCACGCCGGGGGCTCTAACACCAAGACCCGGTGCGCGACCTTGCATCACCCGGCGTGGCTTTAATGGCTGCGGGACAATTCGCCATCGCCCGCCGGGGGCTTTGACTTTGACTTTGACTCTGACATCGGGGGGGAGAGTGCAGTGGAGAGATAAGTTTTTTTGGCCTTCTATCACAGCAATGGGATGGATGTTTATGTAAATTATGTTGTGTCTTGGGTCTATTTGTTTGTAATGTATGGCTGCAGAAACGGCATTTCGTTTGGACCTCAAGGGGTCCAAATGACAATAAATTGAATTGTATTGTATTGTATTGTATTGTATTGTATGATAATTATAACGTGTGTTTAGTTTATGTGTTGAATGAAAATGGTCTTTTTGAACCAGGTTAGATCCCCATAATGGATTAGAGAGAGGTTAAATGTGTGGGAAGGAACTGCAGATGCTGGTTTAAACAGAAGATAGACACAAATTGTTGGGGTAACGGAGCAAGACAGGCAGCATATCTGGAGAGAAGGAATGGGTGATGTTTCGGGTCTCGACCCTTCGCCAGTCTACAGAACGGTCTCGACCCGAAACGTCAGCCATTCCTTCTCTCCAGCGATGCTGCCTGTCACACTGAGTTACTCCAGCATTTTGTGTCTATCTAGGGAGAGTTTAACGATGTGATTAAGTCTGAGATGTGGCTGAGGACTTCCTTTGGACCAGGGGGTTTCTGCAGTTTACTCTCACGAAGGCCAATTTGACATCTGCGACAGTGACTCTGGGTACAAACACACCAGAGGCCATCAGGGCCATCCTTCCACTGACCTGCTTATTAAACAATTAGAGAATGAGTTGAGCTGATCAGGGAGAGATGCATTGTTGCCAGCAATCCTGTCACATCTGCTTCTGCTACCCACCCTGGCAACCACTCGTTGTGTGGCGCAGTGGTAGTGTCGCTACCTTATGGCACCAGAGACCCAGGTTCGATCCCAACTACGGGTGCTGCCTGTACGGGGTTTGTACGTTCTCCCCGTGACTGCTTCGGTTTTCTCCAAGATCTTCGGTTTCCTCCACACTCCAAAGACGTACAGGTTTGTAGGTTAATTGGCTTGGTATAAATGTAAATTGTCTCTAGTGTGTATGGGGTAGTCTTAATGTGCAGGGCTCGCTGGTCGATGCAGACTGGGTGGGCCGAATGGCCTGTTTCCAAGCTGTATCTCTAAACTAAACTAAACTAAAGATCCATCATACCACATGGAAATAGGCCCTGTGGCCCAGCTTTCCCCTGCAGACCAAAGTGTACCACCTACACTTGTCCCACCTGCCCATGTTTGGCCCTTTAACCTGCTTAGTGCCACTCCCGAGTATACTTGGTTCATGGCCAATAGTGAAAAAACATCTTTGCAGTGAAATCTAAACCTTTCCTCCATGTACCTGGCCAAATGTTGTTAATATAGTTTCTGCCACAAGGACCTCCTCTGGCAGTTCATTCCATATACTCACCACTCTACCTGTGTAAAAATTGCCCCTCAGATTCCTATTAAATCTTTCCCCTCTCACCTTAAACCTATGTCCTCTGGTTCTTGATTCCCCTACTCTGGATAAAAGACTCTGTGCATCTACCCTAACTCTTCCCCTCATGACCCTCCATAAGATCACTTCTCATCCTCCTTTGCCCCAAGGAGTCAAGCTTGGTCCAGAATTCCCTCTTGGCATCCTTGAATGCATCCCCCTAGGTGTCTGGGATTATGGGGACCAGGGAGGAGAATGGGGCTAGGAGGGAGAAATAGATCAGACATGACTGTATGGTGGAGTAGTCTTGATGGGCCAAATGGCCTAATTCTGCTCCTATCACTTATGTCCTTAGGTCCTTATGCAGGCTTTTCAAATATCTTAAGAAGATTTCATGACTGCTGGGGTGCGTTTGACTTGACTACACTCACTTGGAGTTCACCTGAGAATGAACCTCACGATTCATCCATGGTTTTCGACTGGGTAACACTCCTATTGCATACTTAGGCATGTTTAATCGGCCTGTAATTCCCTGTCTCCCCATTAGAAATTCTCCATCACTGGCATACACAGATACACATTCATCCTCACTGGTCTTTCTCCTTTTACATTCCTGCTGAACATGTTACATTTTCTTGCTTTGTATACTTTTTTATCTTGTCTCTCTTTTTCAACATTGGCTATCCGTTGCAGAGTTCTGAAGTACTCTCAGAGCTCAGACCTAATGCATTTCCAGCAACTTTATAGTTTCTTCCTTGGATTTATAATCTTAATATCTCCTGTTAGATATTTGATTTGTTTGTTTTGTATCATAAAGGAATACTTTATTCTGAAATTGTGCTTTATTTCTTCAAATGCTAGCCAACATATTTCTATGTTTAAGAGAGAACTGCAGATGCTGGAAAAATCGAAGGCAGACAAAAATGCTGGAGAAACTCAGCGGGTAAGGCAGCATCTATGGAGCAAAGGAATAGGTGACATTTCGGGTCGAGACTCTCTATGATATCTTTCAGTTTTATTTCAAAATCAAGCATATGCAAATCTCCCCTTTTAGTTTTGTTTAGTTTAGAGATACAGCGGGGAAAAAGGCCCTTCAGCCCACTGATTCCGCGCCGACCAGCGATCCCCGCACATTAACACTTTTCTATATACACTAGGGACAATTTTACAATTAAACCAAGCCAATTAACCTACAAACCTGTACGTCTTTGGAGTGTGGGAGGAAACCGATGATCTCGGAGAAAATCCACGCAGGTCATGGGGAGGACGTACAGACTCCGTACAGACAGCACCTGTAGTCGGGATTGAACCCGGGTCTCTGGCACTGGAAGATAATACCGCTGCGCCATCCTTACACGCCCCTTATACTGTTATAGTTTTATTTATTTATATCAAAGATCCTAGTTTCAGCCTATAATAGATCACTTTCAAATTCAATGAAAAATGTTACGATGTTGCGGTCAATTTTCCCAGGTATATGAAAAGGTATTAACTAATAAAACAATGCTGCATCCTCAATTAATTGTATTTAAAATCCTTTCAAAGATATTCCATGAATTTTTCTTTATCGCATTAATGATAATTTGACTTGTCCAATCTATAGTAAGATTAAAGTCCCCTAGATTACACTTTTACCGTTGTTACTTCTAGTTATCATTTCATGGTTAATACCTTACCCACTAATATGACTATTTGCTTATTGATAAATAATTCCCAGCAGTATTTTCAGCTCCTTTCTGTTCCTTAGTTTAACCCAAACTAATTCTAATTCCACATCATAATCCATCAAGCCAAAATAATTTCTCACGCTGTTCTGAAATTATCCCTTGTGAATAAGACTATTTTTTCCCTTTTTGCCTGAGCAAATGTTAAATATCCTTCTAGGTTATTGATTTTGTCAGGAAGATGATCAGCATGTAGAGGAAATGGGTAGAGGAGGGTGGGGAACGGAGTCGTAGAGCTGTACAGTATAAAATAACAGGCTCTTTGGCCCTGGTGTTGATGCTGCTCTCCCGTGACCGACCCTCCACCTCAACAGTATCTGCTGTCGAGGGGAACAGCCCCAGGGGATTGCTGCACTTCCTGTCTACTCCCTTTCCTGATGGTCATCCATCTACATCCCACCTGTACCTTAGGCATGGCCACCTCATTGTAACTCTTATCTTAACACTATTGCACCCCTGAATAATACTGAGGTCCCCCAACCTAGTCATCATACTAGTTTCACTATCACCCGGTTGAGTTTCACTGTCTGTATAACTCATTATCACCTATCCCACAGCCAACAATGGACCATTGTGTGCTCCACCTTTCCTTGATCATCTTTCATTCATGTGTTCTCTGTACCATCCATATCTCTTGTTTCCCTGTACCCCGACTCTCAGTCTGAACAAGGGTCTTGAGCCAAAACATCACCTTTTCCTTTTCTCCAGAGATGCTGCCAGACCCGCTGAGTTTTTCCAGCTTTTTTGAGTTTATCTCCAGTTGAAACCAGCATCTACAGTTCCTTCCTACATATTAGAACTGAAGTCATCCAGCTACAGCTGTCTGTCATCCAGCTAAAATGCCCTGTCTTCACTTGAAACAAACCTCATTTCAATCAAAACACAGCTTTCTCTCCGCTCTCCCACTGATTTTCAAAAATACCTTCACTCTTCTCAAAATGTCTGATCTCAAAATGAGCGGAAGGCTGTGCGTTTAGAGGGGGTGAAGTTGGAGTGGGTAAGAGAGTACATTTACAAGAGTGAACCCAGGAATGAGTAAGTTAGCCAATCATGACCGTTTCAGTTTGTCGGCCCTGGGCCTGTACTCGCTGGAGTTTAGAAGAATGAGGGGGGACTTCATTGAAATGTACAGAATAGTGAAATGCCTGGATAAAGTGGGTGTGGAGAGAATGTTTCCACTAGTGAGAGAGTCTAGGACTAGAGGCCATAGAAGTAAAGGACGTTCTTTTAGGAAGTAGATGAGGAGACATTTCTTTAGTCAGAGGGTGGTGAATCTCTGGAATTCTTTGCCACAGAAGGCCGTGGAGGCCAAGTCAGTGGATATTTTTAAGGCAGAGATAGATTCTTGATTAGTATGGGTGTCGGAGATTATGAGGAGAAGGCAGGAGAAAGGGTTAGGAGGGAGAGAGTGAATTTTGAATGGTGTAGACTTGATGGACCAAATTACCTAATTCTACTCCTATCACTTACGACCTTATGACCTTAGTAGGTAATCAGAGTGGAGAAATAGAGATGGTTAATGTGGCATTGGTAGTTGGAGATGAGAAGGTCGAGCAAGTGTGGAAAGCCAATAGGGGTTGTCCAGGAGGAGGAGTGTTGGAGGCAGGAGAAGCGGCTGTTACTGAAGGGTGAAGACTCCTTGCCAGAGGAATAAGTATAGAGGCAGAAGCATTGGGAAAAGAGCACAAGATCACAATGGGTGTGGAACCTGCTGAGGTGTTGGTGTCCGCGTGAAATGGTGAGGTCTCTGCTGAGGGCAGAACACTCAACTTTGGAGAGGAGTCAGTCAGAGGCAGATGGTTAAATACGACGGTGGTTGGGACCGAGGCCAGACAGGAGCTACGTGGAGTTAGAGGGATGGAGAGGGCTCAAGGGAGATACAGTGAGATGATAAAGAAGTTGGTGTGGGAGATGTGGTGTGATCAGTGTTAGAGGAAGGGCAGCAAGACTGTGATGTTGGTGTCAAGGGCCCTCAGAGAAGCTGTTGGAACTGGCAGGCAGCATTGAATCATGCCAAGCAGTTTCAAACTGAGTTAATCAAAGATGTATGGAGGGACCTTGGGATCTAAGTCCATAACTCCCTGAAAGTTAGCAGCGCAAGTAGATTGAGTGGTAAAGAATTATGCTTGCTTACATTATCTTGCACTCATGGACCAGGACTTTGAGTAGAAGTGCAAGGAAGTCATGATGAAACTTTATAGGACTTGGAGATAGACACAAATAGCTGGAGTAACTCAGCCGTACAGGCAGTATCTCTGGAGAGAAGGAATTGGGGCTTGGGACTTGGGTTAGGCTGCATTTGGAGTACAGGAAGAATGTGGAGGCTTTGAAAACAGTACAGAGTAGGTTTACCAGATGTATGCCTAGATTAAGGTCATTATGTATAGGGAGTGGTTGAACAGACTTGGATTGTTTTCTCTGGAATGCCAGAGATTGCTGGAAGACTTAATAGAGTCATAGATAAGGTAGACATTCAGAACCATATGCCAAGGATGAAAAAATCAAATACCAGAGAGTATAACTTTAAGGTGAAAGCAGCAATGTTTAAAGGTGTGTTAGACAGGTTTCTTACAAAGAGGATGGTGAGTGCCTGGAGCACGCTGCGGGAGTAATGGTTGAGGCAGATCCGATACTGGCATCGAAGAGACTTTGGGATAGGCATAACGATATGCAGGGAATGGAGGGATATCGGTTATATGTACAGATAGATAGGAGATGGTCTAGGCATCATGTTCAAGTCAAGTCAAGTTTTATTCATCACTTGCACATAAAGTGCAGTGAAATGAATTTGCCAGCAGCGGTACAATAAAAAAAAGAACACACAATAAAAATTTAACACAAACAACCACCACAGCATTCATTACTGTGGTGGAAGGCACAAAAATTGGCCAGTCCTCCTCCATTTTCCCCCATGGTCGGAACCTCAACCCTCCGCAGTCGCCGCTGCGGGCGTCCAGATGTTCAGACAGGGTAAGTCCAGGTAGGTCCTGAATCGGTGCCTCCCCACCAGAGGCCGCAGTTTCAAGGTGGTGAAGGCCGCAGGCCAGCGGTCGAAGATCTAAAGTCCCGTCCGCCGCGCAGCCAGAAGCACCGCAGACTGCAGGGCCGCCGGTCGGAGCTCCTCTCCAGGGATCCGAGGCGAGGGACCCCGCTTCGGTTGGTAAGTCCCCACCGCGCCCGCAGTAGACGTTGGCCGCCGGCCGGCGGTCGGAACCTCTTCCCCTCCCGGGTCCCCAATGAGGGATCCCAGGCTACGGACGCTGCACCAGCTGGAGCTCCGCAGACCGCGGCTTCAGGCTGCCATAAGCCAGTGAACGGAGCGCTCCCTTCCAGCGACCCCCGGCGAGGGCTCGCCCGCTCCGCGACGAAAGAGCCCTCGCTGTGCCTGCTGCTGAAGCCCCTGGCACGTCTCCGGGAAAGGC
The DNA here is from genome assembly GCF_010909765.2 of Amblyraja radiata. NCBI lineage: Eukaryota > Metazoa > Chordata > Chondrichthyes > Rajiformes > Rajidae > Amblyraja > Amblyraja radiata. The sequence continues at coordinate 13,253,163 of NC_045961.1, forward strand.
GGCACCATACCTGATGTTAGGCCACGGGGGAGGTGACCTGTAAAACGTTGCCTCTCCGTGGAGGAGGTGACCAAAACGGTTTCCCCCTTACCCCCCCACACCACCCCCCACACAAGACACACAGAGAGACATTAAAAACACACATTAAGACACACTAAAAAAACAAAAAAAGTAGAAAAACTAACACGCTGCTGGCAGGGCTGCCGGCTTGCAGCGCTCCCACCGACCAGCACAGACATTGGGTGTTGAAGGGCCTGTTCGGCACAGACATTGTGTGTTGAAGGGCCTGTTCTTATGCTGTACTGTTCTATGTTCTTTGCTGTAGGTTCTATTATCGGAGAGCAGCATTCAGAAAAAGTATCTACTCCAGATGTGATTATACCGGAGATATGGTAGTTTACATTTTGGAATCTACTCCGTTTCCTCAAGTTTGTTTTAGATTTTAATGTAATTAAGAAGCACATCACTGTTTATTTCATCTTAAGTTAAAGTTGGAGAAACTATAATTGATAATCAAGTGACTATATCATGTGATGGCAATAATTTTTAAATGGATTTCCTGGGATGAAAGTGTAGGAAGGAACTGCTTTACACCGAAGATAGACACAAATATCTGGAGTGACTCAGCGGGACAGGCAGCATCTCTGGGGAGAAGGAATGGGCGACGTTTCGGGTCGAAACGTCACCCATTCCTTCTCTCCAGAGATGCTGCCTGTTGCACTGAGTTACTCCAGCATTTTGTGTCTATCCTGCGACTGAAATTTCCTTTGTGATATAACAGAAGCAGCAGTGAAATATAACACATCTGAAATGACAATCCGTCAGTCATTTTCCAAAGTTTAACGAGTCATTTTTAACTTGAAACGACGCCACAAATAGATACGTCAAATGTTCAAATTTTGAAGCACAAGTCTTGCAAAGATAAATTTAATGATATGACATGCTGGCAACCTCTGTCGTGGAAAAACACAAGCGAAGGTTTGATATAAGTCTAACCCATAAATAGCGAAAGGATGGCAACGTGTCACACACCAAGCAATCCAATGGCCTGAATCTTCTAGGCTTGCTTCTACATACATCAGTCATTTGCACCTCCTCCAACCTCATCTACTGTATCCATTGTTCAAGATGTAGACTCTTATACATCGGCGAGACCAAACTTAGACTGAGCGATGGTTTCACTGAACACCTTCGCTCAGTCCTCCTTGACTTACCTGATCTCCCGGTTGCCAAACACTTTCATTCCCCTTCCCATTCCCACACTGACCTTTCTGTCCTAGGCCTCCTCCATCGTCAGTGTGAGGCCAAACGCAATTTGGAGGAACAGCATCTCATATTTTGCTCGGCTCAGTGGTATGATTATTGATTTATCTAACTTCAAGTAACCCCGGCCTTCCCTCTCTCTCTTTCCCTCCCCCACTCAAGTCGCACCAGCTTCTCGTTCTCACCTAACAAACCGCTAACAGAGGTCTGTTTCCTTTAGCATCGTTACTATTTTGCATATCTTTCATTCATTTGTTCTACATATCTGTTTATATCTCTCATTGCCCTTTCCCTTCAGTCTGAAGAAGGGTCTTGACCCGAAATGTCACCCTTTCCTTCTCTCCAGAGATGCTGCCTGAGTTACCCCAGCATTTTGTGTCTATCTTTAGTGTAAACCAGCATCTGCAGTTCCTTCCCACACACTTGCCTATTCAACTCTCTCTTTCATAATCTGATTGCTGAGTCTTGGTACCTTGCAGGCCCAATCTGACTTTGAATGGAAAGCCTTTCAACAGAGTTGCTTTCACAGCAGGTTAGGTCCTGCTGCCAGTTTTACCAGCTGTCAAAAGTGTCAGGAATCAAATATTTAATCTTCACCTTCATTCAAAAACGACTTTTGAAGAAAATTAAATTCTTGAAAATTAATACGTAACCAATATTAAGGGTGTTTGAAAATACTTAAAATGCAAGATTAATTACATTAGAACTATCTCCATGAAATGTGGCATTGGGATTGCAAATGGTTTGATGTAATTTCAGAAAGTTGACAAGGAGAAGGAAAGTGGCAGTGATCAGGGAAGAATTTTTTTAATGGGGATTGAAGATGATGGTATTTTTAGTGAAATAGATATGAATGTAATCAACTCACATGTGAAAACGATCATTAGGTTTTCGTTGGGTACATAAAGAACTGCAGATGCTGGGGTCTCGAGCAAACCACAAAGTGCTGGATAATTCCAACAGCATCTGTAGAGAATATGGATAGGTATCTATTTGGGTCAAGACCCTTCAGACTGTGTTTTAGATGATTTTGAATGGATACAACATATAGATGAGAAATAGGAGTGATGATGGACAAATTCATGAAACCTCCAGAACAAGCATTGAAAGAGAAACCACGACAGGTGATTCTCTGAATATAAATATATTGAGACAATTGGAAGCAGACTCATTCATGTGGACAATAGAAAGGTTTGTTCTGTCGTAAAGGTGGAACGAGGTGCAAGATGACAGACAGACAGACAGACAGACAGACAGACAGACAGACAGACAGACAGACAGATAGATAGATAGATAGATAGATAGATAGATAGATAGATAGATAGATAGATAGATAGATAGATAGATAGATAGATAGATAGATAGATAGATAGATAGATAGATAGATAGATAGATAGATAGATAGATAGATAGATAGATTATTGTCGTATATACCATGATGGTACCGTGACATACTTTGTTTTTTGCATACACAGTACACAAAAGAGTCACCGCAAGGTCCTGACAAAGTTACAACATACCCTTAAATATTGTTGGTCCCTTCTTCATCCCAGGAATGAGTGGGCTAACATATGATGAGTGTTTAAAGGCACTGGGCCTTTAATTACTGGAGATTAGAAGGATGATGGGGTACCTCATTGAAACTCACCGAACAGTGAAAAGCCTGGAGAGAGTGGATGTGGAGAGGATGTTGCCACTGGTTGGAGAGTCTGGGACCAGATGTCATAGCCTCAGAATTAAAGGACATTCCTTTAAGAAGGAGATGAGGAGGAATTTCTTTAGTCAGAGTGTCGTGAATCTGGAATTCATTGCCACAGAAGGCTGTGGAGGCCAAGTCAATGGATATTTTTCAGACACAGATAGATAGATTATTGATTCTTTTCCACTTCATTCAGTTTCACAAATGTAATGGGTTTTAATCATTTGATCCTGGACATGATATGAGCTGGAACATATAAACACAGTCTGAAGAGGGGTTTTCGACCCGAATCATTACCTTGCCATATTCTGCAGAGATACTGCTTGACATGTTAAGTTACACCAGCACTTTGTGTCCTTTTGTGTATTAACCAGCATCTGCAGTTCCTTTTTTCTACCTAATTTTAGTAGATCCTTATTTATTGCCTATTGGAATAGTTTTTACTGCAGTTGTAACATTGTCAACTGGAAATTCAAACAAATACATTTCTTAATCTCTTTTAATTTGACCGAGAGGTTTCAATATTCTAATTGTTTTATTTATAAGTGTTCAGGCGATAGTATTTAACATCACTTATGAACTGGGGTTTTTGTCCATTGCAGTTAACAGCAAAGAAACTAGTGAGATGAAATCTAGTCAGCTAATCTTGCTTAATATATCCTGACAGATCTTAACAAACCCAAGTGCAGAATCCAATTATTATTCAAATTTGCTTGAGTATCGCCTTCACTACAATATATGGCGGCCTTTTGCAACAAATTGATTACTACATGGGGCATAATTTTGACAGTGTGACAGAGTAAAACAGCTGATATCCCACCAGCTGTCCACAATACATCTCTTATGGCTTTCACTTACAAAGACTTAAATGAAACTTAAAGTCAGCAGTGTCATAGAGTTACAGAGAGATACCGTGTGGAAACAGGCCTTTCAGCCCAATTTACCCACAAAGGCCAACAATGTCCCAGCTACACTAATCCCACCTGCCCACATTTGGCCCATATCCCTCCAAACCTATCCTATCCATGTACCTGTCTAACTGTTTCTTAAACTTTGGGATAGTCCCTGCCTCATCTACCTCCTCTGACAGCTTGTTCCATTCATCCACCACCCTTTGTGTGAAAATGTTATCCCTCAGATTCCTATTTAATCTTTTCCCCTTCACCTTAAACCTATGTCTTCTGGTCCTCGATTCACCCACTCTGGGAAAGAGATTCTATGCATTGACCCAATCTATTCCTCTCATGATTTTATACTTCTTTATAAGATTCCTGATAACCTGATAAGATTAAAAATTAATTTAAGCTGAAACAATATTTTTATACGATCACACAAATTAGACTTACCTTCGAGGGTGAAGACCAATTTCGTGATATTGATCTTGAACGGAGTTCCTCTTGTTCTACTTCCATAATTTAATTCATGATAATTGATTGAAAGTTGGAAATTATAGACAATAGACAATAGACAATAGATGCAGGAGTAGGCCATTCGGCACTTCGAGCCAGCACCGCCATTCAATGTGATCATGGCTGATCATCCCCAATCAGTACCCCGTTCCTGCATTTCCTCATATCCCTTGACTCCGCTATCTTTAAGAGCCCTATCTAGCTCTCTCTTGAACGTATCCAGATAACTAGCCTCCACCGCCTTCTGAGGCAGAGAATTCCACAGACTCACAACTCTCTGTGAGAAAAAGTGTTTTCTCGTCTCCGTAATGGCTTACCAATGAATATGGTGCTGGCAGGGCAGCTGACTCGCAGCGCCCCCAACTGACCGATGGGACAGCAGATGCTGGAATCCAGATCAATAAACAGTTATTTTACAGTAACAGCATCTCATATTTCACTTGGGCAGGTTACAACCCAGTGGTATGAATATTGATTTTTCTAACTTCAGGTGATGCTTGCATTCCCTCTCTCTCCACCCCTCCCCCACCCAAGTCACACCAGCTTCAAAGTTGCCTTGTTGAGTCTCATTGTCTGCACTTGTTTTCACCAAGGCCACAGCTAACAATGGCCAGTTTCCTTTATCATCATTATTCCTTTGCATATCTTTAATTCATCTGTTCTATATCTCTCTACATCACTGTTTGTATCTCTCGTTTCAATTTCCCCTGACTCAGTCTGAAGAAGCATCTCGAGCCGAAATGTCACCCATCCGTTTTGCTCCAGAGGTGCTGTCTGACCCGCTGAGTTACTCCAGCATTTTGTGTCTCTCTATGGTTTAAACTAGCATCTGCAGTTCCTTCCTCCACAATAAACAGTTTGTGGTGGAACTCAATGAGACAAGCAGTACCTGAGGAGGGAAGTTGACATTTGATATTTCAGACACATGAGGATAAGTGCTTTAAAGTGGGCATATGTTGGAAACTTTACAGTAGAGTAAAATAGAAACACAAAAGGATGAAGGGTCCCATCTTGAAATATTAACTACCCATTTCTTTCAACAGATGCAGTCTGAACCTTTGTGTTCTTCCACAATATTGCTTGCAGATTCAGGAGCTAATTGGTTCTGAGTCCAACGTGTTCAAGGCTTCGGTACGACGTCACACCTCAATGCACGAAAATAAAGATTGATGTTGAACAAAAGGCATGTTAACTAAAGCATGAATAGTGTGTTGAAAGAACTAGCAAGCAGCCTATAACTATGACCTGGAGACACTCTTCAGATTTGTCAAGATCATCGATGGTCAAAAGGTCCAAAAGTCCCAACCAACAGAGAACTAAGAATGGAACAAAACAAAATGATACAATACGATATGATAGAACTTTTATTTATCCCAGTAGGGAAATTGATCTGCCAACAGTCATAAAAACACACAAGATACATGCAACATGAAATCAAAATGACGAGTGGAAAGGATTGGCGATGTGCAAAGTTGGGGAGGGAGGGGGAAAGGAATCAGTCTATCCCATGACAGAAGGGGGAGAACAGGGAAAAAAGATCTCCTGTGGCATTCTGTGCTGCATCTTTGTGGAGCCAGTCTGTTGCTGAAGATGCTCTTCAGGTTGACCAGTGAGTCATGGAGGGGGTGAGCTGGATTGTCCAGGATGCTCCGCAATTTGAGGAGCATCCTCCCCTCCAAGACCACCTCCCATGAATCCAATTCCACCCCAGGACGGAGCCGGCCTTCCTGATGGGCTTGTTAATCCTGTTGGTGTCTGCAGCCTTTGCCCTGATACCAAGATAAACAAAGATAGAGTTACCACTTGTTGGAAAGGGACATAAAAACATAGAAACATAGACAATAGGTGCAGGAGTAGGCCATTCAGCTCTTTGAGTCATCACCACCATTCAATATGATCTTGGCTGATCATCCAGAATCAGTACCCTGTTCCTGCTTTCTCCCCATATCCCTTGATTCCGTTAGCCCTTAGAGCCAGAGTAAAGCTAAACACAAATTGGAGGAACAGCATCTCATATTTAGCTTGGCCAGCTTACAGCCCAGTGGTATGAAATTGAATTTTCTCTCAATTTATGTAGCCCCAGCACTTCCTCTCTCTCTATCCCTCCCCCACCCAAGTTGCACTAGCTTCTCATTTTCACCCTACAAACAGCTTACATTGACCTTTCCTCTATCATTGTTACTTTTTTGCATATTTCAATCATTGTAGTTTATCTCTCCACGTCACCATCTATTCCCTTATCCCGAACCAGTCTGAAGAAGCGTCTTGACCCGAAACGTCACCCATTCCTTCTCCCCAGAGATGCTGCCTGTCCCGCTGAGTTACTCCAGCTTTTTGTCTCTACCTTGAGCTTTATCTAACTCTCTCTTGAACACATTTTTGTGTCTATCTTCAGATCCACACACCCCCTGACCCAGCCCCATCCCCATACACCCCATGACCCACCCCTAGATCCACACATCCCCTGACCCAACCCCCGGAACGGAGCACCTTAACCAAGAGCTTGATTCAACATCATTGACTGTGGAACATCTGTAGAAGTTTGTTGGCGTATTTGGTGATTTGGTGAATCTCTTTAAACCTCTATGAAAGCAGCAGGACTGGCGTGCCTTCATGGTAATTACATCTATGTGCTGGGATCAAGACATGTCTTCCGAGCTGCTAATACCCAGACATTTGAAGCTGCTATCTCTCTCCACCACCGACCCGCTAATGGAAACTGGCACGTAGTCTCCCAACCTCTCTTTTTGGAAGTAAACAGGTTCAAACCTTGCAAATTTTTGGGAGTCATTAGTCAACCGTTTTCATTCCTGTTTCCTTATTTCCAAACTGCACCTGCTTGTTTATTTTGTGGGAAATGTCTTCAATATTTGTATTGTTCATGATTCGAAAAATATTAGAATGTAAATAGAGATTAAGGGACCAGCATAGTGGATTAACATAGCTCTTGCCCTAAATTTGCAGAAAGTAATTTGACATCACATATTCAATTGAAATATTTTGATCTTTTGGAGTCATTGAAAGCAAATTTATTTCTCAAATATCATCCTTTCTTACCTGCTTATTTTAATCCCAGACATACTGTAAATCCATACACATCCCTTACTTGCTTTCCTAATTCCTTGTTAGGAATATGGCTGTTATAAATAATCTTTTTGTGGGTACAGTTTTTTAAATGTATGAAATATTTTTGTTGAAGTTATAACAAATGAAGGTCTCAGACCAGTTTAACTGCATTAAACATTATACCTTATTAATTATGCAGAAACCTGGGCAGGATAATCAGAAATGAACAAATAAATACGGAGAAAATATACATGTTGGCTGATAGAGTAAAGGGTTCAAGGCAATATGAAAAAATAAACTGAAAATGTTGATATCTTTGGAATTATTAAATTTAATAATTGTATTGGAAATGGGGCTGTCAGGAGTTTACGGGGTCAGGGGGTGTATGGAAGTGGGGCACGATTAGAGTTTACACTGGAGTGAGGCTGAGTCAGGTACGTGTGGACCTAGGGCTGGGATGGGGGTGGTGGTGGGGGTGGGCTGGGTCAGGGGGTGTATGGAGGTGGGGCAGGATTAGGTGTTACACTGGAATGGGGCAGGATTAGGGGTTACTTTGGAGTGGAGCTAGGTCAGGTACCACGTGGACCTAGGGCTGAAATGGGGGTGGGGCTAGGCCGGGGGGTGAATGGAGGTGGGGCAGGATTAGGTGTTACAGTGGAGTGGAGCAGGATTAGGGGGTTACACTGGAGTGGAGCTGGGTTCGGGAGAGTACGGAAGAGGAACTGGGTCAGGGGTGAGGGTGCAGCTGGGTCAGGGGTGTGAGGGGTGAGGTGTGGGTCACGGATGTATGGACCTAGGGATGGGTCAGGGGTGTGTGGGATGAGGCATGGGTCAGGGGTGAATGGACCTAGGGAATGGGTCAGGGGTGAGGGTGGGGCTCAGTCAGGGGTGTGAGGAGTGAGGTATGGGTCAGGGGTGTATGAACCTCACGGTGGGTCAGGGGTGAGGCTGGGGCTGGATCAGGGGGTATATGGGTCTAGGTGTGGGTCAGGCAGAGTATGGTGGGGCTGGGTCAGGGGATGTGTGGATCTGGAGATAGACACAAAAAGCTGGAGTGGCACAGCAGGTCGGACAGCATCTCTGGAGAGAAGGAATAGGCGACGTTTCGGGCTGAGCAATGACAGAATGGGAGTCGGCGATTTCAAGGGATCTTCACATCAGGCAATCAGACCCAGTTTGGAGAGCAAAGATTGTGAGTGGGAGACTTCACTGTAAGAGGTCAGCCTAATGATGGAAGTGAATAATTTACTTAGTGTAGGGAGGAACTGCAGATGCTGGTTTAAACTGCAGATAGACACAAAACGCTGGAGTAACTCAGCGGGACAGGCAACAGCTCTGGAGGGAAGGAATGGGTGATGTTTCAGGTCGAGATCCTCCACAGCTACTTAGTCAGAGTGTGTATGGAGGTGGGGTTGGGTCAGGGGTTATATGGGTCTCGGAGTGGGTAAGGAGGTGTATGCATCTATGGCTGGGTCAGGGGGTGTATGCATTGTCAAGACCTTTCTTCAGACTCTTCAAGAATCAGTGGATGGGATTGGTTGTGGAGACTGAATCAGGGACAAAAGCAAATCAATGGCACGGCAATAGACAGGAGGTTATTGACAGAATGAGAGTGGGCGATTGCAAGGGATCTTCACATCAGGCCGTCAGACCCAGTGTGGAGAGCAAAGAATGTGAGTGGGAGCCTTCACTGCAGGAGGTCTGCCTAATGATGGAAGTCAATAGTTTACTTATCCACAGGCCACTTGTTCAGGTAATATGGTGGGATTGCCATGTTTTCCCAAGGCTACCCAATAATGGGCATTCCTCAGGACAGGGGCCCCTGCAGAAAGCCATTTGGACAGGGTACGGTGTCATCCGTGCACGCTGATTCAGAAAGTGGGAGGTGTTAAAAGGGTAATTAATAACTGGAAATTATTTTCAAAGTGATGCAAGTCGACGCACTATCATATTTCACTTTGGGAAAAATCGATTCTCAATTGCATAATGCTGATAAAATAGTGCAATTAAATTGAATTTTTAGGCACTTCATCTAATTATACGACTCAATTTATATCAATATGAAACCAAGATGATCATGAATCAACTCAGACTGTAGCATTTAAATGGCCTGTGATTTATATATTAAACGCTGCATTCAATAGAGAAAAATTGTCATTTGATGAATAAATTAGACTAGTGGCTTACCTCTGGTTTCTCAAAAGTGTCAGCTGATAATTATTAACAGTTTAATTTTGTGAATCCTCATTCTGGTTTCCTAAATTTAATTAAAATATCTTCTTGAATTTCCCCCTGCATCTAGGGACAAATTGACAGTGACTTGAAATTGGTTTTAACAAATGAGAGTCTGATTATATTGGGTTTCATTTTGACAGGGGACAAATTATTATTCAATGCACTAAATTTATTCAGCACCTATTGCTTATTGACGCTAATCCTAAAAGTAAGTCACGTATCAAATAGTGTTTGCTACAATAATAAAATAATTATGACTAATCTTCATGTTTTAAGGAACACATTAACACATGGTTATAGCTTGATACATTATATTTGGGACTTCAATTGTGAGGAGCTTTAAATATGTTGTCTCAATCTTTCCAGTAGTATATGTTTTTAGTTTTAAAGATACAGCATGGAAACAGGCCCTTCGGCCCACCGAGTCCGCACCGACCAGTGATTCACGCACATTAACACTATCCTACACACACTAGGGACAATTTTACATTTATACCAAGTCAATTAACCTACAAACCTGTATGTCTTTGGAGTGTGGGAGGAAACTGAAGATCTCGGAGAAAACCATGCAGGCCATGGGAAGAACATACAAACTCTGTACTGACAACACCCATAGTTGGGATCGAACCCGGGTCTCTGGCTCTGGAATGCCCCTGTCCCACTTAGGAAACCTGAACGGAAATCTCTGGAGACTTTGCGCCCCACCCAAGGTTTCCGTGCGGTTCCTGGAGGATGCAGGTGGTTGCCGGAGGTTGCAGGTAGTGGAAGCAGTGGACTGACAAAAACCTCCGGGAACCTCCGGGAACCACACGGAAACCTTGGGTGAGGCACAAAGTCTCCGGAGGTTTCTGTTCAGGTTTCATAAGTGGGACAGGGGCATAAAGGCAGCAACTCTACTGCTGCACCACTGCGCCGCTGTGGTACATGTAGCGCTCGGATTTGAACCACTGCACATATATAAGTAGGAAAATGTCAAGAACATGCAGTGGTGCACAGAAAGAAAGAATGGACCAGATCCTGTCGACGTGGGCTTAATGTGTGGCATAACTATCATCTGAACATAAGAACAAACCTGATCTTATTGCATGTGGAGGGACAAATTAATTCCAGCCAAATCAACTCAACCTTAGTGGGCCACATCAAGTCGAGAGTCAAGAATCAAGAGTGTTTTATTGTCAAAGGTCCCAGATAGGACAATTAAATTCTTGCTTGCTGCAGCACAACAGAGTATGTAAACATAGTACATAACAGGAACAAAACAGTTCAGTGTGTGTATATACTCATGCACACATACCCAATAAATAAACAAATATAGTGTAATAATAATAGTCTGTTGTAGTTCATAGCTTATTTGTTGTTGTGTTTAATAGCTTGATTGCTGCAGGGAAGAAGTTGTTCCCGAACCTGGACGTTACAGTTTTCAGGCTCGTATACCTTCTTCCCGATGGCAATGGTGAAATGAGTGTGTGGCCAGGATGGTGTGGGTTTTTGATGATGTTGGTTGCCTTTTTAAGGCAGTGATTTTGATAGATCCCTTCGATGGTGGGGAGGTCAAAGCCAGTGATGGACTGGGCAGTGTTCACAACTTTTTGCAGTCTTTTCCGCTCCTGGACGTTCAAGATGCCGAACCAGGCCTCGATGCAACCAGTCAGTATGCTCTCTACCGTGCACCTGTAGAAGTTCAAGATAATCCTCTTTAATATATCGAATCTCCGTAGTCTTCTCAGTAAATAGAGGTACTGATGTGCCTTCTTCAGTGTGCTGTGTCCAGGAAAGATCTTCGGAAATATTCACGCACAGGAATTTGAAGTTTTTGACCCTCTCCACCTTCGTCCCATTGATATAAACAGAATTGTGGGTCCTCATCCTTCCCCTTCCAAAGTCCACAATCAGTTCCTTGGTTTTGCTGGTGTTGAGAGCCAGGTTGTTGTGCTGGCACCATTTGGTCAATTGGTCGATCTCACTTCTCTACTCTGACTCATCACCATCTGTAATTCATCCAACAACATTGGTGTCGTCGGTGAACTTGATGATGGAGTTTGCACTATGTCCGGCTACGCAGTCATGGGTATTGAGTGAGCAAATCAGGGGGCTGAGCCTGAGTATATCCTGCCAGAACCTCCTTTAGTTTAGTTCAGAGATACAATTTGGAAACAGGCCAACTTTTTCCACACCGACAAGTGACCCCCATACATTAACACCATCCTACACACATTAGGGACAATTTACATTTATACCAAGCCAATTAACCTACTAATCTCTGTGCCTTTGGGGTGTGGGAGGAAACCGAAGATCACGGAGAAAACCCACGCAGGTCATGGGGAGAATGTACAAACTCCATTCAGACCGCACCCATAGTCGGGATCGAACCCGGGTCAGCAAAGATCCGGCCACAGTGTTATCAGATATGAAATCTTTTTAAAGCTAAAGACGTATTGCAAGTGTATGAAAATATTGTTAAAACACATCGATATAGCTTGCGACATTGCTATAAAATAAGTATTTTTGCAATAGAAAAATCACACCCAGAGAGTTGTGAATTCACCCGGAGAGTTGTGAATTTGTGGAATTCTCTGTCACAGAAGGCAGTGGATGCCAATTCACTGGATGAATTTAAAAGAGAGTTAGATATGAGCTCTTGGGGCTAGCGGAATCAAGGGGTATTCACAATGGATGGCGGTGCTGGCTCGAAGGGCCGAATGGCCTCCTCCTGCGCCTTTTTTCCATTTTTCTATGTTACTACCTAAATGTCACCTTAAATAATGAAAGAATGTGAACTTTTTTTAAAATGCAGATTAATCAGATTGAAGATAGACGCAAAAAGTTTTAGTAACTCCGTGGGTCAAACAGCATCTCTGGAGAAGAGTAATAGGTGACGTTGGGGTCGAGACCCTTCTTCAGACTGAGAATCAGCGGAAATAGAAACAAGTTAGATTGAGTATGGTAAAGAAGTTTGTGATTTCCAACATAAATACTACTGAATGAAAACAAATAGCCCCGACTATTGCAAAAAAGATTTGTGACTTCCAAAATTAATTATGTACGTGTAGATGTCCAGGGTTTGTTGGGCGAACTGCTACAGTCTTGCGAGTAGGCAGTTTGAATATTAGGTGTTAGGGGTTATGGGGAGAAGGCAGGAGAATGGGGTTAAGAGGAAAGATAGACCAGGCATGATTGAATGGCGGAGTAGACTTGATGGGCTGAATGGCCTAATTCTGGTCCGATCACTTATGAAGATGATATCCCATCACATGCATGGGTCTCCAGAACATTCTTTTGACCCCAGCTGTTGTTTGACATTTGACATAGTATGACCTCATTCATCATGTATTCTACCCTAATGACTTGAAGGAAGTGTAACTATCAAGTTTGTCTGCTATTTGGCTGTCCCACAGTTTGGTTTTGCATTTGGGCAGCACGGTGGCATTGTGGTAGAGTTGCTGCCTTACAGCGCTTGCAACGCTGGAGATCCAGGTTCAATCCCGACTATGGGTGCTGTCACATTCTCCCCGTGACCACGTGGGTTTTATCCGAGATATTCGGTTTCCTCCAAAGACGTACAGGTTTGTAGATTAATTGGCTTGGTATAAGTGTAAATTGTCCTTAGTGTGTGTAGGATAGTGTTAGTATGTGGGGACCGCTGGTAGGTCCGGTCTCGGTAGGCCGTAGGGCCTGTTTCCGTGGTGTAACTCTGAAACATCAAAACTAAAAAACATTGATGCCTACGGAAGCATCAACAAATACTTTATTTAATTGCACAATAATGATGTTATTTTATTCCAGGAGATCGGGATTATCTCCAGCACACCTAAATTAGTTGGTGGGAAAGCTAACGGGTTTAGATATAAATGAAAATAGTTTTCTCACTCTTGATTTTTCATTGTGTACGAGTTGGAATCTTTGCGTGACTACTGCCGTTACGTTCTCAAGGAAGACCTCTCACGAATAAATAAAGAATTGTATCCTGATCTAATCCTAGGCATCTCCTTAATCATTGTCAGACTATTGTTCTGCAATTCTCAACGTAACATCAGTGTGGGAGCACTAACATCAGAAGAATTGAAGAAGTGGAAAGAGAAGCATCAAGCGACATGGAATGGGCAATTAACTCTGTTAATAACGCCAGAAACAAACACCACTGTTGGGACTCGAGGACAGATTGCTGGATCTTTGCTTTTTGTTCAGGGAATGTTATGCCATTGGGGAATCCTTTACAATCGGTAACTCCGTCGCTGTCGAGTGATCGCAATATCCCACTTAAATAGACTAAGAGCTTGCCAGTTGCAGCACGGATTTGTGCTGTTCCTTTTAACCAAATAAGTTCAGAACTGTTGTATTTGATCTTTTGTTGTCAGAGTCGTAGAGTCATAGAGTGATACAGTGTGGAAATAGGCCCTTCAGCCCAACCTGCCCACCCCGTCCAACATGTCCCAGCTACACTAGTTCCGCCTGCCCACCTAGTCCCACATCCCTCCAAATCTGCTCTATCCAAGTACCTGTCTAACTATTTCTTAAACATTGGGATAGTCCCAGCCTCAACTACCTCCTCTGGCTGCTTGATCCATGCACCCACCACCCTTTGTGTGAAAAATTACCCCTCAGATTTCTATTAAATCTTTTCCCCTTCATCTTAAACCTGTGTCCTCTGGTCCTCGATTCCCCAACTCCGGGCAAGAGACTCTGCCACAGCTGCTGGCAAAATGACGTCACAGTAAAGTGCCATTTTTCATTCAAGATCCTCTTCAAGATATTGATCAATGGCAGGGTAACTGGGTCTTTGCACATCCCTGTGGAACTGGATCCTGGACTTCCTCATCAACAGAACACAATCAATACGAATTGGCAGCAACATGTCCTCCTTAATAACCATCAATAAAGGAGCATCTCAAGGCTGTGTGCTAAGCCCCCTCCTCTACTCACTCTATACCCAAATGTATAGAACTCTGTAGACTCTGAAGAAGGGTCTTGACCCGAAACGTCACCTATTCCTTCTCTGCAATGATGTGCCTGTTACTAAGTTACTCCAGCATTTTATATCTATCTTCGGTGTAAACCAGCATCTGCAGTTCCTTCCTACACTGTGTAGCCAGATACAGTTCCAACTACACCTTGGAAATCCTGATGACACCATGGTTGTTGGACGGATTACAGATAATAATGAGTCAGAGTGCAGGAGGGGGATCGATCGTTTGAATGCTGCCTGAACAACAACCTTGTTCTCAAGGTCAGTAAAACCAGGGTGAAAGATATTACAAAAAGTGGTGAACACTGCCCGGTCCATCATGGGTACTGACTTCCCCACCATCAAAGGGATCTATAGAAAGCACTGCCTCAAAGAGGCAGCCAGCATCATCAGAGACCCACAACAACCTGGCCACACTCTCATTTCACCCCTGCCCTCGGGAAGAAGGTACAGGAATCGGAGAACTGCAACATCCAGGTTTAGGAACAACTTCTTCCCAACAACCTTCAGGCATTTAAACACTATGAACTCCAAATAAACTCCTAACTACTGTTTTTGTGTTTGCACTATATTATTTTTTTATTATACATTAAACATTATTTTCTTTGGTTTGTTTAATATTCTATCTTTTGTGTACTATGTTTGCAAACCCATTGTGCTGCTGCAAGTAAGAATGTAATTGTTCCATTTTGGTACAAATGACAATAAAACACCCTTGACTCTTGAAGGTGAATGGATTGATTCCTTCCATGAAATTCTGTGGACTGGTATTCTACTCATCCTTCTGCCTTATTTCTTAAGCAGTCCCTCTGGATTGAGGAAAACACAATGGGGTTTCTAAGACATGGTTGAGTAGGCTGGGACTCTGTTCCCTGGAGCGCAGGAGGATGAGGGGTGATCTTATAGATGTGTATAAGATCATAGAAACATAGAAATTAGGTGCAGGAGTAGGCCATTCAGCCCTTCGAGCCTGCACCGCCATTCAATATGATCATGGCTGATCATCCAACTCAGTATCCCGTACCTGCCTTCTCTCCATACCCTCTGATCCCCTTAGCCACAAGGGCCACATCTAACTCCCTCTTAAATATAGCCAATGAACTGGCCTCGACTACCCTCTGTGGCAGGGAGTTCCAGAGATTCACCATTCTCTGTGTGAAAAAAGTTCTTCTCATCTCGGTTTTAAAGGATTTCCCCCTTATCCTTAAGCTGTGACCCCTTGTCCTGGACTTCCCCAACATCGGGAGCAATCTTCCTGCATCTAGCCTGTCCAACCCCTTAAGAATTTTGTAAGTTTCTATAAGATCCCCTCTCAATCTCCTAAATTCTAGAGAGTATAAACCAAGTCTATCCAGTCTTTCTTCATAAGACAGTCCTGACATCCCAGGAATCAGTCTGGTGAACCTTCTCTGCACTCCCTCTATGGCAATAATGTCCTTCCTCAGATTTGGAGACCAAAACTGTACGCAATACTCCAGGTGTGGTCTCACCAAGACCCTGTACAACTGCAGTAGAACCTCCCTGCTCCTATACTCAAATCCTTTTGCTATGAAAGCTAACATACCATTCGCTTTCTTCACTGCCTGCTGCACCTGCATGCCCACTTTCAATGACTGGTGTACCATGACACCCAGGTCTCGCTGCATCTCCCCTTTTCCTAGTCGGCCACCATTTAGATAATAGTCTGCTTTCCTGTTTTTGCCACCAAAATGGATAACCTCACATTTATCCACATTATACTGCATCTGCCAAACATTTGCCCACTCACCCAGCCTATCCAAGTCACCTTGCAGTCTCCTAGCATCCTCCTCACAGCTAACACTGCCCCCCAGCTTAGTGTCATCCGCAAACTTGGAGATATTGCCTTCAATTTCCTCATCCAGATCATTAATATATATTGTAAATAGCTGGGGTCCCAGCACTGAGCCTTGCGGTACCCCACTAGTCACTGCCTGCCATTGTGAAAAGGACCCGTTTACTCCTACTCTTTGCTTCCTGTTTGCCAGCCAGTTCACTATCCACATCAATACTGAACCCCCAATGCCGTGTGCTTTAAGTTTGTAAACTAATCTCTTATGTGGGACCTTGTCGAAAGCCTTCTGGAAGTCCAGATACACCACATCCACTGGTTCTCCCCTATCCACGCTACTAGTTACATCCTCGAAAAATTCTATAAGATTCGTCAGACATGATTTACCTTTTGTAAATCCATGCTGACTTTGTCCAATGATTTCACCACTTTCCAAATGTGCTGCTATCCCATCTTTAATAACTGACTCTAGCAGTTTCCCCACTACCGATGTTAGACTAACTGGTCTGTAATTCCCCGTTTTCTCTCTCCCTCCCTTCTTAAAAAGTGGGGTTACGTTTGCTACCCGCCAATCCTCAGGAACTACTCCAGAATCTAAAGAGTTTTGAAAGATTATTACTAATGCATCCACTATTTCTGGAGCTACTTCCTTAAGTACTCTGGGATGCAGTCTATCTGGCCCTGGGGATTTATCGGCCTTTAATCCATTTAATTTACCCAACACCACTTCCCGGCTAACCTGGATTTCACTCAATTCCTCCAACTCCTTTGACCCGCGGTCCCCTGCTATTTCCGGCAGATTATTTATGTCTTCCTTAGTGAAGACGGAACCAAAGTAGTTATTCAATTGGTCCGCCATATCGTTGTTCCCCATGATCAACTCACCTGTTTCTGACTGCAAGGGACCTACATTTGTTTTAACTAATCTCTTTCTTTTCACATATCTATAAAAACTTTTGCAGTCAGTTTTTATGTTCCCTGCCAGTTTTCTTTCATAATCTATTTTTCCTTTCCTAATTAAGCCCTTTGTCCTCCTCTGCTGGTTTCTGAATTTCTCCCAGTCCTCCGGTATGCTGCTTTTTCTGGCTAATTTGTACGCATCATCCTTCGCTTTGATACTATCCCTGATTTCCCTTGTTATCCACGGATGCACTACCTTCCCTGATTTATTCTTTTGCCAAACTGGGATGAACAATTTTTGTAGTTCATCCATGCAGTCTTTAAATGTCTTCCATTGCATATCCACCGTCAACCCTTTTAGAATTAATTGCCAGTCAATCTTGGCCAATTCACGTCTCATACCCTCAAAGTTACCTTTCTTTAAGTTCAGAACCATTGTTTCTGAATTAACAATGTCACTCTCCATCCTAATGAAGAACTCAATCATATTATGGTCACTCTTGCCCAAGGGGGCACGTACAACAAGACTGCTAACTAACCCTTCCTCATTACTCAATACCCAGTCTAAAATAGCCTGCTCTCTCGTTGGTTCCTCTACATGTTGATTTAGATAACTATCCCGCATACATTCCAAAAAATCCTCTTCCTCAGCACTCCTGCCAATTTGATTCACCCAATCTATATGTAGATTGAAGTCACCCATTATAACGGTTTTGCCTTTGTCGCACGCATTTCTAATTTCCTGTTTGATACCATCTCCAACTTCACTACTACTGTTAGGTGGCCTGTACACAACACCCACCAGCGTTTTCTGCCCCTTAGTGTTTCGCAGCTCTACCCATACCGATTCCACATCCTGCAAACTAATGTCCTTCCTTTCCATTGCGTTAATCTCCTGTCTAATCAGCAACGCTACCCCACCTCCTTTTCCTTTCTCTCTATCCCTCCTGAATATTGAATATCCCTGGATGTTCAGCTCCCAGCCTTGGTCACCCTGGAGCCATGTCTCCGTGATCCCAACTATATCATAGTCATTAATAGCTATCTGCACATTCAACTCATCCACCTTATTACGGATGCTCCTTGCATTGAAACACAAAGCCTTCAGGCTTGTTTTTACAACACTCTTACCCCTTATACAATTTTGTTGAAAAGTGGCCCTTTTTGATTTTTGCCCTGGATTTTCCGGCCTGCCACTTTTACTTTTCACCTTGCTACCTATTGCTTCTACCCTCATTTTACACCCCTCTGTCTCTACGCTCACACATTTAAGAAACCCTTTCCCTTTAATCCATCCTCCACTAGCCCATTCGACACCCCACCCCCCTTATTCAGTTTAAAACCACCCGTGTAGCAGTGGCAAACCTGCCTGCCAGAATGCTGTTCCCACACCTGTTAAGATGCAATCCGTCCCATTTGTACAGTTCCCCCTTACCCCAAAACAGATCCCAGTGATCTAAGAATCTAAATCCCTGCCCCGTGCACCAGTTCCTGAGCCACACGTTCAGGTCCCGTATCTACCTGTTCCTGCTCTCGCCAGCACGAGGAACTGGAAGCAAACCGGAGATAACAACCCTGGAGGTCCTGCTTTTCAGCATTTTTCCGAGCTCTCTAAAGTCACGCTGCAGAATATTCATCCCCTTCTTTCCGACATCGTTTGTGCCGACATGCACTACCACTTCCGGATGTTCACCTTCGCCCTTGAGGATTTTCTGCACTCTGTCCGTGACATCCTGGATCCTGGCACCAGGAAGGCAGCACACCATCCTCGCATCCCGTCTGTTGCCGCAGAAACCCCTGTCCGTACCTCTCACAATGGAGTCTCCCACTACAATGGCGTTGCCTGCCTTAGGCCTTTTTGGTTTTGGCTCAACAGCCCTATTCGCATCACAAGCCAGTCCGTCGCCCAGTGTAAACACCTCTTCTGTCCCGACAGCTTCTAAGTGGGTGAACCTGTTCACAAGAGGTACAACACCCGGGGACGTTGGCATTCCATGCTTCCCTCCCGTTCTCACTGTCTCCCACCTTCTCTCTTCCAGTACCTTAGGTATAACAATCGTACTGTAGGACTTGTCGATGACCTCCGTTTCTCGGACGAACCGGAGGTCATCCACTTGCTTCTCCAGTTCCCCAACACGGCCCTTCAGGAGCTCTACCTGGATGCACTTCTCGCATTTGTAGCAGCCAGAGGCACCGGCGGTGTCCTTGACCTCCCACATACTGCAAGCATCGCACTGAATCAGCTTGCCTGACATCTCCTTCTTTCGTCTCCTCTCCTCAGCCTCCTTGCCAAAGACTCACACTTTTCTCACAGGGCACTTCCCTCACAAGGCCGCTCACTAAGAGCAGTCTTGCTTAAATTGACTGATAAATTGCCTGATTTACCAATTTACAAACCAAATTCCTCAGTTTTCAACTTTCCCAGCACTGACTCACTTCTCTCCTCCCACTTGGGCTAGAGCCAATCAGTCGTATCTCTTGCTAAACTCCTGCTGCTGTTGTTGCTCCCAAAGCTACAGCAGTTCTGAGTCAAGTCTGCCTGTCCTTGACCTGTACTTTAACTGTTTTCACTTCTCTCCTCCCACTTGGGCTAGAGCCAATCAGTCGTATCTCTTGCTAAACTCCTGCTGCTGTTGTTGCTCCCAAACCTACAGCAGTTCCGAGTCAAGTCTGCCTGTCCTTGACCTGTACTTTAACTTTCACTTCTCTCCTCCCACTTGGGCTAGAGCCAATCAGTCGGAGCTCTTGCTAAGCTCCTGCTGCTGTTGTTGCTCCCAAAACTACAGCAGTTCTGAGTCAAGTCTGCCTGTCCTTGACCTGTACTTTAACTGTTTTCACTTCTCTCCTCCCACTTGGGCTAGAGCCAATCAGTCGTATCTCTTGCTAAACTCCTGCTGCTGTTGTTGCTCCCAAAACCTACAGCAGTTCTGAGTCAAGTCTGGCTGTCCTTGACCTGTACTTTAACTGTTTTCACTTCTCTCCTCCCACTTGGGCTAGAGCCAATCAGTCGTATCTCTTGCTAAACTCCTGCCGCTGTTGTTGCTCCCAAACCAACAGCAGTTCTGAGTCAAGTCTGCCTGTCCTTGACCTGTACTTTAACTGTTTTCACTTCTCTCCTCCCACTTGGGCTAGAGCCAATCAGTCGTATCTCTTGCTAAACTCCTGCTGCTGTTGTTGCTCCCAAAACTACAGCAGTCATGAGAGGAATAGATCAGATAGATGCAAAGAGTTTCTTGCCCAGAGTAGGGGTATGTCCATCGCTTGTGACCTTTGAAAAATCCTATGATTCCTTGTGTTTTTAGGAATACCGAACTTGCTTATTAGTAAGTTAAGAACGTGCTGCAGCTTGAATGCAGAACTGCCAATTTGACCTAGAAAGATTCATCTCTTTGAGCTTGAGCTGAAGGTAATAAAAATATTAATTGGTTCTTCAGCTAAAATTAATATAATAGTCATGATGCAGCTGTGTAGGACTTTGGTTAGGTCACATTTGGAGTATTGTGTGCAAGTCTAGTTGTCCCAATACGGGAATGAAGGCTATGGAAAGGGTGTAGGGGAGGTTTACCAGAATGATGCCAGGATTAGGGGCTATTAGCTATCGAGAGAGGTTGGACAGACTTGGATTATATTTTTCTGGAATGCCGGAGGTTGAGAGGATTGCTGCTCGAAGTATATAAAGTTATGAAAGGCTATCAAACTGTACAACTCCTCTCCTTCCGTCAAGTTCAAGTTCAAGTTCACATTTATTGTCACATACACCAATTGGTTCAGTGAAATTTGAATTACCATACAGCCATACGAATAAAAATAACTCAATATACAATTGAAGTTAACATAAACATCCACCACAGCGGAATCAACGTTTCACACTGATGGAATGCAATGAAGTTCAGTCAACTTCCTCTTTGTTCACCCGTGGTCGGGGCCTAGAACCCTCTGCAGTCGCTGCTATGGATGTGGGTTAGACTGACTCACCACCCTCCACCCGAATCTTTGCATATCTCCAATCCATTCCACTCATCAATTTAATTTCATGTATCTTGTCTTTTATATTGAGTTTTATGACCGTTGGCAGATCAATTTCCCTCCTGGAATAAATAAAGTTATATTGTATCGTATTGTATCGTATTTAATATATTTTAGGATAGGTACATGGATAGGCAGGGTATGGAGGGATATGGATTATTTGCAGGTGGATATGAGTTGGTCTTGCCACCATGTATGGCTCAGACATTGTGGACCAAAAGGCTTGTTTCCTTGCTTTACTGTTCTATGTTCTATGTTCGATGATCATATAATTTCTTCAAAAATGTAAGAATTGAACTAGAAAGCGGATTCTTGATCTCCATTTTGTGTTGCTCCATTACTACAATCACACATTCTGCCAATATACTCGATCACAACTGAAGGTTATCATTAATTGTGCCTTGCTTGAACTACAATATATCAACGTTTTTACGCACGGTCCTCTCAGAGCTAGAACATTGACTTGACCTTTGTGAAGAAGCAATTACATGCGAAAAAACAGGGATAATTCAGCAATTCATTTGTTTACATCCAAATGGGTTCAGTTAAGAATTTAGATGGTAATTGCTGTAGTTGGCCAGCTTACCTTGATGGGTTATGTGATGGTACTTCTGACTTCTCCAAAAACTGATGACTATTACCAAACAGCGTAATTTTCCACATTTGTGGAATTCCCTGCCATTTGTGGAATTCCCTGCCACAGAGGGCAGTGGGGGCCAAGTCACTGGATGGATTTAAGAGAGAGTTAGATAGAGCTCTAGGGGCTAGTGGAATCAAGGAATATGGGGAGAAGACAGGCACGGGTTATTGATTGGGGACGATCAGCCATGATCACAATGAATGGCAGTGCTGGCTCGAAGGGCCGAATAGCCTCCTCCTGCACCTATTTTCTGTGTTTCTATGTTTCATCAATCTAACTACAAGGACTTCTAATGCTTATTGCGCTAGTTTATAGATGAAGACATTTTTTTTTTAATTCAAGAATATATTAGAGATGCAATACCGAAAACATTCAACCATTTATAGGCACAGAATGCTGGCTTAACTCAGCAGTACAGGCAGCATCTCTGGAGAGAAGAATTGCGTGACGTTTCGGGTTGAGATCTTGACCCGAAACGTCACCCGTTCCTTCTCTCCAGAGATGCTGCCTGTCCCGCTGAGTTACTCCAGCATTTTGTATCTATATTTAGTGTAAACCAGCAACTGCAGTTCCTTCCTACCCATTCAACCATTTAGTCTGTACCAATACTTAATGTCCAGTCAAGCAGGTGTGCATTGTTATATTGCACTTTAATACAACACCTGTCTCTCATTTTCCTCTAGCTATCTACATCTAATCTATTCTTGATTGCTTTGGATCCATTTATCCTAGATGTGAATGACACAGCCTCAAAGATACAGGTATCTATAGATTTTTCTGCTCTCAAGCTGAATTCTCTTGGAACTCAGCATGATCTTATTGCGGTATGTCACAGATTTTTCCTGCAGATAAAAATGAATTCTGTGGGTTTTTTTGTGGGAAAATCTAGCAGAAAGGGAGATAATAACATGAATCTAGTGAAGTAGTGAAAGTAGTGAAATCAGGAGACAGATTCTGATTGATCATGTCTCCACGAAGTCAATGGGCTCTGTGACATTTTAAAATGTGCACACTGGGATTGAAAGGTGTACGTCACTCAAATGGATTGAGGTTAATGGAGCAAAAGTGTGTAAATGAATTTCAAGTAGAGGTCAGTCATGATGCAGTAAGTTACTGATTTGACACGTTCATGCTTCTGAACACCAATGCTCCCAAGTCTCCATTATATCCTGTAACCACATCCTTGCAATGTTAATAAATTCAAATTGTAATCTTCTTAATCCAACATCTTGGCATTCTTTTAAATAATGCTGGTATCTTCCCCTCCCTTCAAAAAAACCCATTTTGTCCTTATTTTTGTCTTCCCTATTTTGCACGGCTGGCAGAATCTTAAAAATGTAATGGATAAATCAGTAATGCCTGCTGGAACAAGCTCTGAAGCTGCTGACCTACAGATCTGGATGGCATTGAAAACGTGCCAAAAATGTATTTGCTTTGTGCTTATTTCCAGAGTTGTACACATTGTAGAAGATGCACATTTCACTCTACCTCAGTACACAAGAAACTAAACTAAACTAAACTAAACTTAGAAACCTGAGCAGCATTTATATGAGTAATGAGCATAAGAAAATGAAATCTGGAAACTGGCATGGCCGGTCTAAGTGACCAACAATACAAGTGAGGTAAAATCTAATACCCCTGAAACATGTTTTGAACATAGCAAATACATTTTTTTTAAATCATGTTATTCAGTTCCTTTCATATCGAGCTTCTCTGGTGCTAACTGATCAGTACAGGCTACTCCAGTGACTTTAGTAATCCTCAGCTAAAGGGAAGATGAGCTGGAGGTCCTGCTCCCAATTATGAAGAAGGGAAATGTTCATGGGCTTTGAAGTGCTTTAAGAGGTAAGCACAGGATTGAGTACTCCTGGCCTCCTGGCCCCAACACCAGAGTCATTATCAATTAATGATATCTCAATAGCAGCACGCTCTCCCCTGAGAAGAGAGATTAGCTTGAAGGGCCACCCTGAAGACATAAGAAAAACTATGGGAAGGAGAAGTGTCGGAAAAAGCCTTTCAGACCCGTGTAACAAATCCCAGTGTATCGATTTGAAAAAGAGCGTGAATCCTGCTGATGTAAGGTCATTTTTTAACCCTCAAGTATACCAATACAATAAGTTAGCATCAATAATTTCTGAGGTTTTTGCATGAAAATTAGTTGTAATATCTGTCCAATTTAAAAAGTTATTCTGTGAAAGAAAAACTGTGAAGTGAAAATCTAAAAGACCTGAAAATATGGAAGACACCTTCTAAAAATATATATATTTTTAAGAAGATGCTGTATTAACAAAATAAAGCATTCTTATTTTTGTCAATAATTCAAATGCGCTTGAGTTTTTTGCGATGTGAACCCAAAATAGGTTTCAAGTGCTGGAAAAAAGGATCAGGTGTTGTTGCAAAAATCACTCAGAAAGAACACTTCAGATAAGCAAATACTGTATATACGACGGTAGACAAAATGCTGGAGAAACTCAGCGGGTGCGGCAGCATCTATGGAGCGAAGGAAATAGGCAACGTTTCAGGCCGAAACCCTTCTTTCTTTCGGCCCAAAACGTTGCCTATTTCCTTTGCTCCATAGATGCTGCCGCACCCGCTGAGTTTCTCCAGCACTTTTGTCTACCTTCGATTTTCCAGCATCTGCAGTTCCTTCTTAAACACTGTGTATACGACTGCTGGATTGCAACTCCATATACCATCAGAGACTTGGTGGTGGAAGTTTTAAGGAACTTTATTTCTGAATCTGGAATGCACCTCATTATAAGCATGTAATACCCTTAAAAAGGTTATGTTTATTCAGGCCAGCAGGGCAGGGGCAGTGAGAGCTTTAGTCTAAAAGGCCATTCCCTCTTCTCCCCTCTCCCATCAAGGAAAATGCTCACCTCCAGATTCAGGGACAATTTCTTCCCAGCTGTTATCAGGCAACTGAATAATCCTACCACAACCAGAGAGCAGTGCTGAACTACTATCTACCTCTTTGATGACCCTCGGACCCTCCGCTAGAGGCAGGAAACATGTTCCCGATGCTGGAGGAGTCCACAACCAGGGGCCACAGTTTAAGAATAAGGGGTAAGCCATTTAGAACGGAGATGAGGAAGCACTTTTTCTCACAGAGAGTTGTGAGTCTGTGGAATTCTCTGCCTCAGAGGGCGGTGGAGGCCGGTTCTCTGGATACTTTCAAGAGAGAGCTAGATAGGTCTCTTAAAGCTAGCGGAGTCAGGGGATATGGGGAGAAGGCAGGAACGGGGTACTGATTGGTGTTGATCAGCCATGATCATATTGAATGGCGGTGCTGGCTCGAAGGGCCGAATGGCCTACTCCTGCACCTATTGTCTATTGTCCTCGATCGGACTTTGCTGGCTTTACCTTGCACTGTATCATGTATCTGTACACTGTAAATGGCTCAATTGTAATCATGTATTGTCTTTCTGCTGACTGGTTAGCACGCAACAAAAGCTTTTCACTGTACCTCGGTACACGTGACAATAAATTAAACTAATGAGAAAAATTGCAATAAAGGCTTGTGGATGTAATTGTGCTAAGTTTCAAAAACTCCAAAGATTACAGAATACTGTCAACATTCTGGAAGTACCAAAATAAAATTCGTGCCATTCAGGAAAACAAGGACAGAGAGAATAATGAATTTATTAATCTGACATCTGAATTAAAATGCTCATTATTATGGAAGAGATAAAAGGTTATATATATAATCATAATGGGACAGTATATCATTGCTTATAGCTGTGATTTAGTAACTGAAATGGAATAAGTACGAGGCATATATCCATGTACTGACATTCTGAATAAGAGACCTACTGATAAAATGGAAAGACAGATCTGTTAGTTGACTCTGACACGGGAGTCCATGTAGGGTGTGTGGGAATGCTCAGGGAGGGTAGCACCTCTGCTGGGGGACATGTCGTGATCCTTTGAGGGTAGTTTGTCCACCTTTAGTTTCCACCTGGCTTCCAGCTCTCACCTGTGGCACAAAGAAGCTGCTAGCATGCGACAGTGGCCACACCCTGGAGAACTGCTTTAGCTGGAGACAAAATGTTGGAGTAACTCAGCGTGACAGGCAGCATCTCTGGAGAAAAGGAAAGGGTGACGTTTCGGATCGAGACCCTTCTTCACACTCTTTGGCTGCCGTGCTAATCTAGGCGAGGGTAGCTGATGGGTCTCAGACCCTCAGTGAGTTTAGGGACTTGCTCAGCCCAGTACGCGGAGTCTGGCGAAGGAAGTCCACTGGAGGGTTCAACGGCCAGGAAGGCCGCTCAGCTCGCACTGTGGAGTGCAAAGACAATAGACAATTGGTGCAGGAGTAGACCATTCGGCCCTTCGAGCCAGAACTGCCATTCACTGTGATCATGGCTGATCGTCCACAATCAGTATTCAAAAAGGAACTGCAGATGCTGGAATATCGAAGGTACACAAAATTGCTGGGGAAACTCAGCGGGTGCAGCAGCATCTATGGAGCGAAGGAAATAGGTGACGTTTCGGGCCGAAACCCTTGGGTTTCGGCCCGAAATGTCGCCTATTTCCTTCGCTCCATAGATGCTGCTGCACCCGCTGAGTTTCCCCTGCAATTTTGTGTACCGTCCACAATCAGTACCCTGTTCCTGCCTTCTCCCCATATCCCCTGACTCTTTAAGAGTTCTATCTTTAAGAGCTCTATCTAACTCTCCCTTGAAAGCATCTAGAGAACCGGTCTCCACCGCCTTCAGAGGCAGAGAATTCCACAGATTCACAACTCTCTGTGTGAAAAAGTTTTAAATGGCCAATCGCTTATTCTTAAACTGTGGCCCCTGGTTCTGCACACTCCAACATGGGGAACATGTTTCCTGCCTCTTGCGTGTTCAATCCCTTAACAATCTTATATGTTTCAATGTGCCCTCTCATCCTTCTAAATCCCAGTGTATACAAGTGTATACAAAGGGCATGTCAAAGCACGGAAGAAGAAATGGCCATCCAGTGTGGCCAAGGGAGTTTGCTGCTTTGCTGCTGAAATTTCGTTCAGACTTCGGTCTGAATGACAATAAAGGAAACCCTGTAAAAAAAAACGTCTAACGTGCCACTGGAATCCAGATCCTGCGGCTGAGAGGGTGGGGTTCATAGTGTGCAACAGCCTCTCCACCTTCATGTCTCCCGTGCACAGGTTTTGGTGCAAGTCTATCAGTCTACTATTCTCTGTATGGCTTGCGCATGAGACTCTGATCCACACTCGATCCCACAAGACATGAGACTGCACAACCATGCTATCATCATCTATAATGGGCCACCACCAGAGTCCACTTGGAACATTGATCATGCCTTCAACATGTTGGGCAATGAGAGATCCATTGACTTCAATGAGATTGTGGGCCAAAGGACAAAGAGCCAAGTGATTTAGTTTTACATTAAGATGTTTAATTATATTTGTGCTATTGTGTATCTTTTAATGTTGTGATTTAAAAACATGTTCTGAATTAGTTATTTCATTGTTGTAAGTTCCTAAGTGGCTCCCACTGTTTCCACAGTTCATTGACAGATTTTAAAGCAAGAGAAGATGGGGGCAAGTTTGGCTGTCAAACCTTCAGGAGTGTTTAAGAATGGGGTATCCTCAATGTGACGGTCAACGCCATTCGGCTCTTGAACTGCGCCACTAGAGTCCAAGTTCAAGCTCAAGTTCAAGTAAGTTTATTGTCATGTGTCCCTGATAGGACAATAACATTCTTGCTTTACTTCAGCTCACAGAACATAGTAGGCATTTACTACAAAACAGATCAGTGTGTCCATATACCATTATATAAATATATACACACATGAATAAATAAACTGATTAACACAAATAACAGATAGGACAATAAATTATTAATGATCAGAGTTTTGTCCGAGCCAGGTTTAATAGCCTGATGGCTGTGGGGAAGTAGCTATTCCTGAACTATTCCTGAACTTGGTCGTTGCAGTCTTCAGGCTCCTGTACCTTCTACCTGAAGGTAGCAGGGAGATGAGTGTGTGGCCAGGATGGTGTGGGTCTTTGATGATGCTGCCAGCCTTTTTGAGGCAGCGACTGTGATAAATCCCCTCGATGGAAGGAAGGTCAGAGCCGATGATGGACTGGGCAGTGTTTATTACTTTTTGTAGTCTTTTCCTCTCCAGGGTGCTCAAGTTGCCGAACCAAGCCACGATGCAACCGGTCAGTATGCTCTCGACTGTGGCTGAGATACCAGATCATGGGAAAAATCTTTCTGTTGGTAAATATATTTAAAGTCGAGATGGTAAAGTTGTGTTGCAGAATATAGAAATGGAAGGATTGGGTGGAAAGGTGAATGAAGCTACAGGTTTGGATAATTGTGAGAGCAAGGTAGATTGGGTAGAAGCACAGAGTCTCTTGCCCCATAGTAGGAGAATTGAGGACCAGAGGACATAGGTTTAAGGTGAAGGGGAAAACATTTAATAGGAATCTGAGGGGTAAGATTTTTACACAAAGGGTGGTGGGTGAATGGAACAAGCTGACAGAGGTGGTAGTTGAGGCTGGGACTATGGGAAAGTTTAAGACACAGTTAGACAGGTACATGGACAGGTTTGGAGGGATATGGACGAAATGCAGGCAGGTGGGACTAGTGTAGATGGGACAAGTTGTGCCAAAGGGCCTGTTTCTACGATGCATGACTCTTTGACTCTAATGCATAAAAAGAAAATTCCTATGACCTCAAAATTTTAAAATAATCCTGAGATTACTTTATACTGAGTCTCCTCGAAAATTGAAGTGTGTAACAAAGTAAGAAATAGGACATGAA
The DNA here is from genome assembly GCF_010909765.2 of Amblyraja radiata. Lineage (NCBI taxonomy): Eukaryota > Metazoa > Chordata > Chondrichthyes > Rajiformes > Rajidae > Amblyraja > Amblyraja radiata. Next base: position 13,281,947 of record NC_045961.1, read on the forward strand.
GTAGGCCATGTGATGCTTTGAGTCTATTTTAGCATTAAAAAAGGATTGTGGCTGATCTAAAATTGGCCTAGCTCCAATTTCTTGGCTCTTCCCAAGAAGATGCCTCCTCAAAAGACCAAACATTTATCTATTTTGGATTTTAATATGTTCAACGATTCAGTATCTACAGCTCAATCAGGTAGACAAAACCGAAGATTCATGACCTTCCAAGTGAAGAAATTCTTCTAAAGGACACAAAGTGCTGGAGTAACTCAACAGGTCAGGCAGCATCTCTGGAGAACATGGATTGGCAATGCCTCGAGCCGAGACCCTTCCTCAGACTTATGAAGAGTTTCCTCATCTGGTCTCTTAAATGAGTGTTCCTTTATCCTGAAACTGTCCCCATTGTTCTAGATTCCCACATGAGGATAAGTTGCCTCTCCTGAGACATTCTCTTTATTGCAGGAATCAATCCAGTGAACTTTTTTTGAAACTTCTTCCAATCCAAATTAAAAAATTTCAAAACTGTGCACAGTATACCTAGTGTGATCTCCCTCCTAATTGCATGATGATGTCACCGCCCGACGCCGTGCGACGCCCAAATTCAGTCGGTCCGCATCCTGCCCAGCTGATTGGTAAGTATGACGTGAATTACGTCACGCGCAAACTCCTCATCCGTTTTGGTCGCACCAAACGCATGCAGTCGCATGCAAGTGGGACAGGCCCTTTATAATTACACTTAGATTTCCTACTTGTATATTACATAATAGCTGCCTCAAAAAGGCAGCCAGCTTCATCAGAGACCCACACCACCCTGGGATCTTACATGCATGTGTGCTGGCAACTTACACACATGCATGATGGCATCTTCAATGCATGGGGGCTAGCACCTTCCATGTTTGACGGCATCCTACACACATGTTTGACGGCCTCTTAAACACATGTGAGTGGCATCTTACATGCATGTGTGTGGCATCTTACATGTTTGACGGCATCTTACACACATGTGTGCTGGCATCTTCCAAGCATGTATGCCGGCATCTTAGAGGCATGTTTGACAGCATCTTACACACATGTGTGCCAGCATCTTACACGCATGTGTGGCAGCACCTTCCATGTGGGCATCTTACACACATGTGTGCTGGCACCTTCCATGCATGTGGGTTGGCATCTTACACACATGTGTGCTGGCACCTTCCATGCATATATGCCGGCATCTTAGAGGCATGTGTGGCAGCATCTTACACGTATGTGTGGCAGCATCTTACATACATGCATGATGGCATCTTCAATGCATGTGGGCTGGCACCTTCAACGCATGTGTGCTGGCACCTTCCATGCATGTTTGATGGCATCTTACATGCATGTGTGGCAGCATCTTACATACATGTTTGATGGCATCTTGGACACATGTGTGACAGCATTTTACACACATGTGTGTGGCATCTTACCCGCATGTGTGTGGCCTCTTACACACATGTGTTGCGGCATCTTACATGCACGTGCGCCAGCATCTTACGTGCATCCCTGCCGGCCAGGTGCGCGTATGCGCAGTAGACTGCAAACACCGTGCAATGGGTGGAGGGTGATGAGGGACTTGAGCAGGACTCAACTGGGAGACGGTCTGAAAGGCTGCAGATATTATATGTGAGTTATGTTGATGAATCAAGTTCAACGGTATTTAATAAATTACAGTTTAATTACTTACTCCATTGTGGTTATTGTTCCGGGCAATACAGAATACATTTGTCATCTGATCTGAGATTATAATAGGGGGGGTTTTGGGCACAGAAATTGAGATTTAAGTCATTGATATGCATGAGGTGATTAGTTACTCTTGTTTTTGATTTGTTTTAGATCCCGTGTGTACAGAATAGATTTGAATTGAATCATTGCACACAGCCAGAAGACATCGCATGAGATAACTAAAAGTGTGTGTAAATGAGATACTAAATGGATTGGAATATGATGATTATATTTTCTATTACATATTTGACATCGTTTTATGATCATAAGCTTGTGATTAGTGTGTTTTTTTGGAATATACAATATCATGTACATAAATATAGAATAGGAAGCTGAACGTCCCAGGCTATGTTAAAGTGAGTTTGTATGTTTAAAAAACAAGATTGATTCTAGGCTCTGGAATCATCTGCCGATATTCTAAAAATGAATCACAGCCTTGCACTTACACAATTCTCAAGATCACAGGATATCTCAAAGCACTTTGCAGTCAGTGATGTATTTTTGAAGAGGTGTTACGAGTAGTATAGAAATGCTCCTTCTAATAGCTTAGGTGCGAAAGAAAGTAGCGGCCAGTATCCAGATAGATGTACAGTTTCATCACACCTGCCCTATACCTCCACCCTCATCTCTCTCCAGGGACCCTGACAGATCTTCACTTGACCTAAGGCAGAGGTTCATTTGTACCTCCTCGAACCTCAACTACTGTTTCCGTTGTTCAAGATGTTCTTATACATCGGCGAGACCAAACTGAGACTGGGCAATCCTATCGCTGAACACCTTCACTCAGTCGTCTGGACCTACCTGATCTCCCGGTTGCCAAACAATTTAATTCCCCTTCCCATTCCCACAGTGACCTTTCTGTCCTGGGCCTCCTCCACTGTCAGAGTGAGGCCAAATGCAAACTGGAGGGCAAGCAACTCATATTTCACTTGGGCAGTTTACAACCCAGTGGGTGGTGTCTGGATTTCTCTAACTTCAAGTAACCCTGCGTTCCCTCTCTCTCCATCCCTTCCCCACCCAAGCCGTACCAGCTTCAAAGTTATCTTGTTGAGTCTCATTGCTTGAGTCTTATTGAGCCTCATTGCTTGGTTGGCGGCGCGACTCACCCGTTGCAGCGGCCCCTACAGCCTGTCTGTCTTTTTTTTATTTTTTGTCTAGTTAAATGTAGTGTTGGTGTTTTTTAATACTGGTTTTAAATGTGTATATGTGGGGGGCGGGGGGGGGGGGGGGGGGGGAAACAGTTTAAAATCTCTTCCCTGTCTGGGAGACCCGACCTTTTCCCTGTCGGGTCTCCGTTGTCGTTGGGGTCTAGCACCGTGGAGCGGCCTCCAGCCTGAACGACCCGGGGGCTCGGGAGACTGCGGAGCTGCGGACTACTCACCATCGAGGATCTGGCCGGCCTCAGAGCGTGGGGAGCGGTGGTGACTCGCTGCTGCGACTCGACTCCTGGGGCTCGGAGGCTCCAGCAACGCAGCCGCTGGTCCGGTGGACTATCGGGACATCGGGAACTCGCGGGTCCGGGGGGAGAGAGAGACCGCTCACCGGAGCTCCCGCAACGCGACTTCTCCAGCCCGTGTCGCGGGGTTGGAACGACCTGGAGCGGGGTCGTACATCACCCGGCGCGGCTTCATGGCCGTGGGACATTCCAGCGCCCGCCGGGGGCTCCAACTTCGAGACTTCTAGACCGGGAGCGGGGCCGTAAATCGTCCGGCACGGCCTAAAATGGCCGTGGGACTTATCATCGCCCGCCTGGGGCTTCGATATCGGGAGAGTCATGGAGAACAGTGGAGAGTATGGCTGTGGAAACAGAATTTCGTTTCAGCCTCACTAAGGCTCAAATGACAATAAATTGTATTGTATTGTATTGTATTGTATTGTATTTTTTGTATTGTATTGTATTTTTTGTATTCCTTCTCACCTCGCACACTGCTAACAATGGCCTGTTGCCTTTATCATCATTACTCTTTTGCATATCTTTCATTCATTTGTTCTATATCTCTCTACATCACCGTCTTTTTCTCTCGTTCCCATTTGCCCTGACTCTCAGTCTGAAGAAGGGTCTCAATCCGAAAAGTCTGGGTCTGGTTCTGGATGTGGTACGCTGAAAAGCTCTGGGTAGAGCATCGCTCAGCACTGGACAATTTCTACATGTTATCAAGCCAATTAACCTACAAACCTGTACATCTTTGGAGTGTGGGAGGAAACCGAAGATCTCGGAAAAACCCACGCTGATCACGGGGAAAACGTACAAACTCCATAAGACAGCACCCGTAGTCGGGATCGAACCCGGGCCTCTGGCACTGCATTTTGCTGTAAGGCAGCAACTCTACCGCTGCGCCACCATGCCGCCAACTGGAGGGCATTGATTTAAGCTGAGAGATAAAAGATTCAATGGAGACCTGATTACATAGAAACATAGAAACATAGAAAATAGGTGCAGGAGTAGGCCATTCGTCCCTTCGAGCCTGCACCGCCATTCAATATGATCATGGCTGATCATCCAACTCAGTATCCCGTACCTGCCTTCTCTCCATACCCTCTGATCCCTTTAGCCACAAGGGCCACATTTAACTCCCTCTTTTAAATATAGCCAATGAACTGGCCTCAACTACTTTCTGTGGCAAAGAGTTCCAGAGATTCACAACTCTCTGAGTGAAAAATGTTGCTCTCATCTCGTTCCTAAAGGATTTCCCCTCTATCCTTAAGCTGTGACCCCTTGTCCTGGACTTCCCCAACATCGGGAACAATCTTCCTGCATCTAGCCTGTCCAACCCCTTAAGAATGTTGTAGGTTTCTATAAGATCCCCCCTCAATCTCCTAAATTCTAGCGAGTACAAGCCGAGTCTATCCAGTCTTTCTTCATATGAAAGTCCTGACATCCCAGGAATCAGTCTGGTGAACCTTCTCTGCACTCCCTCTATGGCAATAATGTCCTTCCTCAGATTTGGAGACCAAAACTGTACGCAATACTCCAGGTGTGGTCTCACCAAGACCCTGTACAACTGCAGTAGAACCTCCCTGCTCCTATACTCAAATCCTTTTGCTATGAACGTGTGCTATCTGTACGGAGTTTGAAAATTCTCCCTGTGACCTGTATGGTTTTCTTCGGGTGCTCTGGTTTCATCCCACACCCCAAAGACGTACATGTTTGTAGGTGAATTGGCTTGGTATAATTGTCCCCAGTGTGTGTGGGATAGGTTTAATGTGCAGGGATCGCTGGTCGGCATAGACTCAGTGGGCAGAAGAGCCTGCTTTTCTGTTAAACTGTAAACAAAACTTTTAGATGCTCTGGGAAAATATTAACAATGTGATAATTCACCTTATCTATTCACCACATCATTTTTTATACTTCTATAAGGTCACCTCTCAGCCTCCTGCACTGCAGGGTTAAAAAGTACTGTTCTGGGAAGATTTCAATGATTGCATTGCCTGATCCATATTTTGCCACCATATTTATTGTGCGTAAACAAGGTTTTACTACATTTGCCAAATCTCAGAGGTATAATTAAAAGCATAAAAGTTTTTGTAAAGATTATCAGGAGTCTGAAGAAGGGTCGCGACCCGAAATGTCCCCATTCATTTTCTCCAGAGTTGCTGCCTGAGTTACTCCAGCTTTTTGTGTCTGTCAACACTTTGAGCCTATTTTTCACTGTTAGGGCAAAGCAGACATAGTGAAAATACATGGACGCCAAATATAGCAGCCATTAATACAAATGAGAGTCAGTTTTCATGATATTTTTACAAAATGTAAACTAAATTCAGAATCAGCTTCGACATTAAAAGCTGTGTGAATAAGCACCACTATCTGAAGAAAACTGGCTCTTGCCTCAATGTCAGTGAGACCATTGTGGATTTTGGAAGAGGAAAGATGAGGACCCACAAACCTGTCTATATCGATGGGATGATGGTGGAGAGAGTCAAAAGCTTCAAATTCCTATTTCTGAAGATCTTTCCTGGACCCAGCACACTAATGCAATTATAAAGAAGATTGTAGAGATTCGGTGTTGTCAGAGAGGATTCTCTTGAACTTCTACAGGTGTACAGTAGAGAGCATACTGACAGGTTGCATCACGGCCTGGTTCAGCAACTTGATTGCTCAGGAGTGAAGAAGACTGCAAAAAGTTGTGAACACTGCCCAGCTCATCGCCGGCTCTGACCTCCCCACCATTGAAGGGATTTACCAGAATCGCTGCCTCAATAAGGCAGCCAGCATCATCAGAGATCCACACCACCCTGGCCACACACTCATTTCACCCCTGCCACCAGGAAGAAGGTACAGGAGCCTGAAAACTGTAACGTCCAGATTCAGGAACAACTTCTTCCCTGCAACCATGCTATTAAACGCTACAAACTCAAATCTCAGAACTACATAGATTATTATTGTGATTATCGCATTATTATTGTTTGTTTGTTTTTTTATGCGTGCGTGGGTGAGTTTATACACATATGTACAGATATACCAATCACATATATATATATATATGATCTGTATATATGTGTATATGTGTGTATATATACACACACATTGAACTTTCTTGTTTATTATATTGTTTACTGTGTACTATGTTTATATATTATGGTATGCTCCTGGAAGTAAGCATTTAATTGTTCTATCTGGGAGCTATGACAATAAAACACTCTTGACATCAGCAGGCTGTTTAAATGGCCTGTCCCACTTAGGTGACCCTTTAGGCGATTGCCAGGGACTGATTTTAATGGAATTCACCTACGACACCTGGCGACAACCTATGACAACACCTATGACAACCTACGACAGCAAATATTGTCGCCACTGTCACCGAAAATGTTTCAACATGTTGAAAATTTTGCAGCAGTCGCCTCTAGTCGTCCAAAATATTGCCTAAGTGGGACAGGCCCATAAGAGATATGGTTTGTAAATTGACGTGACCATATACATTCTCATATGCATTGGCCAAATGTGCCGACAAAGGAGCTATGTTAATTGATTTACATCAAACCTGCCATTGGACATCTTCAGTTAAGCATTAAATAATCAGGGCTATTTGTATATTCAGAGAATTGGCCCAAGTTTGATTGCCTGTCGTTTCTAGAAACATAGAAACAGAAAATAGATGCAGGAGGAGGCCATTCGGCCCTTTGAACCAGCACTGCCATTCATGAGTATAGAAGCTGGGATGTAATGTTAAATTTGTACAAGGCATCGGTGAGACCAAATCTGGAGTATGGTGTACAATTTTGGTCGCCCAATTATAGGAAGGATTTCAACAAAATAGAGAGAGTACAGAGGAGATTTGCTAGAATGTTGCCTGGGTTTCAACAACTACGTTACAGAGATAGGTTGAATAAGTTAGGTCTTTATTCTCTGGAGCGCAGAAGATTAAGGGGGGACTTGATAGAGGTCTTTAAAATGATGAGAGGGATAGACAGAGTTGATGTGATCAAGCTTTTCCCTTTGAGAATAGGGAAGATTCAAACAAGAGGACATGACTTCAGAATTAAGGGACAGAAGTTTAGGGGTAACATGAGGGGGAACTTCTTTACTCAGAGAGTGGTAGCGGTGTGGAATGAGCTTCCAGTGGAAGTGGTGGCGGCAGGTTCGTTGGTATCATTTAAAAATAAATTGGATAGGCATATGGATGAGAAGGGAATGGAGGGTTATGGTATGAGTGCAGGCAGGTGGGACTAAGGGAAAAAAGTTGTTCGGCACGGACTTGTAGGGCCGAGATGGCCTGTTTCCGTGCTGTAATTGTTATATGGTTATATGGTTATATTGTGATCATGGCTGATCGTCCCCAATCAATAACCTGTGCCTGCCTTCTCCCCATATCCGTAGATTCCACCAGCCCCTAGAGCTTTATCCAACTCTTTCTTAAATCCATCCAGTGATTTGGCCTCCACTGCTCTCTGTGGCAGGGAATTCCACAAATTCACAACTCTCTGGGTGAAAAAGATTTTTCTCACCTCAGTCCTAAATGGCCTCCCCTTTATTCTAAGACTGTGGCCCCTGGTTCTGGACTCGCCCAACATTGGGAACATTTTTCCTGCATCTAGCTTGTCCAGTCCTTTTATAATTTTATATGTTTCTATAAGATTGCCCCTCATCCTTCTAAACTCCAGTGAATACAAGCCTAGTCTTTTCAATCTTTCCTCATATGACAGTCCCGCCATCCCAGGGATCAATCTCGTGAACCTACGCTGCACTGCCTCAATCACAAGGAGGTCCTTCCTCAAATTAGGAGACCAAAACTGTACACAATACTCCAGATGTGGTCTTACCAGAGCCCTATACAACTGCAGAAGAACCTATACTGAAATCCTCTTGTTATGAATGCCAACATTCCACTAGCTTTCTTCACTGCCTGCTGCACCTGCACGCCAACTTTCAGTGACTTGTGTACAAGGACACCCAGGTCTCTCTGTACCTCCCCCTTACCTAACCTAACCCCATTGAGATAATAATATGCCCCCTTGTTTTTGCCGCCAAAGTGGATAACCTCACATTTATCTATATTATACAGCATCTGCCACAAATCTGCCCACTCACTCAACCTGTCCAGGTCACCCTGCAACCTCCTAACATCCTCTTCACAGTTCACACTGCCACCCAGCTTTGTGTCATCCGCAAACTTGCTAGTGTTGCTCCTAATTCCCTCTTCCAAATCATTAATATATATGGTAAACAGTTGCGGCCCCAACACCGAGCCTTGCTGCACTCCACTCGCCACTGCCTGCCATTCTGAAAAGGACCCGTTCACTCCTACTCTTTGCTTCCGGTCTGCCAACCAATTTTCTATCCACGTCAACACCCTACCCCCAATACCATGTGCTCTCATTTTAGTCACCAGTCTCCCGTGCGGGACCTTATCAAAGGCTTTCTGGAAGTCTAGATACACTACACCCAGTAGCTCCCTTCATCCATTTTACTTGTCAAATCCTCATAAAATTCCAGAAGATTAGTCAAGCATGATTTTCATTTCATAAATCCATACTGACTTGGACTAATCCTTTTACTGCTATCCAAATGCCCCATTATTACCCCTTTAATAATTGACTCCAGCATCTTTCCCATCACCGAAGACAGGCTAACTGGTCTGTAATTCCCCGTTTTCTCTCTCATTCCTTTCTTGAAAAGTTGGATAACATTAGCTATCGTCCAATCCACAGGAACTGATCCTGAATCTATTGAACATTGGAAAATGATCACCAATGCATTTACTATTTCTAGACCCACCTCCCTGAGGACCCTGGGATGCAGACCATCAGGCCCAGGGGATTTATCATCCTTCAGTCTCATTAGCCTACCCAATACTATTTCTCGACTAATGAAAATTTATTTCAGTTCCTCTACCCCCTTAGATCCTCTGTCCTCCAGTACTTCTGGGAGATTATTTGTGTCTTCCTTAGTGAAGACAGATCCAAAGTACCTGTTCAACTCTTCTGCCATTTCCTTGTTCCCCATAATAATTTCACCCATGTCTGCCTTCAAGGGACCCACATTTGACTTTGCTACTCTTTTTCCCTTAACATATCTAAAGAAGCTCTTACTGTCCTTCTTTATATTTCTGTCTTACAAAACTTTCAGAGTCCACAGGCATTGTTTTTAGCAACAAATATTGTCAATTATGTGCCATCCCATGGTAATATGGAATTTATTGGAATCATTTATCAATGCAATTATAATGTTTAAGAAGGAACTGCAGATGCTGGAAAAATCGAAGGTAGACAAAAATGCTGGAGAAACTCAGTGGATGAGGTTGCATCTATGGAGCGAAGGAATAGGTGAAATTTCTGGTCAAGACCCTCCTTCAGACTGATGTGGGGGTGGGAAGAAGAAAGGAAAAGACAGGGACAGTGGGTTGTGGGAGAGCTGGGAAGGGTGAGGGGAAAGCGGGAGAAAGCAAAGACTGCCTGAAATTGGAGAAGTCAATGTTCATATCGCTCGGCTGTAAACTACACAAGCGAAATATGAGGTGCTGCTCCTCCAATTTACGGTGGCCCTCACTCCGGCCATGGAGGAGGCCCAGGACAGAAAGGTCAGATTGGGAATGGGAGGGGGAGTTGAAGTGCTGAACCACCGTGAGATCAGGTTGGTTATTGCGAACTGAGCAAAGGTGTTGGGTGAAGCGATCGCCAAGCCTGCGCTTGGTCGCACCGATGTAGATCAGCTGACACCTAGAGCAGCGGATGCAAAAGATGAGTTTGGAGGAGGTGCAGGTGAACCTCTGCCGCACCTGGAAATACTGCTTAGGTCCTGGGTTGGAGTCAAGGGGGTAGGTAAAATGACAAGTGTAGCATTTCCTGCGGTTGCAGGGGAAAGTGCCAGGGGAGGGGGTGGTTTGGGTGGGAGGGACAAATTGACCAGGGAGTTACGGAGGGAGCGGTCTCTGCAGAAAGCCGAAAGGGGAGGAGATGGGAAGATGTGGCCAAGGGTGGATTCCCATTGGAGGTGGCAAAAATGTCGGAGGATTATCTGTTGTATGTCAGGGCTGGTAGGGTGGAAAATGAGGAAAAGGGGGACTCTGCCCTTGTTACGAGTGGGCGGATGGGGAGTGAGAGCAGTGTTACGGGGTATGAAAGAGACCCTGGTGAGAGCCTCATCTATAGTCGAAGAGGGAAACCCCTGTTCCCTAAAGAATGAGGACATCTCTGATGCCCTGGTGGGGAACACCTCATCCTGGGTGCAGATGCGGCGTAGACGGGGAAATTGGGAGTAGGGGATGGAGTCCTTACAGGCAGCAGGGTGGGAAGAAGTTTAGTCGAGATAGCCATGGGGGTCAGTGGGTTTATAGTAGATGTCGGTCAGTAGTCTGTTACCTGCGATGGAGATAGTGAGGTCTAGAAACGGTAGGGAAATGTCGGAAATGGTCCAGGTGTATTTGAGTGCCGGATGGAAGTTAGTGGTGAAATGGATGAAGTCAGTGAGTTGCGTATGGGTGCAGATGGTAGCACCAATGCAGTCATCGATGTAGCGGAGGTAGAGTTCAGGGATAGGGCCACGATACGCCTCGAACAAGTACCCTACAAAGAGGCAGTCATAGCAATATTAATGATTGATATTGTATTTACTTACCTGGTGCTATCCTTGTTTGTAAGAGTATAAGTTCGGAGATATTCTACTGAAAGATTCTGTCAGGAGAGGGGTTCTTCTCCTAAGTCTGTGCCTGTGCTGAATAAAGACCTTTTACATCAACAGCTTCCACTATGTAGCACATTCACTTTTATAACAGTGACTTCATACATTAAAATGAGTGGGTCATTGGCCTTACTTATCACTAATGTTCATATGTTATTCCCTGTAATCGTTTTTTACATGATCCAAATAGGAACTTGTTGTTCATCCTGTATGTATTTTAAATAAAGCACAGTCTGTTAAATGCAGATCAGCGTACAACACTATTAAAACCATGTCTACATAATAAAAAGACATAAAGTGCTGGATTAAATCAGCAGGCTAGGGAGCATTACTGGAGGACATGAAAAGGTGACGATCAGATTGGGACATTTATTCATGTTCTCCAGAATCTGCCTAACCCACTGAAACACTCCAGCACTTTGTAACTTTTTTTGTAAACCAGCATCAGCAGTCCGTTGAATTTGCAACATCTGCATAATCACTGGCTGGAGGCCTCATTAGAAAATGGATCTCAATGAATTGTTCTACCAATATGTTTTATTCTCCCCAGTGGAGGTCTCTCCACAAGGGAATCCTCCCCCTTTACATCGGGGATCTGGGGTGGAGAGTGTTGCACAGAGCCGTGGCCTGTAATAGGTATTTGAGCCGGTTCACGGACTCTTCCCCTGCTTGTCATTTCTGCGGTGAGGAAGAGACCGTGTTCCACATGTACATAGAGTGTGAGAGGTTGCAGCCCCTGTTCGAGTATCTGAAAGGGCTGCTCCTCAAGTTTTGGCTACATTTTAGTCCAACGCTATTCATTTATGGGCACCCGGTACGGAGGGGGGAGGGTCAGGAGGGAGGTGCGGATCTCCCTGTCGGTCTGCTCCTGGGCCTGGCCAAGATGGCCATTCGCGGGTCCAGGCAGCGGGCAGTCGATGGCCGCACAGCGGTCGGCTGCCTACCCCTTTTCCGGGGTTACGTCCGTGCCCGCGTGTCCCTAGAAAGGGAACATGCGGTGTCCATGGGGACTGTGGAGGCCTTCTGTGAACGCTGGTCACCACAGGAGGTTGAATATATTATAGATAAAAATGTTAATATTTTAATTTGATAATTTTGTTTGTGTTTTTTAAATTGTTTGAGCTTTCTACCTTCCCTTGTAAATTGTACATTTGTTTGAAAATCTAATAAAAAACATTTACGAAAAAAAAAAAAGAAAAAAAATATGTCGTATTCTCATGTAGTTACCTTTCTTCAAACTAAATTACAGCACAGGAACATGTGCAGGAAGGAACTGCAGATGCTGGTTTAACCCAAAGATAGACACAGAATGCTGGAGTAATGTCCAAAGACGTACAGGAATGTAGGTTAATTGGCTTGGTAAATGTAAAAATTGTCCCTAGTGGGTGTTGGATAGTGTTAAGTGTATAGGATAGGGGATCGCTGGTCGGCATGGACCCAATGGTCGAAAGGGACCCAATTTTTCTGCATTATATCTCGAATCTAAACTAAACTAAACTCAAGGGGACAGACAGTATCTCTGGAGAGAAATAATGGGTGACGTTTCGGGTCGAGACCCTTCTTCAGACTGAAAGTCACGGGAAAGGGAAACGAGAGAAAAAGACAGTGATATACAATACAATACAATACAATACAGTTTTATATAGAGCAAATAAATGAAAAATATGCATAGAAGTGATGCTTGATTATGGAAAGCATGGCAGTTAGAACATGATAATCACTAAGTTCACAGAGAAAGCAATGTGTTAATGAATGAACTTGAACCAATGTACTGGCAGATTTTATATCATCTCACGGATTCTTTCCACAATAGTCACTTGATGACCGAGGATCAGAAGGTAATTAATACGCATTGACGAGCTCTTCAATGCCGCAGAAAAATAAATTCTTCAAAAACAGTCTCTTGATTAATAGTTTCTTTATAGTAGTAGTACAACCAGTAAGATAATCCATAAAAGCTTCTTCTTGTGTAAGTACATTTCAATTATACTCGTGGTCATGCTCGTGCATGGTCAAAAAAACTATGTCTCTTCCCTGATCTTCTTCAAACTAAACTAAACTAAACACCTTGGGAGTCTGCGCGAGAATCCCAGCCGCAAACACGCCTCAAACTAGGTATAAATCCCACCCACATAACTACAGGCACATAAAATGTAAAGGTAGCTGGTTATAGTTACAACATACTGCGTTAAGCTAAATTGCTACTACAACCAAGTTCAAGTGAACTTGACCCTTTTTAAAATAGTATTATAGGATTGTCAACATCCATCGAAGAAGACAGAAGAGGTTTTAATCGACCACCTCATGAGAAGGGGAGGAAGATTGCAACCTTCACACGGTCCGCCCTGTTTCGACGAATGCAATCAGCCCGGCGTGCACAATCAAATAAGATCTAATAGAACAAGTTGTCCTACAACTTTAGGCTGTGCACGCCACACACAAGAAGAAGACCTCATGAGAAATTGATATCAATGATCATGCCTTACCCCATCACAACTGCACAAGAATATCTGCTAGATTTTGCCTAGTTTCAAGGTTTCAGTTTATTGTCACATGTACCAATTAAGGTACAGTGATACTCAATTACCATACAGACATCCAAAAAAAGCAACAATACACACACAACTACGTAAAAATTAACATAAACATCCACCACAGCGGATTCCCCACATTCCTCACTGTGATGGAAGGCAATAAAATCTAATCTTCTTCCCTCTTAATTCCCCCGCGCTCAGGGCAGTCGAACCACCCGCAGTCAGGGTGATTGAAGCTCCTGCAGCCGGTGATCGAAGCTCCTGCAGCCGGTGATCGAAGCTCCCGCGATCGGGACAGTCAAAGCTCCCACATCGGGGCGGTCGAAGCTCCCCTGGCTTGGAGCTCCCGAAGTCGGTCCCCAACAGAGACCGCCAGCTCCACGATGTTAGGCCACAGTGCGGCCGGAGATATGATATGGAAAAAGTCGCATCTCCGTCGAGGTAAGAGATTAAAAAATGTTTCCCCTAACCCACCCCCCCCCACATAAAACAATCTAAAGAACACTAAAACATACATTTAACACATACTAAAAACACCAAAGAAGGAATAGGATGAGACAGACTGTTCGCGAGGCAGCCATTGCAGGCACATTGAAACAAGTTTACACTTCAAACTCCATCTCGGGATTCCAATGATAGTAACATATTGCTAAGATTTTCCCTTCAAGGTTTATAGCACTACTGATGAGTTTTTTAATACTATAATTACTCTTAGGAATTCTTTTATTTATGTGCTTATTGAAAATGTAATAAAATGGAGGACTCTGGAGCTTTGGTCGTTTTCATTTTATTATAATTCATTATAAATCACACAATGATCCTTTATCAGCTGTTTTAATGGTTTGAAATGCATTAATGGAGATATATTCTGGTTACATATTAAAATTTTACAATTTATGGGAGTAAAAATGCTGAAAGTCAATGAGCTTTGAAAATAATATTCTGTGCCACTTTTGACTTTGCAGGAACATAATCAACAATGCTGCCTGGGTTCATTTTGTGAAATAAGTAGGAAGGAAATGGATATCACTTCTGTTTTCCTCTTACAAAAATAATTTCATATACTCTGAATAACCCCCCTCCCCAATCCTGGACTTTCCACTCAGTCATTTAATTTCATCTTTCATGTATCTTGTTGTGTTTTATGTCTGTTATGTCTGTTGACAGACCAATTTCCCTCCCTCATATCGTATCGTATCATACTGTGTCATTTTAAAATAAGTAATTAATTTTCAAGCAAGCTAATCAGAGATCTTTGTTTGTTTGTCAGACTCACTTAACTATGAGCATGCGGTAATAGATTTTTTGTTAACTCTGCACTACACATAGAGTCATCGAGCCATAGGGTGATACCCTTCGGCCCAATTTTCCCATACCGGCCACTATTCGATACAACAATACACTATTCCCAGGTGTCTGCACTTGGTCTATATCCCTCCAAACCTGTCCAATCCATGTACCTGTCTAACTGTTTATTAAACGTTGTGATAGTCCCTGCCTCGCAGTGGGCAGGTGCAATAGACCAGGTAGACGCTTCCGCCACCATGAGTCTCGGGCAGATGGGGCTCGTCAGCCTGGGAAGGCAGTCCATCCAGGAGAGGAAAAACTCTGATTTAAAACCTCCAATGCCTTGTGGACATATCCAGTCATGGAAAAGGTTCCTGGAGTAAACCTCAAGAAAAACCGGAGTCGGAGCCTCAAAGGCAGTTCGTCGTTGTCTACAACCTCGCTCTGGCAGCTCCTGTGACGGCGCTGGTGCCAAACTGTAATGGCCCTGCTGTTCCTTTGGATCGATCAGAGACGTGGAGAGGGGGGACGTGCTGCATGGGCAACAGCCTGTCCTCCATATGACATCGCCCAGGCTTGCATCCGACCACACAAGTCTGCAAACTAGGATGCATCACCTATGGTCAGACATGAACAAGGGGGCGCCTACTATAGTCCCTGCCTCAACTACCTCCTCTGGCAGCTCCTCATATGCCCACCACCCTTTGTGTGAAAAGGATATCCCTCAGATTCCGATTCAATCTTAACCCCTTCACCTTAAAACTATGTTTTCATCATCCATAATAAATTCCTAATCCCTCTCCTCATCGCTTCCACATTCCAACCAATCACCTCTACTACAATCCTTGATCTAATCATCTTTACCCCAACAATTCTCTACCCCCTTTGTGATCCTCCCCCTAATAGCCTTCATCTTCACACCTATTATCTCTTCTCTGCCCATTCAACTGTCCATTTTATTTTGAAGTCTCCCCTCTCTGTAATAATGAGCGACATGGGATTTTCTACACAATATCTAATCATGGCCAGAAATAGGTGAGTACATCTGCATGGTTGGATATTGGAACTCAGCGCTTCACCCAATTGTGGGGTCACCCCCGTGCTGAGGCCATTCCATGCAGTTGTTGGGACTCTGCAGAATTGCTCATTTGAAATGTATTCATTACTGATTTTGTTATCTGTCTGGTTGTGGTTATGACTTTCCGATTTCCATTTTGCACATTTAAAGCCCTGTCCCAAAGTACGAGTTCATTCAAGAGCTCTCCGGAGTTTACAAAAAAAATCAAACTCGTGGTAAGCACGTAGAATGTACGTTGCGGGTTCGTCGGAGCTCGGGGACGTCTCTTAGCGGCTCGTAACGCTAACGGCAGGTACTCGGGAAACGCAGTAAGCTCGGGAAGACGCGTGAAGATTTTTAAACATGTTGAAAAATGTCCACGAGAGCCCCAAGTACCTGCGAGCGGCCATTACTGTAAATCTCCGAGTTCGAATCAGGGCAAACTCGGGAGAACTCTTAAATGAACTCGTACAGTGGGACAGGGCTTTTAATATTTTAACGAGTGATGAATGTGATAATAACACATTATAATCATTGATTTTCAGACTGATGAGTCAGTATTCTATATTTTAAATAATGCACTCTGGACAGCAAACTAGATTACATCTGAAGGGGATACAGGTGTTATTTAGATGTGTATGGGAAGGAACTGCAGATGCTGGTTTACACCGAAGATAGACACAAAATGCTGGAGTAACTCAGCGGGACAGGCATCATCTCTGGAGAAAAATAATGTGCGACGTTTCGGGTCGAGACTCATCTTCAGACTGGGATTATTGGTTTAATACTTAACCATACATTAGACCTGATACTTTATTTTGTGCCAATCCAATCCATTGATCATTTATAAATTGCTGAATTTTTATAATTTGGGTCTTCTGCTTCAAATATTTCAGTTGAATAAACAGAACGGGAATGAAGCTCTTGGTCATTATTTGTTTCCTTAACTTTCTAATCAACACCGGCACATCTGCATACAATATGAAGCTATTTCAAAATAGGAGATCTTTAAATAAGCAAAAATAATCATTAAATTGGCAGTAGTAAGGAACAATGCTGAAATTGGATTACTACCTTGGATACAGGGCTGAGGTTGTGCTTAAAGGTGTTAAAGGCAAGTCTAGTAAGTTGCCAAGGCAGGGCTAGACAATTGACATTTGAAGGCTATTCTGATTTTAGTTTAGTTTAGAGATACAGCGTGGAAACAATCCCTTCAGACTACCGAGTCCGCGCCGACCAGTGATCTCTGCACATTAACACTATCCTACACACACTAGGGTCAATTTACATTTTATACCAAGCCAAATAACCTACAAACCTGTACGTCTATGGAGTGTGGGAGTAAACCGAAGATCTCGGAGAAAACCACGGAGAAAACGAGAGTGGTTTATACACAGAGAGTGGTTGCCAGGGTGGGCCAAACATCCTTCCTCACCTGTGTCGGCCTATTACCTGCCAGGCTTTGTCCTGCACATCCACTATTTCATCTTTCTTTCCTTCATCCCCCCCCCCCCCCCCCCCGCCGCCCCCCATACAATTAGTCTATAGAAGAGTCCAGATCCAAAATATAGAGATACAGTTCGGAAACAGGCCCTTCAGCCCACCGAGTCCGCACCGACCAGCGACCGCACACTATCCTATATACACTAGGGACATTTTTTGTTTATATTTACACCAAGTCAGCTAACCTAAAAACCTGTCCATCTTTGGAGTGTGGGAGGAAACCAAAAACCCACTCGGTCATGGGAAGAATGTACAAACACCATACAGACAGAGTCGGGATCAAACTCAGGTCTCTGGTGCTGTGCAATGTTAGGCAGCAACTCAACCGCTGTGCCACCGTGCCACCCTTGATCTGATAATCAAGCCAAGCAAATGACATGTGTACTGTTGTGGAGGGTAATTTAAGTAGTAGTTCTGCAATGGATTAATTCCTCCAAAGATTAATTAAACAGCCCACAGACTTAGAAATAACTTGCTTTCTATCCAGCATTGTTGTCAATTTGTGCATCCCATCATCAACTCTAAATGTGCTACTGTGACCATGATGAACACAAACAATAAGAGTCACAGAAATAGACACAAGATACTGGAGTAATTCCGCGGGACAGGCAGCATCTCTGGATAGTGACGTGAAGTGACGTTTCGGGTCGAGACCTTTCTTCAGACTGAGTGTCAGGGGAGAGGGAGACACAGAGATATGGAAGGGTAAGTTGTGAAAATGACATATCAAAGGGGACGAAGTTCAAGGAAAATGTAGCTTGGGTCAATGTTAGCTTGGGGACGGTGACAACGAAGCATACACAATGTAATCAGGAAGACAGTCAGACTGTTCGGACAACTTGGAGTCAAATTAGTCAAAATTGCTTTCTTTTATGTGATGTTGCAAAATAAGTTAGATGTAAATATTTGGATAGAGAAATATATATTTTGTTATTTTTGTTTGTTTTGTGATTAGGAATTGGATTGGTCTGGTGTATTTTTAGGTATGGCACATGTTATCCTTATGAAATTAGAAAAACACGCAATGCTGAATGCCCATGTATTACTCAAAGTCATCGTTATCTTTATAGTTTATTGTCAATAATGATTCTGATTGTGATGTGCTTCTCAGTAAATTGCCGGTCCAATTGTTTTAGTTCCAATCTTATGGTCATCCCACAGTTACTATTTCAATGAGATTTCCTTCCTCGGTACCAGATTCACTGTATTTCTATTATTTGCCACTAACACAACACAAAACCTTTCTCTACGTATTACGGCCAACGCATGATCTTTCATTGTCTTTAGCTTTTTGTTAACATTCGTCAAGATGAAGAGCAGATTTCTTGCCATTTCTAGCTCTCAATGTCAGCTTCATTCACATCAATGTCAGGTAGAGCCCAGTCATGAATACTCCCCTGAGTAAATCCCAGAAACACAGTCCATTCTGAAAGTGCAGCAGTTTCTCAACTCCCACCCCAGCCACTTTGTGCCTTTTCAGAAGTACAAGATAAGAAATGGGTATATGCCAGGGATTCATAATCATTGAACATTTGAGTTCATTGCAATACAAAGCCTCACAGTCCTCTGGCAGGGAGAACTTCCACCCATTGTCTGAAATTATTGGGAATTCAGGAACATATTTTCCTCCTTGAAATCAATGTTTTATTAGTCACTTTCTGTCCGTGCTCTGGTCAGATTTGTTCCAGTTATAATGGTTTAAGGCATCCCAGTGCTTGTTGTTGAATGTGCATGAATACGTAGCTAGCACCCATCACAAATTGCCTTGAATACGCAAAGCTGGTCTTCACCGTGAACTCTCCCATCATTGTGGTGATGGTGGATTCAAGGTACATTGCTTTTTCCAAATGCTTCTTGCATGATGAAGCAGTATTTTTCAAAACAGCAATAACTTTAAGATGGACACAAAAAGTTGGAATAACTCAGCGGGACAGGCAGCATCTCTGGACAAAACAAATAGGTGAAGTTTCGGGTCGAGGCCCTTTTTCAGACTGAGAGTCAGGGGAAAGGGAAACGAGAGGAATAGAACAAATGAATGATGAATGAATGAATGAATGAATGAATGAATGAATGAATGAAAACTTTAACTTTAACTATGATAGATATGCAAATTAGTAATGATGATTAAGGAAACAGGCCAGTGTTAGCTGAGTGTTAGATGAGAACTAGTTACATACAATGAGACTCAACCAAAACGTCACCCATTCCTTCTCTCCAGAGATGCTGCGGGACTCGTTGAGTTACTTCAGCTTTGTGTGTCTACCTTCGGTTTAAACCAGCATCTGCAGTCCCTTCCCATCTTGAAAATCTCTTTACCTTTTCTTCACCTCCATCTTCCTGTGAAGAAGAACTTCAACCAAGTCAGACCGTTTCTCATATTCAAGCCTTTCAGGTTTTCTATTACCTGACAACATTCTGGTGTTTGCTTGCAAGTCTTTTCCTTTCACGCTACTAAAGAGGAGAAGTACCTATGGTTGATTGAGATGGCATATTGATGGTGAGGAAGTGCAGCAATAAGACAGCAGAATGGGATATGTGGAGAGGTGGCAACGTCTGATTCGCTGGCGGAAGCAATAGGATGAACGAGATCATTGAAAACATGTGTGTAGAAAGGAACTACAGATGCTGGTTTAAACCAAAGATAGACGCAAAAAGCTCGAGTAACTCAACCGGTCAGACAGTATCTCTGCAGAAAATGAATAGATTACTTTTCAGGTCGAAGAAGGGTCTCGACCCGAAACGTCACCTATTCCATTTCCCCAGAGATGCTGTCTGACCAGCTGAATTACTCCAGCTTTTTGTGTCTAATATTGAGAACATGTCATGTATTGAGAACATGTCAGTGGTGGACCTGTACTTTTCGTTCATGTTCACAAGGGAAGCAGACATTATAATTGGAGAACTCATAAAAGGGGAAGGTACAATTCTAGTGCAGATCACCATAAATAAAGAGGAGTTACTTGATGCCTTCGAGGCCTTAAAGGTGGATAAATCCCTTGTGGTTTGATCCTTCTGTATCGGGTTTCTTTTTATCATTTTTGTGAGTTTTTATTTTGCTTTATGATGGCCTCTTCTTGTCGAAAGCCTGACCCACTAGTCTTTGAGGCGGATATCGGTGAACGTTGGGCCACGTTTGAAATTGATTACCGACACTACATGAAGCTGCCTGTGACCTACAAGATTATTACTGACCCTGATGTGACACCCGTCATCCGACCCCCACACCCATTGTCATTTGCCATGACTGACAGGGTTCATTCCGAGCTGAAGAACTTGGTCTCCACAGGCGTAATTGAAGCAGTCAGCGACCCCACCGACTGGGTCTCAACCATGATTGCCACAGTCAAGAAGGGCAAAAATGAACTCCGTCTGTGCATCAACCCGAAAGACCTGAACACGGCCTTTAAGAGCCCCCACCATCCCACTTCTGACACCATGTAGATGTCCACCAGACACAGATTGTGATTTAAATTCATCTTTAATCAGCACTGAGACTTTAACAGCATAAGGGATGGTTGGTTGTCAGTACATCCTAGCTGCTCGAACTGAACCGTGCCGGAAGCAAGTGTTAGTATAAGTGTTACAGTGGGGTGGAGTTAGTGACGCTGGCTTGTGTGTGATTGGTTGACATGCATCATCAATCTACAGGTAGGATAAGATTTATTTTGAGCTGCAAATTAACGCAAGGGAGGAGATCGCTGGAGCTCTGGCTGAATTTGTTCACATTTTCACCGGTGCTAGATGATCGGAGGATGGTCCCCCTTTTCTGAAGGGGCAAGGAAATGTTTAGCAATTGGAATATTGTGAGCCAAATGTCGTACTATGGATAGGAAGGAACTGCAGATGCTGCTTTAAACCGAAGATAGACACAAAATGCTGGAATAACTCAGCAGAACAGGCAGCATCTCTGGAGAGACAGAAACGTAGAAACATAGAAAATAGGTGCAGGAATAGGCCATTCGGCCATTTGAGCCAGCACCGCCATTCAATATGATCGTGGCTGAAATCGCGTTCCTGCTTTTTCCCCATGATTCTGTTAGCCCTAAGAGTTAAATCTAACTCTCTCTTGATAACATCCAGTGAATTGGCCTCCACTGCCTTCTGTGGCATGTAATTCCACAGACACACAACTCTCTGGGTGAAAAAGTTCTTTCTCATCTCAGTCCTAAATTGCCTACCCCTTATTCTTAAAAAGTGACCTCTGGTTTATGCCTCCCCCAACATCGGGAACATTTTTCCTGCATCTAGCCTGTCCAATCAATTAAGAATTGTATATGTTTCTATAAGATCCTCTCTCATCCTTCTAAATTCCAGTGAATATAAGCCCAGTCGATCCATTCTTTCCTCATATGACAGTTCCGCCATCTCGGGAATTAACCTAGTGAACCTACGCTGCACTGGGGGTCATTTCAGGTTGAGACCCAAACCCACTGAGTTACTCCAGCATTTTGTGTCTATCAATTGTATGGAAATGTAGAAACAAGGAGCTGCAGATGCTGGTTTACAAAAGAAGACATGAAGTGCTGGAGTAACTCAACGGATCAGGCATAATCTCCGAGGATACGGATCAGGACCCTTCTTCACACTCTGTCTTATATTAATCACTGAGACAACCTAGGAAATGGACCAAGTGTTGGTAAATGGTATTAATATTGAAACATACGTGAACATGATGTACTTTGTGACTCTATGACTCTATGACCTTGAAGGCTAGGAGGGGAACAAACCCACAAAGATTATAATGATAGCAATATCTTCTTTCCTACAGTAAAGAAACATAAGTGCTCTGAGTGCCTACAGTTGGCAAGCAAGAGGTCACAATAGTGTCTACGACTGCATGACTGTTAGTTGAGGAAGAGTCTTGACTCAAAACGTCATCTATCTCTGTTATTCGGAGATGCTGCCTGACCTGCTGAGTTACTCCAGATTTTTGTGTCTATCTTCAGTTTAGACCACCATCTGCAGTTCCTTCCTACACATCTCTGCAATAAACTACCGGTCTACTTGTCACCTGAAAATATCACAGTCGACATGCACGTTGCTATTGTAGAAGCTGATCAGTTGAAAGGAATAGTGTGTATTGTGAATATTGGAAATGCTTTGAATGAGGTCAACACAAACTCCAGGTTTGGAGGAGAGAAATGCTCGATTTCCAACAAATGGGGATAACTCCGGTTGTTTAGTGTGGTGGCAACTTGAGCTAGGCATTGGTTGAATCACTTGTCTTGAGGCACTGTGAATACGAGCTTTAGTTTAGTTTACAGCTCGGAAACAGGCCCTTTGGCACACTGAGTCCGCACCGACCAGCGATCCTACACACACCAGAGACAATTTACATTTATACCAAGCCAATGAGGGGGGAAACCAAAGATCTCAGAGAAAACCCACGCAGATCACGGGGAGAGGGTACAAACTCCATACAGACAGCACCCGTAGTCAGGATCGAACCCGGGTCTCCGGCGCTGCGAGGCAGCAATTCTACCGCCGTGCCACCAGCATTAGGCAGTGCATTGATCCTGGAGCCAGTAAGACTGAGGGGTGTACTGGTGCAGCACTACAAGGTAACTGATCCTGTGCACTGCAAAGGTCTGAAGAAGTCTGTGTTCATGTATGCAGCCACAGTAGGACTGACTACTGCATTTGTAATATGAAGATCAAGTAGAATGCAAAACAAATCGACCATGAAGGAAAGGAGAGAAGAAATACCAGAATAGGAGCACCTGAATACTTTCTCAGTGGAAGTGTGTGTGGTCATTGAAGCGTAGTTTGTGAAGAGGCGCAGATGGAAATTGGGCAGAGCCCATTGAAAGAGGACTGAAAGTTTGTGCCAACAGTGAAAGAAACAAGCAAAAGTAGGTCAGTAAATTAAACCGCTGGTAATGCATGCAGCAATTGCGTGCCCTGGAGATTGCAATGGTGTGGAGTCAAGGACTGTAGTGGAGCTGCACAAGAATTTGGGGAAAAGTGATGCTCTCACACTTGAAGCTGTTTTGATGATTGATGAATAGACCTCACGTGATGTTAAATCAATTTGCCAGATCTGAGCATTGTACGAATATCTAACATCAAGAACTGCTCACCTGTTTACTGTCAAGTCAAACAAATACTTCAGTCAATTACTGGAGCAGAAGGTGTTCATGGTGAGAGCATCTTTGGAGCACATCACAGGATGGAAAGGAGATGTAAAGGCATATAGCACCAGGAGTGCAAGACATGCGAGATATCCAGCAGTAACAAACAATTCTTGATGATAGACACAAAAAACTGGAGGAAACCAACGGGTCATATTCCAGCGGTTAAAAAAATTGATTTCCCTAACTTCAAGTAACCCTTGCTTTCCCTCTCTCTCTCCATCCCTCCCCCTGCCAAGTCATACCAGCTTCAAAGTTGTCTTGTTGAGTCTCATTGTCCGTACTTGTTCTCACCTAGGCCAAATTGAACAAAGGCCTGTTTCCTTTATCATTGTTACTTTTTGCATATATTTCATTCATGTGTTCTGTATCTACATCACCATCTATATCTCTCTACATCACCATCTATATCTCTCTACATCACCATCTATATCTCTCTACATCACCATCTATATCTCTCTACATCACCATCTATATCTCTCTACATCACCATCTATATCTCTCTACATCACCATCTATATCTCTCTACATCACCATCTATATCTCTCTACATCACCATCTATATCTCTGTACATCACCATCTATATCTCTCTACATCACCATCTATATCTCTCTACATCACCATCTATATCTCTCTACATCACCATCTATATCTCTCTACATCACCATCTATATCTCTCTACATCACCATCTATATCTCTCTACATCACCATCTATATCTCTCTACATCACCATCTATATCTCTCGTTTCCCTTTCCCCTGACTCAGTCTGAAGAAGGGTCTCAACCCGAAACATCACCTATTCCTTCTCTCCAGAGATGCTGCCTGTCCCACTGAGTTACTCCAGCTTTTTGTGTCTATTTTTGGTTTAAACCAGCATTTACAGTTCCTTCCTGCACATCTCTTGATGATCACTGTATAACCTAAACACATAGTGATGATCCATTTACATAACACAATTTGTCTATAACCAGTAGACACTTATGATTCCAATCTAGTCTGTTTCACCAGTCGTCTATGCACTTGTAACCTATTTTTACAACGCCTTGGCAATCTTTCTTTATAATGCAGCTGAATCCTCTTATACCTGTCAAATATCCACATGAGTTATGGGCAATGAATGAATCACCAGATTCATTGCACTTTGAAAGGTCATTATCTACCTTCAGTTGGCAGGATTGTGTAATGTAACTAATGATTGATTTCAAGGAGTTGTCACCACCCTTGCCTGGAAGCAGTCTCATCTTGTTTGACCGCACTTAAGTTGCAAAACATAACAAGGCGCAAGGCAAAAAAATGGACAAAAGGTCGGCACAAAATTATTTTGCAAATAAGTATGCAAATAATTCCATGAAAATTTGCCTGAATGTTGCACTTTGTAGACCCA